>NW_026635907.1:0-1200000 GCF_028554395.1 Pezoporus wallicus | reverse complement strand
ACTTGATGAAATACATTTGAGAAGATCTTCTTAGAGAATCTTGCCATGCTAGTTTTGAATGTTGGGCGTTGGGATCTTGATGGTTTGAGATGTAGAAACCTTCCTGAGGTCTCAGTTGATGCTTTGAAGGCTTTGGGATGATATCTACCCAAGGAATTGGACTTATTTTGGATCTCATTTTTAGGCTATAAAATAGTATTCCGGCCTGTTTCCTGGGGCAAGTAATTGAACATCCAGTGTATTTCATCCTTATTGGTTAGGAAAAGAGGTGCTAAAAGAATGTAGTTCGTTAGGATCTTATGATGTCCTTTGGATGAAGTTAGATGTTAACAATTTGCATGAAATACTTTTTAATGGAACACACTTTTGCCAGATGGGAGAAAATATGCCTCTTGCTGCTATTTTATTTTTCTGCATTTCCTCAGGCTCCATCTGTATTACTGCCATAATCCAATCCCAAAACCTAGTCAAAGTTGCCATCTTACATCGCTGGAGAATGGTTAACAGTTCCTGAGCTGAAGGGGTCTAACAAATGCTTCTGAAACGATGTAGAGCTTTAGAGGGTACCTTAATACCACTTGCAGTTTAAAGATTTAGCAAGATCAAAAGGAACTGGTTAGCGCTTCATCAGTCCTCCTAGTTCAATCATGTTGAACCATGTTTCCTGGCTGAGGTTCGTTGTATTTTAATCCAGGTTTACATCTCTCAGCATGCAGCTGTGTGAGCAATTGTATTCAAGTGAACGCCGTTCCTTGTGATATTAAAGCTGCAGGATCAAGGGCCCAGCAAAAATACTAGTTCTTGTTACTCTTTCCCTCACAGGAGACAGACCTGGGCTGTAAGCCCAATTTATAAAACCCCTGACCAGTGCCAAACTTTGACAAAGGTGACGGGATGTGGATTCATGTAATTTTTCCCTTGGGGCAACAGAACCATGTGAGACCACGCAAATCTCTGCCTCAAATTGGCTGATGGACCTGGGCTATGGGAAAGCTTTAATGAAGGAGTCATGTATTTAATCCTATAGTTTTCAGTACAGGCTTGGCTTGCAGTGCTATCAAGACTGTGGCTGCAAAGAATCAGCCCAGGATTTGACTATCAGTAATTAGGAGCATCTACTGCTTCCTGCAGTTAAAACTGTGAAAAAGGTGCTTAGCAGTCTAAGCTCTAAAAGGATTTTACCTTTCCTAGCTTTTCACCACCCAAGCAATGCAATTGCCTAGAAATAGTTAACGGACCTCCTTGCAAAGTCTCTTTCTCCATTTAAGGGTCATCATTATCTCCATTTTAAGGCTGAACTGAGATTTAAATTTATCTTCACATTATCAAGATGCAAATCATCCTGGTCTTATAAGTATTATATGTCTAACTCATATATTTCATCATGAAACTCTCTTTTTTCTGAAGTGTTTCCCTGTAAGTATATTTTTCCATTAAACTAAATATATGTTTATTTTTTTTCTCATCCAAAGGCAAGGTCCTTTCAAGTCATGCCAGTGTTATTATTTCTAAAAACGAGTTTCATCTTGATCTATAAACATTTTATGCCAAGAATAATGCCATTTTAAAGACAATAAGTGCCTATTTCTGCCTAAGGCCATCGGAAACCCCGTAAAGGAGGCAGTAGGAATTAAAGACACTTAATCATATTTCCCCATTTTTAACTGTTATTTTTTTACACTCTGAAGCAGTTTTTCTATCCTTGCTGAGTCCTATTGAATGCCATAAATCTTAATTAAATATGTAATTCTTTTTCTTTATGAAATCTGAGCTGGAAAGAACATTTCTTATTTTTAGGACTAACACTGTGTGCAGGCTCATAAAACAAGCAAGACTTTTACACTCACCAGGTATCAACAGCAATTATTGCTGCCATCATGTCAAATTGGTTCCATAATTATTATTATTGTAGGGTTTGGTGTTTTTATGATTATTATTAATACCTGAGATTTGCATTTTCTACACGCAAGACATCATGGGAAAAATAATAACTTACACAATGTACATATCTGTATGGAAAATGGAGGAAGGCTCATAGAAATATACCCATCAGTGCAGGGAATTTTTTGAATGTATTCTTTATGAGGTGGTGTGATTTTTGTTGTTTTGGTTTTGTTTTTTTTTTTTTTTTTTTTTTTTTTTTTTTTTTTTGGGGGGGGGGTACAGGAGCTGTTCCAGCTAGGTAGATTAAATAATAAAGCTTATCTAATGTAAACTTGCATCTGTTTATAGAAGCCAAGAGAATTACATTGCTTAATACTGGGATAAAGCAATGTTCCCTGCACTTTTCCTATTGAAAGGAAGGAAGTGAGCAACTTTTCACTGACTTACCTGTATTGGTGCTAAAAAATAGGTACTCTCAAGATAAGACTGTATTTGTAGTACCTTGCTGTAGCTGAAATGGAAAACAGTGAAGAAAGGTTTTTGATCTGAAGCCCATTAAATTCAATGGGAAGATTTGTGTCAGCTCTTGGTAACAAGCAGTATTTGCTCTGCTTTAATGGCACCCGCTGGAAGTATATCATTTGACAGTCTTGTTCTGAGCTCTAACGCATTTTAACAGCCTGCTCCAAAGTCAAGGAAAATCAACATGAATTTTCCCAATAATTTCACCACCTTTTTTGATTGAGCTTCTTAGTGTGATTGAGGCGGATACCATCACAGTGGACTTTTCTTGCAATGGGGATGGTAGGAAACACTGGGTACCACATTATGTTGGCTTTCCAAGTGATTCTCACCTTGGAAACAGACAGATGCCATCAAAGAGCAAGCCATTAATTGTAACAAATACCTGAGCACTCCTGGTGCAGAGGATGTACAGCCACATCCATAAACATAGTCCATCTAGTCACAGCTTCCAGCCTGGCAGACCCTCAGGGAGCCCCATGGACTTCATTTGGGATAATTTCAGACTTCAGGTTAAGGTTAGTTATATATTTACTTACTAACACACTTGTAGTCCTGCTGGTTGGTAATGATATGTCCTTTTAAATTTGGCTCTCATACCTGGAGTTTTTCCAGTTAATACTGGAATGTCTCTACATTTTGGAAAATCGAGCAAAAAGAAAGGCTGGAAGTATTGGACTCTAAGGAGCAAGCTGTTGGTTAAAGGTGTGAGCTAGGCTATGAAAATGTGATTTTTTCAGTCATTAAGCACATGAATAATGTTGCTCCTGTGAGTAATGCTGCTAAGTCAACAATGAAACATTCATGTGAATAAACCTACCTTTGGCTAAGTCTTTGTGGGGGTGCAGCCTCATGCTCTCACCTTCTACTGCAAGGTCACTGTGTTTCCACAGCTGCCAAGTCAACCAACGAGACACCAGTGGCTTTTATTAGATCCTCATAGTTACTGTTCCTTAGCATAACATGACCTTCCTCAACGAAGCCTGAATCAAAAGACCATTGATTTACTAGCTGTGAAGTGATGTTTCCTCACTGGCATCTAATAATTTATTTAAAACATGATTTCTCAAGAAAACCTCTCATTATTTCAGATTCACATCCCTGCTTCCAAAGGCATTTTGGAAGATAGCAAAAAATGCAGAGAGCGTGTTTCCCATCACAGACTAAGCTAGAATAGCAATCACAAACCTTATTTTGTGTAGGTTTCATTCTTGCATCTACATTCTTTCCCTTCCACATTGCTACTAAATCTGGGAGAAGAACAGGAAGCCCTTACTCTGTATCACAAGTCAGTTGCTGTATTTGATAGTTTCCATTTCATACATGATAATAATGATGTTACAGATATTCTGAAGCTTCCTAGTGAAAGGTAATAGTTTTCATGTTTGCTCTATTTTCTAAAGGGTAAAACCACGAAGACTGACAGAAAAAAAAACAACCCAGTTGGTAGCTCTTATCTCAGGGTGGTATAATTCTGGGGTAAGGATCATAAAAGAAAGATGAAACTTTCTTCTGAGGATCCCCTGACAAGTACTAACAAGAAAAGATCAGAAGCATTCAGTGGTCATGGCTGGCAGAGAGAAAAAGTGGTTCTGAGTCACATAATTACGAAGCTGGTTTGAGGGCAGGATAGATCAGTATTTTCCAAACTTTAAAAATCCATGTCAAATAATCTGTCTGAAAAAAAAAAAACCTGAAATAAATAAATAAATAAATAACATATCTAAGGATCATCTTGTGCAGCATTATTACTCCACCAGGCTCTATTTATGACAGAAAAATTTTACGAAGAGGGTTTGATACTGAGGACTCAGTTATTTCTTTTTCTTGTTTTTTTTCTTGCTCTTTATTTTTTCTTTTTTCTTATTTTCATAAGACTGTGTGATCTTACAAGAATTTTAGCAGTCATTTCACAGACCCTATCCTGACACTGTCCAAATACTCAGCAGTCCATATACCACAGGCTGAGAAACACAGGACAATTTCTCCAGGCTCCAGCCAGCTTTATTTGTTATAACGTGATCATGCAGGCTCTTGTGTGTGCAAGTAATTTATTGCAGGTGACCAGGGAGCCATCATAGGTCATTTTGGGTTATTTTAGCTTAATTTAATTTTTAAGTTCATGACATATTGTGCTGAAGGCTGGTTAACTGTGGTTTTGTTTGATTGTTATACTGTTTTTGAAGAAAAATAAAAATAGTGATGAAAAGAACCCCCCCCAAATCCTAATATTAGCAAAACCTCCTTCCACTACTTCTGACAAAGATTAGTGGTTTCCCCATGTTTTCCAGACTTTTGCTTTTTTGATGTTTTATGAGCTATACATGTGCACTTATAGAAATATACATTCTTATATAAATATGCATACACACATACACATATATATATTAAACTATCTATTTTCTTACTTAAGTCCTAAAGATGGGTGCTGAGGTAAAGTGTGGTTAAAGCTATGTTTTGAGGGGAGCTTAAAGCTGGCTTTTCCACATGAGCATTTTGTGTACAAAATATTCTCAGGTTGAAAGGGTAAACACGACTTCTGGACTGGTACAGATATGTACTTTATTCCAAACCACTGACACAGTAATGCCATTGACACCAGATGGCTGTTCAATATCTGCAGAAGAGTCAAATGTTTCTGATGAGTGTCTGCAGCTGATGAGGTTATTCCTCTTCCTGGCAATCTGGGGAGGAAATCAGTGGGAATTTTTATTTTTCTTTTTTCTTCTCTTTTATTTTTATTCTTTTTGTAAAGCCTTTCTCCATTGCAGTGGTGAATCTGGTACTAGAGTATGACTGTTTTCAATGGAGGTTAGAACAAGCCTCAAAACTGGGATACATGAAGACGCCTGAGGGAGGACCTTAACTTGTTGCCTTGCACTAATTCTGTGGCTTAATAGACATTTTACGTTTAGGATTCTGTATCAAGTAATCTCCTAAATTTACTGTCATTTTTAATGTATACTGTCACTCAAGGACTATTTCATACCTAAAAACATTATCTAGGCTCTGCTACGTATTAAAATTGTTTATTAGAATGCAAATTCTCCTCTCTGTTGTGACCTCAGAAGTTCAGATGAATATACAGTGCTGGACTTGGATCTATTGTTACTTGAATTATAAAAGCAGAATCTGAAAACCATCAGGCTTTACAGATGATGGGATTCAGATCTGCTCTGATAGCTAAGGTTTATGGCTCAGACCCATCTTTATAATGACATTATGTTAACTTTAAAGATTTCCCAGCAACCTAATGGGCAAATTATAGCAAATAATTATCAGTTGCTAGCTCGGTCTTTTTTTTTTTCTGTGGGTTTAAACAATGCAAATACTTTAATTACATGATTATTTATATAATAACATCCTTGTCAAAGTTAATGTTTTAATAAAGAAACCACAATTTTCTGGTAATTAAATAACCAATAAGTCAAATTGTGCATTCGTACTGAGAAATGGCTGGTCTGCCTTGAATAGTTAAACACACATTTTTACAAGCCTGTGAGATGTTTGTCTGCATGTCTGAACATAAGGAGCTCTGCCCTTGAATGAAGCGAGGGACACCTTTACCTCCTGGTGAAGGCAGTGGAGGGAGCTGTTGACATCAGTGAGGAGGGGATCATGGTGCACAGCCCGGGAAGTGAGCAATCCCCAGCTGCACAAACACACAGCCAGGTTTGAACATGTACAAGAATTGAACCTGATCTTTTGAGTCAGGTCCAGGAAAGGACTGTGCATTTGAAACTCTAGACTGCTAAAAAAACCCACAATATTAAAAAAGAAACCCCTATATACCTATAGGAGTGTACCTAAGTGAACAGGACTAAGCTGGGTAGAAAAAGCCTCGGTTCCAACAAAAATACAGATGTTCATCTTTCATGATTTCACCCATTTCACGACCATTTTCCTGCCACCTGCTTTTTTCTGCTCTCAGACAATTTATTAACCAAATAGTGTCTCCTGGAAAATACAGTTTCACCAAAAGTGAATAAATATTCCAGGGGTTGGAATATCCAGTTGTCAGGTAAAATTTTCATTTCAAGAATATAAAAATATATTCCACTGACTTTTTTTCTTAAATAGATTTTTGACTACTCAAAACAAAATACTATTTTTTTTTAACAATGCCAATATGGTATCTTATGTCCTGTACATGCATATATTTCATTCGTACATTCTTACCTTCTCTATGTAAAAGCCAGATACTGTCTCTTACATCATCAAAAATGAATTATTTTGTGGTTCCAACTAAAATATTTTTGAAGTCTTGTTCATTTCAATTTTTAAAATTATACCATCATTCAGGAGAGAGAAAAGAAAAATATTTTTACAGCATTATTTCTGCATGTAGATTATTTGTATCTCTAAATGCTCGCTCTTTCATTGTGCCTCTTCTGCTCATGACGGCTCTGCAGGAGCCTGGAACTGGAGAAGTGACCAGGACAGAGGACAGAAAGCTCTTGTGCTCCTGGTTCTGCTGCAGCCTGACTTGGCACCATGAGACCCAGATCTTTGCAAGACCTCGTTTATTATCCCATATATGACCTAGATGGAGGGCTAGGTCATATATAAGTTTAAACCTGGCTTGGCCTCTGGAAGCTGAAAAGAAAAAGGTGTACCCCAAGCCATATGGAAAACTGCCTGTCATTAATGAACATCATCTGTCTCCAGAGCATAGTGATACCACACACCATGCCTTCAGGGACTGCAAATGAGACAGGAACTGTTGGGTTGGGGAATTTTTACAAGGTATATGAAGTGGAGTATTTGTTCTGTATTACAGTCAAGCATACGGTAAGTTGGGTGGAACCATCCATCTGGTTAGTTGGGATGCAGTACAGTTGGGTGAATCAGACTCATCCAATTAGGGTGGTGATATGAGGAGACCTTAGCGAAGCTTCCAATACCTAAAGGGGCCTACAAAAAATCTGGAGAGGGGCTTTTAACAGGACATGTATTGATGGAACAAGGGGGAATGGCTTTAAACTGAAAGAGGGGAGATTAGGTTAGATATTAAGAAGTTCTTCCCTGTGAGGGTGCTGAGGCACTGACACAGGGTGCCCAGAGAAGCTGTGGCTGCCCCATCCCCGGCAGTGTTCAAGGCCAGGTTGGACAGGTCTTGGGGCAACCAGCTCTAATGGAATGTGTCCCAGTCCATGGGAGGAAAGTTGGAACTAAATGATCTTTTGTGTTCCTTCCAACCCAAACAATTCCATGATTCTGTAATATGATACTATGTGCAAGACAGTTACAGGTAAGATGAGAGAATGTAGCTGAAGATGTGTGACTTACGGTGAACCTGAGCAAGAAAGCTTGACTTTGAGGTTTGGGAATGAGGCTTCATGCTTAACTGGGGAAGACACTGAACTCGGAAACATGTAATATGTATTTTCCCAAGACAGGCTTGCTGCATAAACCACAGAAAATTCAGGTGTCAGCCTACCAGCTGTAACTGTTCCTGTCACCCAGTGTTTGAAGCTGTGTTTTGAAGGCAATAAAGCTTATGCTCATGACAGGAAATTGTCACAGATGTAATTATACGCACGATATGGTTAAATTCCAGCACAATATGTATTACCACCCATCAGTTACAATAATTACCGTACAGATACAATCTGTTTCATGATAAAATGCAGAGGTTTATAACACACTATACATTGCACTCACAGATTAAACCCTGCCTGAAACTCAATGCCCTTTATCCACATTAATGGTTATTACTTGTAGCTGTGTGGTACCTGGGGGGTAATTATTCTTATATTGAACGTTCTGAAAGGGCAAAAGGATTCAGGCAGCTGAATTAGTAAAATTAGAACTAGCTATCTGGATGGAAAAAGAGGTTGTCCACTCCTGGCCAGGTTCTTTTTACGGGTCGAAAGGCTACCTGTAGATTAGGTCACAGTATAATTCAGGTTGGAAGAGACTGCTGAGAGTCATCTTCCCAATCTGTCCTGTTGCATGGGGTTAGCTTATCCCAGATAAGCTCAACTTTGTGAAGTTTCTGCAAGCCTGTTTCTCCAAGCTGTTAAAATGCCTCTGAATAAAAGCTTTGCCCTCCAGCATATCAGAATCTAACTTGGTATCATCAAGCTTGTCTATCCCCTTGCCTAGGTTGTTAATAAAGAGCTTGAACAGTATTGTCCTCAGTAGCAATCCCTGAAACATATCACTGGCAGCTGGCCAGTGTTGGACTTTGTACCACTGACCACTATCCAGTCAGCCTGGCAATCCACTTAATTTTCCACAACTGTCATAGACTGTTTATTCAGTTTATATCTTAGAAATTTGGCTGTAAGTATATTCTGGGAGACAGTGTCATGATCTTGCTCAAGTCAGGCTGTATAACACCTACTGCTCTCCCTTGGCCCCAAGACCCACAATTCAAATCTCAGGCACAAAATATCACATTAATTTGTGATTGTTATTAATAGTAGAGTGGGAAGTTAAGGCACAGATAATTGAATTACCTCCTCCTTTCTAGGGTCAAAATGGAGGATACTAAGAAGTTAAATACAGATTCCTCAAGGACTTTGAAGGGTTTGTGTCTTTTGCAGGGTTAAGGACTGTATTCTGGATGTTGGTAAGAACAGGTACAAGACATCTTCTTGTACAAAAGCGCTGGATCCCAACGACCCTACACTGATTTGTCTGTGTGCAATACACTATTTTTATTACCCTGGGTTTACTATTTTTAGGGGCATCCCTTCCATTCCTTCAAATCAGGCTTCAGTAAATCAGCCTACCTCACTAGCACAGGTCAAGAATCCCTACCAAAACTATTATTCTAACACAACTAAATCAGGGTCACATCATATTTTTTAGTTAAACAAAGGCAACTCAGCATTTAGATCATCTTTCTTCTTTCAGCTGCTGCCCCTTGCCTGGCATGTAAATTAAGAGCTCTTGTGATAATCATTGATTTTCCTCCCCAGTACTAGGATCCTAAGGGGACACATCCTGCTAGGTTTATTCTTGAGGAAGCCCATTCCACTGCTGCACAAAGCTGGCATTGTCAGGAAGATTTAGCTCCCAATGATAAAACATCTTTCATTGTAAATTCTTCTCATCATAAGGAGCTTACAAATCCTAAATCATGGTGGGGCTACCCCTTCTTTTGCTCTCAGTGCACCATCGTAACTCTTCCACCTTAACAATCAGAGGAATGCTGTCTATGCCTCTTATCATGCTTGGGTCAAAGGTGAATATCTGAGCTTCTAGGTCACAGTGATACAAAGTGCTGTGAAATATGGGTAATAACAATCTTTCAGGAACTTCTGAGGCTGTTCTGCCAATGTACAACTGGGTTTGCATGACTGTTTTTTGTCTTCCACTGCAGACATGATGCTACCTTGAAAGAAGAGGTTAAAAGTCCTCCCAAAAGGAGCTTCGGTGTTTGGCATGATGGGGGGGCAGGGCTGGATTTTAGCCTTTGATAGCATTGAGGAACACCTGGGAGGGGAGTTTACATAGCTATCTCCGGTCTGCAGTTGAGCTAAGGAGCTCTGTAAGCCTGATGCAAGTCAATAGTGTAAGCAGACACTGATTACTCTTGGAGTCACTCAGTAAACTTTCAGCACTCCTTCTCCTTAAAATAGAGCTCTTTATTCATGGGAGGGAAAAAAAATAAAATTAGTCTCTCCAATGAGCTAAAAACTTTTTGTAATTATTAGTTATCTTTTCCTGAGATAAGTTTTTGTTTTTTTTTTCCCCTTCCTGCTGGACTTTTGGCTTTCAGTCTGGTCCATACTAATTTTCTCTAAATGAGAAAAAGGGAAGGTGGGATACAAACGGGTTAACTAACCACCACTGGCCTCCACAGAGAGCTGCGTTGCTGGGGAGTGCGTTCAGTCTTTCTGGAGCCTGGACAAATCTAAGGTGTAGACCTTCAAGGTAAATGAGAATAAGAAATAGAGACACTTCCCTGGGCTTGCAGCAAGCAGCAGGGGAAGGCTGAAGGAGCTCTTGAACAAAGTGCTCTTTATTCTGCAAGCACAGGGAGCAGCATGCATGCATGGTAATTAGAGGAGAAAGGCCAGCTGCTGCCAGTGTGTTCTGAACCCATAATAATCATAATCAAAATAAAACAACACTGTGAGATGGAATATGATTTCCTACTGCTGGACACACCGAGAACACGGAGGTTGGCTCGCCTCTTGCTGCAAAGACCAGAACACACAAAGGAGGCTTTTCCCCTGTGCATTTAGGTAATGGGCAGAATCTATATAGATGCTATTTCTGTAAGCAGCCCTGCTAATGCAGATGTGGGTCACTCCCTCCAAAACCTATTGCATTTACTTAACCCCAAAAGGAGTAAAACAAAGACGTGCTCCACAGTAGTGCAGCAGACATGCTGTAATAAGACAGTGACATTATTAGCATTTATTCAACAGGAGGTAGCAGTCCCATGGTCACATTCTTCTCAAAGCCCTTTTGGTCTCTGCCTTGTTCTCTTTGCCCCTCATGCTTTCCTACTGTATCTGACTGTATCTGACTCTTCCTCCCCAGCATGCTTAATATCCAGAAACTTGCTCTTTAATTACTGTGCTTATGATTTGCAACCCGGCCAGTGGTGCCAGAAAGTGAAACACAGCCTTTTAAAGTGTGGAGGAATCAATCTGGCTCCAGCCAAAAGAGAGAAATGTGGTCTCAGCTAATTCAGAGGTTCAGTGATGACAAGCCCTATTGAGCATAGGTGGCTGGCTGTCAAGTGTGCAACAAAGTCAGGAACTCACCCCATGGGAAGGGAAAAGGTCTTTTTCTTTTTTACTTTTCTCTTTTGTACTCAATATATTTGATCACACACATCAAGGAGAAAAAAGAAGGGGGAAGGGGGACTGTCCTGGGACAATTTTCAAGCCTGTTTTCAATTAAAGTGATTCCACCCCCCCAAGGTCAGTGTTCCTCCTGCTCCCCTGGCCCTCCTTCCTCCCCGTCTTTTCTGAGCTTAGCAGCAAGTTATTTTTTTAAGGGTTGTGACAAGAGACCTTGCAGACTTCTGATTTTTGATGTCATAAAATATAATTAGGTATGTAAGAAATAAGGTCTCGGGCTTGATTGCTTTTGTAACATCTCTTGATTGGATAGTAATTCCAACAGTTCTTCTTATTATTAAATAATATTGTAGTGGTAACAAAGAATAATAGCCAAATGTAAGAAATCTAATATGAGGTGTAGAAAAAAAAAAAAAGAGATTCGACATTAATTGAATAGTCAAGAAAATGTGAGAATGAATCCAAGTTTTCATTTACAGTTCTGACAGAACCAGAAAATACCAGATTTTAAGACCAGAAACAGACCTTAAAATATCTGCTTTTTCAACCTCCTGTGTAACAAAACTTGAAAATATCATCCAACTTTTTCAAAGGTTGAGAAATAGTAATTTAATTTTCCCTTTCTCCTTATGTTTTAAAGAAAGAGGGAGGAAAGAAAAGTTGATGCAAATTTTCTGCAGTGTTGGATTTTAGAGGTGCAAATCTTGGATTCTTTGGATCACACTCTCATATATCCAACCACCAGGATCGAGGCAACAACCTATTCCTTATTGTGCTGCCACAAAAGGTTATAGCTGAAAAGATCTATTGCATGTACCTAGCAGGAGGTCATCCCCATACTTTTGTCCTAAAGCAAGGAAGCTGAGAGCTTGTGAAGGGACTCTTCTTTGCTCTTCATAGAATCATATAATCACAGAATGGTTTGGGAACGAAGAGACCTTAATGCTCATCCAGTTCCAACCCCTCGCCATGGGCAGAAGCACCTTCCACTACACCAGGTTGATCCAAACACCATTCAACCTGGCCTTGAACACTGCCAGGGATGGGGCAGCCACAGCTTCTCTGGGCAACCTGTGCCAGCACCTCACCACCTTCACAGGGAAGAGCTTCTTCCTAATGTTTACTCTAAATCTCCCCTCTTTCAGCCTAAAGCTATTAAAGCACTCTTGTCCATGACATCAAAGAAAAAAAATTGATTCCTACCTTTTGTTTGAACATATTCCTCAGTCTTGTAGAGCAGAAAAGTTATGGATGCATATTGCAAATACTATGGATGTATGACCCCAAGCCTACTTTGTGTAAAGAGCAAGTGAAATGATGTGTAGCCGGTAACAACTGTGAGTCTCCGCCACACTGTGTGCGTAACTGAGATTTCTATATGTGCAGATTGCTTTTTCCTTTCACTAATAATACTGAAACAATTGTATGAGAGCAAGAATGATATGTGTTACTGTACTGACTGCGTCACCGGTCTAGTTATTATCACTGAAATATTAGGGGATGGTCTAAACAAAACAAGAAGTTCTCTGCATATTGAAGGAGTTACTGCAAAAGCAGTGGGTATTTTTAATGTTCAAATAGGCTGTCAACTGGTCTAAGTAACTTACTGCTGCATGTTTTTCACAATCATGAGTATGAGTAAAATTATCTCAAACTTAAAATGAACAGTCACAAAGTATTAATGCCCTGTAAATTGCTGAATATACATTTCAGACGTATAGACATGTATTTAGTCACAGAGATGGAAAAGGAAAGAAAACAAACATAAATTTCAACTTAAAAAGTAATAATCTGTGTTTTAGCAAACTGTCTTTCATGCACCAAGGGAGGAAAACAGGGGTATTTTTGAGCTTCTTAACCTAATTAATACAGCCAATGAAAAAGATATATGTAATCAACTATAATCCTTTCTAGAAGAAGCAAAATTTTCAGGTGCACACAATTAACAGTGGACTGGAATCTACAGTTATAGGGTAATACAATTTAGGAGGAATCTCTGGAATTCAGATCTTCAGCTCAGAGGAAGATCTAATCAGATCAGATTGCCGAAATCTCTACTCAGGTAACAAAAAAATCAGTAGGCCTTTCCCTCTCAAACTACTTTAATTTGCACATGATCCCTGAACCAGAATCCAGCGTCACTTGGTATCATGGAGGTCTGTTTGGTGCCAACACTGAGATTGCCTTAGCAAGGAGCAGGAGACCAGCGCTGGCTCTGACAGTCAGCTCCATGTTGCCTTCAGCACAAGAAATTGCTGGGCTACCCTAGCACTGCTCCCTCAAAAAAGTCAGCTTTAGACAATTAAGTTGTAATTAAACTATTTTCTTCAAGCTCCTTTTCAGTCAATGAAGAGACACAGGTCATTCTAAAACCTGATCCATCTGATCTACTTTAAATGTTGTCTTTAAGATTTGATGGACTGCATTTTAAAGCTCCTCTTTCTCTCCACTGGCTGGAGGGGTAATACTGGGGTGGCACCTGTAATGCAGCAGGGACATCCATCTGATTACATAAGGGCATCCACAAAGCCAGCCACCTTTAGCTCAGTTTGTAGTCAGCAGAATAAAAGGCATGATTCAACTCATCCTATAGAAGATGTCTGCACAGGAAGATGAACTGCCTAAACCTATAATGGTTAGATCTCCACCAACAAGAAAGTAAATGGTAAATGCAGATACATGAAATTAAGTGGTTAATTCAATTTTCAGTACCTGAATTTGATCAGATATATTCCAAGCTGTACAATTGGAAACTTGCTGAGGTCCAGGAAAGATTTACTTTATAGTTTGACTCAAGAACTGACTCAGACAAATGTCTTTTAAATAGCCAAGATTGAACTTTGCAACCAAGATAGATATCTTACTAAAAAAGCTTGATAGCTTTGGTTAGGAAAATGCTATTTGAGCTGTATAACTTGTTCAGGAATACTTTTTAATGTTTATGTTCAAGTACTGAACCTGTTAAAGACTGAACTAACTCCCAATGAAATAAACAGGAAGACCTTGTAGAAAGTCCAGAACATGGATGAGATAAGAAACAGCCCACTGTAACACTCTCAGTTGTTATGTTTTTTCAGTTCCACTCCTAAAATATTACAGTTGCTTCCAGTGACTGGAATATGTAGACACAATTCAGTTAATCATAGAAGGAATTACCGTCTTGTCCTTAATAAATATGAAGAACTCTAAAGAACATAGTGATTGCTTTTCATGGAGTCTTTTCTAGAGTGACCAAGGTGACATTTATTTCAGGGAAAAGGCAAAAATGATACAGTAGTTCTGACAGCAGTAGCCCTGAGGAGTATTTGCTCCTCAAATCCAAATACTTAAAAGATTAGTTTAAGTCATGGAGCAGGAAGGATTGCCTTGGTATGGTAATAGGAAAAATTGCAAAGGATTCCCTTCTGAGTATGTTGGTTTTGAATGTGGAAAAAGAAGAATTTCAGGTTAAACCAAAAGGAGATAAAGAACCACCTTATTAAAGCTGAAGCTATGAGTCTGCCTTTCAAACCTCCCACAAATTGAACTGATTTTAAATAGAACATCATAGGATGCTGCCAAATTTCACTTCCTGGTGAAAGAAAACTGAAGCTGAAGCTGAGACACCATTCTAAAGTAGAAGTTTGGGCTGTATTTTTATTCCATAAAAGCAAATTTGCTCAGCAGTTGCTTTCTTCTGAGCTCATTCAGCTTTATTTATGACTGCAGCATTACCAATGAAAACAAAAACAACAAAGCACAAAAATCCCACCAGAAGAAGACTGCTGTTTAAGGGAAGATGCTTAAGACGTTTGGCTATATCTTAAGGACCTGGGTGCCTTTGGTATGAACAGGTAGGCATCTGTTATGGTGGAATTTCACTAAGCAGCTTAATTAGGTCTTTGTGCTACTTAATGTTATGATAAATGACTTACCAGAAGTTATTAATTAAAGTATTAAAGTCTCATTATTTGTTAGTAATGGGGCATATGGGAAGAGGGAGAGGAATAGGGCTTTATTATTAACAAATTTCAGGGAACAGTGAGTAAATTGGGTAAACAGAGGAAATATACATCTGGCTCCTTCCATTTGTTTTATAAATCATTCGATAGTTTATACTTGTTGCTGGAATACTATATATTTTAAACCAAATGTTTTAAACTACTAGTACTGTTGGCTGCTGGTTAAAATAAACTTTTCCATAGCCAACTTCAGGAAATCAGGGCTTCATCGAAGGGAATTCTTGGCTCCTCAGTGTATGTCTGTCTGTTTAGCCACACATTAAAATCACTGTGTGAATAGTCATTTCACTTTAGCTTATTTTTAATAGGGGAGAATTGAAGGTGATTTGCTTGTTACTGGGCTGGTTAAATGCTGTGTGTCATGGTGACATGAGATGAACCTCAGTATCCTCTCTGTTCACCCCTTCCTGTGTAACAACTTCAGGAAGTGAAGCCTTCAACTTTCCATTTTTCCACCAAGGGTTGGTCTTCAAAAATCTCATGTTTATTGAGGAGCTGATACCGTGTTTAGAGACTAGGGTTGCAGTTTCTCTCTCCTGCCTTGAGGTGTCTATGGTGCATATATGTCTGTCTAGGTTCCCATTATCTAGCCACCATCTGAGTGCAATATGAAATTGAGGGTGTAATTCATCTCATCAGAAATTATGCCTAAATGTGGTCAGAGGAATTTGCCCCTGAACACTGCTGACAATAGTGTTAGATTTTATTTACCTGTAATGGGAAATGAGAAAACTTGTACAGATAGATACCGATGCCACAGATATTTTCAGTCAGGAGGAAAGAATCTTGCCATGGGTTTTGTTTGCCAGGTTTTTCCTGTGATATGTATAGTGACCAGTTATTTTGCAATGTAAATGTGGATTCATTTTGCATGCATGGGAAAATCCCAATCTGATGATGGTGACTCTCTTGACTTACTCTAAGTTCACCCTCTGAAGGAAAGAGTTCATGAAATGGAGGAAAATAGTAATTGAGAAACAAGCTGCTGTTTGGAAAGTTCATAAGATAGTGGAAAATAGGGGTTATACCAAAAGGAAGGTACTATTCTAATGCCTCATATTTCAGATATAAAATATTTTCATAAGCAGATTGATAATAGTCTAGATAAGCCTTTGGACTGACCTCATATTCTTACATTTCATGTTATATTCTTATGCCCTGACTACCAGATCTAGACCTCCACTCAAATGGGAAGAGGAAAGAGTGTGGATATCCCAGACCTAACTGTGTACGTACCATGACATAAGAACATGCATTATGTAGCAGGGTGGATGTGATAGGATTTAGTTGTTAGACGGCTGCAAAGGAATGAATGTAATACAGTGGTAAAAGGGACCAAAATGTATTTGACTGAGGAAGATGTTTAGTAGGAACATCCTGAGTAAGTGAAAGGAAAATAATATTTCTCTCAGAAGTTATTTTCATTACTTCTATGTGTTTTAATGTCCTCAGTCAGAGAAGACAACCACCAATTTATTTTTTTTCCAATCTAAACTGAGTCCTTAAATATTTAATATGATTTGGAAGGTACATCGGTTCCCTGGAGGTGTTTTGAATAAATGTGTCTACCCTCTTTCAGTGGAACTCAATTCCAAAGCCTATTGTTGGTAATTTTGGTGAGTTCCCAAAGGTGCTAACTAGGGATTTTAGGGAGCCTGATGTTACCTGACAAGTCAAGAGTTAATGAGATGTTGAGCTGAACAATTCAACTTCTGGCCTATTTTCAATAGGTTATGTCATACTCTTTTTGTGCAGCAGATAAAAATATTTGATCCCCTGTATCTTTTGGTTGTGTTTACTAGTTTAGTTGCTTTTCATCTTCCTGTTGTTTAAGTACAGACAAGAACAGCCATAGGAAACAACTTTCTACTGCAAGCAGAGCAGAATAGCACAAAAATTTCATCATTGGAAAGCCAGAAAGGGTTCACTAGATGCGAACTGTGTCAGAGAGGTGGGTTTAGTGACCCATTAGGAAATGGTGAGTTCTAAGATTATATTAAGCTTAAAAGAATGCATAATGAAAGAATAGTATTGAAGAACATTTGGCAGGATATTTAAAGAAATGTCTTGTGGGGATATTTATTTTTTGTGTGTCTGGGAGGGAAAAGATGGGACTCAGAGAAGCCAGCTATGAAAAAAAAAGAACTATGAACTTGAAAAGTCATCAGGATGAATGATACTGTGAATGTAAAATTTCAGATACGGAATTTTTATTATTATTTGACAACTTTTGCAAATCTCTATAATCAAAGAGCTTTTCTTATTTTTTAATGTGTACGTACTTAAAAGCTGTAGTAAACATGTCAGCATTAAAGTATCACTGATCTTTGTGCATGATGGGAAGACATGAAAGCAGTTAAATTTTGCACATGTGCACATTCCACATGCTAGGTATGTAATATTTTCCAACAAATCAATACTTTTCATACTCAGATTTCTCAAAGAACTTCACACAGTAACTGTGTGCGTGCTTGGAAATCTTGTCACATGCACCCATGGATGTCCCTGTGTACTCTTCAGCTGGCACGAAAATGGTCCATATTGCACAAACCCTGAGCAAACACTATGCTGACTGACTGACATGTGAAGACCTTACCCGAACAATACTCAAACTGTTTCTCCCCATGAATTCCAAACCCACTGGGTGCCAAGATTACTGTCCCCTCAGCATAAATGGCAGAACAATGAGTAACCCCACAGCTCAGCAAAGTAATATAGAACAAACCAAACATGTTTTGTCAGTGCCTCTAATAAGAGATCATTGGCACACATGCGTACACACACACATTCAAGCATGCAAAGAAGGAAGGAAGAAACACAGAATCCTTTCCTCTTTCAACGTGAAGATACCCAACTACACCACTCAACAAGCTGCCAGGAAGAGCCTTTGCCTCTTCCCTCCTGAGTTATTTTCTGGGTTTCACTAAAAATGTGCTGTTATCTGTAAAAATAGCAAAAAGTGGAACTACTTTCGACCTCCCATTACCCTATATTCCAACGCAGTTTCCTTCAGTTTCTTCTTGCCTTCCCAACATACAGAGCACATGCTGCAGCTAGAGGGTGGTAGAAAACACTCTCCTAAAAGCTGAAATGGATCCTGGAAAATCTTTGGATTACAGTAAATTCAAGATGTCAGTGTAGTTTGGACTAGAGTGATGTGTATTTCTGGTTTATCTGTGATCAAAGAAGGTGATCCAAGTCCAAAAGTGATGCAGAGGGGGCCTTCAGGACTAGCAAAGAGATCAGAGGAGCTCTCAGAAAGAGGAACTACTGAATGAGCAGAGGTGAAATCTCATGGGATTGCTTAGCCCAGTAAAAACAAACGTGGCAGCAAAATGACTGCAGTCTCTAAGGAGCAAAGAAAGAGAACTGAAAAGGCAACAGTTGCAAGGGAAATATGTAAGAGCTGACCACATATAAGTTTTGGCTAGATATAACAGGAACTACAGATAAGAAAACAAGACCAGGAGTACCCTCTAACAGGAGAAAAATGGAACCCACACACCCTCAGAAAGGACTTGCTGAGGTGATTGCTGGCAATATGAGAATTGTGGCCTTTCTGACCAAGTATGTTTGATCTTGTCTTCTGATCCACAGAGAACATCTTCTAGCATTTCAGCAATGCAGGCACTGTGTATCTGCTTAAACCAGTTTTGCTGCTGACATCTCTCTTCATCTTCACTCCCTCTGATTGTCTGTCTCAGCTTGTGAAGGTTTTTGGAATTGAGACTGTCCCCTTAGATGCCTAGGCAGCGCCTAGTCCATTAGTTACTTTTGCTTTAAGCATTTTGTAAGAAAACTGCTGTTACTGCTGTAATGATAGAAAACCACATCTCAATTTTTCCATGTGACATCTATTCTGACCTCCTGTGCAAATGTGTAGTAGGTTTTAAATTATAGGTCTCCATGCTTTTTAAAAAAAAAAAAAAAAAAATCAATTTGCTAAACCAACAATTTGTTCCATTTTATAGATGGGCTTGACAAATGACAATAATCATGTTGTTGCTGAACCTGGGAAAACTTGATGTTCCACACTGAGGTGGTATTTATATATTCTTTGTTCTGCATACATGTTTGTGTTCAAACAGAAAATACAAGCAGCCCACAAAGCCAGCCATCTACTTATTTTCAAGGAACCATATGACCTTCTTGCTGCAGGTTCTTCTTTCTGGTTTAGGTAAGAGCAGGATAGGTAGCACCACAAGGTAGTCCCATTGGATAAATAATCACAGCCTGTGTGCCTGTAGTCACAGATACAACTTCATTGACCATATATAATGAGCATATTTAACAATGCTCATTATTACACCTAGGAGCATTATTACACCTAAGAGGTAGTAGGGGAATATACCTCTGCCCCAGGAGGTACCCCTCCACCCTTTCTGCATGCATAGGTGGTTGTTCTCATGCTGAGCTGCTGCTAATGACCTGTATGGAAATAGGCCTATAAACAATGTGCATTTCTAAGCAGCCAGCCATAAAAAGTAATTAAACAGGTAGTCTAAATCACAACAAAGTGCACAGAATTTTGAATAGCCTGTCTATGTGTATTGCTGTCCTTTAGCTAAGTCATTCACAATCACTTGTTGGTTCTTTTAATTACATGTTAAAACTCACCTCTCCTACATATTAAGCATCAATATAAACACAGAGATCAAATCCATTATCCCAGCACTCTTCATTTTAAACTTTCTGAGAGGATGAGATGATGCTGCAAATAACTGAGCTGCAACTTTACTTTCCATACCAGCAAATCTATTGCTAGCCACTGGGTCTTCAGGATCTGCAGGGATGAAGGGTTATAATCTGCTGCTCTGGAAGAGCAGCCTCTGAAATAGTCTGTAAACACTCTAGGCTCTTCTTCTTATCCCCTTTCATACAGGTGCGTTTCAGATAACCTGAGGACTCAGTAATGAAGGCAGCTGGTGGTGTATTGATCTTGGTGTGCATGGGAACTGCTCACTGAGACCCTTCTAATAGCAGCGGGGGTGCCTTGAGAATTGCCACAGTGCCATGCAGAGATGGTAGCTGGACCACCAGCAGGGATAGATTCAAACAATAAATTTCCTTTTCAGTTAACAATACCACACTGTCCTGTATCCTCACAAGTCAACTCATGGATTGGATTCAGCTACTGTGATTAACAAAGCAGTAAATCACCAAACCTCCATCAGCATCCATAGCTCCTAAGGGGTCCAGGAAGACCAGGCATTGTCAATTCACTTCCTCTGTGTGTTTATCCTTACTTTGCTTTTGTTTGGATTTTTGGTTAAGACTTTCTGCTGGCATCAGTGTCACACCATTTTGATTTAACTCCCTATATGCCTCCTTATCCACATATATACGTCCTTTTAAACTGGTGATATACTCTCTTCTCTGGCCACTTCAGGGTTAACCTGGGATGTTTTGGTCAGACAGTAATTGCCACAAAGCTTTCCCCAACCTTAGCAGGCATGGAACTGATATTTTTACAGTCCGTGCCAAGCCTCTGCTGGTTGTAATCCACTGCAATGCACCTGGATGCGATTGCGCTTGGATAACTAAATCTGACTGATGTGTTTCACTTAGTGGGGACTCCACTTGTTTCATTGTAAAGATTAGAGAGTGATTCAGCATTCATGAGAAAATGTGGCAACAAAAGGTTAGCTGAACAGTGCTAGGAGTGGAGCCATATTGGGAGCAATTGAAGGAGGAAGTGGTCTGGATTTATTGTCTGCGTTAAAGATATTGTGGGTCCCATGGATACCGGGAATGTCATGGAGACACAGCTAATAGGATTTTTATTGGATTATTGTAGGGCTGTTGCACCTGCTTCTGAAGGGGATGGTGCAGTTGGTTTCTGGCACAATTCTTCAACAAGGAAGCAGAAAGGAGCTATGGGACCTAGAAGCTCCAATATTAATTTTTAAGGAAACTTTATAATTGCCTCAAAGCCATTTCAAGCAGGCCACCAGCCAGTTAACACCACTTCTGGCCCTTTACAAAATGCTTGGGCATAGAAAATACGCTGCTGGAATGAATGAAGACACCAAGGACCTAACTTAGAAGTCTCTACTCTTGAATCTAGATTTAAGTTAGATTTTGTTTGAATTAGTTTAGTTTTTAGTTTAGTGTGAGGTGGTGTTGCCCATGGCAGGGGGGTTGGAAATAAATTATCTTAAGGTCCTTTCCAACCCTGACTATTCTATGATTCTATGAATTAACTTGAAAGAAATTTGCTTTTTTATTGTTATAATTTTTAAAATTGCATTTTTTATTGCTGCCATATTTCTGTTTTTTTTTTTTCATGGTAACATTTAGCAAACCATTTGGTCTCTCATTTCCCTGACTCCTGCATGTTAGACAGGCTCCTGTTTCTTCCTCTGTAGCCTGCAACAAAGCTCCTTTGTCTACATTTGTAAACATTACAAGATTTTGATGAAGGTTCAAGATGAGTGGCCTTTTTGGTCACTTCAATCCCTGCAGATTTAATACGTAGCTGGCCTTTGTGTTTCACATGCGGCAAACCATTTCACAGCGTCCTGGTTTTGTTTATTCAAAGAAGAGTACATATTATCCAACAGAGAACTGAGCTGAGGGGGGGACAAAAAGAGAGTTTCCATCACCAGTTAATTTTAATTTTCACCCGATTTCTAATGAAGCTTAACATTAGAGAAACTTGGAAGCCAAATTAATTTAGGTCTCAACCTAAACATGTCTCATGTTGATTTTAGGCCCATGCCTATAATCATCAGGTTTCAAAGAAGTTGTGCTTTAGTTATGTATCTCTAACACAGTAGCATAACATAGTTCTGTCTTCACATATCATAATGATGTCAGTTTTTTGTCTACATTTCCTTTAGCAAAGACAGCGGCTTCTGGATTTTTCTGATAGTGTCTTGTGAATATTTTACATGTTTTACTTTAAAAGTAATGGTTTAGAAAGCATTTTTACCAGTTAATACTGCTAGTTAGAAATATGAGATTGTGAATCTCTGAAGTCAGCTACTTTAACCTCCAAATGAATAATGACCTCTCATTTTCTGTTAATATTATCATCAAGGATTACAGTCAGTGGCTTTCCAACATGATCTTTTTCTCCGTCCTTCTCATTTTACTCTTTTTTTACTTTGTTCCCTCTGTAATATTATTTAATGTCCCATATACTGGTCTCTTCTTCCAACAACCAGACTAACCCTAAGGATGCTTGTAGCTACTTAGTTGTATTCAATCACTTGTTCCTTCACTCAAACTTCCTAAGCTTTTCTTTCTCATTGAATCAGTTATTTCCTCAGTTTTATGATTTACTTTCTTTTTTTTAATCTTTGGGTTGATCACGCTCACTTTCTACTAGCCATGTCTCATATTTTTTCCTTATTTACCGGCTTTTTTCCACTTTTCAGTTCCCTTGTTTCCGTCTGTTTCATGCTTTATTAGACAAGTAGTCAACATAGTACAGGGTGTGCTGTGCCTCAAGAATGACTAATTTCTGATAATGAATTTAAAGAAAGCCTGTGGATAAAGGGAAGGAATTTGATTTAAAATATGGTTTTTTTTGAAAGAGAAATTATTTCAATTCCAAACTTCATTTTGAGGTTGCATCATATCTTTGTCGTCATTTTCTTATCTCCAAGAAGTATATCACTAATAGTAAGACTATATTGGAGACGTAATATAAGGTTTTAAATTGATAGTGAAAAGTATAAGACGAATTTGTGTAGATAAGTCAAATCTTTCCAAAACATGCTTGCATTTTAATTTTTCTTTCTCATTAGTGTGTTTATGCTAATTCAGGTTCAGTCAAGTGAAAACTGTACTGGCACACTAAAATTTTCCCTGATGTGATACTGACTATTGGCAAAAAACTGTCTCAAGTACTTCCTGTGAAGAATTTTGGAATTTAAATATTATGGGACAATTCTTAAGAGAGCTAGTGGTCTTCCTAGTTTGGAGGGTAAAAGACCATAACAATTAGTATGTAGGCTCTTCATGGCATCCTCCTTTCTTGCCCATGTGGTCCTGACTGAGCTTCATTTTCCAGTGCAGGTGAATCCCATAGTACTTATTGTGTTGTCATTTATAGTGCAGGTGCTTCATGCAAGCACTTAGACTTCTCCAAGGCACCTGCCAACATTTCCTTTCCTTTGTAATGGCTAATCATAATAGCAACATCAAAAAATATCCCACCTACTTTATTTTGGCTTGTCTTAATCCTAATGGATTAAGTTACCCCACTTTAAGATGCATTTCAGAAGTATACTTTTCCACTCATAGAACAATGATGGGTAAAATTTAACAGAAATAGTTAGATCAGGAAGGGTCTACTTTGAAATAGTCTCTAGCAATATAAACTACCATTTCACTTGCACACTTGCTTTGATGACATTTTTTTATACACATGGTATAGTTATGTATTTACACTCTATCAATAATAAATTTGTATAATTAATAAAATGAGGGAAGAATATTTATCCCACCATAATGTAGGTCAAATAATTTCCTTCTGCAGTTGCGTTATGAACATAAAGGTAACCTGAAATTACTAGCTCAGAGATCTAACTCTGAGACTTTTAAAGCTAGTATAGCAAACTCTAACCTTAATATTTCTCTATCTCAGCTCTTTTACCCAGAAAACACAGAGAATCTGAAGTCTGTACTCATTATCTCCCTAACATGTGAGGGGCATGCTTGAAGATGTGATGGTAGAAGGCAGTCTAAAGCTAATTAGCCAAGCAAGAAATCTGTTCCCAGTTTACTAAAGGAAAAGAGGTTGACTCCATAAAGAAGAGGGCAAGGTACTGATTTATCCTGCAAGTGACCTATCTGTTTGGGCTATGAGATGAGTAGGATATGGATCGTACCTTTTAATGTGCTGTCTAACTCATGCACAGCAGCACAAACACAGAAGCTGGCCTCATAAAAATTAGAAATGCTAAAATATATCTGCAATCACTCAATTACACAGTTCTGGGACAAGCTCATAAAGTTCCTTTACCCCCAAGGATGTGTTTGCTGAGATTGGCACTGGTGTGAACATTATCTGTATTTCATTCCATCACTTTGTGTGCATACACCTTCTGTGCCTCCAGGCACTTTCTCAAGGTATATAGTAGAAGAAAAAGCTGCAAAAGGGAGGAGAGGGATGTGTGTCACAATAATGGAAACTTGGCTCAAAAGATTTGAAGATAAAAGAAGGATTGCTAGTACTCCATGCAATGAGCTAGCTCTGATCGTGTGTGAAGTTACTGCTTGTAAAATCTGCCAGTCTAATATCTCTGGAGAATAGTTAGCTTTATTTATTGACCATTCTGGAACCTCCTTCAAAAAGAACAGAAAAATCTTGCCAAAGTGCCAGCCCTGGTCAGGGACACAGTATCATAAAATGAAAATATTGAATTAGAGACACACTGTGAACAGCACACCACCTTGTATTGATGAAAAAGAAAAGTTTGTTTTGGATTAAAACTTTTTTTCCCAAGCTTTTCTTAACTGAAGTTTAAAGTTTTGAGCATTTTATTTCTGTAACTCCAAATATGAATAATAAGGCTACTACTAGAAAGAATAATGACTTAAAATACTCACTAAGTATTGCTCCCAAGAGAATAGTAGGGTCATTAACAAAACACAGTCATCATGTCTATGGTCCTCAATGGCATCAGCCCAAGCTTTGTAAAAGAGTGTTCCTCCCACAGGGATTGTGAGCTCATTCAGACTTCTGCCAGTTTCCAGGATCAAACTCACGAGTTCAAAGGATTTTTCTTGATAATTGGCTGCCGATTCCAGTGCTCCTGTTCCTAGGTAAGAATGGCCAAACATCTCAGTGCTCTCAGACATGGTGCAGGACATGCTTCCAGAATCAATGTTAATAATTTCTCGTAAGAGACAGAAATGCAACTAAAAACCCCCTCCGTGTATGTACCGTAAGGTACTTATATGCATTAATTCATTTCATCCAGTTTCTTGACATCTAGAAAGGACACATTTATGGAGCAGTTAATCCCATGTCAGCAAGATGCCTGTAAGACTTCAGATGTTTTTACCTCCATGATGACAGCGGTAGCCTAGATGTCAAACTCTGAATTAGACAATTAGATACTTAATCCAAAGTGAGATGAATCCCAGCCTATAAGCAATGCTTCATATAAATACTGGGGTGGAAGGAGAAGTTTGTCCCACACATGACCTCATGGTATTTATTTGTTTTGCAAAGCACTCTTCAGCTGCTATGCAAAACAACCAGACAAAGGTTCTAGATGACCAGCATAAATGATATGTGTATCATACATCATACATCCAGAATCATACATCAGAACATGATGTATCATTCCATGTATCAGAACATACATGATCTGGATGTATCAGATCATGCATCCAGAACTCTCTCTAAATTTGCAAAAATGACAGTGTCATATAAACCAGCTGGCTACTGGAGGCATTTTCTCATCTTGAATATTTAGGTGAACTACTAACAGCAGGTGCTGAACTACTAAGGAGCAACTACCTCAGTGTCATCTGGGCTGATGAAATAAATACAGATACAAGATGGATTTCAAGTGGTAATTTAAAAGAAAGAAAAATTCTCCTCATCTTTGTCAATATCAGATGTGAAAATTGAATTAACAGCATAAGATATTTCTTAGAAAACTAAAATTCTGTTAAGAAATCTCTTGCAGAGGTTAGATTTACAGAGATTCAAAAAGACTCATGAGCTCTTCCTCAAATACAGGCAATGTATTAACAGAGCTTGGCCCAAATTTTAAGGTAGAATGTGGGACCTCTTCTGAGAGCAAAGATCGTGGAAACAGCTAATGTGGGCTGACATAGATATACTTTTCAAAACATCCATATTTCCTCATAATTTTTTAATATAATAAACTCACAACTGTTCCTTTAGTTATTTTAATTTTAGTATCATCAAAATGGTTCACACCTGAATTTTAGATCGCATTCCTGAGTCACAGACAGTATGAAAGAGACTTAAAAAAAATACAAAAAGAGACATATGGAGACGACATTATAAGGATAAAAACGTAAACTGTCTTACATATTAGACTGAGTAAACTTCTGAACTTTCAGTCACATCATTAACTTTAAACTACTTAATGGTTTCTCTGAGATTTATTTATACTTTGCACATGATTAAGAAAAGTCAGGTAACTATGCATGTTATTAAACTGTTATCATGGATCCAATGTCTAGTCTTAAATATGAGAATCCCTCAGTACACTCAGTGGCAGTTTATTCAATTCCTATTAAAAAGTAAAATAGAATATTTTTCAAGAATCTCATTTTGGTCTTAAGGGGGGAAAAAGCACTATTTTTGCATAACATAGGGGTAGAAAGTCAGTAAGTGTGCTGATGAATTTTTTGCTTTTCTGAAACTGACCCTCAAATTCTGTGAGTTCACAAAAGGTCAGTTATATATTTTTTTTTTTTCAGATATCACATAAAATCTCAGCCTTCAAAATAAGAGTATTCTTGATAAATATTTCCTTGAATGCAGATGAATACCTACAATGCATGTTACCTTATTGGAGATGTCACTACTGTTCATTGAGCAACTGCTTTGATAAAAAGCACTAAAACCGTGTAACTAGCTTAATACTTTACGGATTCATGTGTAGATCAAATCCCTTGAATTTTGTCAATGAGCATATTAATGGTATAGTGTAAGAGAAGCAATATGATGAAGTTTTATTTTTGAGCAATATTTAAATGGCTCAAATGAAGTTTTCTGCAGTTTTATGCTTAAAGTCAATGTGAACATGAACTGAATTTCAAGCTTAGAAAGTTTTGGTTGGCTCATTCTTCCTCCTCACCTCAGCATTATTTTTCACTTTACTCTCCTTCATGGTGTCAGTAAAGAGTGAAAACACATGCACAGATAAACTTTGTAAAAATCTTTCAGACTGCATATTCTCTTAAAATGCATAGGACTTTCACCCCTGTTTTGAAAAAAAACAGAAAGATCAGCTAGATGAGGATTTTTCTCCATTTCAGCCTTCTGCTGGGCACAATAATTTATTCTCCTGCCTCCTGCTTGTGTGCTCAATAGCCCTTATATCCACAGGGTTATTTTCTCTCCCCAAATACTGATTTCTGCTAAGATGATCTCCTTTCTTTCCACCTTCAATTAGAAACAGTCGATATGAGCTTAACTTCGCAGCCATATGTTTATGAGTGCATGTGTGTTTAGATGCACTCGTTGCAAAATGTGCTTTGACAGCCCCCTGCTAAGGATTTTCCCAGATTAAGGAATTGTAAGGAGCTTTGGACTGCTTGACCCTGCTGGTTCATCATTTATGATGTTCAAAACATGTACATGGCCAATTTGAGTTTATCATCTAAACACTTAAGAAGAAACTCTTCAATTAAAGATCATACTAAGTGACACTGACAGTAACCCTCTAACCAATATGGTGTTGCTAAATCATCATCAAATGCTGTGAAAAGTGCTCTTGCCTTCACTAAACAAATCAGAGGCTATCTTCTTTGGAGCATTCTTTCTCAGAACTCATTTTTCATGACCTTGAAAGGAAAAAGTGTTTTTCCATCAAATGTTTCAGGAAGACTTCACTGCAGAGTTTTGTTTAGGACATAATTTCTGAAAGTGTCAGTTTCAATGCAAAGAAAAATATGTTTATTCATAAAAAGGAATGATGCCACATTTTTTTTCCAGTATCAATCACACATAATGCTTTGTCATTTTAGTAAATGATGCTGTACAATCTTTGTCACATTAAACACCAGAGTAATATATTCACTGGGGGATATTTACAAGGGTATCCAGGCTGAATTGAGATGTCTTCTAGTCCTTTTTTCTAAATTGCCACATTTACTGCCTGCTGTAGAAAGGGGAAGCCACCAATTGATTTCTAATTCTGCAAACCCCAGGGTGTAAATGTGATTAGCGGTAATTGGAGAAGTTCAGCAACTGTTAATTTCTGCTCTCTTTGTTGTTTTTCCTATTTAAAATATTAACGAAATGTGTATATAGGCTAAAACTGACTCCGATGCAGCTGAACAAAGGATACATTTTTAATCATAGCTGTGGGACCCCGATGCGGCTGTCTGAAACAAATGTGACATGTGCTTCCTCTCAAAAAAAGTCAGGCAGCTAATAAAGTGCATCACTATTTTGTTGTAATGTTCATTGCCTACATGATAACGAGTTTAATGGCATTACACTACGTAAAAAAGCCAAAAGTACACTGCTAAATTTGTCTTTCTCAGTTGGCTATCCCTAAGGAGATTATAACGCAAGCAGTGGCTTCGTTTGTTGCATGCATAAGTGTGCACATGTTCCTAAGTTTTAAGTTGTAAAGGAAGGTGGTGAGAAAAGCCATTAACCCTTGCATGGCTGAGCATCCCGTTAGAAACAAGCTGTTTTACTCAAGTATCAAGTAATTATGAAAAAAAAAGAGGTTTTGCTCTCTAGCTGCATATGTTGCCTGTGTTTTTCTAGACAAAATTCTGCCTCATCCACAGGAACAAAGGTTTGTTAGTATTCTGTAACAAGGAAATGATTCTTCTTTTTCAGCCCTAAAAAGGAATTTATGTTTACCTTTAGTCTCTAGCATTAAATATTTTTCTTTATTAATGTAGAACCAGAAAGATCATGTGCACAACAGTGTGTATTCTTACTCAAAATGTTCGAATGTCTCAGGAAGCCAGCTGGAAGCCTTGGTTAACTTGACATGGAAAGCTCACTCTTGGCTAAAGCTAAGTTAAATGGATTTCATTTCTAATCATTTTGAAGCAAGAATCTTATCTGGGAATGCCTGAAAAAGAGTTCAGTGAACTAATACAAATGTTGATTGACAAAGGCAAAAAGATGTTCTGTGGCAACAATTCACAGAAATAACATGAAGATATCTTCCCCTTGGGGAGTGGTGGGTCTGTATGGAACTTTGACTACAATAGTTGGCACATGCTTAATTCAGTTTTTGAAAGGCTAAAAGTTTGATCGAGGTAGGTATATTTCATGGCCAGAGGCTGTACATTTCTGAAAGATCCCAGGTATTAGTGATACACACCTCAGAAGAGGTCCCTTCAAAAGGCACAAACATGCTGGAAATGGAAGATTACCACAGTGAGCTGGCTCTGAGCTACAGAGCTCACCCTTGAGAGTTATCACAACCTTTCCAGTCCCTCTCCCAGTCAAGGAGCCTCAAAACTTCTCTTTACCTGTCTTTGTAGATCAGCAGTAAACAAAACCCTTTTGTAATAGTTCAAAATATTATTTCTTAGGAGGTTTTCTTCCTATAGAGAGAGAAAGGAATCAAAAGGCTTTGTATAGCTGGTCACTCATGTTATCTGATGCTTAAGAGGTCTGGGGAACAAAAATAGTGGATGTTCAAATGCAGTAGTGTTGATCTCACAGCGAAACTTCCAGATTGGGAATACCTTTCCCTCTAGCAATTAGCAGCATTAATAGGGTAACACCCTATAACATTTATGTCTGCCTGATGCTTGTTGTCTGCTCTGATCTGCTGAGAGCTAAGGAAGTTGGTGGGACAGAACATAGGTGCTACCCTAAACTCATGCAGGGTAGCCATAGCAATACAAAAACTCAGCTCAGACATGAAGTGGCACAGAAAATAGATCCACACCACAATGTGAGATGGAATAGATATCTCCAGACTCCAGTTCTGCCACCTCTTGATAATGTATACATTTAATTTATCATTTATTCTGTTTTGTTGTTTTTTTTTTTCACTGGAAAACACAACTTTGACTTTATTCCAAGGAAATGTCAAGAGACTCATCTTCTTTTTTGCTCACTTGACCATAACCAAGTTCATAAGGATTCAAGTATCATGAGAATGAATCTTCTATTTTTCAGTATTTCGAATTACATTTGACATTGCTAGTTATTTTCTTTTGGCAATCCGTACTTCACTTTAAAACCGGCAGCTGTTGCTAAAACATTTTTAATATATTATGAGATCTGTTAATATAGTAGTATTATTATCAGTAACTATTTGTATGCAGTACACATTAATATATATTATTTATTAATTCTAAAAATATGTAATTTATACATATATACATATATAGGATCATGTGCATAGATATACATTTTACACAGAATGAATACTGGGATCGGGACCTAAATAGTTGCAAGTGGGACTGTTTTCTTTTCTCTAGTAAAATCCAATATTCACTGCTATTTATTTAATGACTAATATTTCTAAGACACCATTTTAAGTCTAATAGAGCGATTTTTTCCTTCTGTTTTCCCTGAATTACATCCCAGCTACAGAGAGGCATCATCATACTGAAAGTCAGAGACTGGAAACATGCATCTTGCTGTTTTGTTATCTGTTGTGAAGCAAGATGCTCTGACCACACCACCCAAATCTTGGAAGGCATACGCAGAGACTGTGAGAATAAAGACCTTGCGCCTATTGTAGGAGAGGATATGGTTCGAGAGCATCTTAAGAACCTGAATGTGCAAAAGCCCATGTGACCTCATAAAAGCCATCCATGGGTCCTGAAGGAGCTGGAGAATGAAGTCGCTAAGCCACTGGCCATTGTATTTAAAAAATCATGGCAGTCAGATGAAGTTCCCGACAACTGGAAAAAGGGAAATATAAGCCCAATTTTCAAGAAGGGGAAAATGGATGACCCAGGGAATTACAGACCAGTCAGACTCACCTCTGTGCCTGGCAAAATCTTGGAGCAGGTTCTCCTGGAAGGCATGCTAAGGCACATGAAAAACAACAAGGTGGCTGGTGACAGCCAGCATGGCTTCACTAAGGGGAAATCCTGCCTGACCAATTTGGTGGCCTTCTATGATGGGCCTACGGAACTGATGGATAGGGGTACAGCAGTTGATGTCATCTACCTGGGCTCGTGCAAAGGGTTTAACATGGTTCCACACGACATCCTTGTATCTAAATTGGAGAGACACCAATTTGATAGGTGGACCACTCGGTGGATAAAGAACTGGCTGGATGGCTGCACGCAAAGAGTTGTGGTCAGCAGCTCTGTCTAGCTGGAGACCAGTAACCAATGATGTCCCTCAGGGATCAGTGTTGGGACTGGTCTTGTTCAACATCTTTGTCGCTGACATGGACAGTGGGATTGAGTGCATCCCCAGCAAGTTTGCTGATGACACCAAGCTGTGTGGTTCGGTTGATACGCTGGAGGGAAGGAATGCCATCCAGAGGGACCGTGACATGCTTGTGAGGTGGGCTGATGCCAGCCTTATGAAGTTTATCCATGCCAAGTGCAAGGTTCAACATCTGGGTTGGAGCTATCTGACGCAAAGCTACAGGTTGGGCAGAGAAGAGATCCAGAGCAGCCCTGTGGAGAAGGACTTGGGGGTGTTGGTGGATGAGAAAATGAACATGAGCCAGCTTCAGTGTGCACTTGCAGCCCAGAAAGCCAACCATATCCTGGGTTGCATCAAAAGGAGCGTGACCAGCAAGTCGAAGGAGGTGATCCTGCCCCTCTACTCTGCTCTTGTGAGACTTCACTTCGAGTATTGTGTGCAGTTCTGGTGTCCTGAACTTAAAAAAGATATGGAACTGTTGGAACAAGTCCAGAGGAGGGCCACAAGGATGATCAGGGGACTGGAGCACCTCCTGTATGAAGATAGGCTGAGAAAGTTGGGTCTGCTCAGCCTGCAGAAGAGAAGGCTGCGTGGAGATCTCATAGCAGCCTTCCAGTATCTGAAGGGGGCTGTCCTGGGTTCAGCAGTAGCAGTCATTTTTCCTCTTCTTGGTAGCTGGTGCAGTGCAGTGTTTTGACTTTCGGCCTGGGAGCAGAACTGATAGCGATGTTTTGGTTTGGCCAAAGACTTTGTGAGCCTCATGCTCTGCCAGGGAGGAGGGGAAGTCCGGAGGAAGCTGAGACAGGACACCTGACCCAAACTGACCAAAGAGGTATTCCATACCACAGCACGTCATGCCCAGGATGTAACTGGGAGTTAGCCGGAAGGGCTGGGGGACTGCGGGGTTGGAGGAGGTATCGGTTGGAGCTTGGTCGGGCTTGGGGGGCGAGTTATCGGTCAGCTGGTGCTGAGGTGTTGTATTCTCTTCCCTTGTTATTTCCTTTATCATTATTATCATTGGTGGTAGCAGTAGTGATCTGTGTTATACCTTAGTTACTAAACTGTTCTTATCTCAACCCGTGGGAGTTGCATTCTTTTCAATTGTCCTCTCCGTCCCTCCGGGAGTAGGGGGAGGGAAAGAAGGGGGGGGGGCGAGTGAACGAATTACCTGTCTGGGTTTAAACCACGACAGTTGTTTTTGGCGCCCAGCGTGGGGCTCGAAGGGTTGAGATAACAACAGATCTGACCAGATTAATAGTCACTCATCACAATGCTGATTTATTGGGTATCAGAGTTGTTTCTCTTGATCTCACAGCTTCAGACCGTTGTAACTTACTTAGAGCCGGTATTTGCTGTGTTAGTGTTTATCAAGTGTGGGGCCTGGGCTAAGGTTCTTGTCTCACTGTGCTTTATGGCAATGGCTTGTAATACGGGTGGGCTCCAGCAGCAGGGCGGGACGGACGTGGCCGTGGACTTGTACCTGGCCGTCCGGCTGCTCTTCACCGTCCTGGCCCTCGCCCTACTCTCCATCTTCGTGAGGCTGCGGGGAGCCGAGGGGGAGCGGTCCCGGGAGCCGGCGGCTGCTGAAGCGGCCCGGGAGAGCGGCCCCAGGGACCAAGCGGCGGCGGGAGCGGGGCCGGAGGCCGCGAGGGGACGGCGGCTGGTGGAAGAGGTCGGGGCGGTCGAGGAGCAGAAGGAAGCGGCTGCCGAGCAGCGGGAGAAGGCGGCGGAGGAGCCGAGCCCCACGGAGGAGCCGAGCCCCGCGGAAGAGCCGAGCCCCGCGACGGCCGAGAGCATTCCCCGGCAGCCACCCGCCGAGCCCCAGGAGGATGCAGGAGACCACGCAGCATTTCCCAGCAAGGCAGAGGAGGAAGAGCTGGACTCAGGAAAAGAGAAGCCGGTGGTGGGAGAGCCGGCAAGCACAGCAGCTACACCAGCCCCAGTGACAAGTACAGCAGCATCGTTTGAGAGTTCTGAAGGCTCTGAATGGCCTTTGGGTATCCTTGGGACCTGCCTGCTGATTGTGATGGGGATCAGCATGTTGGCACACATACAAACTGTGTTTTACCCACAACCGTTTTGTCTGATCTCAAAAGTTAAGCAGATTCAGGTTTGGGTCTTGTCTGGGGTTAGACGACAATATAGGAGGACCAAGAGATTTTCCCCAAGGCTGGACAGTCATGAGTGGCAGGGCATGTGGAACAGTATGGGCAAGTATCTAGTCCACTGGGCCCCTCCAGTGCTTTGGAAGCATCGGAGATGGAAGGCAGCTGTATGGAGTCCCCAGCAACAAGCTGCAGAAACTGCTGAAGGGAACAGTGAATTATTTTGAGTCTGGTGGGCCCATGGCACTTCAGGCCATCAGAGCACCGATGCAACATAGAGATGGACTCATGATCAAGGGGTGGACTTAGCCATGGACACTATTGCCCTAGTTATTCATGAGTGTGAACATTGCACACAGTCTCTCCTGCTTTGGAAGACTGTTACAAGAGATGGAGCCTGACATCATGGACCAGATGGACACAGCAGCTTTATAGGGACTGGTCTGTGCACTAAGATAAGAGTGCACTAAGATAAGAGTGATGGTATATTGAAAATGTGGGATCTGAGCATGACGTGAATGGTATGGAATAAGGGGTGGATAATGTCCTGGGTTCAGCAGTAGCTGTCATGTTTCTCCTCCTTGGTTGCTGGCGCACTGCAGTGTTTTGACTTTCGGCCTGGGAACAGAACTGATAGCGATGTTTTGGTTTGGCCAAGGACTTTGTGAGCCTCGTGCTCTGCCAGGGAGGAGGGGAAGCCCGGAGGAAGCAGAGACAGGACACCTGACCCAACCTGCCCCAAGAGGTATTCCATACCACAGCACGTCATGCCCAGGATGTAACTGGGAGTTAGCCGGTAGGGCTGGGGGACTGCAGGGTTGGAGGAGGTATCGGTCGGAGCTTGGTCGGGCTTGGGGGGCGAGTTATCGGTCAGCTGGTGCTGAGGTGTTGTATTCTCTTCCCTTGTTATTTCCTTTATCATTATCATCATTGGTGGTAGCAGTAGTGATCTGTGTTATACCTTAGTTACTAAACTGTTCTTATCTCAACCCGTGGGAGTTGCATTCTTTTCGATTCTCCTCTCCGTCCCTCCAGGAGTAGGGGGAGGGAAAGAAGGGGGGAAGTGAGTGAACGAATTACCTGTCTGGGTTTAAACCATGACAGGGGCCTATAGGGATGCTGGAGAGGGATTATTCGTTAGGGACGGCAGTGATAAGACAAGGGGTAATGGGTTAAAACTTAAATGAGGGAAGTTTAGATTAGATATAAGGAAGAAGTTCTTTCCTGTTAGGGTGGTGAGGCACCAGAATGTGTTGCCCTGGGAAGCTGTGAATGCTGGCGGTGTTCAAGGCCAGGTTGGACAGAGCCTTGGGTGACATGGTTTAGCGTTAGGTGTCCCTGCCCATGGCAGGGGAGTTGGAACTTGATGATCTTAAGGTCCTTACCAACCCTAACTATTCTATGATTCTATGATTCTAAGACAGATTTGTCTGAAAGTTTAGTTTCCTCTGCTGGCTGCTGTTAAAAACAGTTATTGGACAGGGTGTTTTGCTTCAGTGACAGGCTACACAGCCCTGTTTGGCACAGTGCACACCTGAACTTGAGCATTTCAGACACTACTAGGAACTGCTTTCCCTGGTGTATATCTTTCCTTAGTTCCCCATATACTACCACACACAAATCCACTTGTGACCTGAACTACCTCAGAAATACATGTTCCTCTCTGCTGACAACTAAAATGAGTATCTCACACATTTAAATGAACTGAATCAAGGCCCTTCCTCTGCAGTTGTCGGAGAAACAAATATTAAAGGGTGTCTGTAAAGGCAGAATAGTCACTGCAGGACCTCCATACATGCTATAAGAAGATATAAGCATCTCCAGATCAAATTATAGGACTCCAAATATCTTTCTAACTTCTCCTTGATTCCTGAGGGAAACCTAAGAGAAGGGGGGGTTGGACTCATCTGGCTTAGCTTCAGGTACCTAAGTCACCTGTAGGTTTTTACATCTCTCTTAGACTGCACTGTTATTTGGAAGAAGGTTGGTCAGTACAGTCAACAAAGTCATTACTCTTCTTGTGAAATACATGCAAAACTCAGGTCATGTGAAAGACACTGCAACCTCCACTGACTGCATGGACGACATTTCTAGAGCAACTGACTTGAATGTGAGCACCAACATTGTGGACATCAGAGTGAAGAGAGAGGTATTTGACAAAAAATCTCCCAGGTGCCAAATGTAATATTTTACAAAGTAGAACTCACTGTCATGAATTTTGTTTAAACTCCACTTCTTTAAATGAAATCAAAAGTAAAATAAAAAATGGAAAACAAACTTACTCAGTTTTGAAATGCATCCTTTTTGCCATTTTTAATAGAAGAAAAAAAAGGGGGGAGTGCAGTGTAAAAGGGAAGTATTTTTCACAAAAGAGCTTGAAAGAAACAACAAGGAGTTAAGGAGTTAAGCTCCTTCTTTGATCATGAGAAAGGTATAGTTCCTTCTTTGATCATGAGAAATGTGTAGTTCTTCACTGGATACTGTAGTAATGAGGTAAATAAAGTTTAATGAAGTAGAATAGTAGCCAGATGGAAAATATAGAAACATGCCACATGAAATACTGGACTTGTTACATTACCAAGAAAAACTCATTGCTAAATAGTTTCCGGTGTCAGAGGTTTGAATTTTAATGCTTTCTCCTTTTATCCTCTCTCCCCCATTCCATCTCTGACACTAGCCATTATATCCCTTCATTCAGTTTTCTGCCCCTTTCTACAGTGTCTCCTTTCAGGGACTGCTTTTACTAAGCCTTTTTATCATGCTAACCTTCAGCCTGTTTGGAGATCTCTCACAGGAACTCATTTTTCTTCTTAGTAATGAAAAGGCAGTTCTAAACAGAAAGCATGCAAGGAAACATAGCTAATAATGATTCTGAGAGCTATTCATACCTGAGTGAGTCATTGATAAGTCTATACTGCTGAACAAAAGAAGTCAAGGACCAGTTTCTGGCCCAGGAGCTATATAATAGTGACTGGCTCACATCCACATTGCTGCTTAGAGAGCTCTGTTTTGCAGAGTTGTCTTGGAGAGAGTTCATTGCCTGGGTCCAAAACTGAGCCAAAGGAGAGCTATCACTTAGGTGGCTTTAGTTCTTACACTTTCATTTTTGTTTATTTCATGGTAATGTTGTAACTTGTGTTTCTTACTCAAGCTATCTGCAAGATTCTATTCTTCATCTATGAAGAATCTCATGGATTTTTAAACCTAGATTATAGGCAGACCCACAACATTTGGCTACAATACTCTCTGCTCATGACCATAAGTCTGAAAACACTTCTTTCCCCATGTGTCACTAATATACTGTTATTTCTGCATTTTGCCTGCTGTTTAGACACCTCGAAGATAGGTACTATATAGATTTGTGTGCAAATAATTTTATAAAAGTTTGCCCTTCTGAAAGCTTTTGGCTCATATTTCTGGTCTGAGTTCTCACAAAAATGTTGGGCTTCAAAGCTGGTAAAAAGAAACATTCAGCCACAAAGAAAGTCTTGGTGGAAAATAAATGTTGTGCCTTTCATGCAAGATCAGAAAGATGAGAGGAAACTTTTACTATAGAGCTCTTCAGCTCCTGTTAAAACTAGTCTGTGTCTTTATTTCTCAGTTTGCTTATTTTCTCTCTTCTTACAGCCTGCTCCACCGACATTTTCTCCTTAGAACAACCATAAAATTGCATTTACAGCTAATTTACTATGCTCAAAAATGCAATTTAGATTCCTTAAGGGAGGCTGACTATTTCTAAAAAGAAAGGTCTCTAACTGCTTCTTTTTTTACCTGGCATACAACTAACCTTGCTTCTTCAGAATGGCAAGTATGATAAATGTGTCAAAAACATTCACATCAAAACCATGTGATACAAGTTGTTATTTTGACTTCTGTTGACACCTCCTGTTCTCTTTTACCCAGATGTTTCCATGGAGTAGCACAAAACTTTTTCTTTTTTTTCTTATTTTTCCCTGAGAGTAGACACAGGTATTTCTTTTTCTAGTAAAAATGAAAGTCTTTCCTTCCTCTATTAAATAGCACGGGTGGGGGTGCTTTTATGCAGGTGTGCATTTCTTTACTGGAACTGTCTTCAAGACCTGGGGAGGCTTTCTATCCCAACACATCTTTCACAGAATCACAGAATCATAGAATAGTCAGGGTTGGAAAGGACCTTAAGATCATCTAGTTCCAACCCCCCTGCCATGGGCAGGGACATGTCCCACTAAACCACGTCGCCCAAGGCTGTGTCCAACCTGGACTTGAACACCGCCAGGGATAGAGCATTCACAACTTCCTTTAGGCAGCTCATTCCAGTAATTTACCACCCTTACAGTAAAGAACTTCTTCCTTATATGCAATCTAAACTTCCCCCATTTAAGTTTTAACCTGTTACCCTTTGTCCTGTCACTACAGTCTCTAATGAAGAGTCCCTCCCCAGCATCCTTATAGGCCCCCATCAGACACTGGAAGGCTGCTATGAGGTCTCCATGCAGCCTTCTCCAGTCTGAACAGCCCCAACTTTCTCAGCCTGTCTTCACATGGGAGGTGCTCCAGTCTCCTGATCATCCTTGCGGCCTTCCTCTGGACTTGTTCCAACAATTCCATGTCTTTTTTATGTTGAGGACACCAGAACTGGACACGATACTCCAAGTGAAGTCTCACAAGAGCAGAGTAGAGGGGCAATTCATTGTGAATCTTTCACAACTATAGATGTACAATTCATGCAAACTCCATGTGTATTTGCAGATAGGTTCCCACCCAAAGAGATCAGATTATAACAAGACAAAAAGTCAGTATTCTATGGACCAGAAGGTGTATTTTTTTATAACTTTTAAGACACGGAGTGTCAAAGCTAAGACTTTTAACTGCTATTGAAGTAACTGACTTTTAAATACCTCCAAAAGTATAGTTCTAGTAATTATTGACCTAAAAGTTAAAAACTGCATCAGTTATCCAAGGCCCAGTATCCTGTGGGATATACAACCATGACTTAGAAGCTCAGGATCCTGCTATCAGGTACTGAAGAAAGAGGTGCCTATGAAATCTATAGGAGCCACCAGCAAGGACCTGCCTAAACTAGCCGTGGTAAAGGCCCAGGAGAGGAATCAGCCAGGCACCTAGCTATGGATCCGAAAGCAAAGTGTATTTTTATTCAGCATTTCTTAACATGACTTGAAGAGAGGCATGGAGCTTCTGGAGCAAGCCCAGTGAAGGGCTACTAGAATGATTAAGTGTGTAGAGCATCTCTTACTATGAGTAAAGACTGAAGGAGCTGGGCCTGTTCAAGATATGAGATCATAGAATGGGCTGGGGTGGAGGGGACCTTAAGGTTTATCCAGTTCCAACCTCCTGCCATGGGCAGGGACACCTTCCACTAGACCAGGCTGCTCAAAGCCCCATCCAACCTGGTCTTGAACACTGCCAGGGAGGGAAGAGAAGGATCAGGAGGAACTGATCAATATGTATAAGTATCTGAAGGGAGTATGTTAAGAAGATGAGTTCAGACTCTTCTTGATGGTGTCAGAAAATAAGACAATAGGCAGCAGGCATAAACTAAACCAGAAAATTCTGCCTGAACATAAGGAAGAACTTCTTTACTGTGAGTATCACTGAACACTAGAATAGGCTGCCTAGAGAGGTTGTGGAGCCTCTTTCCCACAGATATCCAGGAACTCTCTGGACACAATCCTAAGCGATGTGCTCCAGGTGGCCCTGCTTGAGCAGTGAGGTTGGACTAAATGACTTCCAGTGGTCCCTCACAGCCTCAGTCATTCTGTAACTCTGATTCTGTGACTCTGTCCTGAAGTCAGTGCCACCTGGGCACCTGGGCAAAGGTGAATCCAGTAAATTGAACATGGATGAGAATGCTTGTTTATCAAGTGAGCTCTTTTCAGTCCTTACCCATACTTGACCTGAGGCCAAGTCTTGAATCCTGTCAGTCTTTATCTTAGTGGAGTGCTCTACCCTTGAAGATACTGAAAGCATATCTACCTTTCTTCTTCCCATCCCATACATTCACCTCTATCTGCAAAAGAGCATGTCCTAAAATACATCTTTTAAAGATTTTCATAACATTAAAACTGGGGAGGATCATTGCAACAATCCAGTTAAACCAGAGTATTTTACCCAGTGTTTCTTGTGTTAAAATCAATACCTTAAATTAGAGCAATCACACTTAGAAGAAAAGACAGACTAGATTCAAAGACTTGCATGATGGTAAATCCACCACATCCACTGGCAAAGCTGCTGCAATGATTAATTGCCCTCACTGTTTAAAAAATTACATCTTGCTTCCTGTTTGAATTTTCCTGTACTACTTCAATTGGTTTAATCACAAATTTCTTAACTTCTAGGTTCTGGCCACAACAGGAAACAGAAGTGCCAAAATACCATGAAAAAATATTTTTATCTTGTTTTTCCTCTGTCAGAAGGAGAAGGAAGCAATGAAAAGAGTGAAAAAGAAAGTAGAGATTTGCTTGGTCTGGACACAGCTTCACCTCTAATCAGAGTCTGCAGACGCATTATTTAAGATAATCTCATGTTATCAGATCTGTCTCAGCAGTTTTTCTCCAAGGCTTCTGAATCTGAGATAAATACTACGTAAAGTAGTTCATCTCGGATGAATCACTGAGACTGGGATTCAAACAGCATTAACCACTGTACAAATGCTTATGTGTTTTTGCACTGCTGCTGAAAAATTTGGCAAGTATCACAAGGCTGGAATTAATCAGAATTCCATTGCTTTTCCATTTAGGTATAATTGATGCACCTTATCAATTATATCAATAATATCAAGATAACCTTATGCTATTTTACAGAATTTAACTATTAATTCTCTTATGTTCTTCCCACCTGATTGCAGGGAAGGTAGACTTGCTCTGAGTATATTATTCTGTGGCTTCTGACTTTCTGCCCATGTGTTGCTCTGCAGCATCTGACAGGAAAACATGCAGCAAGGGCACTTAGTGCACCCAGGGATAGTGAAGCATGTGTTTACATCTCTTCCTGAGGCAGGGTCAGAGTGGAGGTACTGGACTAGATTGTTTTATTCTGGCTTCTTAACATTGGGGTCTGAGTTTATCTTTCCTTTAAGAAGTGTTTTAGTATCAGCTTAGTTTCAAGAGCAAAATCCTGGTCATAAGTAACATCATCCACAGTACTTGAATTGTTAGTAAGATGAAAATTCTTGAGGTTTCTTACAACCTTCTTTCTTCATTCTTTTCCTTTTAAAGTGCTGCTTTAATAACAGGATGAATGTATATTGTGCATTTCAGTTTACACATGGTTCTACCATTAAGCACCTGGATTTGAAGTAGTTTCTTCCCTGAAGATTTAAATAAGTGCATTGCCCCAGTTTCAGAATCCAGGTTACTACGAGCTAGCCATGTGCCACAGGAATATTAGTTCAGAGAACACTGTAGCTGTTTGTACTGCAAATGCAGCTCTCTTGCTGGTCATAATAAAAGAAATCAGCTTGTATTTCTTCAGTGACAAAGTCTCCCTGTGTATTAATTTGGTCCTACATGACAATACATCTTGTCAGAGCAGTCTAACAAATGGGAAAACATACAATAAGAGAATTCTCAGTAAAGTAATTATGTCAGGAGATCGATGATCTTTTGTTCTGTGTTGCATGGCTTTACCTCTGTTTAGAAGCAAAGTACAGAAAGACTCCCTAGAAACAAATAGACTTATAAAAAATTTGTTGGCAAAATCAGTTCTAAAGTAAACCGAGATTTCCAGTGCCTTTTGAAAATATAATCTAGCATTCATGTTACGTACTGTGATATTAAGACCTTGATTAGGTCCTCAATTCCTGGGCCAAATACCTGTTTGCATATTTAGTTTATATTCATTGTGTTACAGAGCTGGGATTTTTACTGTGAAGGACTATAATCCTAGCAGTAATTTGAAAAGGGTTTTTGTATTAATGCATAAATGTTATGATAGTCTGACAGACACAGAAAAGCATAGTAAACCGGATACCAAAATCACAACATTATAAAGATGGAAGTAAAATGGGAACACAACATGGAATTTGGATGGAAATCTGACATTCAGTTTGGAACTAAGTTTAGTCTAAATTATTGAAACAGTGTAATTTGCCAAGAATTAGTTCATGCCCTATCATTTTACTCTAAAATCAGGACTGGTTCTTTTACATAAGATATGCTACACTGACAAGTAGCTGATTTGTTTTTTTTTTTATTTCTTTTGCAGGTGGGAAAAATTTTCCTCATCTAATCCAGGATTCTCTGGGTAATGTTATGTAGTTAGATAAGTGATTATTATAAGAGCCTTTTCTGACCTGAAAGCCTATAAATTTCATAAAATATTATTTTAATTAACTTTAAATAAGGTATGCTAGAGGCTTGTGCATGCAGGAAAATGTATAGCAAGTGAACTGGCGACTATGGTGCTGTAGAAAACACTTTTTAGCATCTCATTCTTTTGGAGAAGGATGATTCATCAAGAACGGTTTGCAAATCTTTGAGATTTGCAAAGTGATGTCTTTGTGTAAAAGAAAGCAAACAAGTGCTAGTGCTTGTCAGCTTGATGCTTATGAACGTTTCTATTCTGAGGGCTGGGTTTTGAAAAGATAAAAAATAACCCTCAGCGTTGCAATAAGGAGTGTGACTTCAAATATGAGCTCAGTAGTCACCCTGAAAATAGACTGTGGAGTGAAAGGTGGTGCCATCCCTATAGCATATTAGCAACCCAGGTGCCTTTTCCATCACTAAACCTCTGAGAGGACAGGGTTCATGTTATGTGGTTTATGTGCACAATGGCCTCAGCCAACAGGTTTTCCACATCACCCATTTCACCAGCTGCCAGGCCCACAGTGATCAAAACATTAATCCTACATGGTATTCAGTTTTAAATTTCCACCTGCTTAAAGTTATGCATGGACTGAAGCGCTTCAAAGGAGCGTGGCTTAAATGTGTGTGCCCACACCAAGATATCCTGCCTGTGGTTTCTTGCATTGGTAACTAGTGGTATCTCAAACACACTTCAATGTTTGGAAGTGACCTCACATTGGAATCTGAGATGAAATCTCAGTTGATGACATATTGCTTTGGCTTGAAAAACAGTAATAAAGCAAACACCAGAAATATATGGCTAGAGACAAATATTTGAAAGAGAAGAGAGTCCCTTTCATTCCCCTTCCCAGCCCTCTGGCACTAGAAAAGCCTATGGTTTCCCCAAAGCCCCAGCTCTGTCAGCAAGTCCATCACTACACTCTGACTGTCAGAACTCACTTATGGGAAATTTTCAAGCCATGTTTGTTTGGTTTTCCTCTTCCTGTTCGACTTGTATCTTTAAATAATGTGGTTACTTCACAACAGCTTGTTTTTTGACTGGGGCACAGGGCATATTTTTCTAGCAGATAAAAAACTTCCCACAATTTGCCTTGTGTTATTTCCCCTTTTGAAGGAGAGCTGATAAATTCAGGGTAATATGTAATAGATGCTTTCCTGTTTTTACTTATTGCACTGTCAGACTTGTCAGCCAGAAATTTATTAGCTCATTTTGTGGCTGTAACGTTTAAACTAGGAAGAGTAAGTAGTACCCTTACCCTAAAGAGCAAGTGTGAATAACAGTGCTTCTGTTGTACCCTTCAACACAGACTGGCATTGGAGAGAGACAGTATGTCTTTTCCACAGCAATAAGCCCTTATTGACATACCTATCTTAATTTTTCATGTTTATTCTGTCATACCTCCTCTGTGCTATTCTCACCTTCTGAGTAATTGAGAAAACAAAGGAGGGAGGGTAGCTATAGCATCCACCTAAAAGTGAGTTGACCTGTCTGAGCAATCACTGAAGTTTCCACTGTAATCAAAGGAGTGAAGAGTTCTCCATGATCTGATCTACCATATTTACTTTTGGATAGGGTAGATTATCCTCCAGGTCTTCTTGTCTCCACATTGCACATAGTTAAAGTCAAGGAGGGTAGTAACTTCCTGAGGTAGCCATAAAGGGAAAAGAAGTCTCAGGAAAAATCCAGGAACTGAGGCTATGCCTGCCAAGTTACTCCAGCAGTGCTCCTGACACTCACACATCCTTCCTTAACCTTCCCTTACTTATCACCTCTTCATATCAGTTTCTGAGTTGAATCAATTTAGGTATTTCACTTATTTTCTTTGTTGACTGGAGATTCTTTCAGTATTAGCCCTGAATGGAACACCAAAAGTGAGCCAAACATTTGTCTTCTTTCTAAGAATTTCTTAAAAATCCAGACAATGTTATTTGCTTCACTATTTTCCATAGCCAATGGCTACTATATTCCCTTTGCCATTACTATACTAAGGAAATGGCCAGGAAAGTAATTTCTATCAGATTTTCTAAGGTGGAGAATTCCAGCTCTGAAAAATAAATCATCCATTGACCTTGTAATATGTAATAAAGATAAATAAAAATTAATTATCTACCAGATACTTGTAGCAAAAATGCTTCAATTCCAGGATAAAGGAAGGAGTGTGAGGAAACTGAAGCAGTTTTGCAGTGGTACAGAAAGAGGAACCTCTGCAGTGCCACTATTATAAACTTCAAAGTATGTTAGAGTTTACTTTCTATCCCTATATCCAGACATGAAGTCTATACATTCTGTCACTACATACATAAAATGAAAGCACTTGCCAATCCAAAGCAGGAAAGGATTTTACCCTTTGTTCAGCAATTAAGAGAGTCAGTTATGGAAACACTGTGCATTCTTCAATTTGAAAAGAACCTAGTTCTTTTAGATGCCCAACATGATTAAATCCACATTAAAAGGGCAAGGCTTACAGAAACAGTGAAGTCATCCATCTGAATGGAAAAGCATCATAATCCATTTCTATCACATGTTGTGCTTTCCAAATTACAGCTCTTCATAGTTGTAGATTGAAGGTTGTATTATTCTGTTTAGCTAACAGAAAATAACTTTACCAATTTTCCACCAGCAGTTCCTAAATCACCATAAACATAGATCTTACCTAGAGTTTTTTGGATATATACTTTTTCAATTTAGTGTCCAACAGAAAAACAGCTAAACAAAACACTCCCTTTTGGGCTAAATTAAACGTTTCACATGACTCAAACTGTACAATTGCCTTTTCTTTTTCATATGCTTAGTGATAATATGCCATTTTGGAAAAGAAGTATCAAAACATTTTGCTTTGCAACTACTAAATGGTTTATGCAGAAGTTTATCACTCTCCACACTGAACTGCTAATTCAAAAACTGTGGAATTTATCAAGATGGAGCCAGAGTCTTCATGGAGCCGCATGATGCACGGATGTCAGCTAATGACAGGTTCTGTCTTGATACAAATAAATTATTTCCCAGCAGAAGGACAGTGAAATACTGGAAAAAGTTCCCCAAAGAGTTTGTGCAATCTTTGTCTCTGGAGTTTTTGAAGACCAAATTGAAGAAACACCTGACAAACTGGACTGAATTAAATGTTGACCCTACTTTGGGCAGCTTGGACTAGAGGTCTCCTGAGGTTCTTTCCAATCAAAAATATTCTATGGCTTTATGAATCTGGCAGAAATAAATAAGTTTAGATTAACAGAAATCTGCCTTGCTCAGAAAACAAGCCTATTCAACCAAGAGCATCTCATTTAAAGCTGGTCAGACATGCACTATGACTTTAACCTGAAGTATAAAAAAGAACATCGTAACGAATTTTCGGGTTGGTGACAGCACAGCAGAAACAGCATGCCAGAGTTTTTAGGGATAAATTTGCTATTCTAATTTCCCTTTTATTCCAGAATTCACATCTTAAGGAGTCTTCAGCCATATTTAGGTGAGAACTGGTCACAGATGCTCAGAGCTCAGGTTCCCTTTCCAGGAAAGAGATGTTATTTTTAGGTAGTTGCAGTGTAATATACTAGAAATTTAACAGTGAATAGTCTTTTCTTGGATGTGGTTTAAGTTGGCTAAAGAAAAAAAATTCTAAATTTAATTCAAATAAGAAAATTTTACTAGTTTTTTTGTTCTCAAGAATGATTGTTGTAATTACAGCTGTAATTGTTCTGCAGAATATTTTCTGAACCATTGCTCTTCCTTCACAGAACATTACTAAAAATATTGGTGAACACTGTTATGTTTTATTGCACAGAAATGGATCTACCTAATGAGCTTTTTTGAATGGTTTCTGTCTCCATGGGCAGCTCTGGTTACAAAGTCAGAAAATGAAGTTAGGCAGCTAATATTTAAGGAAGAGTGTTACCCAGCTAAAGCATGTAAGAGTGGGTACCTCAACTTCTTACTCAACTGACTCTTGAGAAGTACCAGCAGGTTCTGGATGATCTTATTACAGGATGAGGCAAACTATGTCTTAATGGCTTCCTTCTCCTTGTAAATTCCAATGCAATTATCTGGAAAATTATAACATTCTAGATTTTTATTCCAATAAGGGAAAAAAAAAATTGAATTAATGCCATGCTTTTGAGCAACAGTAATTAGTCTACTGGCAAAATATGGAAGAAATAGACCACCTGCTGCAAGCTAGGTGTCTACTTATGTTTTGGCTCTTTATCTTTATCTTATCACAGGATAGATCTTTTTTTCAGAGATATCAAGAGAGTGTGAATCAAACCAGCAATTTTGGCTATGCTTATGCCATGCTGCTTTACACGTTAACTGAGAGTTTGATCAACGATGCATAAACATAGCTGGAGAAGTTTCAGAGCCCATGCAGCACTTCTATGTCATGGTATGGATGGATGCCTTGGCCCTGGTCAGTGTTGATTTGGGAAACATGTTCCACCATGACAAGCTGGTTTCCTCTTGTTAAAATCTAAGCCCTGCAGAGTGAGCATGAACCGTTTTGCTACCTCTTGTTCATCCCCCTTGTGTTTTGTATACTTAGTTGTTGTCTATCATTGTGTGCTTAGACCATGATGATTCACTGGGTAGGTAGGGACTAAGGCCATCTGGTTGTTACCTACCTATTCACACTGGCGTGGTCATCTGTGAATACTTTGGTGCAAATAAACAGTAAGAACAGAAGGAAGTCAAGGCTGGAGTCTATAGGCCAAGGAGCTGAGGAAAACAGGCAGCCAGAGAGATGTTACAAGAGCAGGGAATTACTTCGTATTATTCTGATGTTTTTTCATTACTTCCTGCAGTGCAATATGACTGGATGAGTCATCACAGCAGCAAGGACTAAATTTAGGACATCTTTGAAATAGCGACCTTTCACTGCTTCTGCTAAATGGCCTCTGTTTTTTAACTAAGAGGTTGCTGAGATTCAAACTGTGAAACGATAGAGATTTAACTTTGCCCTAATACATGGTCATCATGTTGAAATCATGACATTCAGGAGACAATAACCATCTACCAGTGTCCTTTGGCAGCAAATTCTTAGAATCTATACCACATAAAGAAGAGTTACAGTTTTCTTCCATCCTCTGAGACAAATGGAGTGGCAGTCACATTTCCTAGTATAGTCCTGTATCTGTAAACTAATTATTATAGACAATAATTGCAGTGATAGGGTTAGCTACAGTATTATCACTACATTTTCATTAGCTAGCATGCATTCATTAATGATGCCTTGCATTAGCGTAGCATATAAGAGCTATTGAAGACCTCAGGGAGATGACATGCACATAAATTGTGGGGAAAATTTCAAATAATATTTTTTTTACATTCTCCAGCTACATCCTCAGGCACCCACTTTTGTGATGATGGAGCCCAAAGTTGTATTTTAGTGACGGGGAGTTATACCTGGCAGCCAAGTATTTGTGGAGCTGGAAAGACCAGAAAGAGCTGTCAATGAAAGCTGGTGTTTGGCAAATGATGTCAGTCACTAAGAATCTTACAAGGCATATGATCAGAGTTCCCTGACTATGAGCCAGCGATTCCTGAAAAAGACCAGCTGTCGGCCATGAAAAGGAGAATGGATCCTGGAATGGTGGCTGAGAGCTAAAAGCTGCAGCAGTCCTAGGAGATGCAGACCTTGGAGCCTTGTATTTGCTCAAGCACCTGCAGAACATCATCAAAGGGAAAGGAAAAAATAAAAAAGGAGGAAAGAAAAAAGAAAAGAATATTAAAAAAGGTTGTTAGGACTTGCCTGGGGCTTGGGGAGCATAAAATAACTTCCAGAATGGATCACTCTGATAATGAAACTTTAGAACCCGATTAAAGCTCACAGCAGTGGGGAGAGGCAGCTCTATCAGCTCACAGCTGCGTCTGAGCCTGGGAGGAAGGAGAGCTCTGCATTAAAATCCACACAGGGAGAACACAATGCAGGGAACATCTGGTACACCAGAGGAATTAAATGGATCGGCTAGAGTGGTATGTAGGTGAATGTGCATGGCAAGACCCATGTGGAATTAGGTCAAAGCCCTATACAGTATATACTCAGATACATGGCAGGTCCAGCCTCCTACACACTGGGAGCCCACAGGAAAGCAGAAGAAAGAAAAAAGGTTTTCATGGGCATAATCTTCTGTGAGGGGAGGAAGAAATCTGAATCCAGGTGACTTTTTTTGTAACAAACAGTTCATAGGAAGTATTAAACAAGATGTCCATAGGATAAGATTCTAATGATATTAATACAAAATACATCTTCAGGAAAGCAGTGAGAACAAAACTTAGAAAGTGAAGATAACCTACATTTCCTGAGAAAAGCAAAAGCATATGCCCCTTTGGAATGTGCATGCAGCAGGATAAAAACAGACCTGAGAGAAAGGGCATTTGGTCTGTTTGGGGCTTTTTTTTTTTCCTCTTGCATGCTAGAATCGTTGCAAGACTCCTGGCCTTCTGAGGACAGACACAAACTAAAACTGCAGGTGATGTGGAGTGTTCATGGGGATTTCTAAGGCATGTTAAGAAGGAAAGGACTTTTTCTCTGCAGACTCAGAGAAAAATAGATGACATTCTGTCCTTACTGAATACAGCAGCTTTATATTGACTCTTTGCTCCAGGCATAAGGGCAATACTGAATAAAGAACAAGCAGAGGGTGGTGACCACAAGTATCCATTCTGAAAAGTGGCACCTCTAAGTGTTTGTGTTCACATACCAGGTCAGCTCAGGCTGTTTTGGGGAATAGCCAGGAAGCTGGAGACCGCCCAAAAGCAGCAGTCACCAAATTTAATTCACTGGGAGCAAAGCTCAATTAGTCCAGACAGGAATTGTCTTAGAAGTTCGGAAGAAAACTGTTTTACTCTCTTGTGCTGTAAAACTAGTCTAATGATGAATGGTGATAGGGCAGACTTTTGGGAAAGACAATTTCACCTTAAAAAAAACCTTTCTCCAGACTGCGGTAGGAACCTGGACTACTGGGCCTCTGCTTTCCTCCCTCCACCCTACCTAGGAACTTTGTACAGTTGAAAAGAAATCTAAACAATCAAGGGGAGATTTGGCTGGGACTGCTGAGTGCTGGCAAGGCCCTGCTCCCTTCCTAGCTGCAGTGGTTTATGATCATTAAAGCTAGTCTATCTAGGAAAAAAAAAGAAAAAAAGAAAGAGGACAAAATGTGGAAGTGCATGAATCATACATTCCAAGCAGTAAAAACATGAAATTATAGAAGTTGGACTGTATGATTTTCCTGTCCCTCCCCCACTTCGCCTCCATTCCCTGACTTAAAATAGAGAGAAGAAAGCTGCAGAGAATAGTGAGACCAGGGATCAGTAATGAGTAAGAGGTTCAAACTTAAACAGGGGAAGTTCAGGTTAGATAGAAGGAAGAAGATCTTTACTGTGAGGGTGGTGAGGCACTGGAGGGGGTTGCCCAAAGAAGTGGAAAACGCTCCATCCCTGGTAGTGTTCAAGGCCAGGTTGGACAGAGTCTTGGGCAACATGGTCTAATGTGAGGTGGCCCTGCCCATGGCAGGGTGTTGGAACTGGATGATCTTGTGGTACTTTCCAACCCAGACCATTCTGTGATTCTATGATTAGTGATTCAAAAAAAGAATCAGAGGAGCTGCTCTAAGATCTGTAGGCAGAGGAAACAGTAAGCAGCAAAAGAAATAACTATAACAACATGGGGGTAGATGGTGGAGGGAAAATAGATTAGAAGGGTTACAATGGACTTATCTAAATTTATTTAGAATCCCTTATTCTGTCTTGTGTCTCAGACCCTGATGTGATATTAGGATCCTATACACACCTTGCAAGAGAGAATCCTCCACCTTCCTGTCTAAGCAGACAAAACAGAACAAAAGGAAGAAGTGAAATAGTAAAAACATTTATGGCCCAGTACTGTTCAGGAGCCTGACGCCTCAGGAATGCCTGAGGCCCTATAAGGAATGGCAATATATATATGAGAATAAAGTGCACTAGTTATATTGTAGATAGCTGTATTGACCAGTCCCGTCTCCATGTACAAGCACTCTAGCTTTCCAGAGATACACATTACCAAGAAAAGTGAAAAACCTTATCCATTTTCACATTTTCCTTCCTGTATATATGTTATTCTAATTTATGTATCAGTCAGTAAGGATAAAATTGAGTTAAACCCAAGGATAACAGCAATTATAGGGACAATCCTTAGCTCCGTTTTAGCAATTTGTCATCTTAGTTTTTGAAGGATGTTTTTGCTACTGCTGATGACATTTAGGTATGAAAGGCTTTTTGAAATGAAACAAAACCAAGCACAGCCAATGCAAAGAAAGGGCAAGCAGTGTTTTGCTCATTTTGCTTTGAACACTTTCTTTCCTATTTGGAAACATCTGCACACAAAACTCAGTGAAACCCTATCTCCAGTTGGCACAAATCACCAGAGATTCACTGAAGTGAATGGGGTTTACACCTGCTGTGGATCTAGCTCAATGAACAGAAACCTATGAAACCTTACACTAAATAGGAAAGTGAGCAAAGCAGTGTGGTGTTATTGTCAAGTCCCTCTCGCAGCGGTGCACATGTGCTCTTATAGCTGTAAGTAACATGACTTTCCCTCAGAGGAAAGGAGAAGCAGGTTTGACCAAGCAACTCTGATGAAGAAAGCTAAGAAACTGCCAAAGCTGGGAAGGAAATCTGAAATAGTTGTCAATATACTGATGATGGTTTTTTAAAAACAGATCCATTGGAAAGGGAAAACTTTAGATTTTCTGTGTTGCCCCGTCACTTGCTGAACTCAGCATAAATCCCTATGTTATTTAATGGAGAGGTTTCATTCAAGTAGAGGGTTGATGAAGTTCCTGTCAGCTCTTCACTTCGTTAAATCAAAATGATTATGGAAGCTGATTTTAAATAAACCCTTAGGTTAGAAGTGACAATTATGGAGCTTGATGAGAGGGAAAGTTTTGAGTCACAACAGCATAATAAAGGAGAGCACATCTGAGGCAACCAGCTTGCTGCAAGACCTGGTACTGCTCTGCTTCATGATCTTGGGATAGCCCTCTCACCTTTCCATGTCCTGTGTTTCCATTTTTAACGAACACCTTCTATAACTGTCCTCCTTCCCAATGTAATTAAAAGTCTAATGAAAAGCAAAAAACAAAACAGCCCTGCCTGTTCCTGCTCAAGGACTTTGAGATTTTAGATAAAAATACAGTAGTTTAAAATGAAATTTATAGCCTAAAACCTAATCTTAGGATAGCTGAGCTACCCTGAGGCTTTACATCAACACTTCAAATTACCGTTTAATTATACTTTGCATTAGGAGTTTTGTTCAAAGAACTGTACTTTTTAAAAAGACAGAACCAGGTCTCATAGGAGAGATTTGGGTTATCTGTAAACAAAGGACGTCTACACCCAGAAAAACATCCAGAGTCTGAAAAGTTATGACAAACCCAAGGTTCATCTTCCTGTTTTGGGCACAATAAAACATAAAAGTTTAATAACACATCCCAAAATATGATGGCAGCCTACCAGGACAACTGCCTGCAGCAGTGGGCTTTGGGCATATGTGACTCACAACAGAGGATAATAACTGAGACACAGCAGAGAGGATCATGAGACAATGTAAAGATGGCCACCATAAATCGTGTTGACCAGAGTACGGTCAAAGAGAGAAGAACAGCTTCTGTGTAACATCTAGGAGAGCTTAATTAGAAGGTAATTAGAGGAAGGTACTAAAATGGCAAAGAAACTGAGCAAATAAGGGTGATGTATCTAAAGCTTAAATCAGTACTCTCTCCCACATCCATTCTACTGCAACTACTGAAACTACCAGCCTGACTTAATTTGCTGTAAATTCTGACAGAAGGATAAGCCACAGGTCCCAGCCAACGGTCTTTTTCAACAGAGTGCACTGGTGTGGCGCACCCGTTTGGACAAACCTGCCAACAGGGATGTGATGTGCAGACCTATGGAGCACTTTTGTTCTTGCAACATTGCTTTGCTTTACAATTCTACATCACTGCTGGGAAAAATAAAAAATTAGCGAGAATTAGGAAGATTAATTTCTGACACAGACCCCTGTAATCAAAACCTCTGTAATCCTTGCCTTTTTTAAAAAAACCTTGTTATTCTTTGATCAGTGTCTAGCTAGAACAGTACAGCATACCTGAATATCTTCTTTTGACAATTTCCTGTGCCAATATTATAGAGTCCTCTGATATGCACATTAAATCTAAATTAGTGTATTTAATGTGTTAAACTGCATACAACTGTCAGCTAATCTGACATTTGTCTCACGTACCTGGTATACTGCCACCCACACCTCAAGCAGAAGCCCAGTTGTGTTACAATTTTAGCATGGGGAAAAAAATGTGTCTTATGTAATGCATAAAAGAAAAAATAAATCTGACAGCTACACACATATAGCTGGAGTTGAATATACCACAGATGCAGTGATTATATTCAGGATGATCAACTGAGATTAGTTGGGAATCTGATGCAGATGAACACTTTCTGCCCTTTCTCTGCATCTAAGACTGCACTCTCCAATCTCAGAGCACAAATTTCTCCAGTGGAAGACACATAGCTGTAGAAAATTCCACTTCTGGAGATGTAACAAGAGAAGGTAGCCTACAGAGTCTCTGTCCAATGCAACAAGGAGATGTCATTGTATGCAACTATACTTACAACATTATATGATCTAATTAATGGAAATTTGAATACAACCATCACTTTGAATGTCAGGACGTTGTTCAAAGTAACACCAAACTAAAGTGACAATCAATAGCTGAATAACAACTGATTTCTGTGACCTGATTATTTTGATTTAAACTATGTTTTTTAAAACTTAGTTTGACAAATCTCTATGGAAGTTTTAGGCAGGCAGTGAATGAGACTCTGTGCTGCAGATTGGCACAAACTTTTACCTGCTGAGGCCTGAGGCCGAGAGCAGGTAACTTGTGATGCTGCCATCATCCAAGGGTTACCTTGGGCATGCATATTTGGCCAAGTTTCCCACTCTTTCTTAAAGACCATTATGTTATCATTTGTTGCAAGTCGTTCTTACAAGGGCAGGTAGTGATAAGACAAGGGGTAATGTCTTTAAACTGAATAAGAGTAGGTATAGGTTAGATATAAGGAAAAAGTTCTTTAGCATGAGAGTGGTGAGGCAGGTTGTTCAGAGAAGTTGTGGATACCCCATCTCTATAGATTTAAGGACAGCATCTCTTCAGGATGTCTCTATCCACTCTGAGTCATCTGGTCAAGCAGAAATTCATTGTCACCACACTAACAAAGGGAATGGCTTCCTACCACGTGTGAGCAAGATAGTACTTTAAAAGAGATATGATTTTTTAGAAATACTTTTCCAGACTCATGAGAAAGCCAAGGACACCAATGACAACAAGAAGCTGCTTTTACTGGGGCAAAGAAGGTAAGGTACAGTACTTACAGCAAGTTTGCCTGGGTTACCTTTATGAGCTGATCTTACACTAATGTACGTATCTTGAACACAGCATACAAAGCCTTTCACTTACTTTGGATACAAATTAAGGAGGTTTAGGAAAGATCACTTTAGTGACTACCCAGGGAAGCAAAAGAAAGTGACAGTCTTTTGTAGGTCAGTTGGGAAAGAAGGTTTCTCTGCTCAGAAATGCCCCTACCTTACAATCTCTTTCTTTGTTAGTATCAGGACAATGACTAGTGGGTCTAAAAGTACAAGTGTCTGTTTACCAACACTGTCTATGCAACATTGTTTTACCATCATGCGCATGTTAGAGAGCACAGCAGATGTAAAACCTTTGTCCAGATTGATATAGATAATTCAGCTATTAATATTTTCAATTAAAATCCATAATTTATCATAGCCTAACTGAAAAAGACATCAGAGTTTTTCAGACATTTTTCCTCCAGTAGCAAAAGGACCTACTTCAGAACTGCTGAATAAGCAGTGGGAAGACATGTTCGCTGGGATGCTGCCAGTTGATACTTTCAGCCTGTCTCTGTTGGCAACCATGGCACAGACTCTCCATGCACAAAATTTGGGTACTCCATTCCCTAGAAAAAAGAAAAACAAAACAACATTAGGAGAATAAAGAAGTGCTGAGAAGGCTTTGAAGAAGTGGCACATATCCTCTCACTCTGTTTCTCTGTCTGTTCCCAAAGGTATCTTGGTAACATATCCCTCTGGCTTTTCTGAAGGCGCTTCCTTCCACTTTGAGAGATGCTCCTATATCCAGTGTAAAACTGCCAGTATCACTGACGTACTCCTTTGCATGATTTATGGACAGTCCAACTTTTATGGAGCTTTGCCTGGTCATGGATGAGGAGCCAAGTGACTCCACCCTGCAGTCTTGCATTCAGCTCTGGGGCTCCCAACACAAGAAGGATGTGGAGCTGTTGGAGCGAGTCCAGAGGAGGCCATGGAGATGCTGCAAGGGCTGAAGCAGCTCTGCTCTGGAGACAGGCTGAGAGAGCCGGGCTTGTTAGCTGGAGAAGAGAAGGCTTCAGGGGAACTTAGAGCAGCTCCCAGTGCCTAAAGGGGCTACAAGAAACCTGGAGAGGGGCTTTGGGCAAGGGTAAGTAGAGATGAGGTATATTTAGATTACATATTAGGCAGAAATTCTTTCCTGTGAGGGTGGTGAGGCGCTGGCACAGTTTACCCAGAGAAGCTGTGGTTGCCCCATTCCTGGCAGTGTTCAAGGTTCCTTTCAACCCAAACTATTCTATGATTCTATGATACTTGAGGAGTTCCTCTGAGAATGTTTGAAGCTGCAGAGGTCACTATTACAGCACTGAAGTCTCCCCCACTGAAGAGGGTTCTGTGCTTTGGGAAGCCCCAGCTAGGGAAGGGAACTTGTTAAATGCCACCTCTCCATTTCATAGCAATGTACCCATATTTCAGAACATTCGTTCATGTATATCACTTTTTCAGTGGCCCAGCTTAATCATTGCATGAGGGAGTTGAGAAACAGAGATTTCTAAAGCTTTTTGAAGCGCATCCCATTCTTTATGTAGACATGTAAGAGTTTTACTTAGCCATGCCACCACCAGGTCTTTGTTTCCTATTAAAAAAAAATAAAAAAATTTCCGGTCTCACTCTGGGCCATGTAACTACTAAATTTCAAGACAACAAAAGAGTCTAAACAAAATTTCTAACACAGTGATCTAAAAAGTTCTAAAGCACTTTTCAGATGACAGCAACACACAATGTGCCATGAATCACAGCTGACAAGCTCTGCTCAACAGCCCCTGATTGATCTTGATGTTGTCAAACTTTCTTTCTCTTTTGACATCTCTCTGATTGGTGCCTCTCTTTAGTGTTTTTGTGAACTTTCTGCTGTATTGATCCACACAAATCTCACAGAAATGAGCAGTTTCATGAGGGGGCATACTTGATAAAAACAGGTTAAATGGTTACTGTGACATCCACACACCACCATTTTAATGATTGATTAGTGGGAATGTGGAGGAAGAAGCAAAGACATCAAAATTAGGCAATGAAAATGTCTTAATCAAGAGTTTCTTATAGGTTCTTTTTATGGCTTCTACTGAAGATACGTAACGGGAGAGCTGGCTATCCTGGATTTGAAAATGGCTGAGGTTCTCAATGAATTCTTTGCCTCAGTCTTCACTGGCAAATACTCTGATCACACCACCCAAATCTTGAAGGGCAGATGCAGGGACTGTGAAAATGAAGACCTTGCGCCCACTGTAGGAGAGGAACTGGTTCAAGATCATCTTAAGAACCTGAATGTGCACAAGCCCCTGGGACCTCATGAAAGCCATCCATGGGTCCTGAAGGAGGTGGCAAATGAAGTTGCTAAGCCACTGGCCATCATGTTTGAAAAATCATGGCAGTCAGGTGAAGTTCCCAATGACTGGAAAAAGGGAAATATAACCCCCATTTTCAAGAAAGGGAAAATAGATGACCCAGGGAACTTCAGACCAGTCAGTCTCACTTCTGTGCCTGGCAAAATCTTGGAGCAGATTCCCCTGGAAGGCGTGTTAAGGCACATGAAAATCAATGAGGTGCTTGGTGACAGCCAGCATGGCTTCATCACTAAGGGGAAATCCTGCCTGACCAATTTGGTGGCCTTCTGTGATGGGGCTACAGAACTGATGGATGGGATAGAGCAGTTGACATCACCTACCTGGACTTGTGCAAAGCATTTGACACTGTCCCGCATGACACCCTTGTCTTTAAATTGGAGTGACATAATTTTGACAGATGGACCACTTGGTGGATAAAGAACTGGCTGGATGGCTGCATGCAAAATGTTGTGGTCAGTGGCTCAATGTCCAGCTGGAGACCAGAAACGAGTGGTGTCCCTCAGGGGCCGGTGTTTGAAGCAGTCTTGCTCAACATCTTTTTGTCGGTGACATGGACAGTGGGATTGAGTGCATCCTCAGCAAGTTTGCTGATGACACCAAGCTGTGTGGTTCAGTTGATACGCTGGAGGGAAGGAATGCCATCCAGAAGGACCTTGACATGCTTGTGAGGTGGGCTGATGCCAGCCTCATGAAGTTCAACCATGACAAGTGCAAGGTCCTACACCTGGTTTGGAGCAATCCCAGGCACAGCTACAGGTTGAGCAGAGAAGAGATTCAGAGCAGCCCTGTGGAGAAGGACTTGGGGGTGTTGGTCGATGAGAAAATGAACATGAGCAGGCTTCAGTGTGAGCTCGCAGCCCAGAAAGCCAACTGTATCATGGGCTGCATCAAAAGGAGCGTAACCAGCAGGTTGAAGGAGGTGATCCTGCCCCTCTACCCTCCTCTGGTGAGACCTCACCTGGAGTATTGTGTGCAGTTCTGGTGTCCTCAACATAAAAAGGACATGGAACTATTGAAACTGTTGGAACAAGTCCAGAGGAGGCCACAAGGATGATCAGGGGACTGGAGCACCTCCCATAGGAAGATAGGCTGAGAAAGTTGGGTCTGTTCAGCCTGCAGAAGAGAAGGCTGCATGAAGACCTCAGAGGAACCGTCCAGTATGTGAAGGGGGTCTATAGGGATGCTGGGGCGGGACTGTTCAGTAGGGATTGTAGTGATGGGACAAGGGGTAATAGGTTAAAACTTAACCAGGGGAAGTTTAGATTGGATATTAGGAGGATGTTCTTTACTGTGAGGAAGTTCTTTACAGTGACAGCAATGTAAATGGGTTGCCCCGGGAAGTTCTGAATGCTCCATCCTTGGCAGTGTTCAAGGCCAGGTTGGATAGAGCCTTTGGTGACATGGTTTAGTGGAGGTGTCCCTGCCCATGGAAAGGGGGGTTGGAACTAGATGATCTTAAGGTCCTTTGCAACCCTATCTATTCTATGATTCAATGAAAATACTCCATGGAGTTAGCTCATTTTATTGAAATCACAGTTTTGCAAAATGGCTCCCTTTTTACTCAGAAAATGCTTTCAGCAGAAAAAGTATGGAATGTATGCTGATGCTTTTTAGAATAGGTCTCAAAGTTTGACTTATTTTTTTTTAATTTTCTTGAGAGTTAATTTAAATTCAAGCTAAAGAGAAGAATTGTGAGATGGAAATCGTTATTAGTATTAAAATAAGCAAGACTTTGAAATACACTCAGCGGTGACAACACAATTAAAATGAAACCATACTCTCTGAGAAATCTTTCAGCATAGAATTTTGGGATTTAGGAATGAACAAATGTTCAGGTAACCTAGCAAATAATATCATAGTAATCAGTGAAGTACTTTGCTTCTATTTTAGCTTTGAAAGAAGGCTTGTGTGCTTACAGATTGACTCACTTTTTTTGGACTGTATTAATTACTCCAACTAAAATATAGTTTCTTCCTGCTCATTTTGCTTCTCTTATTGTACACACTGAAGTATCTACTGAAAGGGTGAATAGACTGAAATTAAGAAGTGTTTTTATCTCCCTTGAAATTATTACATCAATGTGTACAGGATTTTTTAAATTTACACTTTATATTTCCAAAACAGTTTAGGTTTTGATTATGACATTTTAGCTGAACAGGTACTAGAAATATTAAATTAGAAAATTATAACCAAACCAGATTAAAAAAAAACAAACCAAACCAAACCAAAAACTTTTTTGTTTGGCTTTCTTTCTTCTTTTGGATTCAACCTACATATTTCCATACCTTAAATGGCATAACTTCAGTTAGACTACTCAGCGCGCAGGAATTTATTGCAAAGATAAAACAAAAATTCCTTATCTGAAGAAGATAATGTAATAAACAAGTTAGAGAGTAGGCCAAATCTACGTTTTCAATATAAAACCCTGTTTCTTTTGTGATATGACATTCATAGTAGTTTGACAACCTGCCTGAATAACCTCGTGCATTCTCTTTATTCACTTGAGCTTGATGCCAAATATCATTGCAACAGAATTTGTAGAGTCAGTCAGCTGTGGAAGGTGGTGTTGGACAATGGGATAAAGACACCAGAGAAAGACAAGGAACAGAGAAGAAAAGAAAGTGGTTTCTAATTAGGTAGCATTAGAAAGGCTTTTCTTCTGGGAAGGTACTCTAGGGTCTATAGCAATGTGTTCAGGGTGAGATGCAAAATACGCAATGTCTGACGTGGCTGGAAGCCTTGTCTGTTGCATTTCTCCCCCAGATTTTTCCATTTGTTCCTCTTTCTTTTGCTTTTTTTTTTTATTATTATTTGCTCTTTCCTCTTGGTTCTTTTTCAGCTTTTCACACTTTCTCAAGCCTGATAGAGAACAATTCTATTAAAACTACCTGCAAGCTATGTTTCCTTCTGTTTTTCACTGCAAAGACCATACCTAGCTTTTGTCCTACCCATAGGTCTCCCCCAGTCTCATGAAACAGGAGCTGTGACAGGATCTGCCATGTCAGAATACCTTTATTCATAGGCATCAGATATGCTGGGCAATAGTAGGAACTCCCTTACTCATTCTTCCTCTATATATCTCAAAAATGGGATGTGATGATCACTCAGTTTCAGGGAATGAGGATACAAACACACCCATTATCTTAACTGTGATATGAGTCTAGGGCTAGCTCTAACCCTGTCATCATCAATATTCTCTATGAAAACACTCTTCAAGCACTTCATAGGAGTCTTAGGTAGACCTAGTTTCCTTCTCTATGTATTTGCTAGATCTCACATTAAGATTGCACATGCAGTGTGCTTTTAGATCCATTATATGAAAATTTTTATAAAATGTGATTTAAAAAAAAAGTTACTACCAAAAATTCAAAGATTAGGGCTCTTCTTGGTGGTGCAGATCAGGAGGACAAGGGATAACAGGCATCCAGCTAAAATACAGACTGGATATCCTATGAATTTATGAATCTTTCCTTCTAGAAAAATCCATCTAACTGATAGCAAACTCCTTGATTTTTCATTCACTTCCATTTCCCTAAGTCTTTCTGTACAAAGATAAGCATAATTATGGACCTCATTTCCTGTGAAGTGCTTCAGAAATCTGGGGCTAAAGTAGGGTTATACAACTACATGCAGTGGAAGAAAGAGAGAAGGTAGAAAATCACAGCAATATTGTGTAAGTGTCTAAGAATGTCTTTGGTTTTAGGCTTCTTTTTCTTGTGTTTTTGCTTCCCATCAGGAAGATTTCTCCTGTAGAAATATCAGAGCTATGTGATGATTTATAGTTCATTAGAAAAGCTTTGTCTGAACCTTTCAAAGCTTACGTTACATTGCTTTTTTTCACAAGAAACAGGCTTGTGTGAGCAGAAATAAAGCTGAGGTTAAAATACAATAGATTTGAAATTAGATACAAGAAACACACTTATGTATATCCCACAGTTTGTGCTTAACAAACTGCTAGCTGAAAAAGAGATATTTCCATGTTTGAATTGCTTCAAACGCAGAAGATGCCTTAACCATATACAATTAATTGGGTTCTTCAATGTATGAAGGTGTATGTAATTCTATGGCATGTATTGTATATGACTGATGAGGTGGTTTGATGGTCAATCTCCCTCTTAAAATTGAAATACTTTTGCCCATCACAGGACAGACATTTAGAATTGCTGTATTCTCCCAAACTTAAAATCAGGTCAATTCTGCTTTAGTTAAATATCCAGACTGGGACAGCAGAAGGCTATGGAACATCACCACACCTGTCCTCAGAAGGGCATCAGTAGTAAAAAAGTGAAACAAGATGACATTTTCCTCTTCTTTTCTTTGCAAAAGAGACAGGAGGAAAATAAGTTAGGTGGAGGCTGACTGCAGCCCACCAGTGAAGGGAGTGTTTCCAGAGAAGCTGTAGATGGTGAGGGCAATCTGTTTATGTTGTGCTAAGGGATAATTAGATAAAGAAGGTGAAATAAGAAAATTAGTGTGGTACAGATCTGGCTGGGTTTTTTAATGAGTTTTTCTGGGGTGTTATGAGAAAGTCAAATAACAAAATATTTCAAATATATTTAAACAAGAAAGTGACATGTAGGAGACACACAAAAAAAAGAAGCTTTTAAGCTCTAGATGGTGAAATGCTGGCATGCATTAGTTAGGAGATCTGTAAGTCTTCATCATTGCTTGTCTTGAAGAGCATCTAAACAAGGATCTATCAGGACTGTCATTAACTGCTGCTCATCTGAGAGAGAAGGGCAAGTGTTTGTAGGAAGGATCTTGGTCTCTTTTAGCTCCATGTATAGTTGTGTTATATCACACATTTGGACAACCTGATAAGATTTCCATTTTACCTTCTTTGGGTATACTACTAAGTAAAATGTTTCTATACAGCCATCTCATAGGATTTCTGGCATGAACTTCTAAACTGATGCATATACTGTGTCCTTTCTTGCACATAGAATCATTTAGTTCCAACCCCCTGCTATGGGCAGGTATGCATCACACTACACCACACCACCCAAGGCTCTGTCCAGCCTGGCCTTGAAGACTGACAGGGTACGGAGAATTTACCATTTCTTTAGTTAACCTGTGACAGCACCTCACCATTTTTACAGTAAAGAATTTCTTCCTTATCTCTAACCTGAACTTCCCCTTCCTAAGTTTAACTCATTACCCCTTGTCCTATCAAATATACATATGTGTATACGAACCAACATAGTTAAATAAGACTGTGCTTTAAAACAATTTTTTTTAAATATACATTTAAATTACCTATGACAATAGAATTTATAGCAAGATGTGAAAATGTTGCTGAGGATGGTGTGGTAAGAACCATAGCTGCACCCACTAATGTATCTTGTGAGTCAAGATAAACCTTGCACTGGGCAATACTCAGTGGGGTGTGGAGGGGTGATGATCTACCAGAGCTGTATACCCTAATTTGCCTCCTAAATTCTAAGCTGTTTGGAATCAAGGTTAATGGGATGGCTCAAGATCTGCGGAAGAGTACTGTAGGTACTATCAACTTTCTAAGCAACATTTAAGATTCAGATCCTTCAGAGACCCATGAATTTGATTTCCCCATCTCCAAAATATTGGCTAAAGCCAGGTTAATGACTTTAGATACTTCATTTCTGTATACTATAAAAATTCAGAGGGTTCAGTCACCCATCCTCTCTTAAATCCTGTCTATGCAAATCTATCTCCTGTGCTATGTTTGGAGGAAAGAATCAGTCTTCAAACAAACTCGCCTGCCAAAAGTGTACAGTTTTGTTCATCTTCAAAACATATGAATTTGATTTTCTCTGATTAGATGGGAAAGTTTCTTGAAATTATTTAAACGCAGTACAACAATATGACACTTCAACTCTTTTCTGCCATCAAAACAAAAATGAAGATGTTAGTTTGGGGAGCAATCAGGCAATCTGAATTATTCAGATATGAAAGTTTTAAGTTAGAGCAGTTTTTCAAATTCATTTGTATCTGGATTACAACAGGCTCAACTCATATCTGTCTAATGAAGCTCCTGCTGAAAATCTCAGCTGGAAATTCAGGAAATCAAGTCTATCTGTCATCTCAAAGTCATGATTATTTCATAAGAAACACTCAGTGTTCAGTCAAGTCTTTAACTCATCATTTGAGTTAACATAGTTTAACCATACAGGCATCTTTTAGAAGAACTCATGCTGAACATTACTTGCTGAAGCTAAATCCCATTAGCAGAGCAAACAGAACAAAAGTCTGTGTCCTGACACCATAATAAAATATACTTAAATATTCACAAAGGGTACAGGTGCAGATCTCTCATAACATATCAGAGCACATCCAAAGCCTCTAGGAAGAATATTAATAACCCCTTCTCTTGCATTTCTGTTGGAGGAATAGCTCAGTTAGTCTGCTGTTTTTACCTTATCTATTATATGCTTGAGTGGTTATACTTTGTTTCTGAAAGTGCACAAGGATAGATATGCATTAAAAAAGTAACAGTACACGGGGGAGTATATGGGCACCCTATACCAAGCTTCCCGAGCTGATGAAGACCTCTTATCCACTTGTATGTGGATGTACACTCTTTGCTCTTCATCCCTTTACCTACGCTGCTTTGCATATTGAGAACTGTCAAATGAAACTGGTTGGAAATCACAGTGGCACAAGTACAGCCACCCCAGTCAGCTTTATGTGGCATATGCTATAGGTAGAATGAAATTAAAACACAATGCAGAGAAGGATGAATAGGGTTAAAGGAAGGAGAGACCTGAAATGGGGAAATAGGATGTTGGTAAGTAACCTAAGCAATGAAAAGAACTGCAGCTCCAGTGAAGAAAACAGTGGTGGAAAGGGAGAAATGGTTAAATCTGACAGGAAACACATAGAAAGGTCACTTCTTTTTGAATTGTGCCCTGAACAATTTTACTTATTGTAATATGTCTGTGGACCTGTAAAAGAATGGGTCATCTGTTAGCCTCTTCCCTTTTGATTTCCACTTCTACTGAGTTATGAAGGAGATTCGGATGATTAATGATGTAGAATCATAATTTGTAGTATATGCACATTCCCAAACACCTTCTAGAGTTCAGTGAACAGGTCAATTAGTAACACCTTTCACCCCTTAAAAGTGGGTTAATCATCTATGGGGGATAATACTGTATGCATTTCGAACTGTAATCACCTAACGTGATGCTCTAACAAGGTCCATTTTCTATCATGCCATCTACCATAAATGTTTCCCATGTGATATATATAACATGACCTGATTTTGAAAATCTTATAGACCACCATTATCTCTTAGGATACATATTAAAAAAGAGACTAGAACACATGCAAACAATATCAAAAGAATGTCATTTGAGCTGGCCAGATACATTCAGTTAATAAATGACTGCTTAAGTTAAAAAATAACCATAATAGCTGTCAGAAAAGGTTTATTGAGTTCTACATTCAAAAAATGTAGAATTTACAAGGCAGAAAAAAAAAAATATATCTTCCATTCAGCTTGGAAAAAAAAAACAACAAAGCAACTTCACAACTTTGTTTTTTTCAGAAATAACACTACAGAACTCCCTCTCCAAAACATGAAACTATTCAACTGAGGCTACAGAAAAAATTGCCACCATCTGTTATCAGTATGGAGTATGTAACACAAGCAAGGAATTCTGTTTCTAGGCACAAGGATGGATACCGTGTACTGCAATAATAAAATCACTATACTCACTGGGAATGGATATTCTAAATATTCTAAATATTGTGTTTTAAGTAGCTGTAGTGTGAAGCAAGGGATGTGCCTTCAGTTATCTCTCGTTCCTGTTCAGAAAACACATTGGTAGGGAGTAGAACAGTCTGAAAAGCTATTGAGACTGCTTGCACAGGGGATTGACTCTAACAATTTTTCTATCAGAGCACTCAACTGACTTTGTGAATTTATGATTTATTATTCAGTGTGGCTTGGATTTATGTTTGTGTTACTCACTGAATGAGAATTGAAGCAGGAATATCACAATCACCAAGGCTTCTGAGTTAGGGACAGACCCAAGTGTCTCAATCAATAATCTAGAGCTTTTCTATCTAAGCTAGCACGTGTATTCTCCCATCTCAAAGTGCTTTATATAATATAACAGTCTGAAATTCTTCTTGTAGCATTAGTATCTCAAATATGTTTCTTCATGACATGACTATTGCATGTAAAATCCTGTTTCCTGGAACATAAGCTATAAACTTCTCTTTTCCCTCAAAGGAGAATACTGTTAACCCTTAAGCTCTTTCTGGGCCAAAATTATATTTTCTGATGGGTGGGAACTGTCTTTTCTCAGAACAGTTAGCAGCTGACAGGGACATCTATTTCCAAGAACAGGCTAGACATGGGCAGAATCAGAGACTAAGACATTCCCTTCTCACTCTGAGAGTCTCTAACTCACAAGCTGTTCTTTCCCTTCTCCCTTACATGCTTAGAAAGAGGAGATAGGTATCTGGTTCACTTGTTTGAAGGAAAGATCAGAGGCATCTACCAGCAGAACGCTCTGAACTGCAGCTTCCTGGTGTGCAGAAGTGTCTCCTTGAAATATAAAGAAAAGCTTCTGTGAAGGAGAATTTGAGATTTGTTACCTGCTCAATATGTAGAAGAACCATTGGGAAGCTCTTGGCTACGTACTGCTCAGCTTGCTGGCTGATTTAAATCTCCTTCTAAAGTGTCTCAACTCTCCTTTTGCCCCATACATTGAACACTGGGACCTTACTTTACGATCTAAGTCCCAGTCTGCAGAAAATTAAGTCTGACACTGTAATATTTTGGGGAGGAGGAGGACAAGAAGCAATGGAAGGGAAATCTGACTTTCACCTTTTCCATCTTTTACTCTCTTACCTCATGTGATGGAGACACTCAGGGAAGCACACACTATACTACTCTAACAGCAACCATGTTAAGTACCCACAGTTAGTAACGTTTTACCTGAAAAGCACAGATTAAAATAAACTGTTTGTGGAGATGGGAGGAGGATCACATCTTTTGTGATGCTGCTAAGGAAAGGCTCAGTAAAGCTTTGTCACCTGGAACCTGTGCTAATATCCAATAAAACCATGGAAACACCTCAGAAAGATATCTTAAGACATCTAAAATGGTTCTGGAAATTTGAAGCAAAAGAGTTGAGCTTCAGGTCTCCACTAAGGGAGAGACCGTCTCCTAGCTCGCATGTGACAGAATAGATACTCAAATTCGACGCTTAACATGGACATGAATGTAAAATCAAGACAAGACAGAAGGTATATGGCACAATAGGGCCTAAGCTCTGCTGATTCACCAGTGATACAGAGTACTAGAAAAAAAGGTTCCCACCTTGCCACGACCACCTACATCTAGCAAAAATTATTTGTGCTTGAATTAATGACTTGTATGGTTGTATTAGCTGATATTATCAGACTAGATATAAGGAAGAAATTCTTTAGAATGAGGGTGAAGGCCAGTGAAATATTGGCACAGGTTGTCCAGGGAGTGGTAGATGCCCCATCCCTGGAAACATTCAAGATCAGGCTGAACAGGATTCTGAGCAACCTGATCTAGTTGAAGATGTCCCTGCTCCTTGCAGGGGGGCAAACTAAATGGCCTTTAAATGTCCTCTCCAACCCAAACTCTTCTGTGATTCTATAATGTCATGAATCTATGATTCTGCGATTCCATGTTAAGATTGTAATAAAGAAGGTAGTTGAGATGATACTATTCTAGCAATAAAGCATAATGGATGATATTAAAATTCAAGGAGAATTTTTTGTTGCAATTCAAAATGCAAAATTTAAATAGCCTAATTAATTTATTTTATTAAGCTGCTTGTGTAAGTGGTTGCTTATTGTTGAAGAAATAATACCTGGTCACACAGCAGTGCTCTATAATGGAAAAACAGTACCACTGAGTGTATCTTGGGGGTTATTATCCAAGAAAATACTTACGGTCTGAGTTCCCAAAATGGAACACAATTATTCACATACTTAACTTGAAGAATATTCTTGTGCTGGATCAGGGTCTAAAACCCTTTGGATCAAATGTGAGAGTAAAATGAGAAAGAGTCATCTTGATGCTAGGGAGTGCAGTGGTTTCTGTAATTGGGCTCCCACTTAGCATAATAGTGGTAATTGCTTGAACAGGGCTGCTGTGGAAATCAAAATAAGCCATATAGAGAAGCAAGGCATCTTCAGCTGACAGAATCACACTTACATTGAGCCTTTTGGTGTTATCTTTAGTGCAACAATCAAATGAATTACACACCTGCTCTACCAGACTGGTAACATTTTAAGTGGAGGCCAGCATTAAGTGCAGAGAAAACACCCACCCTGCAAGCGATCCTAAAGGGTAAACAGACTGGATCAAGTAGGCTGAATCCAAGCTGCTGAACAGCTTGCTTTGACATGCAGGGTCCTTCACTGTGAAAAGAAGATTCCCAGTGAAATTGTTGACAGCTTTCAAGCACCTCTAGTGCCTCTCTGCCTAGGGAGGGGACTTAACCTTTGCATTGCTGTGACACCTCAAGAAGAAAGGCTCTGAAACTGGAAGGAGAGATCAGAGCAGAAAATAAGCCACTTCTATCAGTAAAAATGGCTGAGTAGAAGAGAAGGAAAGATTGTAGTTTTGGGGAGAAAACAAAGCAAAACAAAAGGAACTGGTGCATATGGCTCCAAATCTGTGAATATGCACATATTTCTAGCCTCTGCACTAACAAATTGTCTTGTTAGCACCCAAGGATACTGCTGGTACACAGCATCTTTGCAGATCTGAGTCCAGTTTGTAATGTTATGGTATGGCTCAGACCAGAGGCATCTAGATGAGATAATTAAACATGCCTCTTTCTTTTGTTTGTTTCTGCGGTTTTTGTTGTTGTTGTTTTTCTTTAAGGGATTTAACCTGTTCCATTTGTTGTTTGTAGTGTCTTTACTATTTGGTCCAGGGTAGAAAATTGAACTTCTGTGATTTCAAATACTGATTCATTTTACTCTACTTCATATTTATCTATATCCATTCAGTCTTTTTCTAAGGAATAAGCTCCCAGTGTGAATACAGATGATAAATAATTAGGTTTATATATATATGTATACACATCATGGATGTGCTGGTAATGTCCAAAGTTAGCTTTGAACTCACAGGCAGAAGACTGCTTGCTAGCTGCAACTGGTACAGGCTAGACTAAACAAAAGTGGCATTTCTTGAGTTCTCCAGTATATAATCCCTGGCAGTGTTCAAGACCAGGTTGGACGAGGCCTTGGGTGATATGGTTTGGTGTGAGGTGTCCCTGCCCATGGCAGGGGTGTTGGAACTAGACGATCTTAAGGTCCTTTCCAACCCTAACTATTCTATGATTCTATAAGGAGACATGAGACAGATCCACCAGTTTAGAGGCTTTTCAAGGGATGTACTTCTGCACACAGCTTAGAGCGGAAAAGTTGGGTGCCTGGAAAGAAGAGGTGGTGCCAAAAAAAAAAAAAAAAGTAAGTGTTCCTGAAAAGAAAAAGCAGACTCAGAAAGTAGAAGGTAAAGATCCTGGTGGGAGGAAAGATCCATGAAGTGGGGGAAGATCCTGGAGATTAGGGAGATGTGTGGGGATAAATGTAGAGTGATGTCCAAGGACCTGGCCAGGGTCATCTGAGATGTAACTGGAGGAACAGCATGGATCAGCATGGCTTTCTGCCTGACCTTGTTGGGCCAGCAGCCACCTCCCTGTGGGGAAGGATAGTTGAGACCCAGTGATCTCAACACTGTCAGAGGGGTGAGCATGTGAGCGTGAGATAATCCTTTCAGGTCGAACTCACATCTCACTGGTCCTTACATAAACTCTGTATCTCTTACAGGGTGTTGCTTACTTGATGTCACGCATGGCCAGAGGGAGACTGATCCCACATGCTATTCCTTGGTGTCACAGGAAAACAAGTTCTATCAAAGCAGTGCTTAACAACTGTGGGTTTCATGAAAATGACAGCTGGGGAAATAATGAACTGGTGGGAAGAATGAAAAGATTGTATAAGAGGAGAAACGTGATCCACTAAATTAGTAGTCGTGGAGGCTGGGGCATGTATATCATGGATGACCTAGTTAAAGGTGTAGAGAACAAGTCTTATGAAGAGCAGCTGAGGGAACTGGGGTTGTTTAGAGAAAAGAAGGCTCTAGGGGGACCTTATTGCTCTCTACAAAGAAGTTGTATTGAGGTGGGTTTCAGTTTCTTTTCCCACGTAAGAAGTGGTAAAAAGAGAGGAAATGACCTCAAGTTGCACCAGGAGAGATTTAGATTGGATATCAGGAAAATTTTTTCCCCAAAAGGGTTCTCAAGCACTGGAACAGGCTGCCCAGGGAAGAGGTGGCGTCACAGATATGTGTAGAAAATGTGTAAATGCGGTGCTTAAGGGCATGGTTTAGTGGTGGACTGGGCAGTGCTAGGTTAAAGGTTTCACTCAATGATCTTAAAGGTCTTTTCCAATCTAAACAACTCTATGATTCTATGACTAAAGGGGATTTCAGGGTTCCCTTTTTGTCATACTTGCATAACATGGAGTTTTTAATTATTTGGTGAAGGGGCAGAATGGGGACAGTGAGTCTGGTCAGTTCTGCTCTGCACTCACCATGTCTATCCCCATCCTAAATTTACGCAGCAGTTGAATACAGTCTGAGTACAGCTGATGCATCTTCCAGCTAGATTTTGCTAACCACAGGCGTGCATCTGATGCTTTCTATAGTTGAGGGTGACACAACACAAATTTACCTTCAGAGGACTTGCCACCTCATCTGCAGATGATCCAAGACAAACAGCTTAAGGTAAGATGCCTGCTGAAAGGCAGCTAAAGTAGGTAGTGGTCTCATAAATGGTGTCTGATAAATACAAGGCAGTTTTTTGGCTTGTAGAAAAGGAGCAGCGTTAACTACAAGGTCTAACAAGTTGAGAGTGAAAATTAGGCCAGATCCATGGATAGCACAGCCTCTTGACAACTTGGAAGAAAAGGTAGTGCCATTTTATACCTCTGATTGAGTTATTTATGTGACATCCACCACACTTGTTTACACAGAATTATATATCTTTTCTCTTGCTTCTCTGTCACTGTTTAATGTGATACCATATTGATTAGGTTTCCAGAGCATACCACTCCAGATGTATTTATATTGATGTTTCAAATTAGTTATAATAACTAATGTTGTAACAGGAATATAATTTTGGAAATATAATACCAGCCAATAGCGGTAAAGATCCTGCTAATGGCCAGGACTCCTTGTACCGTGGGAATAAGGTACCACTAAAAACTTATCACCTGAAGGCCCTATCTTCAAGTTAATGTAAACTGGCATAAGACCAAATTTCAGTATTCAGTGGAGCTCTACAGAGTTATCTCAGCTGAAAGTCTGTCTGTCCTTATTACCCTGATAGCAAAGTTGAATAAAGTACAAGTAAGATCCCTGTAAAATAACAAATAGTTCTGAAACTTGTCCTGGTGTAGGAAACCAAAGTTCCTGCTTTCCCTCTTTCCAGGGAATGTCACCCCTACTGCAGAAACAGTTAAACCAACAAGTATTGATTTATTTCTATGAAACATTTGCCTCTCCCAGCAGTGGAGAGGGAGATTGAGCTCATTTTAATCCAATGTAAAAATACATTTTCCAGATGGCTTTGAAATTTTGTAAGAAGGCTAATAACTCTATTAGTATTATGTTTCCATAATTCATGCATTACCTAGATACAGAACAAACACTAATGATTTTAGCTTTGTAAAAGATTTATCAGAAGATCAAATGTTACAGATTTGGGATTATCCAAAGTTAATGTGGGATGTTACTGTAGAACCTGGAATGGCATATGTATCCAGTGCTTTTACCAAGAACTGGATTCTCCTTGTAGGTTTATCAGCAAAAGAAGGAGCAATTGCACAATTTAATTCCTACGAAACCAAAATAAAGACAAGAGGTATATTGTTTCTACCTGAATACCAGCTCATTTGTGAATATCAATGCAATGACTTTTTTTTTTTGCATAAACCTGTAATTTTTAGTTTGTAAAATTCGCAAGAATGAATGAAGTCTAAATGAATGAAATCTACAGTCTGTCAGAAAAATGATCAAAGCTCTGCTTTGTAAGATGGTGGGTTTATTAATAAATGAAAGAAGTTCCAAACAACCCTTTAGTGCTAATAGAACCGAGTTGCTTTATCTCCACATCCATTTGTAGATCTATTTTCAGCCTCTCTGTACGTTCTGTAACAGCTGTGGAAAGGGCGTCTTTGTTTTCTAAATTGAGGACAGCCTCTGCACTGTGTAGGGACTTTTGGTTACTTAAAAGTTTTTTGCATAAGAGACAAAATCTCTCAAAACAGCAGTCTGAAATGTTTGCAGGATTTCAAAGCTGTAGTTCAAGAGGTAGACCTTTTACTTCGCAAATGAAGCATGCAAATGCTCTGGACATTTGACAAAAACCTTAAGTTTCTACAGAAGGACTGCTTCAAGAGTGAAATCTTCAAGTCCATGTAAAACGATAGGGTTCAGGGAAACCTTATCTGTGAAAAAAATCTTTCTGTCCTTATCATAAGCCTACTTTCATCCGGAACTGATTAACCCAGTTAATCAGTTTGGTTATAAACATCGATCACTATAAAGTCTGACTTAAAACTCCAGATGCTTATTTTGCTGTCAGTGGGTTAGAGCACTGGATGCATTCAGTAGCCTGTACTTAGTTGTTGAAGACCAAAAAGTTACCTGAGTGCATTAAATCCATTTAAAGAGTACTGCAGTCCTAAAAAAAGGTCTGAAAAGCAACAGTTTGACCTGAAAATGTAAATAATGAAGAAACTTTTGAGATTTGTAATATATTCCCTACAGCTAAGTAAACCATGCAACTCTTCAGGGTTTGTGAAATTCCTGATCAGATCAGATCCCCAAAAGGAAGAAAACATTTGTCTTTTGTTTCTGATGTAAAAGTTTAAAAATCTATGTCATAGATGCACACTATGGCCAGAACAAATACAAATTTTTATATTGAAACATGGAGCAAAAGATATACCTGGAGACAAAATACATGCAAAATATTCAAAGATAAATTTCAAAAATGCAAATAAAATTCAAGTAATGTGAACTATCAAATATAGTGAGGAAGCAAATATATCAAAGCAGTGCTTTTTTTTTAGACAGATCTTTATTTATTTGTAAAGCAAATGCATTGCAGAAAAGTAACAAAAAACTGGAGTGTTCACACACACTCACAGACACACATATGCTTAATGAAAAGATTTCAGAAGCAATGCACATAAAGCATCTGAGATGATCAGTAGAACTCCCGCAAGATGTTACACCATATCTGTTTTTCAAGACAGCCACATCCAATGACCAAAACATTCCCTTAACCACTAGTGAATATCTTACAACTTTTAGGCTGAGCATTTGCAGATAAATAATAATTATAGAACTATAGAATGGTTAGGGTTGGAAAGGACCTTATGATCACCTAGTTTCAACCCACCACCACAGGGATGCCTGACACTAGACCATGTTGGCCAAGGTTCTGTTCAGCCTGGCCTTTAAATAATGATGGTACAAACTTAATTTGATTTTGTAGGGTTTATTCACATATTAAAAACTTGTTGATATTGAACATACATGCAAAAGGCTGTATACACAAACCGTAATTCATACGTGAGCATATGATGCTATGACCATTCAGGTAGAACAAAAATATAATCAAATACATATGAAGAGAGAGAAATATAAGCTAGAAGAAAAGCTAAAGGAAGTACAAATGAAACGAGTCAGTAAGCCAAGCTCCCATAAGGAGAGCAATATTATGAAAATAGCTGGGAAATAAAAAAGGAAAAAAGGTTTTCTTACATTGAAGATTAAATGTATGTGTAAAATTAGATCTATGGTCTACGATGTTAGAGAATACAGCTGAACATGTAATCTCAGACATAAAATCTGTATTTGCTACCAATCATAGCAATGATTGACCATAATCTGATTGCTGCAAGTTTTAATGTTTTGCAAGATGGTGTGATATTAAAACTTACTTGGAGCCTTAACCACATTCTAAAAGTATGATGAAAAAATAATTTTTAAAAGATGTTAAAAAGATGCTTTAGCAGACTTAGGAGTGAAGTTCTGATCCATATTTACCACCATTAAATTACAAGGCAGCATCCTGGAGACATATGTGAGCTAAAACATTATTTAAGAGAAAATTTGGACTTAGGCTTCCCCATCATGAGATTTATGTTAAAAACAGGGAATCTGTACATTACTGTAAAAGTCAAACTGATAGATGATCACGAGTGAAAACATTTCAGCCACTTAAGTGCAGATTTGCTTTGATGAAAGGAGTAGGAAATAAAAAACGTTCAAAAGAAACAGAGGACACCTTCACCAATTTCTAAGATACGGGAAGCAAAGGAATTTCCAAAACATGACACAGAAGAGACGTTGAAAAAGTCAGGGGATTAAACAGTGTCAAGAGAAAAGATGATGCAGTAGCATTACAGCAGTTAAATCCATGAGATATTTCTGTAGGAGAGGAAGCCTACTGAGAATGACAGAAATGCTGATGCATGCTTCTGTTACTAATACCTATTTCTTCATTAGATAGAGGCAATAAAAGAGGAAAAGAGACCTTGAAGAAGATTATTTTACAACATACCAACCTGTGGAACACATGGGTCTATATACATGTTAACTGTTAAAGTGAACTGTTATTAGGAACCTAAAAACATACCCATATGAAAGAAACACATACCTAAGGACTCTTTCATTTTTCACAGGATTTTTGCTGTCGCTCTACAGTATAAAGAAAGCATACACCTTTAATATAATTCCTATAGAAAATTTCTATATACTTTTAATAAATAATTAGTTCTGTTGGACTGTTGAATTTATACGTAAAGTTACAGTGAGTGTGCATTCCTCTATTTACATTCACAAATTTTATTCCCACACAGGTAAAGGTAGTGAGGAGGGGCACGGGAGACTGGGAAGAAGCAGAGACAGGACACATGACCCAAAATAACCAAAGGGATATTCCATACCACAGCACATCACGCCCAATATAGAAACTGAGGGGAGTTACCAGGAAGGGCTAGATCGCTGCTCAAGTCAGGTTGGGTATCGGTCAGTGGGTGGTGGGCAATTGTATTCTCTCCCCTTGTTATTTCCCTTATCATTATTATTATTGGTGGTAGCAGTAGTGGTTTTGTGTTATACCTTAGTTACTGGACTGTTCTTCTCTTAGCCTCTGGGAGTTACATTCTTTTAATCCTCCTCCCCACCCCTCTGAGAGCCGGGGAGGGAAGAAGAGAAGAGAGTGAGTGAGTGGCTGCGTGGTTCTGAGTTACTGGCTGGGCTTAAACCATGACAAGATTATATCTATTTCAACCACTGTGGCTTTGGGATGTTAGGAAATACATTGAAGTTGATCAGACCCCCCAAAACATTAATAAATAACCATAATAAAAATAAATACATATTTCACTGAAAATAGAAAGTTAATGTTGAATTCAACAAAGTCAAGTTACACTTCTAGCTGAGCTCCAAGTAAATCATAGATGTAGGGATTACTTGACAGGATTTTTGAGTGAGATGGACAGGATTAAGAAAACAGTTGAGAAGAAGTTAATAATTTAAAATTTGGTTGAACACTTTTGTTAAGGAAAGGAAGTGTTGCCTGCTATTTATGCAATTTTATTAATAGACATCTCATATTTTATACAAAACCAGACTTTCCCTCTTTCCCACACTGAAGTGCTTGTTAATCTACAGGAGGAAATTCTTAATCTTCTTGAAAATTTTTCAAATAATGGATAGAAAGTGAAGAAGCAGGATGTTGCTCTGCCCAAATGTTATTCACAAAAATCTCCAAAATAATCTTAGAAACTCCAGTATGGCTATAACTCCATTTAGATCATTTAACCAAGTCAACACCACATCCCTCCCCCAGCACCAAAAAAAAAAAAAAAAAGAAAAAAATAGCCCACTGAAATATTTGGAATCTTCTTACTAATCTAAGCATGTTTTGTATCAGACCTCTAAAGGTTCAATACAAATGCTTCGACCCATAAGTACAGTTCACATATAAAAAGAAATTAAACATTATTAGGATAATTCAGCTCAGTAAGAAAGGGGAACATTAGAGCACATTATAAAATCAACGGCATAAGGGAGGTTAATCACTTTCTTTAATTGTTTTCCTAATTGAGGAGGAGAAACAACTGCTAAGAATGGATTTTGCCAAATACAGTCACAGTCAACTTGCATCTTACACCATTAAGTGCTTGCAGATGCAAACTGAAATATTACCTAATTCTTGCACAGCACTTTTCATCAAGATATCTCAAAAGTGCTTTAAAAATGATATAACATCATCCATTCCACTGCTAGAAATAGAGGCATGTAGAAGTGAAATGACTCACAACACACAGAAGCCTTGGAAGAAAATCAAGATTTCCATTTCATTCAGTTAGTGTTCAGCCCTGTAGGCTGCATTGCTTCCCCAAGCCAATGTGTGCCATTTCTTAAAGAAATCAGAAGGAAAAAGGATGGTAAGCAAGTATAAAAAAATTACTACAATAAATAAACCAACCAGACACTGTAGCTCTTTGCAAAGCAGCCATTAAAAGGCTGTTTCCAGATGTAAAGGGCCAGTTCCCTGTAAGGCACACTGGAAAAACCTAACACTGCAGTAAAGTGCAAGCTTTCCTACAAAAAACAGATATTTTCTGTGGAGTGTGACTGTCCAGAACATATGTTCAGTCTGTATCAGGGCAGTACACTAAAGGTTATACTTTAAAGGGTCTTAGACAGTTTAATGTCCACTATAACCCTTAGGCTTAGGCAGAGCAGAATACAGGCATATCTGAGAATTCAAAGGTTTAATTAATGATTTAAGAGTCTCCCAGACCCCATCATTCTGGGAGCACCAGATACAGACATGTCTCTTGAATATATCTTTGTGTCTTTATTGATCTTTCCTAAAAAGATTGATGTGCAGATAATGATCTTAAACAGAGAAAGGCTGATACCAGTCCTAAGGAACTCAACTAAAATGGTGTTACCTGGAGTTTTATAGTTGCCAGGCTCAGGTTCAAGCTGCATGTAAAACTGTGCATACAAGTGATCTAATTATGCATGCAAATACCTCATCAGTGCTCCAGCTGATTATTTGCCTGTGCAATTCTTGCAGTAAAGAAGAACATATTATACTCAAGCATTTTTATACATGCAGCTCTAAAAGGCTGAAGCTCATCAAGCAAACAATTTATTCTCTAAGGACGATAAAACTGAAAAACAGCAGAAGCAGCAGCTGTATGATCATCCAGTGGGGGCCAGGGCCACCTGCTCTGAAAGGCCAGAGACCTTGCAATTAAGGCAAAATCTGCTCAGAGGGCAGAGAAAGTTTCTTCTTGATTCTCAGTGTTTAAAAGTTGGTGCACACCAAGGAGCGCAAGAGCTTTGACCCCTTCAGAACTCTGAATATTTTATATAAATACATGACAGACCCTTTGCAAACCTCTGAAATTCTTGACTTTAATAATAGACGAGGGAATTTTCGCCACCGTTTTCAGAGCACTGTATGGAAATACACTTTCTTTTAACATGTTTTAGATTCTAAATCCACCTTTAGTGGGTATTCCCTTAATCTCATGTTAAAGAGGAAAGAAGAGAGGATATGCAGGCAAAGACCTGAATTGTCTCTCTTTACATATTTGCAGAATGTTCAGGAATGCAGCTTTTGCTCTAATTGAGGTTTCTACATTTTAATTGTCAGTTCATATTCCTGGTTCATGACCCAATGGTATTTTTTCAATGTGGGAAAAGTTGGAGATATAGGAAGGTTGCAGAGACCTAGTTTCAGCTCAGTTTTCTACAGATAGCTTCAGTAAACATTGCCAGGATTAAATTATTCTAATTATTTTTCAGGCTAATTTCTACTGAAGTTGAGAGATGGGTGCAGCTGTTTCCATCATCTTTGTAAATGGGGAAATAATAAACAATAAAATAACAAACAATAAAACTCTTTTTTGTCACAGTTTCACTGTTTATCACATCTGTTTTTTTTTTCACTTTACCCACAGCAGGTATCAATAATTCATGTCTGAGTGAAAGCACTTCTGTAAAAGTTTACATACCTCATACCATTAGCAATATATCACTTCCAAGTATCTTTAGAGTCTCCTTTCTTATTTCATGGTCTTGGTAGTTATCTTAATTTCAGTAAAAGAGATTTATTTTTAAAAAAGCAACACACCTAGGCAACTCAAACAGCACAACTCATGAAGGAGAATGTAATTCAAGTGTAAGTACCTTTCCAGCATTTGCAAATGGATCTTATGTATAAACCAAAAGTCCAAGCCAGCTACTTTTCAGTAGTTTAGGAGAAAAATTCCCATTTTGTGGAATTAGACACTTGATGCTGTGCAAGTCTCGTATTTCAGCCCTGGTCCCCTGGAGAGAAGTTCAAACCCTGGCATTAGACCTGTGCATAGGTAAACATAGAACCGAAGAGAGGACAGATGCAACACCCAAACCATAAATTAACATGATCAGCATCATGAAACCTGATTCTAACCACATAGGTCATTTACATCATGAATTGCTTATATAATGCCTGGCAGATGTAGGTCCTTCGACACACTGATGTCATTCAGAGAACGGGGAAGAGCCTGCACTTGATGCCACCGCTGTGATGCCAGGAGCATCCTGATGCCAGGATCAAGTTGCAGATGCCTTGCTCAGGCCTTCAGACATCTATCTACCTCTGCTGCTGGTTCAAAGCTTAGGTCCATTCTTCGGTGATGGGTGTTTATGTCTCTTCCAAAGACCAGAATAAGGATACAGCTTTTCTTTTAAAACAGAACTTCTAGGGAAGGTGCTGCAAACAGCTCTCCTGTATGTTGGCATCAAAGATCCCTAGGAGAGGAATAGAATCATGGAATCATAGAATGGTTTGGGCTGGAAAGGAACTTAAGATCATCTAGTTCCAGCACCCCTGCTATGTGCAGGGGCATTTAACACTAGACCATGTCACCAAAGGCTCTGTCCAACCTGTCTTTGAACACTGCCAGGGAAGGGGCGTTCACCACTTTTTAGGCAACCCATTCCAGTGCCTCACCACCCTCACAGTAAAGAACTTCTTCCTTATAGCCAATCTAAACTTCTCCCGTTGAAGTTTGAACCTGTTACCCCTTGTCCTGTCTCTACAGTCCGTAATGAATAGTCCGACCCCAGCATCTCTGTAGCTCCCCTTCAGATACTGGAAGGCTGCTCTGAGGTCTCCACGCAGTTTTCTCTTCTGCAGGCTGAACAGCCCCAACTTTCTCAGTCTGTCTTCATACGGGAGGTGCTCCAGTCCCCTGATCATCCTCATGGCCCTCCTCTGGACTTGTTCCAACAGTTCCATGTCTTTTTTATGCTGAGGACACCAGAACTGCACACAATACTCCAAGTGAGGTCTCATGGGAGCAGAGTAGAGGGGCAGGATCACCTCCTTCAACCTGCTGGTCGTGCTTTTTTTGATGCAACCTAGGATATGGCTGGCTTTCTGGGCTGCAAAGCTGGCTGATGTTTCTTCAGCCAACACCCCCAAGTCCTCCGCAGGGCTGCTCCAAATCTCTTCTCTGTCCAGCCTGTAGCTGCTCCTGGGTTTGCCCCTACCCAGGTGAAGGACCTTGCACTTTAACTTGTTGAACTTCATGAGGCTGGCATTAGCCCACCTCTCAAGCATGTCAAGATCCCTCTGGATGGCATTCCTTCCCTCCAGCGTATCAACTGAACCACAAAGTTTGGTGTCATCAGCAAACTGGCTGAGAGAGTGTCAATCCGACTGTCTATGTCACCGACAATGTTGAATAGGATTTGTCCCAACGTTGATCCCTGAAGGAGAGCACTCGTTACTGCTCTCCAGTTGAACATTGAGCCATTGACCTCAACTCTGTGTGTGGCTGTCCAGCCAATTCTTCAACCACAGAGTGGTCCATCCATCAAATTAATGTCCCTCCATTTTAGAGACAAGGATGTTGTGCGGGACAGTGTAGAACACTTTGCACAGTTTTGTATCTGTGAGTTGAGGAGTGTCAGACTGTCAGCTCCTTTACCTAGGCAACAGCTAAGTGGCTGTGGTGCTGGCTAAAGATGGGGCAATCATCTACCCTTTTCTGAAACTGCACAGGAAAGAAGGACTGTAGGAACTGTCAAGCTAGAGAGACATGAGGAGCTCAAGCATGAACAAGTGTGTTGAGGCAAGTTTGCTTTATTTATCATCTTGCCCATGCACCTTATTTTCTAATGTGTTCTTGGAAGTGAGAAGTGGGGAAAAAAGTATAGAAACTTAGAGGAATTGCACCCCCAAATGGAGCCCAGTGTTTAGGATGAGATGGATTTCTGCCTTCTAGTGAAATCTGGGTAGGTTTATCTATTACAGAATGCATTTTGCCAGCAGACCAGAATGTGAAATTGGGATCTTTTTCTTAGAAAAGGGTGGGGAGTATCAGCTATGCAAATATGCATACACCATTAGAAATGCTAATGTGTTGAAGAGCTGTAGGAAACAAATCCACTCTATTTAGAGCAAGTGTATATTTTTAGCAGGTGATGACATTAGTTCAAATTCAGCAGGTTATGAAGTTTTAATTTTCTTTTAACCATTCTTTTCCAGCTTTGCTGAAGTTTATTTAGAATTGCTGGCAGCACTCCTGATAATTTTATTTGATATCTGAAAAGCAATGCTAACAAGTGCCACAGAGGCACTATTTTCTCCTGGGGGTTTTAGCTCAACTGCAGTATGTTGATGACTGTAAAAGTAATGCATTGCCTTAAGGAAAAGAATGGTCTATATTGATAGTAGAGATTTGGACATAGGAAATTTGAACATATATTTTGCTTTTCTTTTTGGTACTGCATAGATGCAATAATGATGATTGAATTCCTCAATGTCCCTGGCACTGTACAGTTGCAGCATAGACAATATCTATCACTCCAAATGACTCAGAGGCATATCTTTAAAAGTCAGATGTTAAACCCTGTATTATCTGCTTGTAATATGGGAAACTGAGGCACAGTTAGGGTTAATTCTTCACCCGCAACCTCAAAGGCTGCTTGTCAGAGGTGGAAGCAGGATAGTTTTCTCTTGTCTAAACCTAATACCATTTGAAGATTATCTCTCTCTGTTTTTCCTATACCTTAATTTCTAAGCATGTTATTAAAAATAAATGCTTGGGGCTTGTTTGGTTTTACCTATTCTTTGACATAAGCAGTAGTCAAACACATTTTGTCTAAGCCCACCTACAGTGCAGTGTTTTCTGTTTGCCACTCCTTTTAATTGAGTTGTTGGTATGCTTCAGGAGAATTCTAGACTTCTTGGAAATTAATTGGTGCACTTGTGTTTAAGTGAATTTTCACCTTTTGTTTTATCTTTATTTTGTTTCAAATGTTTTGAGTCTCTCCTGGCAGGCTTGCTCCAGTTTGGATTGTTCTTTGCTTCCTGTGGAAACTTCATGTGGTTTGTTTTGGTTCCTTTCTTTTCCTTTTTCTTGCTTGTAATAAAAGAGTGTCTGAATAGCTCAGTAAGACTTTTCCAGGTCTAATTTTTATGTCACATATGAAATTAAAATTGCATCCCACCAAAATAATTAAGCATTAACTTGTCGCTGCTTCAGCTCTATGCAGTAATAAACCTAGATATACCTGTATTTTAAACAATGCCTTCCTGAGAGTCATTAGGAGAAGTTGCATATAAGAGGAAAAAGTGACATTACAATCCCTCCTGTCTAAATATGCATTATGAGCAGAGTCTATAATTTCCCTTGTGCACACAGGACTGGTGATTAGCAAGTGTTCAGATTTGTTAAAGAGGAATAAGTTAAAGAGTCTATGATCTATGGCTGGTGTTGCCCAGTGTTGTGTACAGATTAAGAAAGAAGTGTTCAATATTCTGCCAAAGAGAAAATAAATAAATTTTTTTTATCATACTTTTGTCTATGGTAGGAAAAATATGTCTCAATAAAAAAAAAAAGAGCATCTTTTGCTTGATCATAGCTATATGACTTTTGAAAAAGTGGAAAAGTTAATTTTATCTATTCTGTAAAGAATGCTAAATCTTGCTTGGCACACTGGAGCCAAAATATCTGACTATTACTGTGGTACATGTATACATTGGAGGCAAGAGATGTGAGGATACCTCACGGCATTTATTTTGGAAAGAATGTGACATATCACTGAGTTAAGAAGAAAAAGAACCAGAGGAGAGTTTGTACATGTACTTTATAAACAATCTTATTATCTGTGGCTTAAAGTAGATAAGACAATAGCCTGTCTTGAAGGCACACATACAATTTTAATCTACAAGAGGAAGATAAACAGACTTCAATAGGCAGCATTTTCTCTAACTTTAAAGAGATCAACATTTCTTCATCTTTGACACTCAGGACTCATTGTAAATTACAAGCCCCAGTTCTTGTTCTGGCTCATGGTCTAGGAGCAGCCTGTCCTCCATACACATAACTGTGGTGTGGTATGATTTCCACTTCAGTGTAATGCTGTTTTATTAGGCCATGTGAGCTGTGATGTGTGTTTCAGTAGTATGGAGATTTTAAAGACTAGTGTACTGAAGAACAGTAGATACTAGACGGTGCAAATTGTGATATATTCCTGTGTTGTCAAAGTGAGATTTCTGAAGTGTGGGTAAGAGAGAAAGAAAAAAACTGGTTATTTTTCTGCTATTTTTTTTTGTTTGAAAGAATTACTTGTATTCCTTTATGAAATACTAGTGTGAAATACCACCATATGCAAGCCCTTTCAAACATCCAACAGGAGAGTTTCCTGTAGAAGCAAAAGTAAATCCAGATTAACTCGTACATGCAGCTGCATTTTTTTTTCCCTGTGGAAAATAAAATATAGTGGCTTGGTGTAGTTCAAAGGGTCTGAAGAATTTCTCTTGAAGACACTCCTTTATGAAAAGTTTCTTCCCTTATCCAATAAAAAAGTTTTCATGACCGCAAGGCTACCTCCGTTCCCTGCACCACTGCTCCTCTGGGATTATAGCATTTGAAAGGAAAAAAAACTGGGGAAAGAATGACTTATACTGCATCCCTGTGTAATTCAAATCTCATGACAAAATCTTTCCTTCACAGCTGTAATGGGTTTTGCTTTTTCAGTGCTTTACCTCAGAATTCTGATCCATGTCAAAATCTTTGCAGAACAGATCATATGCTTCTTCAGGGATTTCAGACAACAGAAAATCCCCCCTCTCTCCTCAGAAAGTACATGAAGGCCATTCAAACACCTTTTCTCCAAGTGTGTGGTATGGCACCATTTCCCCAGCTGCAGGGTGAACAGTCACAATGTCGTGTACTATAAGAAGGTCAGTCAAACAAGAAGAAAGTATCATGTGTAGGTGCTATAACTGAAACTAGGACTTAAACTTAAACCTGTTTCCAAAGCACCCTCTCTTCAAGACAAACATTTCTTAGACCCTTGTATGTCACTACATGTAGAAGCGTCTACCTAACCTCTGTCTCCAAAGCCAAGAGAAACAAAAGTCTCAGACCACTTTTCATCAGGGTCTAAAAGCAAGCCACATTCAACTATATCTGAAGAATTTACACCATAAGCAAAATATTTCCCTTAGCTCGTTTGCTTCTCCAAATTATACTTAGCAACTGTCCTGGAAGTATTTACTCCTCCTCTTCCAGGATGGCTTCCAGAGGTACAAGTATGCTCTGTCTGACTTTAGTGAATGGTTCCTCCTCCTGATAATTTTCTGTTAGACATAGTTATTTTATCAAATTAAGAATAAAAATAATTTCACACTGTCTCCATGGAAAGAGTTTTCCAAGAGGACAACAACCTAGAGACAGAAATTAGCTCAGAACTTTAAAAATTCACTTTAGTTTACTTTTTCACATGATTTATTTTTTTTCTTTTGACATGATTTCTTGGTAGGAAAACACTAGTTCCAGTGTTGTTCATGGTATCACAACATGGCATATTGATAGCCATAGTGTGCAAAATGATATGCCACATCATGCAAAATTATATGCTGTAGCATACTGTGAAATGACATAAGCAGGAAAGGTTTGCATGAACACAGTTGTTTTTTACTAAAAATCTAATTTTTCTAAATCAAGAAATCTCTTGTTTGTGTAGGAATTAAGCTGTGACACTTCAAACAAGGAAAAGAATATGCAGTTTGTGTATTAATTAGGGAAACATCTACCATTTATATTAGTGGAAAATAAAATATACTTGACTGGTGGAGAAACACAGAAGAGGCATTGGCAGATCCAGGTTAAGCATCTTCGGTGGACTCCTGAACTGTGCTTTGTATGATGATTCCTCTTACAGCTCAAGGGAAGGATTTTGAGCTGTTCAGCTGTTCAGAAAATAAATAAGAGTACAGTTCTCCAGCAGAGTGATTTACATACTCACTGCAGGTGGGGGAAATAAGCTTTTCTTATTTTTGAATATTTAATGCATTGTACATATAATACTCACGTGATAAAATAAGTATTCTTGAAGCAGGCACTGGTCCCTGGATCATCCTTGGGTGAGACTCCAGGGTGTCTGGGGCCTACTGATTTTTGTGCTTTTGTTCATGCAGCAGAAAGCAGGGGAGCAAGAGTTTGCCCACTATAACCATGTATTTAAGAAACCTTGGTGTGAAGTGGTAAAAACATGTCTGAATCCGGTAGGATACCTTGGGTTTGAATGCTGTAATCCTTGTCCACAATGCACACAAAGAGCTCTCCCACCTCTCCCTCAAAGAAATGTGACTATAATTGTAGTGTCCGGAGCTCTGATCCTGTCAGTTAGTACTGATTTGAGAATGCTACTGGATCCTGGCACTTTGATGTTGTAGGGGAAGGGAAGGCCTAATGTATGGATTTCCCTTTTAAAACCTGATGAGTAATTACCTTGGGGTCAACGTTGTCTGTAAGGATCGAAGGGGCAAGGAGATGTTTGGCTGTAGAACTTGAAAGCTAGCTGTAAAAGTGCTTTTTGAGTTGGTATTGTATTAAAATGTCATCTAAATTTTTTGCAGGGTGCTTACTTCTCTTCTTGGCTCATCTCACAGAAACTTGAGTATTTTGAGTCCAAACCAGAAATAAACCACATTCTTTCTTTTTCTACAAAAAGTAGAAAATCTCTAATACTGCTCCTCAGTAAAAACAAGACACTTTCCCCCATCCAACATACAGTTATGGGTTTGCAGGGTCTCAGTTTTTTTGAAAAGTAAGAAAATGGCAACAATAACTATGTGCCTTTTTACAGCTGCTATCCTCTTTAATTCCAGATACTTCTTATTAACTCAAGGTTTAGAGGCTCCCCAGTACATTAGACCTGGAAGCCCAAGTGGGGCTGAATAGTCTAAAAGGTGTCTCAAGTGGCTGATACTGTCGTGTCCTCACGAACTACCAAATAGCTGTTTATGACTGTTTCTCTACAAAGTGCACAGCCTCTGCAGAGTCAGGCTGCTGACCTCTGCACCTCTTGAGGGTAGACACAAAAACAATGCTGAGAGTCCCGTTGTCCACAGAATAAACTGCAAATATCTCTTGGAAAGCCCAATGAATCTGCTCAGGAGGTGGTTTGTCTTCCAAATTAAGGACTGTCAAATAAGATGGATGTTATGGTTAATTCCCTATCATTTCAGATGTAAACTATGCGTGACAAGGTGCTGTGGGCTGCAATAAAGTGGAGGATGCAGTGGGCCATGCAAGAAGAGAGGTTATATGGTTTAAGTGAGTCCTGGGAGCTTGCAAGCAATGTGGCTCCTTCAAACACAGGAATTCAGTTGGTATTGTACCCCCCAGCTCTACAGGTGAGTGGTCCCAAAGCACCCCATTGCATGAGGTACCCTCTGAAGGTGGAAGCTTGCAAATGGACAGGTGTGCAAGCCCACTACTGAATGGATAAAATTTGACCATTCTGGGAAGACATTTTGTCATTGGGGTTGGAGTTTCATATAGCGTTTTATATAGTAGTCCTCCTGTGCTGTCTGTTCCTGCTGGTATACTGAGACCTCTATCTCTTTCTTCCCTGTTGTGCTTTTTAAGAGCTTCGAGGGAACAATTCCCCAGCCTGCTAAAATAAACAAGTATGTCTTCTGGATTGTAAAAATGCTGAATCAATTACTGAAACTGTCTGGGAAACTTAAATGGCTGTTTTAAAATATATTGTCAGATCTGCTCAGGAAGAAGTAAGGGAAAACAAATCTTGTAGTTAGCCCAGTGAGAAAATGCCTTCCCACACAAATCCTCCCATCCATGCCTCCTTCCCTTTCCCTCTTTCTCTCGAATAATGACACACTGTAGGAACTAACAACCTGAACAGCCATAAACTATGGCAGTAACTTCCACCCACACACCTCATTAGGCCTTTAACACATTTTCCTTTGCCTCTCCCAGCACTACTAAGTGGCACAACTGTGAAGTTGCCCTTTCACATTATAATTGGAAGCAGTCAGTGGTTTTTATGCTCTGTAATTTGGTAATTATATGGTCTGTCACTTACTGGACACTGGTCTGTCTGGTCATTTCAGGCTTTGGGTCTGTCCAGCGATTGTTAATCATCAAGGAGTCCTCAACAACCCATATGACTCCTCTGCCCACAGAATCCCTTTATTTCTGCAGCCTTATTTTTTCATTCACATTTTTAGGTGCAAATGGTGAAACTATGGCTTGTTCAGTGGAAATATTGATATTATATCCTGTCTTAAGTTCAGAACACCAGGTTCTATATTTTACCCCAGTTTTATGCCACTGAAACCCTGCAATTGCCCAGTTGGCATTGTCCTGAATTTGCCTCTGTCTTGTGTAAAAGCTATCTGACATGTTGCTGCTTACAGAGCAGTTTCAGGGAATATTTACAAAAGCTTAAGTGAGAGTTAGCAGCTTGATTCCATTGAATTTTACCAACATTTGAATGCTGACTTTTTATTTCAATGTCCCACATTTTCCTGACTGATTATTAACTCCAGCCATCAGAGGCTGTGCTCTTATTTTCATGGAGCTAATTCATTTTACTCACCTTTTCCTGAAGAATATTCTTATAGGTTAAATAAAGACTTTGTAGTCAAATTTCCCATTTTTTTTCTGCCATTTTAGTTTGCTCTGTGAAGTAACGTACATCACTAACCTATTTCTCAGAAAGAAGTAACACTTCCTTAGTTTACTGTTATGTTGAGGTTTAGCTAGTAGTGATTTTGGATGCTGAATGCAAAGGAAATCAGACACATCATGTTAGGAATGTAAAGAGTTAAAGGAGTTAAGGAGTCAAACACTTATGGAGTTGAAAAGTATAACAGAATCTATGGCATGTATTTCATAAATGTTGGACTTAGAAAACTGTAAGTTAAACAATATGAAACAGGTTAAAATCTGTGAAACTTCCACAGGGGCTAGTGGTACGATAATGCTAATGTTTGGTTTGGGGTTAGGACTATAGCTGTTGTGATAGCTAGGTAGCAGTTATTGCACAAATAACAAGACTAATAAGAATATATACATATATGTATATATTTTTGAGAGATAATGTGAATTTTTTTAAAACATGGGGACTGTGTTTCACTTTCTTTTTTTTTTTTTTCCAGCAAAGTTAAAACAAGGATTAAGGCATAAAGGCCAACATATGAGTATGGATTGTAGGAGAGTACAGTTCTCTTTATGCACCTGCCTAGCATCCTACATGGTAAGCTACATTAATCTGGTGAACCTCTGCTTTTGCAAATGGATGGAACAGGTTAAGGATGGCCTAAAATTAATTATTACAGTGGTGAAACCTAAGCCTTCCTTGTAAATCTATCCCTAGTTTTCTTTATACAACAGTTCTCTGTCTCTAGTATGGGGCAAATACCATTGAAGTTTTCTCCAAGAGGTTTTGAAGGCAAAGATACAGATACTGCCTGAAAGAGGTTGTTTTGTGAGTACAAAAGTGCAAGATTATATCAACTCTATTCAGGAAAGCAGAATATGTATTCTGGTAAGAAAGTAAAAAAAACATCAAAGATACTTTATTGTATTGTCCATGTCTCCTCTGAATTTGATCACAGCAGTACGATGTGGATTCTAATGGTTACCCAAGGCAGATGCAATGCTGTTGGGTTTTGGCCATGCTATCTGTGTCAAAGATTTCTTTGGATTAGAGCTGAAAAAAAAAAAAAATCAGTTCTATTTTTACCATCAAGAATAAGGGATCCCAACACTCTTCCTTTCTTCTTCCTGCCACTTTCTTTAGTCTCTTGTTTAGAAACTGATGGTTGGATATCACAATAACAAGAAAGTTATTTTCTCAAAGTCCTATTTTAATTATACAGATGCAAATGTCAAAGGCTCATTTGTTTTCTGCAAGGTAGAGTAATTGATACCTATCTGCAGTTTTATGTAAGCTGAGGGATTAGGCTTGTGTTTTAATGCTCCTCAAGTATAACTGAACTAGGTGGAGTTTGCCCGGTTGTAAACATGTTTCTATAACTCTAAATTCGCCTTCTACTTGCAATGCTTCATAGCAATGAAATAAAACTCTGGTGTTTGCAAACTGTTGTAACAACCTCTACAGCACTTCAGGAAGGAACAATAGATGTGGGAGAGCAGGTACTTGAATAGGTGTCAACAAATCAGACTACATGCACAGGACCAGAATGTTAAGCTGTATTTTCAGCTCCTGTGTTAATTGCTGCTGGCAAAGCAGAGCCCCAGTGCAATTAACTTTTCTGCAATGGAAGAGGAAATCTTTAAACCTCGTAAGTGCTGTGCCATGTAGCTCCTAAAGGTATTCGGTTATTGCAACAAAATTGTATAGCTAACAATGCTGAGTGAAATATAGAGGTCTAAAAGTGACAACAGGGAAATCAAGTATTGATACATTGAGTTATACAGCTTACTGCAACCTGCAATTTACAGAGTATGAATATCTACTGACTTCAGTGAGATTTAGTTGTATCCTCATGCTCTTCAATGGATTTAGAATCAAAATTTAAATGAAGGTAAAGGGAAAAAATTGGATGAAATTAAGAATGCTTCAGAATTGTTTCCTTCTAGTGCAAAGGTAGGATATATTTGGTAAAGGTGGAAGACGAAAAATTGGAAAAAAAGGAAGAGAAAAACTATTTATTATGTTCTTCATTAACTTGTAAAACTGACAGGCTATCCTGGACAAAACCTTTTAGAAATGAAGGTGGAAAAATAAGGACAATCAGAGAATAAAAAGAGTCCATGAAGGGAATGGCAGACAGAAGAAAGCCACTGACAGAATATATTAGTTATTTGCAATTATTTTGTGTTGATTTTCTTCATTATCTTGCCCTGGTTAATGTCAGAAAAGACTTAATAAAGAGGAAAATACCACAGTTCAGCTGGGTACAGATGCAATCATTTAAAAATATATAATAAGAACAGACTGTGTTAGAAAAAATGGAAGTGTGAAGAACTGGGACTATGACTCGTCAGATTATGCAGAAGATGTTTCACTTTCTCTCCTTGGAAGCAGATCTCAAGTGCGGGTGTCTGTTGTTTTTAACGACCCTGTTGTTTTAGGATGAGTTAATATTTTTGTGCAATTGCCATAATCAATTTGCATGCACATTAACACAAGTCAAATAAAAAAGTCACAAAGTGGGTTGCAGCTTCCTCATCTGTCTGTTTAATAATATCAGTAAAAGTATGAAGGATTTCACTTTTAAGTTGTACTAACCTTTATCAGTTCTGGTGGTAGTTCATGAACTCACAATTGTAGATACAATATGAATTTAGACTGAAAAATCTAACCTTCCCCCCAGAAACTCATGACTGCTCATTCCTTACGGAAGGCCAGTGAGAGAGAAAACATGAACCATCCCAAAATTCTATTTGTGCCCATAATCCCTGAACACAGTTGCCACAGAGCTCTGCAGCAAGATCTGGGCTTTCAAAAAGACTTTAGGAAGTTGTGCAAGGTTATATCCAAAACTCACAAAAGTCAGGGGAAAGAAGAGTAGGCCCAGAAAACACTTCCTTAACAGGAAAGAGATCAAAGTGGTTTTTACTGTGTGCCACAGGCTCAGAAGAGTGCTGATGGAGCCACTACAAAGACTAGCAGGTAGACATACTGACAAAGAAAGATGTATCCTTAGCCAGGCCCCCTGCCTGCTAAGCTCAGCAGAAACCTCCTTGATGTGGGAGTTGTTGGCAGGACAAAGAAGCCTTGATAGGTACAGGACAAAGAAACTAACAACAAACTGACCTTCCAGGAAAACACGATTCAGCAGCAACTGTTCTAGCTAATGTCCTACACCAGCATGTATATCTACACCAAAAAGTATAAAAATCCACTTCCTACCTACCCATAATCAGCTTCTCTGCAAGGACCCTGCATGAGATCGCTCAGACAGACCTGACCCCCAATGGGGATACCTGCAGACTCCAGGCTCCATGATGCAGGTCATCTTTGAAGTGAAACTTTTCTGTTGTTGATTAGCCCAAATTCTGGGAGCCATTTGGTGCGTTTTGTACCAGTAACACTCCACATCATATATTTATAGGCATGCACACAGGCAAAGGTTCATAGCTATATAGCCACTTTACTAGTTCAGTTCTGTAATAACTTGCAATATACTTTCATTTGCTTTATGATTGTAATATATATACTTGTTTTCCTAGTAGTAATTTTGCAGTTGCTTACAATACATACACATATATTTTTATATATATATGGTTTTACTAATAGTAGTTCTGTGATAATTTGTAATAAACAAATTCACAGAAATTTCAGTGTCTTGTGTATTTATTGCAGAATCTCAAAACCCTACAGTCAAGATCTTTACACACCATTGTGTTGGGTAACCCTCATAGGTCATGACCATGACTGCTACAAGTGACTGCTCCTTGCTGACTTTGTCACACAGACGACAGTAGAGTTCAGACCTTTGGAGGCTTAGACTGGGCCTTGAAGACTACCAACTCTTTTACTCCAAACCAAACATAAATTGTCAAGGGAATAGAAGATTCAGGTGGTAGTAAATTGTATACAGTGAGCAAAGAAGTTGATCTGCAATAATCACTGGCAAACTTCTGGCTAGCTTCCAAAACTAAACTTTTCAAAGTTAAAGACAGTCTTATGTGCTTTTTAAGATGCTTATAATAAGCTGTTTCTTGCAGCTTCTGGAAACTTCTCTTTTCTAATTTCTGCTATCCCTTAACTTGGCACTTTCCTTTTGACAACAAAGATGGAGGCCCTTAGAGATACTTTATTCAGCCCTATTTGTCCTCTAGGGCACAGAGTTCAGCCTGGGTTTTTCCCAAAGTGTCTGGATTGGCTTACCAGAAACAACTGTTGTAGATACCCCCAAGGTGTGACTGATCCCTGAAACTCAAACATGGGAAGAGAAGAAGGGTATCTCAAACAATTATCAACTTCCTAAATGTCCTGTCATTGTTAAAGCTTAAATAAAGGTAAGATTGTGATGTTACATAGCAATTATGAGTCCAAACTGCGGTCCACACTCTGAAGTCCTACAGACAGTTTTGACTCAGGTAGGAGGGAGAGAGGTATCATGCAGTTGAGGCTATTAATGTCCTTGAACTGAGATAGAGGAAGAATTTCAGACTAGGCAGGCAAATTAAAATCCAGTCTCCTGCTTCCTCATTCCTTCTTTCTTTCTTTCTGCTTTTTCAGTCAGTCATACAGGTTTGATTTCAATGCACATGGAGGGAAGACCATTGAACCAGTAAATTTTACTTCAGTTCCAGTTCATCTGTGACTGAAGCTATTTTGATTTAGCTCGAATTCACACCAGTCACAAACTGCTAACCTTGAACTGTTTATAAATTATTCCTCTCGAAAAATATATTTGAAAGTGAAAAGTCCATTTGACAAAGACATCACTAGAAACCACAAAGCCCACCAGGAAGTGACTTTAGAATACTTTTCCTGGTCTGCTGTCAAAATCCAACCAATGTTTCTGTGTTCTCAGTAGTGCCAACCATACCACTGCTTGCTTAATTTAAGGAATTTAAGAGAAACTGAGCTGTTGACCTCAAATCCCAGTTGCACTACAGCAAAAGCAAGGACAGTGAAAGATGAAGTTTAATGACTAAGGGGGGTCACAGGCTTACTCATGTGCACCACTGAAAATATACTTAGCATAGAAGCAGAAGAACATGGTCATTTCTATAGTAAGGTACATTTCTATAAATAAAAGCCCTCATGAGCTACAGGGGAGTAACAGCAATAACAACACTGAGTACTCCAGCATGGCAGAATCACAGCTCTTTTCAAGACCACTGCCTGTGACAGTGGCAGGGAGATCCAGTTTGGTTTTGAGCCCATCCAGTTCTGGCTTAGGTTTAACAAATAATTTAAATAATTGCTCCAATAGAGTTCTGATGTGCCAAAAAATAAGGGTTTTAATTGGCTCTCACTTTTGCTTTTGGTTTCTTCCTTTTTTTTTTCTTTTTTTGTATCTTAGAGGCCCACTTGGGCATTTTACTGGATGAGGGCAAGATGAGGCACCTCAGGTTTGTGTTGGAGGTGAGACCCTGATACTGGCTGGTCATTAAGCAGCAGCAGTAGAAGTGGTAGTGCTTTGAGACAAATACCTGAGCACAGCCTGAGGCACTGTTGGCATCACTGAGGGATTTTTTAATGTCTGTTAGCCACAAACATAGCATAATTTGTCCATCATATTTGAAAAATCATGACAATCAGGTGAAGATCCTGATGACTGGAAAAGGGAAATATAACCCCCATTTTCAAGAATGGGAAAATGGATGACCCGGGGAATTACAGACCAGTCAGTCTCACCTCTGTGCCTGGCAAAATCTTGGAGCAGATTCTCCTGGAAGGCATGCTAAGGCACATGAAAAACAACAAGGTGGCTGGTGACAGCCAGCATGGCTTCACTAAGGGTGAAATCCTGCCTGACCAATTCGGTGGCCGTCTATGTTGGGACTACGGACCTGATGGACAGGGATAGAGCAGCTGAGGTCATCTACCTGGAATTGTGCAAAGAGTTCGACACTGTCCTGCACGACATCCTTGTCTCTATATTGGAGAGACATCAATTTGATAGGTGGAGCACTTGGTGGATAAAGAACTGCACACAAAGAGTTGTGGTCAATGGCTCAATGTCCAGCTGGAGACCAGTAACGAACGATGTCCCTCAGGGATCAGTCTTAACATCTTTGTCAGTGACAAGGACACTGGGATTGAGTGCACCCTCAGCAAGTTTGCTGATGTCACCAAGCTGTGTGGTTTGGTTGATGCGCTGGAGGGAAGGAATGCCATCCAGAGGGACCTGGGCATGCTTGTGAGGTGGGCTGATGCCAACCTTATGAAGTTTAACCATAACAAGTGCAAGGTCCTACACCTGGGTCGGAGCTATCTCAGCCACAGCTACAGGTTGGCCAGAGAAGAGATTCAGAGCAGCCCTGTGGAGGAGGACTTGGGGATGTTGCTCAATGAGAAAATGAGCATGAGCCAGCAGTGTGCACTTGCAGCCCAGAAAGCCAACCATATCCTGGGCTGCATCAAAAGGAGCGTGACAAGCAGGACGAAGGAGGTGATCCTGCCCTTCTACTCTGCTCTTGTGAGACTTCACCTGGAGTATTGTTGTGCAGTTCTGGTGTCCTCAACATAAAAAGGACATGGAACCGTTGGAACAAATTTAGAGGAGGGCCACGAGGATGATCAGGGGACTGGAGCACCTCCCATATGAAGACAGGCTGAGAAAGTTGGGGCTGTTCAGCCTGGAGAAGAGAAGGCTGCGTGGAGACCTCAGAGCAGCCTTCCAGTATGTGAAGGGGGCCTATAGGGATGCTGGGGGCGGACTCTTCATTAGGGACTTTAGTGATAGGACAAGGGGTAACGGGTTAAACCTTAAACAGGGGGGGTTTAGATTGGATATAAGGAGGAAATTCTTTCCTGTTAGGGTGGTAAGGCACTGGAAGAGGTTGCCCAGGGAGGTTGTGAATGCCCCATCCCTGGTGGTGTTCAAGACCAGGTTGGACGAGGCCTTGGGTGATATGGTTTAATGTGAGGTGTCCCTGCCCATGGCAAGGGGTTTGGAACTAAATGATCTTATGGTCCTTTCCAACCCTAACTATTCTAATAAGGAAAATGGGATGGGAGTTTGTCTGCACCTCAGTTCTCCTTCAGGACTGTGTCCTCCTTGGGTTTGTGGGACAGCATTGAGAGGTATCTTTCTACGTCAGATTATACAGTAAAATCAATGAGAGAACTAGGTATGGAAACGAGGACACTTAACACCAAGTCCATTCAGTAGGATTTGTAGTGGTTTGCTGTAGGTCTATCCCACATTGCTGCTTGTTGAAAGACAGTTAAGGAGGAATGGCTCTCACGCAGTCATGTTTCCAGATGCTCCAGGCCAAGTGTCTTAACCACATAGCATTTCTGCCTCTACTTCTGTTCAGTGCCTTCTTGCATACTTCCACTTTTAGTTTCCAACTTCCACAGCACTGTTTACTGCACTGCTGATGCCAAATAGGATTAAACCTGATAAAGAGAAGCAGATGCATTACATCTGGCAGAAAGCAAAAGATCAGCGTTTGGCACAAGGGTTTATTGTTTGTGACAAGGCTTTGCAATGTAATTAATTTTGCAAAGCCATGCCAATGAATGCCATTCAAACTCACCAGATGTGCCAGGGAGGGAGATGCCAACACTTTTTCCAAGAGGAAGGCTTGATGCCTGCTGACTCTCATTTGTGCAGCTCCATGGGTGTCAAATAAAATAATGTCTCTTTGGATAGCAACAAAGGACGGGCTATTCTCTGCAGAGCTACTGTGTATGTAATGACAGAAGGGGCTTTTCTTTTGGTGATGGTGTAGTTTTTCTGGGTGAATGTGTTTTCATTTATTTATTTATTTAGAATTTTTTCTACAATCAGTTTCTTTGCAAAGCCAGCACTGGTCTGAAGTCACAAGCAGTCAAGAACACAGGCACATGCTGTCTAAAGAACCCATGCATACACATGAATAATTGCTCATGAAGAATGGGAAACATGAGATAAAATGCGATTTCCTCATAATATGGCTTTATATCCAATTTTTGCTCATTGGGAAAACTTCTCCAGATGCACATGTTGCTTCTGGCAAGGGAGTAAAGTGTGATTATTTTTTTTTCCCAGTAAACTTCACCACAGCACAGACGGATTAATACAGGACACAATATGCAATAACAGGCAGCTGTTAGTGTTTCATTTTACTGGGATTTATAGTTTCTGTAAAGCTGATGGCAGAGGTGGCAGGCTTTTAATGGGGCAGGTAGTTTATTCCTGCCAACTGGTGGCTGCTGTTAACACAACTCCCATCTTCTGCACTTGGCTCTGGATGTTTGTAGGTGAAGGCTGAGAACTAGGTCAAGATGGAGCTGGGTAAGTGAAAGAGACCCACACACCAAAAAAAGCTAAAGAGTCCAAGAAATTCAGTCCTCCATTACATGATGAAGTTATTTCCAAATAAATGCCATTTTAGTACATTAGCATAATTTTTATAGCACAGCTGATGCTTCTGGACTGCCAATCTTCTTGCCTCCTGCACACATCTCCTGCCTTAAGCTCCTGCACAGCAACTGTGAGTTTCTGCCAAAGAGATGTTTCACATGAGTGGAAATTCGAAGGCAGTAGGGATGGCAAAACATGTCTCTCCTTGCTTCCCACCCCAGTCCCTACATGTCTCCTGGTGTGTACCGCAACCATTGAACCAGCTTTGACAAAAGGCGGGAGGTGGCATTACACATAGAGCAGTAAATTTCTTCATGTCCTTAAGCTTTCCATTTGCAGAAGATAACAAAAGTGTCCTTTCCCACTGATGAGAGTTGAAGTAAGTTTAGAGGATGTTTCCGACAAGGAAATATCTTCAGAGCAGCTAACACTGAGGGTGAGAAGAGATGAGACAGTCATATGGCTGGGAAAATCTCCAGACTATGATGCTATGTCCAGGGCTGAGTAAATTAATCCATAGCTATGAGACCTTCCCACACAACTTGTTCAGCCTGTTCAGCCAGAAAGCTCCAGGAAGTTCTTAGAGCAGCTCCTAGTGCCTAAAGGGAGCCTACAAGAAAGCTGTCACTACAAGGGCCTGTAGTGACAGGACAAGGGGGAATGGCTTTAACCTGCCAGCGGGGAGATTAAGATAAACTCTTAGGCAGAAGTTCTTCCCTGTGACAGTCCTGAGGCACTAGCACAGTGTGCCCAGAGAAGCTGTGGCTGTCCCATCCCTTGCTTTGTTCAAGGCCAGGTTGTATGGGGCTTGGAGCAACCTGCTGTAGTGGAAGGTGTCACTGCCTATGGCAGGGGCTTGGAACTGGATGAGCTTTAAGGTCCCTTCCAACCTAAACCGTTCCATGATTCTATGATTCTATAACTCCTTTTCATTACAGTCCTATCACATGACATCTCATTCTTCCCCACTAGGTTCAAACCTCACCACTTATTATTAGGACATAGAGCAGGTAGACACAAGTTACAGTTTAGGCCACATTAATACTATATGGGGGATTATTCCTGCTCTAGAGAACACAGTGTCCAGTATTCAGAAGACAGAAGGGACAGGAAGCCAAGCTACCTTTCATCATCATGCAGAATGAGCTAAGGAATTTTGTACCTTGTAGATATGACATGGGAGCCAGCTCTTCAATGCCTTTTTGTTTGCACATGATGGCAGTTTGGTAATTAAAGATGTTTTCTCTCCTTGAGTGCTTTTTCATAAAGCAGAACTGATTGTACCAGTGTGATTCTGCTTCCAGTCTCCCACTGGCCCTGTACAGGCTCTTTCCAGTCCCTGCAAACCCTGCCTCAGCCTCCAGCTAAAACTTGGCAGCTCTGTATTCTACAGGCTGTGTTTTCCCCAGACTAATTTTCAGAGAGGCTTTATCAATTTTAATTAAAATGCTGCCATCTCTCTTGGTGTTTACTGCTTGGACTACATGTAAGCTGCAAAACATAACTCACCCATTACAACATGAATGTGTGAGCTGAAATCTAATGCCCTGTGATGGTGGTGATAATAAAATATAAGATATCTGGTAATTTCTTTAATGTTTTAGTCCATTTCTTTGATCTGGCTATTGTTTACTTGCTTTTTCTCATCTAAAAATATTAGCATGATTTGATTTTGCTGAAGGAAAGAATCCCACAGAAATTAGTGGCTCAATTAGATCTACTCAAAAAAAAAAGCAACCCCCATTCTCAAATATGCAAACAGTGCCATCTTCCCCTACAACCTTCAAATGGCATAAATCTTTAGCCATGGTATTGTCACCATTTCGGGGCTTCAGATATTTCGTGAAGAGTGAAGCAGCTCCCCATAGAAAACCAAGAAGAGAGCTATAGGTATGACCTATCAGAAAAGATGGATGAGCATAAGAGTGCTGGATAATAGAGGGAATTACAAGAAAGAACTGCAAAAGCTTTAAAACATGGAGAAAAGCAGTTAGAAAGAAGGCAGGAATAAGCCATTTTCCATGTCTACTGAGGGTAGGAGAGTTAGCCTGGTCTTAAATTGTAAGAAAGGAGACATAGCTCTGTGGTGAGGAAAATGTTTCAGCTGTTAGGGCAACGAACACCAGCATGCTGCTGAAGACTGTTACAAACTGGTTAGACAAACAACTACCACGAATAGTTTAGAAATAGTAGGACCTAACTAAATAACCTCTTGAGACTTCTTCTATCCCAATCCTTCCCCCATGCCTTGGGTTTGTCTGAGATAGAGTTAATTTTCTTCCTAGTAGCTGGTGAAGTGCTGTGTTTTGGCTTTAGTCTGAGAACAATGCTGATAACACACCAGTGTCGTAGTTGTTGCTCAGTAGCACTTACCCTGATCAAGGCCTTTTCAGTCTGCTCATGCTCTGCCAGTGAGGAAAAGGGCACAAGAAACAGGGAGGGAGCAGAGGCAGGACACCTGACCTGAACTAACCAAGGGGATATTCCATACAACAGCAAATCATGTCCAGTATGCTGTGTATGACTTGTGCTTCTTAGGTTTTATTTCTCTATCTCTTTGCCTTGTCTCCCTTTTCACTGAATAAAAAAAAAGTTGTTGTTGTTATTTTTGTTGTTGTTGCTATGTATTTCGATTATTAAACTGTTCTTATCTCAATCCAAGGATTTTCCCTTTTTTTCTTCTGATTCTCCTCCCCATCCCACCACGAGGGGAGGAGTAAACAAGAACCTGCAAGGTGGTTAGTTGCTAACCTGGTCAGAAGAAGGTGGTAGGAATAAAGCCTGCTCATGTTAATGTGCTTCGTGTCATGGAAATAGTTATTTATTGCACAGGGACAAAATCATTAGGCCAAACCAAAGTTAATTTTAACCCAGTATCTTGCATCTGACAGTGATCAGTAACAATTGTTCTGGGAGAGAATATAATAAACAGAACAAATGCTGAGTGGTTGTTTAATTGGTACATCTTCCCAGCACTCAGCGGTATGCAGCTGAGGGATTTTTAGAGGCAGGGGAAGCACCCAGATTTTGAAACCAGTGTCTTAGCACCATGTGCTATAAATCATTTTATACGTTTAACACAAGGAAGTGTAATAATGATAATTAATATAAAAGAATTAATAAACCATCTTTTCCTATAAGATTATTTAAAGGTATCCTTAATTTCTTCTTCAACAAAACAACTAAGGTTTTCAATACATTCCCACTCTCTAGTACTCTTCAGAAGCCAGCTCGGACCCAGGAAGTATTTTAGGGATAGTTGAAAATATTGAGGAAGTCTGGGAAAATGGTACTCAGTGTTAAGAAAATTAAAATTGTGACTTTCCAACTCTATTTCTTCCCCCCCAGTTCTAGATTTTGGTGAAGTGATCTGGAAGACATAACTCAGACCCTTCAACCTGTCAATTTAAAAATTCTAATGCCGGATTTGAAGTGAGCTTCATGTCTTCATCTTAAGAAGTGATCGTAATGACTGAAGCAGCAGGCACTATGTATGAAATGCTGGAGAAGAAGTGAGGGACTTGACTCATATATATTTAATTTCATGTTGTTTTATGTCTGTATCATGGTTTTCCTCTGCCTGTCACGCCAGGAGTGTGAAGAATTCCCGTAATTTCTGCACTGTACTTGTGAGCTCTGCAAAGTCCTAAGCTCCTTAATTTATCTAAAGTGGCACTATAGAATTAATCTGTGGGCAGCTGAGTTAAGCACAGAGTAAATATCTTTTCCATGCTCATGTGTAATGATCTTTCTGCCCCTGTGATCATGGTGACGTCTGTTAATTGAAGGAGGTACCGAACACTGTCAGTTTAATTTGTTGTAAGGAACAGCTACATACCTTGTATACACAAGGGACTGAACTTACTCAGAGACATTGAACTTATTTCCAATTTAGGAAGTCTACACTTGTGACTTTGGTAACACTACTCGATGGCCTTATGTTGCTGTCTTTAACTGTTTGTAGCACTGGATCTTACGAATGCTGTTGGGATTCTCAGTGCCTGAACTCTTGATTGCATCAAACGTTGCCTGGGGTAAGAAGCACAGAGAGGTGATGTGAACCTGGATCACAAAACATATTTGTGGCAGAACTGAGTATTCAACCAAAATCTTTTAGTCCCTTTAGGCCATGGGCCATACTGCATCCCTGCAGGTAATAGTTTTTCCATTAAAGAGCAATTGAAAGTACTGAGGGAAACAATTTTCATGTGCAGTATTTCTTTGTTGCAAGAATAGAAAGGAAAAGGAAAAAAAGAAAGCCCTGAAAACAATCCTCACCTTCCAGCTAATCTTTACAATGCCGTTTTAGAATTTTATAGTGTATAAACAACACCTTGATGTTATTGCTCTGCCAGAAGGCTGATTACGATAGAAGGCAATAATAGGCCACACATATGCCAAAGTCCAACTGCAACTTCAGGCTTGGTTTTTATAGAGGGACACATTTTCACATTCTTCTTTATTGACTGCCCCTGTACCCCTCCTTCTTTGCGCTGTTAAAGAAACGCCAGCATAAAACTGGCTAAAAATAAAGCCAGTTGGGGCACATTTTTCATGTTATTGCAGGATAAATAAAGCTGTCTAAAGCAAGTATGCTATTAACCATGAATCATGGGGGGAAGCATGGCTTTTACTTGACTAGTGTTGGAAGGTATAAAGCATTCTTTAAAAACAACTCTAACCCTATTTTAGGGACTGTATATATGTAAGATTTTATTTTCAGGTGCTTCCAGAAAGATAATAAATGCAATATAAAAGAAAATTGATGTTAGAACCTGGGCCTAGAGTTCTAGGAAAAAAAAATAAAAAAAAAAAATCCCAAGTTTTAATAGACTGTTTCCTGAGTTTCAATCTGTCTCCTTTTGTCACTCCTGTCCTTTGCTTTCTTTCTTCTCGTTAATAATATGACCCTGTTACTGGATCTTGAGTCATCCATCCAGGCTCCTACAAACAGGTAAGAAGCAACAATTCACTTTCAGAATATGGGTGAGAGAGAGCCATAGGTACAGAAATGCAAATATAAAAGGCCATTATATCTGACAACCCTACCCTCACCTTATATTGACCTTGAAAGAACTCCCTGGTTGGCTTTGTCACACTAATCAGACCATAGTAGCGGAGACTGGGATGGCTCTGTGAAGATGGGGTCAAAGTGTGAATTTTTGCTAAATGCAATGCAGTGTAAATGGAGCTGCCTTGCTTTTCAAGCTTGCCCAGATGCAGGAGCTACTTAACCTGCTTTCACAGGGGTGAGATACTAAATCATGGGAATATGAGTTTGCTAGTGTTTGCACTAGGTGTTCCTTCTGGATTATTCCAGAAGAGAGACTCATGGGGCAGGCTTCAAAAGCAGATTTAGGAAACTAAATTTAGATGGTTGAAATTTATGTGCCATCTATTTACATATCTGGAGTTGATGGAAAGCTAACCAATAAAGCCAATAGAGCTTAGAGAAAGAATCAGTTGACACTGGACAATAATTCTTGAGCACTACTCTTGTCCCTAGTGGCTGGTCAATGGTCCATTGGACTGCACAGATCTCAGGGCATCATCTCACTTTCTCATGCAGACCGGCATCTTGTACTATTTCAGAAGTTCTAGGACATTTTGCATGATCTCCAAATGGCATTCTAGGAGTGAATGGGTGTATGAATGTAATTTGAAGCATCTAGCAATAACTTGTAGATAACTAACATACAGTAAGATATCATCAAGACAGGCTCTTTAAACCTATATTTAATCAACTGAATTGCTTGCCACTTACAGATATGACATAGAACTTAGACATAACTATCTTTACAAATAGACACCAAAACTTAGTTTTCTGATTCTGTACCTGAATCCCACTTCTGTTTCAGTGTTCTGTTAAGTGTTTAAGCCCTATCAGTCATCTTGATTCTTCAGATCAAGACCACGATACCAACATAAACAATCACCCCAGGTGACTGCCTTGAAATAATACTTGATTCTTACAGCAGCTTCAGAACTTGCAGAAGGAAAACTCCTAAAACTGAAAGAAGCTTGTCATGGTTTAAACCCAGTCATGTAACTCGTTCACTCACTCCCCCCCTTCTTTCCCTCCCCCTACTCCCGGAGGGATGGAGAGGAGCATCGAGAAGAACAGTTTAGTAACTAAGGTATAACACAAATCACTGCTGCTACCACCAATAATAACAATGATAAAGGAAATAACAAGGGAAGAGAATACAACATCTCACCATCAGCTGATCGATAACTCGCCCCCCCAGCCTGACCAAGCACCGACCAATACCTCCTCCAACCCCGCAGTCCCCCAGCCCTTCCGGCTAACTCCCAGTTACATCCTGGGCATGACGTGCTGTGGTATGGAATACCTCTTTGGTCAGTTTGGGTCAGGTGTCCTGTCTCTGGTTCCTCCCGGCTTCCCCTCCTCCCTGGCAGAGCATGAGGCTCACAAAGTCCTTGGCCAAACCAACACATCCTTGTTATCAGCTCTGTTCCCAGGCCAAAAGTCAAAACGCTGCACTGCACCAGCTACCAAGAAGGAGAAAAATGACTGCTACTGCTGAACCCAGGACAAAGCTGAAGTTTGCTTGAACTAATCTGAAGAATAATTATAATTGTTCTCTCATTAAGTAAAATTTTAATCCAAGATTTTAATCTAGTAGAGAAAGTACAGAGGAATAAATAGTTCCCCCAAATAGGATGCTTTATTCAAACCCTGCCAGGTTCCTTCAACGTAATTTTTTAACTGGCTTTGTTTTGAGTATTTAGAAAGTTGGCTTTTTAAGTGCCTTTTTCATGAGCACTTTTTTTGTTCAAAAGGTTATTGCTTTTGAAAGATATTGCTTAGATTTTCTTAACAGGCATCCCGAAATGCATGTATGTGATCAGAGAGATGAAGAGGTAATGAAAATACTATGTTTCCAAGGCACTCATAATTGCACTAAAACGTAGTAATCATATTCTTAAAGGAAAATTTGCAGATATTAGATGCATTATAGTAACCAGCGTATCTAAGTAAGCATTTACTATAATTTGATTAATTACTAAGATCTTCAGAAAATGGGAATAAACCTCCTTTTGGCAAACCTCCACTGTTGGGTTTTTTGTCTGTTTGGTTGGTTTTGTTAAGCTCTTTTTTTTTCCTGAAAAATGTGTTTTTTGATGTAGAATTCTAGATTCTTAATTGATTTACATAGTGAAGTCCACACATAAAACAGGTACAACTAATGGGGAAATAGAAATCTTCATGCATACTGGAGGTGGATATTTTTCTTATTGCTAATTCGTACCATTTCCCTGAGTGTCATATGAAATAAAAGTGGGGTTGATTTGGGGTTTTGTTAGTGTTTTTTGTGTTTGGCTTTTTTTTATTTTTGGTCTCTTACCTCCAAGAAGGTAATTTTAAAAAGAAATGTTTGTTGGATATAAAGAAGAAATTCTTCCTTGTGAGGGTGGTGAGTCCCTCCAACATATTGCCCAGAGAAGCTGTGGCTGCCCCATCCCTGGCAGTGTTCAAGGCCAGGTTGGACGGGGCTTGGAGCAGCCTGGTCTAGTGGAAAGTGTCCCTGCCCATGGCAGGGGTTTGGAACTGGATGATCTTAAAGTTCTTTCGAATCCAAACCATTCCATGATTCTATGAAAAAAATAAAGATTCAGGATGTGGGCTGTGGAAAAAAGCCCTAGAATCTGCAACAGCCCTAAACCCAACCAGCACTGAAGTAAAAATCCAAGTTTAAAACCCTGTGATTTTTTAAAACATCAGGCTGTTAATATCTTCAGATGTTGTAGTGGTACAAAAGAAGATTCTCAGATGAGATCAATATTTTTAGTAATTATTGGATAAGTTCAGTCTGGCTCCTGATGGTTCTTAGACACTGTTGGTACAGTAGTCTACCTTGATAGAGAACTCTTTACGTACATTTGATTGTATGAGTATTAAAAATGCAAGTGTGAGCTAGTCAGTCCAGGCTGTGTTCAAATTGAATAGGGAGAAATCGGCACACCCAGCGGGTGACTGATCCTTCATCTTGGAAGATGGCAATGAATTGCTTTCTGAAGATGCCTATTTTTCTCCACAGAATGTAAATGGACCTGAGGGATCTACTCACTGACTTTAAACACTTAACTTGTAACAGCCTAAGTAGACAAATCTTGCCTATTAAGTCGCAGTTCAAGAGGGTGACAGACAGTTCAGGCTGCTTCCTCCTCAGCCCCATCGAAGCCTTGTTGTGTATACAGCTGATAGATAGACAGAAGCAGACTTACTGCCTGGGTCAACACCTGTACTAGGATTTATTGCTCTTGCTTCTCAACTTTATCTTTTTAAGTCTGTGCTGTTCTGCTGAAGTTTTTATGAGGAATCCTTTTTTTGCTGAAGTTCTCACTATTCCTTCTGGGAAGTGGCAGGAAAACATTTTGTTTCTTTTCATTTTCATACATTTTTATATGTATCTTTTACACGTCTGCATTAAAATCACAATGGCTGAGAAGGAATAAAATGTTTATACATAAATACTTGAAATTAATCTACCTGAAGTGTGCAATAGCATGGATAGATCATCTCCCTGTTGTTTTCCATGTCTGCAATTGCTGCAACACATAACTGCAATGCATTAATGGAGCCTCGTGACACACTGGAATCACTGCTGCTAGTCCCACTGTGAACTGAGGTAGGAAAAGCTTAGAGTAATTACACCCACTATCAGGCACTGTGTTAAGACATCACCCAGATCCACTCACATCACACAGCCTAAAGGTGTTAGTTTGGCATTCCCACAGGTTTTTTTTTGGTACTCTTTGCTGCAAGGATGTCATCATTTTGAGTTTCAGTCAGGATTTCTGGTAAAAACAGTCATTCTGAGTTTGCACTGTAAAGTGTAAGCAAGTAAGTAAGTGAGTAAGCAGTAAGGCTTGTTGTGCCATTCAGTATGGAGCATTAGAAAAGCAGCATTAATTTATAACAAGTTAAAAATCATCTTCAATCACTGCTATCCACTGATGTATTGTTGTGCTTTGAAAAATTTGTGATAGTGCAATATTTTATTCAGGCCATATAATGCTGCACAAACTTGGTGAAAATTGCCGTGATGAAAGAACAATTTATTGAAAGAAACTTCAAGGCTTAGAGGATTTCAAAGCAAATAATGATATGTATGTGTAATCTCTCCTACAGCATTGCTCTTCTTCCACAGTAGAGATATATTAATTGAGGATCTAGTCACGCCTCTTCTGGTTTGCCATCATGAAGATTCCTATAAGGACCAGGGTCTCAAGCCAAAATGAAATTGTGACTTGCTTTTCTCAGAAATTGCATGTTGGCCATACTTTAATCACCTTAATGAAAAAAGTCTAGAAGAAAAGCAATAATGAGAGATTCTCTTTGAATGAAGATGTTGAAATGTATAAATATTGGAGGCCTTTCTAGAAAAACTATGAGGAGCTTTTACAATTTGCAGTCATTTCATTCACTTTTGGAGAAAATTTTTATTATAACCTGATTCAAAGCCCATTATAGTCAATATAAAAAAAATCCACTAACTCCTGTAAGCTCTGGCTCAAGCCCAGAATAAAAGGCTTCTTAATTTAGATCTTGAATTTTTTGAGAAGTTATTTCATAGCCATTCATATATGTAAATTAAATCTCTGAATAATAGGGTTGCTGTTTATCTTGGTGATGGTTTAGTCAGACAGCTCTCAAATTTCTTTAATAATTTGTCTTATTGCCCTCTAGAATTACAAAGAGAAATCTTTCATCTAATTACTGGATTATATATGCAAATGCTGTGAGATTTGATTAGTGTTTTTCCTCCTTGAAATGATGAACGAAGCTCAAGAAGTTTTAGATGCATCAAGTTCTACAGACATTACATTAGAAATCCAGTGCCTTTCCACAAAAAATATTATAGCTTCATTTCCCCAGAGGACTAACAAATATGGGCTTGGCCTGTAATGAATTTATTGCTGAACACAGTTAAAAAGGTCACATCTAAGTGGTGCAATGGAAACTACTGAAATCTGTATTAACATCCAATTAACATCCACCTGAATGCACAGTCTATATAGTATTGTACAGAACTATACCGAAATATGAGTTTAGTCAGTAAAGAAACATAAATGTACCGGCATCCTCAATATGAAGGTTCAGGAGCAGAATTTATGTCAATAAATTATGTGAGTCTCTACTTTATGTGTATATATTGCTTTGTTTACAGTGTGTATATATGTCCATAGACACACACTTTAGGCTATGTACTAGTAAACTTTATCCTGGATTTTCCATCTGTCACCATAATTTCCATTTTCATTGCCAGTTACGCTTGGGACGTGCAAAGTATTTACTATAAAATGTCCTTTTCAAGTGCTTTGTTGGTATACCTAATGGAACTAAACATAAACAAGGTCAAATTTATTCCTGTAGGGTACCAGAAAAAGATCATGCAAGTGAGGGTATTGCTGACAAAGATGTTGAACAGGATCTGTCTCAACACTGACCACTGAGGGACGCTGCTTCACATTGGTTTCCACACAGGTATTGAGCCATTGACCACAACTGTCTGCATGTGGCCATCCAGCCAATTCCTTATCTACCAAGTGGTCCATCCGTCAAATCAACCAGTTTCATCCCCCCTGCCACAGGCAGGGGCACCTTCCACTAGACCAAGTTACTGCAAGCCCCATCCACCCCGGCCTTGAACACTTCCAGAGATGGGGCATCCACAACTTCTGTGAGCAAGATATGCCTGTGCCTCACAGCGTCTGTCACCACTTTTCAGTTTTTAAAAATGAGAGATATATTTCTCTTTTCAAGTTGTTGGGAACTTCACCTGACTGCCATGATTTTTCAAATATGATAGACAGTGGCTTAGCAACTTTATCTGCCAGTTCTCTCAGGACCTTCAGGTCCCATGAACTTGCACACATTCAGGTCCCTTAGATGATCAGATGATATAACAAAAGGCTCATAGGTCAAGATAAGTTCAGGAAGAGATCACTCACCAGTTACTTTTACAGGCAAAACAGACTCTGTGGGCTGCAGATGGATATCTGCTCCAGCATGGACCTTCCTGTGTGGCAGAAGGACAGCCTGCCTCACCATGGGCTGCACCATGGGCTGCACCATGGGCTGCATGGGAATCTCTTCTCCAGCACCTGGAGCAACTTGGTGTTTGCACAGTTGATTTCTAATGTATTCTCAAACCTCTCTTCTGGCTGTCAACGGTGTGGCACAGTTGTGTTTTTTCCCCCTTCTTAACTATGTTAAGGGTTCCAGTATCTGAAGGGGGCCTACAGGGATGCTGGAGAGGGACTCTTCATTAGAGACTGTAGTGACAGGACAAGGGGTAACGGGTTAAAACTTAAACAGGGGAAGTTTAGGTTGGATATAAGAAGGAAATTCTTTCCTGTTAGGGTGGTGAGGCACTGGAATAGGTTATCCAGGGAGGTTGTGAATACTCCATCACTGGCAGTGGTCAAGACCAGGTTGGACGAGGCCTTGGGTGATATGATTTAGCGTAAGGTGTCCCTGCCCATGTCAGGTGGGTTGGAACTAGATGATCTTAAGGTCCTTTCCAACCCTAATGATTCTATGATTCTATGTTGTCCCAGAGGCACTACCACTGTCACTGATGGGCTTGGCCTTGGCTAGCAGCAGGTCCTTCTTGGAGACGGCCGACACTGCCTCCATAGGCCACATGGAAATCTCCTAGCAGCTTCTCACAGCAGCCACCCCTGTAGGCTCCTGTTACCAAAACCTTGCAACACAGACCCAGTGCAAAATTTTTTTCTGTGCCATATCTTTCTGTGAAAAGTTATAATGATTTGGACTGCAGTTCAAACAGTCCTCTTAAAAAAACCTCTGTAGATTCTGAAAAAGAAAATCATTGCGTGGTTAACAATATCATTTAACTTTTTGACTTTTCCCTTCCATCTGCTGAAGGGTCAAATATCAAGTCTGTCTCAGGCAAGACATGTAGGACTCATATCTCTTTAAGTAACCAAGAAGGCTCAAAGAATCCAGATCCAGAAAAAGTGAAGAAGTGGAGAAAGATACATCTTAAGTGAGTCCAAGTAGGACCATGAAGATTAATAAGCACCTCAGTTCATCCCTTATATTTTATAGGTAAATAGGGCCCTGATAATACATCTTTTTTGCAATATTGCCTGAAAGTCTAACAATCTGCTCAAACTCACTCTTGCACATGGTTGCTATGTGATTTACAAAGTTGATAACAGTGTTTGTAGTTATCAATTAGTCGTATATTGGAAACTCACATGGAAGGGGAGAAGTTGCTTGGTGAATCTCTGCTGGAAGAACGTGAAAGGTTGTATAGAAAAGTGTGCAGGATAGACTTGGAAGTTGAATGAGCTTTTCAGATTCAGTATGGTTTATGTTTGACATTTCATCAAAGGAAAATTTTAGGGTCTAATTAACTTGACTTAGGCTTTTTGGCCGTCACTGAGATGAATTATACCATAAGTATATTTATTTCTGCTTTAACAAGAGGTAATTAGCTCAGCTATAAACAGCTGTACCATACAATTCTAAAGGTAGGTGAATTTTTCTCCTATTGGTTGATAGGCAATGCCACTTGCTGTCTCAGCAATGCCAGCATTTGCCACCTTCTTTCCTATTTTCTTACTTAACAAGAGGCTATTTGCTTTTGAGCAATATCTAGGGAGGAAATTATGTTCTGGAAAAATATGTAAAATTGATTCAATATCTCAGATATTTTCTTCACAAGTGCTCTGGCTGAAGGAGCTGCCAGGTGATTATAGTGGGGCAGCTGGGACACAGGAAAGTTACTGCTACATCTGTTACACTATTACTCAATTTCAGGCACCTATGCCAGAGGCGATAGCTAGTCCACTGCATGTATTGGTCCCAAATAAATTCCTTCAATTTAAATAAAGTTTAGGCTAGTTGCAGATTCAGACTCTGCTTTTAATCTCAAGTGCTGGAGGAGGTGAAATTCTGAGTGGTCTACGAGTGATTCTGCACACGGCCCCAGTTCACTGTCTAGTAGCAGCTGTTATTGCAGTATGCTTTTGATTTGAGCTGTGCATATTGCGAAAAATCAGTCTATCTCCCCTGGCAAGCAGAAGTAGACATTGGCAAGTTTGAAAGGTGAGTAAGCTTACCAAATAAGTGTTTCAGTCAAGTCAATAAGAAAAAAAAGCAGGTGAAATTTCTAATGCCCAGAGTACAAAAAGGGTAAGCTTCAGTTAGCTGAGTATAACCCCAACTTCAATATGTTGTTTTTAAAAAAGAACATTAGTGTAAGTCTAATAATGGTGGCCTTTTGTATCAGTAGGCATATGCTTCACATATGACCCATATAAGTAGAGGAGTCATGGTATCTAGTTAAAGGAACCATCCCAGAGATAAGATTTATCACATTCAGCTGCAGGAAGTATGGGAAGTTGCTGCTCACTGTCCCTCATTCAGAGGTTTGTCACACCCTTACCACTTGGTCCTGATCATGCTGTGCTCACTGAGGAGGTACTCTTTCTTTATGATCCATCCTTGCAGTTTCAAGAGATGCTCATATAACATGGCTACCCAATTTTAAATCTCCAGGACACACATTTGCGATCTGATCTTAGTTTTCCAGACACCAGCTATATATATAATAAGGAAAATAATTTTTCAGAGGTGGGCTGGATGGAGACAAGAAGACATTGAAATGAAAGTAAGGAATTATTCAGCCTGATTTAGAGTTGATGCCCTTAGGCTATTGCTCGCTCACTCTGCACTGCAAAGGAACAAACAATTCCCTTGTTCATCCTGGAAACTGATTTTGTATTCTCATAACGAACTATTTTTCCAACAATCCAAACACTCTCCTACTGGGAAACATTATCACCTGAAACAAATTTCGTTCCATGCCTGTGAGTCAAGCCTTCAAAGCATTTCATAGGTGACCCTGTAATGGGGTAAAAGAAAAGCTGGCAGAGTAAGCAAGAAAGTACTCAACTTCCAGATGAACAATACACAAAAGGCATATAAAAGAGGCAGTAACTAAAGACAAAACTAACAAACACAGAACGACTCACTCCAGACAGCCAAGGCTATTTTCAGGTGTTGTCTACACTATACAAATCAATTGACTGTAATGTCCTTCAACTGCTTGTAAATGCTCTCAAGTATGAACAGATTTGCTACAGCCAACTTTTCAGTGGCTGTCACTGGTAGCTCTCCAGAATTTGTGTGTCTGGGACAGTTCAATCCATTACTGGGGTAGATAATACACATCCCATCTGCAGCAGTAGAGCTAACCCATCTCTCATCTATTTACTTTGCCTGGCCTTAAACCATTTAACCACGGTATCATGTGTTTTACAGAACTTACCTTGGGTGTTTTTGGTTTTTTCTTCAAGAAGTAGTTTTTGGTACAGAAGTGCCCTTTTTCCTTTGTCAGAAACCATCTAGGTCCTTCCAGCTGTTCCTTTCTTCTTCTCCAAGGAACGAAGAACTTTGCCAATTCTTGAGTATATGGCACCTAAACTGTTCTAAGGAATATTGTCATCTTCCCCCCCTGTCATGACAGAATCAAAAGCTGAAGAGGGGGAAGGCCTGGAGACAAAGCCATAAGATTCTGAAAACTTCAGGAAGTTCTAATGAAAAAGGTAAAAATCTAGAATATCAGAACGAGACTCAATCCTGCCATGAAAATCCATGGCTACTTGGAATCATACCACTAGTTCAACAGGAATGCAGCCTGTGATAACAGACACAGGAATTTAAGCTGCCTCTGTGCATCCAGCCTGGAGCTTTATTGAATCAGCACTTCAAGAAATGAAGCTGAAATGTTGCTCAACATACAAATAGAGACTTACATCTCTTCTCACTTTCATGGTTTCACAGAAAATGGACCAGAACGAAGTGTTACACTGTACTGATTCTGCAGGCGTGCTTACACAGATCTTCCTAGGTGGGCTGTAGCATAAATAGGACTCAACAGGGCTTTTGAATTGCCATCTGGGACAGTAGAAATTAACTAAAAGAAAACAATAAAACCTGACATTTTTGTTATTTAAGTCCCTTAAAAGCAGATCTGATTTTGTTTTCATGATTGAGTATGGAAGATAGTAATTTCCATGTATATTTTAGAATGGCTGGAAATTGAGAAATATTTTGTTCCAGGCTAGTTTGTTAACACTGCCCAAGTGGACCTTTTGGTGATCTTAGCATCATTAAACTCAGATGACTCCAAGATACTCCCATTTGTTTCAAATGGAAAATGCCTCAGTACATAATTCTGGCATATAATCCTTTCTAAAAGTGCCACTCCTGAGTCTTTGCAGTACTTCCTCTGTAGCTTCTACAGTCAACACAGGCTCAGAGTAATGCAACTATCACATTTTCTATGCATAACAAGTGCAAATGGCACTTTTATTTCCAACACTGTCCTCAACATCATTTGAAAACCCTCTTTAAGTCTTGGCAGACATTTACAGGTGTAACTTGAGTTTTCTCAAGAAAGGGGAACATCTCAACAGGAGCTAAAGCCATCTTCCATACAATCTTGATAAACCAGGCTTGAACAATACCAAATGTAAAACGGAGCAGTTTTGCTGTAGTTATCCCTAATTTTAGCTTCTCATGGCAGCCAGGAAAGTGAACACAAAGTTGTATCTCATGGGGTTCAGTGTAGCCTTTGCTTCAACCATACGTAGTAGCTAGTGTGTTGTAAATTCATACGCTAATCTAACTTCTCCATGTAGACAAGCTGTGAAAGTAAAAGATACAAGGAAAGTGTATGTGCATATGGCTACATTGAACTGAGGCCAGACTAGTGGCTTAGTTCTGCAGCAAGCACAGCGCTTAGAAAACGTTAAGGCAAAGTACATCAAAAATATTATAGGTATGCAGGCAGTTCCCCAGTTAACACTACAGATACTTGGGCCTGACAGCAAGAGACACTAAGGAACAGCATAGTGATTAAATGTAAATCCCACTTCCTTTTATTTTTTATTTGGAGTTTCCTAGAGGTGAAAGATCAATTTTGATTTTGATCCAGAGCGAGTTTCTGTGATGTTAAAACAGCACTTTTGCACCCAAGTAATACAGTTACAGGACAGAGTCAAACAAACAAAAATAGTTTTATATGTGCTATGCTTCATCCTCTTTGATGTTGCTCAATAATACGAGCACTTCACAGAGATGCTGCAGAGCCTTTGTATAAGTATGTAATTCACTGTATCCCTAAGACTGGACAGCTGTCATATGTGAAGAACTATGGTTTTCCCATGCACCTTGATTTCAGTCTTCCTGCATAGAAGAAAACTTGCCACATAGATTCTTGGTCATCTAGAGTTTAGGTCGTTTGGGGGAAAAAAGAAATGATGTTTTCCCATATGAGTTTCCAGAATGTCTTGAACTTACACGTTGCAGCATCAAGTAGTTTTCTAAAATCTGGCGGGACCAAGGGACTTTCACTTCAGTTATTCTTATTGGTAAGGAATGAGTTTTGACTGTACCACAATCACAATGACATTTATGGGAAAAACATATCTTCAAGATGCACACTTTCCATCTGCTGCTTTTGCTCAGCAGTTAGTCTTTGATACCTTCACTAAAATGGATAGCATTTTCATTCAAATACACTATATACAATTCCCCAGAGTTACAGTGACTCAAGGGAAAATTTTCAAGAATGTAGGAGAAAAAAGGTGAGCAACATTTCATAGAATCACAGACTGGTTTGAGTTAGAAGGGACCTCAAAGCCCATCCAGTTCCAACCTCCTGCCATGGTCAGGGACACAGTATCACAGTATCACAGTATCACAGTATCACAGTATCACAGTATCACAGTATGCTAGAGATTGGAAGGGACCTCGAAAGATCATCTAGTCCAATCCCCCTGCCGGAGCAGGAACACCTAGATAATGTTACACAGGAATGTGTCCAGGCGGGTTTTGAATGTCTCCAGGGAAGGAGACTCCACAACCTCCCTGGGCAGCCTGTTCCAGTGTTCCGTCACCCTCACTGAGAAGAAGTTTCTTCTCAAGTTTAAGTGGAACCTCTTGTGTTCCAGTTTGTACCCATTACCCCTTGTCCTATCATTGTTTGCCACTGAGTAGAGCCTGGCTCCATCCTCGTGACACTCCCCCTTTATATATTTATAGACACTTATAAGGTCACCCCTCAGTCTCCTCTTCTCCAAACTATAGAGACCCAGCTCCCTCAGTCTTTCCTCATAAGGGAGATGCTCCACTCCCTTAATCATCTTCGTTGCCCTGCGCTGGACTCTCTCCAGCAGCTCCCTGTCCTTCTTGAACTGAGGGGCCCAGAACTGGACACAATATTCCAGATGGGGTCTCACCAGGGCAGAGTAGAGGGGAAGGAGGACCTCTCTCAACCTACTAACCACCCCCCTTCTAATACACCCCAGGATGCCATTGGCCTTCTTAGCCACAAGGGCACAGTGTTGGCTCATGGTCATCCTGTTGTCCACTAGGACCCCCAGGTCCCTCTCCCCTACACTGCTCTCTAACAGGTCGTTCCCCAACCTATACTGGAACCTGGGGTTGTTCCTGCCCAGATGCAGGACTCTACACTTTCCCTTGTTATATTTCATCAAGTTATTCCCTGCCCAACTCTCCAGCCTGTCCAGGTCTCGCTGGATGGCAGCACAGCCTTCTGGCGTGTCAGCCACTCCTCCCAGCTTAGTGTCATCAGCAAACTTGCTGATAGTACACTCAATTCCCTCATATAAATCATTGATGAATGTATCAAATAATACCGGTCCCAGTACTCTATGCCCTAGAGGCATTCCACTAGTTACAGGCCTCCAACTAGGCTCCGCCCCATAGACTACAACTCTCTGGCTTCTCTCCTTCAGCCAGTTCGCAGTCCACCTCACTACCTGATCATCCAGTCCACACTTCCTCAATTTAGCTGTGAGGATGCTGTGGGAGACTGTGTCAAATGCTTTGCTGAAGTCAAGGTAGACCTCATCCACCGCTCTGCCATCATCCATCCACCGTGTTATTTCCTCATAAAAGGCTAAGAGATTGGTCAAGCATGATTTCCCCTTGGTGAAGCCATGTCGACTGCCCCTCATAACCCTCTTATCCTTGATATGCCTTAAGATGGCACCAAGGATAAGGTGTTCCATCACTTTCCCAGGGATGGAGGTGAGGCTGACCGGTCTATAGTTACCCGGGTCCTCCTTCTTGCCCTTTTTGAAGACTGGAGTGACATTTGCTTTCCTCCAGTCCTCAGGCACCTCTCCCGTTTCCCAAGACTTGGTAAAGATGATGGAGAGTGGTCTAGCAATGACTTCCGCCAGTTCCCTCAGCACCCGCGGGTGCATCCCATCTGGACCCATGGATTTATGGATGTCCAGATTGCTCAACTGGTCTCTAACCCATTCCTCATCGACTAAGGCAAACCGCTCCGTCGACCTGACTTCATCTAAGGTCTCAGGGGTACAGGGCTCTTCAGGACTGCCTGCAGCAGAGTAGACAGAGACAAAGAAGGCATTCAGTAACTCTGCCATCTCTGTATCTTCTGTCACCAGGGCACCTATCCCGTTCATCAGTGGGCCTACATTGCCTCTGGTGTTAGTTTTGTCTGCCATGTATTTGAAAAAGCTCTTTTTGCTGTCCTTGACCCTTCTTGCCAGGTTTAATTCTAAGGATGCCTTAGTCCTCCTAGCTGCCTTCCTACATCCTCTAGCAGCAGCCTTATATTCCTCCCAAGTGGCCAGCCCCTCCTTCCATGACCTGTAAACTCTCCTCTTCCACGTGAGCATACCCAGCAATTCCCTATTTAGCCACGCAGGTCTCCTGGCCCTCTTCCTTGACTTCCTACGTATCGGGATGCTCCGATCTTGAGCTCGGAAAAAGCAATCCTTGAATGTCAACCAACTATCTTGGGTCCCTTTACCTTCAAGCAGCCTTGCCCATGGGATTTCCCCTAGCAATTGCTTGAAAAGGCCAAAGTTTGCCCTGCTAAAGTCCAGGGTTGCAATTCTACTTGCTATTCTACTAGTCCTACCACACAAGACCCTGAATTCCACCATCTCGTGGTCGCTGCAACCAAGGCAGCCCTCAACCCTTATTGCTTCGACCGGACCCTCCTTGTTAGTGAGGATGAGATCCAGCAGCGCTCCTCTCCTGGTCGGCTCATCCACCATTTGCAGGAGGAAGTTATCATCCATACACTGGAGGAACCTCCTGGACTGCGGCTGGGTTGACGAGTGGTCCTTCCAGCAAACATCAGGGAAGTTAAAATCCCCCACGACGACCACGGCCTGTGACTGTGAGGCCGCTCTCAGCTGCCTGTAGAAGGCCTCGTCAACTTCCTCACCCTGATCCGGTGGTCTGTAACAGACACCTACAACAGTATCCCCCCTGCCAGCCTCCCCTTAATTCTCACCCACAGACTCTCAACTCGCTCGTCATCTGTCCTTGGACAGAACTCGGTGCATTGTAGTTGCTCCCGCACATAAAGAGCAACCCCACCACCCCTCCTGGCTGGCCTGTCTTTCCTGAAAAGGACATAGCCCTCCATGACTATATTCCTCTGTTCCTCTCAGACACCTTCAGCTAGACCAGATTACTCCAAGCCTCATCCAACCTATCTTTGAACACTGCCAGGGATGAAGCAGTAACAACTTCTCTGGTCAAATCTGCCAGGAGATCATAAGTTTATAAGATCATGTGTCAGTGAGCAAACCCAGTCAAAGTCGATATTGCTGCACATGCATATAAAAAATTTATAAGACCAATTTTTCCCAATGAAACTAGAAAGAAGTAAAACATAAGTTCTCCTGAGCTCTTTGTTATTCTGGGAAGTATTGGCAGCAGATAAGAGTGGCTGAAGAAAATTAGCATCTCCTCTGACTGCAAAAACATAGGCTCACTATTGGTGTTGATAGGGCTTGTAGGCACAGAAACAAACTTAATGTTTAGAGATTTAAAAGCTAACAGTCAAAATTCTGGCTCAGCTGAAATTAGAGTGTGTTTTGTTACTGCCTAGAGAGGCAGAATTTTTCCCACTCTTCATATAGCTGACTGGTATTTTTTCTTGATGGGCCTGAAACATCCTTCCAAAGATGACTTGTAAAGTACCAGACATCCTGTACACCAGCCTGATCTCAGCTCAGCATTGCCAAGTTACACAAGTGAGGATTAAATAGTGTAAAATGGTCAGTAACAGTTACAATTCCATTCTTCATGAACATGCTCCGCTAATAAGTGTTATAATTTCCATTATTAAAGGCTTTTCCTTCATCCAGTATTACATGTAAAAGCTTTGAGACTCTTCTCACACACCTAATTAAAGTGAAATTGCCTCAGAAATGAGCTGATGAGCTCAGATGAGATTGAAGTCCTGAGGTGTTATCTGTCCATATTGTAGCTCTTCAGTGTCATCCTAACGGCCATCCCTATTAGCAGCTCCCATATCTAACCACAGAGTGATTTATGCCACCTTCACAAAGGTTAGCAGAGCATGGATTGGAAGGAGAAAGGGAAGGAAGTGTTCTTGAGCCACTGGGATTGCCCTTTCAAATAGGGTTGGTCCAGAGAAAAAATTGCCATTGACAAATTCCTCCAGCCTGAATGTAATTCAGCATAAACAATTACTATCCTATAACTCCAGTAAAGGTGGATAATTTTGGTTACTAATGTTTTTTATCCCCAGAGTTCCACTTTTTCAGCTCTAATTAGGCAGTATAAATGGGTGTGCACCTACAGACAGATATGGTGCAGAGGAGGACCCCAGACTTCATGGTATTTGAGATGTTCAGCTGTTGGTATAGAACTCCCATGAAGAACAACACTGCTTGGACAGATGAAAGCTAACATCAAAACTACCAGGAATTAATATTTTCACTTCCATATAATTTCTAAGAAGCTTTCATCCCATGGAATATTTACTATTTCAACTGCTTATTCTATTCAGGATGAAAATACATGTAAAAACACAACAATTCTGGTCCTTCACTTACTGTGTTTGTAAGCCAAATACACCTTGCAGACATTTCTTGCAAAGTTGGAGGAATTTATATTGACTCTGGTGGACTTTCTCCAGTTTTCAACTGACGTAAATGAAAGCAAGTTCTGGCCCAATGGCCGAGAGTCTGACTCCTCTATCAGCAATTAAATGTGAAACAGGTGAAAAGACACAGATCACTATCAGTGATGACTGACACTGTTTACTTCTGTTATGAAAGATCTCTCACTAGGGAACAGCAAAGCCAGCAAAGCAAATCTTACATTTGCTTTTTAACCCTTACCTTTGAAACAATCCTCTTTCTTCACTATCCAGGCAATGACAAGCCCTCAGCAGCTCCTGTGACCTCTCACTTCACCCCTGTGATGCAACACAAACCAGTGAATCCAGTATTAGATGTTTCTCAGAGCTCCCAAGTTGCTTCACCTTTCCCAAGGGCTGCTGCGTACTTTACTCAACTTCTTTCTTAGTGGACAGAGCAAGGCCAGCCTTGCTCCGGTATTTCTTCCTGTCCTCCCCTCATTCTGGCAGTGAGGTGCCTTCCCCTCCATGCTAGTAGCTGTTGTAGCTGGATTCAGATACTTTTTCAGTGCCTAGAGTAAAAGTTAAATGAAATGCTTGCATTTCAAGCAAAGTGGTAGATTCTACATTTGAAGACTGAAAGATGTCCTTTACTGGATGGTGACCTTTATATTCAAAGCTGTGAAAGAATCTCTTTTTGTCAATGACAACTGCAAGATTCAGAAATTCTGGTTGATGTGAAGAACTTTCAAGGAGATTCAGTGCCTTGAAGAAACAACTAATATAAAGTGAAAACATCCAGTTTTCTCATAGCAGAACAATTTGTTTAAATTTCTAACTTAATTTTCACCTCTGACAGTATTCAAGGCCAGGCTGAATGAGGCTTTGAGCAAGCCCGTCTAGTGGAAGATAAGGGAGTCTCATGGGCTCCCTCATAGCAAGCAGAACTGGGGACCAGTGACAGGGTCTGTCACCAACCATGGACATGGAGAGGAGATGAACCATGTCAAGGGTTCAGCCAGGGTTCATCAGGAATAAAAGAGAAAGGGCTGGCCTGGGGCTGGAGGGAAGCCATGGTTTATGTACAAAGTGTCCATGGAGGAGATGAGCTAACTACAGTGCAGGTCTGAGTTTACTAAAGGAAGAAGGGTTTGAGGCTGGGATAAGTGGGGTGCTCTGTGAGCTGTGATAAGTGGAGTCCTCTGTAAGCCTGGTCAGGACAATTGAGATCTATTAGTATCCTCAGGTTCCTGACAACTTGTAGCAAAGTTGTTGATCATAAAACTACAGAACTGTTTTTTTCTGGTATTTACATGGATCATAGACCCACTGCTGATTTTGTGGAAGCTCAACCAAGAATCATATATTTTTTTTTCAGAGACCTACTATTCCTAGGTTGTTGCACTCAAAAGGAGTTCAGCAGCACACACTAATAGTGCCTATCTTTAGAAAAACTGTATCTCATTTATGTATTTTTCAAACACATAAGGGGACCTGGAAAAGAATATGAAGAGAAAAGGAAAACTCTTTCACAGGTCCAAAGTGCCATGCCATTTAATAGAATTCTATTAAATGTTATAGGATGTTACTAGAATATTTGCCAGCTTGAGTAAGAAGTTGTGGTTTTGTCTCTTGCATCAAGAGAACAGATATGAACAAGGTAAGGAACATGGAGCACATTGGGAGTTTACAGTAAGGAAGGTGAAACCCGTAAATCTAGGGCAGCAATGGAATGCATTTCCCAGGTGATAAATGCCTCAGCTAACATAAATCAGTTTAACACTGTTAGCTTGAAATATTCAGACAGACACTCAGGAGAAGTAAGGAAACACCATTGCATTGTACTCAATGCAGCCACTCTAATTTAGATTAGTCTGCTCACAGATTACAGTTACACTGAGTAATTTACAGCTGAGTATATGTCCTTTAAAGTGCAGGCGAACAAAATCTAAGCAGAACCAAAGAGCTAAAAAAAAAAAAAATAATTTTCTGAAGACCTGAACATGCTTTTCAGCAAAGATAAACTGTCGATCTGAATGATGTGAGAAATTGAAGAGTTATGCGAAGTAAATAAGCCTGTCTAACAGGCCAAAAGTCATTTGCCAATGAAAGGCAAGAAAAGAAGTTCTCATTAGGAGCATGGAATAAGTTACTGTAGCATATCTGAATAGTCTCAACTTCTACAGAGAATTGTACTCATCTGCTGAAGGCAGCAGCTCCCTACAGATTTGGCACTTGTTGCCACCAGTTCTCAAGTTGATCCTTGCAGCTGTGACTTGCTATCCTAATTTGAGAGTTTTGAAATATGTTTTGAATAGCAGAGGTTCAGCACTGACTGCTCTGCACTGTGCATTAATTCACTGCTTTCTGAGGAGACGCAGGACAGTTCCTACCGTATGTTCTTGAAACAAGTGAACATGATTTAAGGCACAGGGGAAATTGAACCTGTTGTAGTAGAGTGCAGAATAAGATTTGGGATTGTAAAATTGGAAACTAGGTTAGAAAATGTGAAAAAGAAGCATTTTTACTTGAAACTATCTCTTCGTCATCAGTGTTAGAGCTTCAGCATGCTAAGCAAGTAGTGAGAAGGGAAGCAGTGTACAACTATGGCTGTAAACATCCATGCGATCATGAGTGAAGTAAGGGAACAAATCTGGGGCATGATCAGGTTGGCAAGAGCATACTCAAGGCAAAGGAAAGGGGCTTTAAGCAGTGAGTGTTGCTAAGGAACTAAATTTTTATACCTCTATCAGGCTTCCTTACATATATTTGTTTTACATATTACGTCTAAATCAATTTCTCATAAACTGATCTTTAAGTTAAAGCCATGAAGAACATCTGAATCACCTATTGTGACCAGAAGAGGCATGAGCTTGTTTTATTTGCCTTCCATCCCCTTTTCCCCCATCTTTTCCCTTCCTCTTTAACTTTCTGTGTTTTGGGAAGGGGGTGTTGATTCTTTTTTAATAAGATACATTCACTTGAGCATTGTTGACATGTGAAAAATGCCAGGGTGTGAAGGAGGAGCCCATGTGGGAGTTGTATCCTATACAGCTCTTTCTCTTATGGCCAACTTTAATGTAGGACATAGTGTTGAAATAAAAATGTAACAGCTCTTGGTCAAAGCTCACACTGGTAACCATAGGCAGTTAAAGAAGGCAAGCAGCCATCAGATAAATATATGTCTTTATAGGCAAAGGGTTGAAAACACAAAGACTGCACTTCATGGAGGATTTTTTTTGTTTGTTTGTTTTTTTTCAGTTAGTTGATGCTTTTCCTAGAAATGAAAGGAAAAATCAATATTCTTGGTTGAAAACAATTTGGAAAGTCAAGCCAGCGTAATTGCCCTTACCTCAATTTGTGCCTTGGCTTCCAACTAGGAACTTAAATTTTCAGCATTCAGTCCAAAACAACTGTTTGGTGTTAGAGAACCAAAGAATTTGTCAAATGGGTATATATGAGCAATATTGGGTAAATTTTATGCATAATATAATTGTGCTTCTGGCTCAATTACTTAAATTTGCTCTTCTGGCTCATATCACAGCTTCTAGTATGTATTACAGTCATTTTCTCTATTCACAGTCTCTGAAAAATTATACCATTTATTTAGAGGTAAAGTTTTTTAGTTACCACTGTTATAAAAACCTATCCAATCTGTTTTAATTGATTTTTATTATAATTAATATCGAGAGACAATAAGCAAGCAGTGCTGGGTGCGCCGGGGAGTCTCCTCTCCACCCGAGACGCACACGGAGAACTTCCGGGGATAGTCTTTTATACTTTTTGGTTTCCCAGGCTTCTTGGGTTTCAGCCAATCCTGTTGTCTTCTTTTCCTGGGCTTCTTGGGTTTCAGCTAATCCTGTTGTCTTCTTTTCCCGGGCTTCTTCAGCCAATCTTGTTGTCTTCTTTTCTCCAGCTTCTTCACCTTTTGTTGGGGTCTTGTCTCCAGGTGAAGAAATATTATGTCTATCAGAAGTCTGACTGCCATCTTAGCCCCATAAATTCCACTCCTTATGTGTTTATTTGTTCAGCGCACAGATTTCACAATGTTCTGTAACAGGACATATCTCTAAGTTACCTACCCTCCCCCCTTTCTAAGAACGTTCATGCAATTTAAACAATGAACAAAACATTTCTTTGCAGAATATTGCGGTTGACCCAGGGGTATTATTCCCTTCTTTCTTCTTCCTCCTCACTGTGGTATTGACTGGTACCCTTATCATATCCTTTGCACATAGCACAATGATCACAAGGGATTCCATCTCCACACAGACTGCAATGATCACTAGGACCCCCGAGGTGCTGACACGAATCACTCTGATATAACTCACACCACCATGAAAAGATGATGAATCCTTAGAAGACAGGAGTTATTTATATATATATATATATATATATATATATATATATAAAGCAAGTGTATTCATGATATATTTTCACATTCCTTTCCACAAATGCAAACCCATCTTGCCTTATCTTGCCTTTCTATGAATGCCTGTGCGCCTTTCCTTTCTGCAGAACTTCTCACACCATCCCGTAGTTCCTGGAGCTCTGTCATATGAAATATCAGTCACTGTGAGACTCACTCATGGCTGACATTACTAAGCTCTTACTACATGCTGATGTAGCACTAAATTCAGTGTAGCATTTGTGTCACTTGGATCCTCAGTTTAGAGGCTTCCAAACCAGTGGGCATGAGTTCTTTTTTTGGTCACAAGCAAAAATGTTTGGAAAACATATGTTTGACTCCAAGTCAAGATTAAGTAATTGATAACAATGGTAACCAAAGTCAGAAGAGAAATTGTATTTCCAGATATGCACATTCTATGACTTGCAGATTCTTCTGCATGAATATTATTACATTGAAATATATAGTTGAATAGTATTTGCAGTTCTATGTTCTGCACTCTGTGCACATGTATCTCAGTGCGCATTTCCACTTTAGAGAATTACAATGAAATATTTCCATGTTCCTGAGATCCTTGACATGTAATAAGTGAGTCAAGATTTAGACTGCTGTTTTCTGCTAAAATGTACAGCAAGAGAAATAAAATGATCCTTGTGCAGGATTCCTATGTATAAACTCCTTGTAGCTACTATTGAACTAGCAATCGGTTCTCCAATCTTCTATTAAAATATCAATAGTATTTTTCAGAGCTTAAATTGAGCAGTGATTTTATTTAAGGCTGCACCCAGACACCACGTTTCTTCGAAGAACCTCTTGTTGTTGCTAAAAATGAAAGCCATTCAAACGAGTGTGATTGAAACAAGGGACCGGGAAAGGGAAAAAATCAATAGAACATTTTCCATGGTACTATCTCTGCTTTTGAAAAGAGACCATTAATAACATGCTTACAGTAAAAGCAGGTGCTTGCACAAAGTGCATTCAAGGGTGAGCTGAAAGGATGGTGCTCTCTACACAGCCTCCCTGGAGAGAGAGTTTGTATAGATTTCAAAACCCAACCTCAGACTATGAACATAAGCCTTTCCTAGCCATTTTAAATATTCTTATCTAATATTAGACTATGAAGCTGGAACTGAAATGTCTTCTAATAGTTTGCTCCTCATAAAAGCCAATGTGGGTCAGTGAATGAGCTATTGGTCCAAAAACTACTTTACAGACAAAACACTGCAGGTTGTATTTGTATCTCTGAGGATACAAATAGTAGGTGCCATGTTAACACAAATTATTACAGCCTTCAACAACGATGGTCATTTTTGTGGGGCATGTACTTTAGTGTCTGCTGCAACAGGGGGCTGTATCTGTCCATTCAGGAAATTATGGTATCTTCAGACATATTTAAGTTAAACACTGGGATAGGACTCATCTTGGATCATCACCTAACTTACTTCTAGTATTATTTCATGTGCTGAAAGGTAAGCAATACTTTAGAATACATAAAAGTCAACAATGCAGTTAATATATAAAAGAATTTTTTTTCACAGATCTTAGCACTCTTGGGTATAATTATGAAACCTCTTTCACTTGCTTTGTTTAGACAATTGAAACAGATCTAAGTTTACAGGAACACTGGGACAAAATATAAGGCACGCCTACAACAACGAATACACTGCAGCTAGCCAAAGACCTAAGCTCATACTTACGAGAAGTTACTAATTGTAAGTTAGCTAATAAGTATTCAACTGTCTTCTCTATAAAAACAATACAGTAAGCTGAAGAGGCTATAACCTTCCAATGTGTGAATGTTGTTATTTTTATTATACTGCTGATTAGCTAACTCTATCCAGCCTATGTGATCCTGTTCCTAGAATTTGGGTAGCTGGGAAGCCTTGGTATCTCTAACATCAGCAAGTAAGAGCCAGATATATCTCATCTCACCTCATTAAGGCCCCCAAAAGCCATTGCTAAATTAAGATCTTATTTGTTCTTTGTCTCTTCCAAAGTCACTGAAGAGTGACATGAGCTTATTGAGAATGAGTCTGCTCTTAGGTTGATTAAGAACAGACCAAAATACATTCTGTAGGTTTTCAATCTGAGACTTCTGGAGGAAATATCGGACTAAGGAGTTACAGCTGCTCCTTTCCACCTTTGACTGCTTGTTCTTATACCCACTCTGCAGGAAGAAACTGGTCTGGTTTAAAAACCCCAGTACTACAAACAACTCTAACACAATAAAAAGACATATGCCTTCAGATCCAGAGGGAGAAAGCTGAATTTCCTGATCCATCTCAAACACAACTGTACTGTCAACATTTGGCTGGTATAGAGGGAGGAAAAACCAATGTGGAAAGGACTAGGTTGTTTCTGTGCTTCTGTCCCTGATTTGGTCCCTAAAGTTTTTGCATTATGAAATCACAGCATAAAACTAACAGGAAATTCTGAAACATACACTATAATGTCATATATTACTCTAAAAACAGAGACCATCAATGAAATAATCAGCCAACCTTTAATGCCTTTCTTCCTCAGGCCTGCTGACTACAATTCCATAGATTTTGTACAGCAATAACAATTTGGCATCCTTTATAGCAGTGGTTTCATGTGGGCACTCAGCATGCCAGATCTCATTGATTATTACATCTCTGAGTTTCTATTCTAAAGGAGATGCTACTCATATAATCTGCTGGGTTGATAGATGAGGAGATGGCATTATTGCAACAGGCTGTCCACAGGCCCTTTTCATCATAGTTATAGCTATGGACTAGCAGGAGCCCCTCTGGAAATGAATGTAGGAAATCATTATGGCACTTTGCATGGTGCAATTTTATTTGGGGAAATACTATTCCAGATATAAAATAAAGAGCTCCTGTAAAAAGAAATAAACAAATGGAAGCTTTAATATGATAGTTTCAATAAGGATTCCTATTGTTTTCAATAGTAATTCTAATAACTCTTTTATATTCTAGATTTTTAGAATAATTGCTACAATTTTGTCCAAAGATTAATATAAGATGCTCATTTCAAAGAAAGAGATTACCACAGTGATTAAAATATCCTTTGTTATGTGTAAGCAGAAGAAGCAGTTATTAATACTGAGAAATACATTACACACCTCCCTTTGCTCTGATTTCTCATGAAAGCCACTCCTATAGAAAAACAGTAGATTTGTCTGGAATGACATTATGATTTATTTGTATTTTTTTACCACTAGATTTGAGAATGGTCGTCTAAGGTATTTCTGGTGGCCATTTTGTGCAAAGGAATAGTCTTCCACTGGAACAATGCCACTTAAGGATGAAGCACTAGACTTTATAGCTTGGGACAGGGTTTTAGCTTACCCAAAATATTTCCTTATACCCCCGTAGCATTTTAAGAATAATATGTATTTTCTAACTGCAACTCTCCATATCTTAGTAAGGGAAGGGTTACTATCTCTGTTTCACAAGGGAAAACTGAGACATTGAATTATTTAATGGTTATTCAAGGAAGAGAGGGAGTCTATAACATTAGGCTAGCTGCTCATTAAATACCCTCTACCTTGTGATTTTCAAATGAAATTGTGCACTGTAGAATCCTGAAAAAAATTGCCAGTTTTCTTCAGTGAAAAATCAGAGTATTAATTTGATTTAAAAAAAAGAAAAGACAAAACTGCTGATTCCTGTCAGAATTTGTTTTTCATTCATGTCAGAGGCTTTTCAATTCAGCCCTTAAATTGCACCCAGTAACCACTTAGTTGTTGTAGATGGCACCTGCATGCATCAACCATATGGACAAAATAACCATTTTGCGCACATAATAGAAGCTATCTTAAATGAGAGTACACCAGAGGTGGCAAGATTTCTATTTGGGGCAGGTTTTGACTATTTGGATTTTGGCAATTTCTACGTTGAGGCAGGTTTTGACTATTTGGGTTTTGGCAATGACCCAAACCAAATTTAGGTGTTGAAGGGCCTTGACAGGGTTTCTCCATCATTTGAGACCTCAACCAGTTTATCTATTTGGTGGTTTGACTTCATAACTAAAAACAGGATGAAGACCCTTCAGCCTCAGAGTGCATTGCCATGGGTTCATCCCATGTTGAAAAATCGGGTTCCAGGGTATGTCATCCTTCAGTAGACCTGTCAGAGAGCAGAGAATACCAGAAAGCAGGATTTCAGGTTTTGTAGCTTTCAACCAGGGGTTTGCACAGTTGGCAGAAACAGTATGTGGGATACAGCAAAAGTCGGTCAACCCCCAAATCTTACAAACAAAGCCCTCTGATAGCTCAATAAATCAGTGCTTTTAACACGGCTTTATTTAGACAAAGAGGGTTCATTTGGCTCCATTCATTTCCAACATTTAATCAGGGGAAGGGAAGATACTGACTGTAATCACAGTTTGCTGTACTTAACTGTATTCACTATCTAAGCAACATTTCTGTTGTAAAAATCATACTGTTTGGTTATACTGTAATGGTCATTCTACAGCACAAAAGCAAATGTAAGAAGTCAGGGGTGGGGCTGTGAACAAGGTCAGGATGTGGAGTGGGAAAAGCAGCTTCATGGTCACAATGCAAAGAAAGAAAGATAATGTGGGAACATTCTTTAGGAAAGATGTCAGGCAAAATATATGGGGGGAAATGGAAAATGATTGATTTTGAGCATAAGTGAAGAGATCTGATGATGGAAATATAGCTAGAGAATTCGAGAAGTAGAAGAAGGGGGAAAAGAGTTAAAAAAGCAGAAGACAGAAATATCTCTTCTTGTGAGGCATGGGCACATCCTAGCAGCTGTAATGAGTCTTCGCCAGTAGCCACAAATGGTTATGTGTGTCAGCTATGTCACATCTGAATGACACTAAGCTACTTCACTGATGATGTCTCCAGGCAACTTTTATTGAATGGAGGGAGTATGATGTGAGTTCAACATGTGTATTACACACACCATACAGTTTTCTCTATCTGTTGGATGAGTTTTGATTGCTCCAGTTACTGCCTACTGAACTGAATGCATCATATTCTGCTTAACATCCCTTTATCTCATCAATTTATTAAAGGAAGATACAACTTCAGTCCCCAGCAGCCACGGTGCCTATGATAACGTTCATCAAATCAGCCTCATTTAATTACTCCAGTGTTTTTTAAAGCAGGCTCCAGTTATTTCTATATACTTTCATGTGTTAAAAATTAAAGCTATACCAACAGTAACCAAAATCCTCAATGGTGAAAAATTCTCCTTGTGAAAATTAATCAGGTCTATTTAATTGCAGTGTATTTCTTCTCTAGTCTCAGTCTTATTCTGCAGACATGGGAGGAATGTTATTATCAGCTGCAGATTTTTCTGTAGTTTTCTCAGTGTAACACACATGTATGTAGAAGCTTGTGTGTATGTATAATCCTACATGTGAAGATTATTCAGGAGCACTCATTCAAAAAGCAGGAAGTCTTTGTCCTTTACCAAATTTCTGTGGTCTCATATAACAGAACAAAGAATTGCTGTCCACATGAACAGTAGGTCTGAAGGACAGAAGAAACAATCTAGAAAAGTCTAGGTAGTTCCACATAGCAGAAGGAAGTGGTCAACAGGTAAGACATTCAATAACACAATTTGTCAAACAGGAAAAATGCCCTGGAAAAAAACACCAAAACCCTAATAACCTTTAAGAAAAGCCACTATTATGTTTGAATGTATTAGAAAAAGAGTTCTCACTGCTTTGAAATGTGAGAAAAGAGTGGTCTTGTTTAAGTAGATGGGATGAGTCAATTAAATGTTTGCTCTGAAGGGGATTCAACCTTCCAGCAAGTCACACAAAAATTTAGAAAAATACTAGAGGAAATACTCAACACTGACACAGCAAAACTCACATGATACAAATTTGACCTTCTTTGTTATTATATTTCACACAGTTTTAATAGTGTAAATAGTAGGAATCTTAACAAATATGAGTAATTCACTATCATATTCCATATACCTTTGACTTAGATAAATTAAAGATACTTTATAGCTCAGATAGCTTTATCTTTTCACTCTGTATACAGCCCTTTCCAACAACTCCCCTGATTCTGCGCTTCACATTCTACTTAATTTACTTTTGTCTATCTATTAGTATGACACTTGCATTAGAATATCACCAGACACACAATGCTGTCAAGCACTAACTCTCCAGGCATCTTGGAAAGTTCACCTAACTTCATTAATCTCTCATAAGACCACTTGATATGAAAACTTTTCCATTACTTCATACAAAGATTGCATACCTAGCATATAGTGAATTTGCATGCTTAATTGCTTGGATTATACCATTAACAGGGACCATGTGGTATTTTCCTTGTATGTCCAAAAACTTAACTTTCTTCTGCCTTACAAAAAAGCTTACGATCATTTAGCTAGACATTTAGCTAGACTTTTAGTTGTAAATCCTTAGTAGTGAGATGACTATAAATCAGAGGTTGGTACCAAACATGACAATCCCTCAAATACAATCATCTCCATATGAGACATATCCATATCATCTCCATATGGGACAGAAGCACTCACCTGTTGGCCTGACCCAGTCTCAAGGGAAGTGCATTGCCTACCTGGGGCACGGATCAGGGATGTTGCAGAGAGGCTGCCTGTTCTAGTAAGTCCCATGGACTATTACCACTTCTAGTGATCCATGTGGGGCCTAGTGATATAGGTAGTAGCAGCCTGGGGAACATAAGGAAGGACTACGGGGCCCTGGGAGAGGTGGTTAGGGGCTCTGGAGCTCAGATAGTCATTTAATCAATTCTACAGGATTCAAGGGAGGACCTTAAAAAAGCTAGAAGGACTGGCCAGGTTTATAAATGGTTAAAAGGGTGGTGTCATAGTCAGGGGTTTGGCTGTCTTGAACATGGGACCCAGGTTTGTAGGCCAGGTCTACTGGGGGCTGACGGAGCTTGTTTCTAAGGGGAAGAGTGGTTTTGGTAGGAAGCTTGACAGACTGGTCAAGGAAGCTTTAAACTGGATGTGTGGGTGGAGGGGGCATCATTCCACCCCGACACACCCAGTCAGTTGCCAGCACCTATAATAAATGCCTGGAGCAATGTAGAGATATCCCAGCCGCTCCAGCCAATGAGCCGGCTTCAGTTGGAGCTTAGCTCAGATGCCTCTATACAAAAGCCCGTAGCATGGGGAAAGAACAAGAGGAATTAGAGATGATGCACTGTCTACCAGGGTATGATATAATAGGCATCACAGAAACATAGTGGGATGGCTTCTATGACTGGACGCATTCCTGTGTAACATTATCTAGGTGTTCCTGCTCCGGCAGGGGGATTGGACTAGATGATCTTTCGAGGTCCCTTCCAATCTCTAACATACTGTGATACTGTGATACTGTGAGTGTTGGAATGGAAGGTTACAGGCTCTTCAGAAAAGACAGGCCTGGCAGACAGGGAGGGGGAGTTTCTATTTATATTAGGGATAGGCTGGAGGGTATGGAACTCTGTCTTGGGACACATGAGCAGTCAACAGAGAGTTTGTGGGTCAGACTTAAAGGGAGAACAGCTATGGGAGACATTACTGTGGGGATCTGTTACATACCGCCTGATCAAGAGGACTCTGGATGAAGCAGTATATAGACAGATGGGAAAAGCCTCACGCTCACAGGCCCTTGTTCTCATGGAGGACTTCAATCACCCTGACATCTGTTGAAGCGACGGTACGGCCCGACATGAGCTATCCAGCAGGTTCCTTTATTGTGTAGAAGGCAACTTCCTTCTGCGAGTAATAGAAGAGCTGACAAGGAGAGGTGCCATGCTTGACCTCGTGCTCACCAACAGGGAAGGGCTGGTTGGAAATGTGACACTCCAGGGCAGACTTGGTTGCAGCGGTCATGAGATGGTTGAATTCAAGACCCTCAGATCTTGCAGCAGATCCTGATCAAGAGCGTGCAGCAAGGTCACTGCCCTGGACTTCAAGAGAGCAGTCTTTGTCCTCTTCAGGAACCTGCTTAGTAAGGTTCCATGGGATACAGCCCTAGAGGGCAGGGGGACCCAAGACTGTTGGTTAATATTCAAGGATCACCTGCTACAAGCTCAGGAGTGTTGCATCCCAACTAGAAGGAAGTGCAACAGGAATGCCAGGAGACCCCCTTGGGTGGATAAGGAGCTGCTAAGGAAACTTCGAGGGAAAAAAGAGACTTATAAAAGGTGGAAACAAGGACAGGTGGCCAGAGAAGAATACAGGAATGTTGTCTGGGAATCTAGGGACCAGGTTAGGAAAGCTAAGGCCCAATTAGAATTAAACTTGGCTAGGGATGTGAAAGATAACCAGAAGGGATTTTATAGGTACATTGCAAACAAAAGAAGGCTAAGGACAACATAGGCTCCCTCTGGAAGCTATCGGGAGAACTGGCTACTCTGGATTTGGAGGAGGCTGAGGTTCTGAATGACTTCTTTACCTTAGTCTTAACTGGCAAAGGCTCTGACCCCACCACCCAAGTCTTGATAGGCAGACGCAGGGACTGTGAGAATGAAAACAGGCCCACTGTAGGAGAGGATCTGGTTCCATCTTAAAAACCTGAATATGCACAAGTCCATGGGACCTGAGGAAATCCATCCGTGGGACCTGAAGGAGCTGGCAAATGAAGTTGCGAAGCCACTGGCCATCGTATGTGAAATATCATGGCAGTCAGGTGAAGTTCCCAATTACTGGAAAAGGGGAAATATAACCCCCATTTTCAAGAAGGGGAAAATGGATGACCCTGGGAATTACAGACCAGTCAGTCTCACCTCTGTGCCTGGCAAAATCTTGGAGCAGATTCTCCTGGAAGGCATGCTAAGGCACATGAAAATCAACAAGGTGCTTGGTGACAGCCAGCATGGCTTCACTAAGGGGAAATCCTGCCTGACTAATATGGTGGCCTTCTATGATGGGGCTACAGAACTGGACAAGAATGGAGCAGTTGATGTCATCTACCTGGACTTGTGCAAAGCGTTCGACACTGTCCCACACAACATCCTTGTCTCTAAATTGGAGAGACATCAATTTGATGGATGGACCACTCAGTGGATAAAGAACTGGCTGGATGGCTGCACACAAAGAGTTGCGGTTAATGGCTCAATGTCCAGCTGGAGACCAGTAACGAGTGGTATCCCTCAGGGATCGGTGTTGGGACCGGTCTTGTTCAACATCTTTGTCGCTGACATGGACAGTGGGATTGAGTGCGCCCTCAGTAAGTTTGCCGATGACACCAAGTTGTATGGTTCTGTTGATACGCTGGAGGGAAGGAATGCCATCCAGAGGGACCTTGACACGCCTGTGAGGTGGGCTGATGCCAGCCTTACGAAGTTTAACCATGCCAAGTGCAAGGTCCTATACCTGAGTCGAAGCAATTCCAGGCACAGCTACAAGTTGGGCAAAGATGAGATTCAGAGCAGGCCTGTGGAGAAGGACTTGGAGATGTTGGTCAATGAGGAAATGGACATGAACCAGCAATGTGCACTCGCAGCCCAGAAAGCCGACCGTATCCTGGGCTTCATCAAAAGGAGTGTGACCAGCAGGATGAAGGAGATAATCCTGCCCCTCTTCTCTGCTCCCATGAGACCTCACTTGGAGTATTGTGTGCAGTTCTGGTGTCCTCAACATAAAAAGGACATGGAACTGTTGGAACAAGTCCAGAGGAGGGCCACGAGGATGATCAGGAGGCTGAAGTGCCTCCCATATGATGATAGGCTGAGAAAGTTGGGTCTTTTCAGCCTGGAGAAGAGAAGGCTGCATGGAGACCTCATAGCAGCCTTCCAGTATCTGAAGGGGGCCTATAGGGATTCTGGGGAGGGTATCTTTATTCGGGATTGTAGTGATAGGACAAGGGGTAACGGGTTTCAAACTTAACCAGGGGAAGTTTAGATTAGATATAAGGAAGAAGTTCTTTCCTGTTAGGGTGGTGAGGCACTGGAATGGGTTGCCCAGGGAAGCTGTGAATGCTCCATCCCTGGCAGTGTTCAAGGCCAGGTTGGACAGAGCCTTGGGTGAGATGGTTTAATGTGAGGTGTCCCTGCCCATGGAAAGCAAGTTGGAACTAGATGATCCGAAGGTCCTTTCCAACCCTAACTATTCTATGATTCTATGATTCTGTATTTCCATGCATGATATTTGTTCAGCAGTATTTTTTTGTGTACTATTTTCACGTGTCCACGTCCGCTCATACATGACAGCCTAGATTTGGAAACCCGAGGGGAGTCATTTCTGGCTGCAGCAGGAATTGAAGTTTTAGAAAATGCAAGTCTGAGTCATACAAACCCAAGTAGGAATTAACCTGATCCAGATGTAGCTGCCTGAAGACGGTTGAAGCTGAGCTTTTACACTCCTATACCCAGGACACAAATGCAGGTGAATCTAAAGGAATCAAAGAGTATATTTAAAACTGAAAAGAAGTTATCTTACCTTTCTCTCCATTGAATATAGATGGAGTTCAGATGAAACACTTTTAGGCAGCAAATGTTAGACAAAAATTGCATGCATAAAACCAAACACCCATGAATTGCATTGTTCTCCAGCTACATGAGGTGGATGAGTGAGGAAAGGTTAGATGGCCACTCAGTCAAACAAATCCAGGCATAAGAAATGAAATGTATGTACACACAGCAGAAGTCAAACAGGAGGTTGGACACAGGTAAAATACATAACCCCTGGAATAATTATCAAGAGAAGAGTTGGATTATTTGTTGGTTTGGTTTTTTTTTCTGAAATCAGATAAAGGTTACAGAGTTCTGTATACGGGAATAATTTAAGGGCCAGAACTATACAGGGTCAGACTAAAGTTCGTACTAGTCTTTGCTGGACTGAGTGAGTCTCTTAATTATACCCTTTGAAGCAGGATAGCTTTTCTGTTTCTTTCCAGTACCTTCTGATAAGGAAGCTGCCTGAAAAAAAAAAAAAAAAAAAAAGCCTTTTAAAATGAAATTCAATGGCAAAATTCACTGACTGGTAAAAAACCTAAATTTACTAATTCATGAGAAAATATCCTTAAAAATGGAGCTATAATATGATAAAAGTAAAACTGCGTAAATGGTCAGAAGAACATTTCTGAAATTTATTTTTTTTCTAATGTAATCATTCAGTTGCTCATGTAACACTGAGGTTGCCTGTAAACAAATCCACTCATAGATTGGTGTGATTCAAAAGAAAAATTTGCAACAGCTGTTGTGTGAATAGCACCGTTCTGAGATTTGAGTTCCTAAGCTGATTACAGGCGAACATCTGGAAAATTGAATTGAATCCAGATCTACTAAAAATTACTGTGCCTGTTAGTTTGTTGTGTTCACTTCAGGAAATGAGCAATTTTATCATAATTTAAGGAATTTCATTGCACAGTTGGTGGCATATACATTGCAAGAATGAAGTAATCTGTATTCCTCAGCTATGGAGAAAACAATCTTTACAAAAGGGGAAGCTGTCTCACTCACATCTCCAGATATCACCATGAGATCCTTCTTGTGGAGTCTGGGCAACCAAATGAAACCCCAGACTTCTCCTTACTGAATCAGGAACTTACTTACGTACACAGATACAGATTTGTTTAGACCTCAGCTGAATCCTGCTTCTGAAGTTAGGATGAGCTGAAACCCACCCAATGTACATCGGGTTGATTGATGCTCAAATGTGAACATCTTTTATCTTAAAAGATTTAGAAATGTATAAATGTTGAAACCAAAAGCTCTTTCTAGCCATTGGAAAACATGTACAAAATGCTGTGTCCGGGTTTGTTTAAGAGCCTTACTTTTATAGTTTAAGAAAAAAAACCCTTCCCTGTAAAATCATCATACATTTCCAATTTTCAGCAGTTTCACCTTTTTCTGTGGAAAAAAGAAAACAGAAAGAAAAAAGGACTGATGCAGAAAACACCACCCAGGTGTAGTTAGCATCATAGCTAACAGTAACCAGTTTGACTCTGGGCCAGAGTTAACTATTAATTAACCGACCTATTCATATTTTCTTAATATGTTTATAAATTATCTATGGACATTTCAAAATTAAATACTAAAGAAGACTTAATATGAAGGGAGCATGCTAGGTTTTTTTCTTAATAATTTTCAACTTCCTTTTAGTGAATTTGGAAATTTAGACTCAGAACATCTCACTGGTAAGTTTAAAGTTGCAGTCTTGTCTTATATTTCTTGTTTTGTATTTGAAACCATTGACGTCATCACAGATTTTCAATACTCAGAAAATATGTGGGACAATAGGTATAACATATATGTTCAAAAATGTGAAAAAATGCTGTTCAGGAGGAAGTCCCATTTCAGTGGAGCTGCATTAGTGTAATGCCAGAAATGAACAAAATTTACACCAGGTTATTTTATTATTGTAAATATACCCAAACAATTATAAAATAAGTTTTCAATTGGTCCATAATAGTAGCTTCAAAAGGGTCACTAGGAGAGGGGCATGAGCCAACAAATATGTAGCTGTAAGAAGTGTCCAACTAAGGACATTATCCTGAAGGAGGTTTAAAATAAAATTTAAATGTTTAAAGTAAAATAATTAAAATAAAATGCAGTAAATTACTAGGTCAGACAAGGAAAACTGCAACAGTCTGAAGCATTCTGGGAAAATTTCAGAGTTATGTAAATTTTCTAAATTTTGCACAGAAATGTTTTAGAAAGATGCTAATTCTGTTGTATTTTTGAGGTAAACATACATCCCAAATACAGAAAAAAAGTGGAGTTTAAATGATGGGCAGGATCACATCATGTTGTGGTTTAAACAGTCAGCCTGTCAGCCACACAGTTTCTCTCTCACTTCCCCCCTTCTTGCCCTCCCCCTGCTCCCGGAGGGATGGGGAGGAAAATCGAAAAGAATGTTAACTCCCATGGGTTGAGATAAGAACTGTCCAGTAACTAAGGTATAACACAAATCACTACTGCTACCACCAATAATAATAATGATAAAGGAAATAACAAGGGAAGAGAATACAACACCTCACCACCTGCCGACCGATAACTCGCCCCACCCTGCCCGACCGAGCACCTACTGATACCTAGTCCAACCTCGCTGTGAAATAGCCCTTCCAGGTAACTCTCAGTTACATCCTGGGCATGACATGTTGTGGTACAGAATACTTCTTTGGTCAGTTTGGGTCAGGTGTCCTGTCTCTGCTTCCTCACAGCTTTCCCTACTCCCTGGCAGAGCATGAGGCTCAGAAAGTCCTTGGCCATAGTAAACATTTGAGCAGTAACTAAAAACATCAGTGTTATCAGCACTGTTCCCAGGCCAAAAGCCAAAAATGCAGCACAGCACCAGCTACAGAGAAGGAGAAAAAAGGACCACTACAGCTGAACCCAGGACAGTGTGGTACAAATAAGCAAGAAAAAATCAGTGCAGTGTAGTCAGAAGCAGCCTAACACCTTGATTAGTTTCAGTGAACTGCAAATATGGCAATTGTTTCTTATAACAATGAGACGTATTGAATCATTTAACATGTGGGGAGAGGGAGAGAAAGAGAGGAAGGAAGAAAGCAAGGAAGGAAGCAAAGAAGTAATGGAAAGGGAAGGGAAGGGAAGGGAAGGGAAGGGAAGGGAAGGGAAGGGAAGGGAAGGGAAGGGAAGGGAAGGGAAGGGAAGGGAAGGGAAGGGAAGGGAAGGGAAGGGGAGGGGAGGGGAGGGTTGGGGAGAGGAGGAGAGGGGAGGGGAGGGGAGGGGAGGGGAGGGGAGAGGAGGGAGGGAAGGGAAGGGAAGGGAAGGGAAGGGAGAAGAAAAAGAAAGAAGGAAGAAAGAGAGGGGAAGGAAGGAAGGAAGGAAGGAAGGAAGGAAGGAAGGAAGGAAGGAAGGAAGGAAGGAAGGAAGGAAGGAAGGAAGGAAGGAAGGAAGGAAGGAAGGAAGGAAGGAAGGAAGGAAGGAAGGAAGGAAGGAAGGAAGGAAGGAAGGAAGGAAGGAGAGAGAGAGAGAGAGAGAAAAGAAAGAAAGAAAGAAAGAAAGAAAGAAAGAAAGAAAGAAAGAAAGAAAGAAAGAAAGAAAGAAAGAAAGAAAGAAAGAAAGAAAGAAAGAAAGAAAGAAAGAAAGAAAGAAAGAAAGAAAGAAAGAAAGAAAGAAAGAAAGAAAGAAAGAAAGAAAGAAAGAAAGAAAGAAAGAAAGAAAGAAAGAAAGAAAGAAAGAAAGAAGGAAAGAAAGAAGGAAAGAAAGAAGGAAAGAAAGAAGGAAAGAAAGAAAGAAGGAAAGAAAGAAAGAAAGAAAGAAAGAAAGAAAGAAAGAAAGAAAGAAAGAAAGAAAGAAAGAAAGAAAGAAAGAAAGAAAGAAAGAAAGAAAGAAAGAAAGAAAGAAAGAAAGAAAGAAAGAAAAGAAAGAAAGAAAGAAAGAAAGAAAGAAAAGAAAGAAAGAAAGAAAGAAAGAAAAAGAAAGAAAGAAAGAAAAAGAAAGAAAAGGAAGGGAGAAAGTCAGCCCTTGTTATTATAGCTTCAGCTTACATGACAGAAATAAAATGCTGGCCCCAAGATCTGCATGGAGTCATTCAAACAGCTTAATAGCACAGGGGATAAATCACTATTATTATTATGAAACAGGAGACAGAGTTCTTGGGACCTGGAACTGTGCAGCTCAGCTCCAACTGCTGTTCAACATTCAGAACTACCAACTTCATTTCCTCCTAGCACATAATAAATAACACATCTACCCAACATAAAAGCATTTTATAATAGCAGTAAAGGAACTGCAGAGAGTGTGATTATCATGAACTAAAAGCACCCTATAGAAGATATGCAGCACAGATTGGAGATGACCTAAAGTGAGACTATGGTTCATGTGGCTAGTACTGCACTTGACCAATCATTGTCCCATTTTGACCATGCTATCCCAAAGTGCTACTACATTTTAATATTCTCTCCCCCGTCACAGAAATTTCCACAGAGGGAGTCCATTTATCATTGTGGGTTTCTTCTTTATGCAATGGCTTGTAGCACACGAGCTAAAATGAATGCCATGTTTTAATTCATGGCTCTGTGAGCTCTGTTCAAGCACCAGCTCACACTGCCTGTAGTATTTTCACAGCATCGCACATCTAAAAGAAACAGAAGGGAAGCTCAGCTGGTCTCTTTTTAGTGATACTCTAGCTCTGCAGAGGTGATGACTGTACCTTCTAATGGGAGAGAGGGGTTGCCTGGTGGTTAAAATATACAGCTGGCTGTTAACCAAATCGTATTTGCTCCATACATTTTCATAGGCTTGTGTGACCAGTGACTTCATGCCTCACTCACGCTGCCTGTGAAGGGGATCAAGCCTCACTCTGTTCTTTCACATGGTTTACGCCAGCACACATCTCAGTACTGGTGCTTGAATACCTGCAGAGGAGGGATTTGGGATATATACTCCACAATATTCTTATCATAGAAGGCAGTCCCACTGAAGACAATTGCATGTGCTTTGAAACAATGAAAAATCAGTCCAAAAGTCCCAAATCTGGTGTTACTGGAAGGGAATGAATGGGAACACAGAAACAGTAATTTAATAGAAGTCCATCCCTCAATTACAGCTTCACATAATATCCCTCAGACATTGTATGGAAGTCACATGAACTACATAATCTCCTCTCATCAGGAAAGAAGCCAGAAAATTTCTATTGCTATTGTTGAAATGCCCTTTAATTGTACCCACCCCTGTAATGACTTTATCTCCTCTATGATGGGTGTTTGATGACCAGAAAATAGCTGCAGTGATACAGAGCAGTCTTCTATGACAGGAGCTTTTAATCTTCAGTTGAGTGTTGATATCCATGTTACTGGTAAATGCTTCTTGATAGTGCTGTGCAGCAAGAAAGCACAGGTAGCTCTAATCTTAGAGTTTTCAGTCTGAAATTCAACCTATTATAGGGTTTTATTATACCCTTTGGGGCAGCTTCTGTAATCTTGGTATTAGAGGTCTAAAATCATGCTGAGTAAAAGACAGCAGTCACAGAGGAAAGACTAGCCACATCTTGACGTAAAGAAGACAGATCTGTGCTCTGATCCTCCTCAGCCATCTATGCACCCTAAAGAACAGACCAATAATGGTCTGTTTGTTTGCAGTAGTCTTAGTAGTGCCCCATTAAAAAATTCTGTGTTTTACTGGAAGTTAAATATAAACTGAAATAGGGGCTAGATCTGGTTTGCATATATTTTCCACTTGAATTGGGAAGTTTTATTTTTTAGGGAGAGAAGTGGCTTAAATAACCTAATGTGCCTGCCATGTTCATTTTCCTAAAAGTTTCATTTGAGTAATTTTGAGGCAACTTAAAAAATGAAGGGGTAGATTAAGCCAGAGAATATTTGCCTTATACCCAATATTTTCACATCTTGTTTGTAAGTATTTTACAGTTTTGAGTTAAAGCAAGCTTTGATTTATATCAGAAGGATAAAGAGTTATTAATCCTTTCTGCTGATGTTACTACACCTTGTAAGGACTATTGAAGTATCTATAAAACAAGACTTGGAGCTTTGGTAAGGTGGGGACTTGACTCAGCCTTAAAAGCAGTGTGATATAATGTAAGAAATAAATAATGCAGAAGAGAAGTGAAATTATATAATTCAGAGTGCGAGGTGTTAAGCCAATCCCAAACTTACTGCAGTGGGAACAGATTGTCAGTCCCTGAGGGAAGGAAGCAAAGGAAGCAACTGTATGCAAATTAGTATGATCATTTATGCAAATTATAGTTATAGTTGGTCACAGGATTTTGCGGGACCAGATGATTTCTGTAGGAAGCAAACAGCAGGATCCAGGTTAAATTAATATGCTAGACTAGTCAGATTTTTTTTGTCCCCATAACACAAAGATGTAAGATATGGATCAGGACAAACATTCATCAGGACAGTGTTTCCAATAGTAGCTACAACAGATGCCCAGAAGAGTGTAAGAACAGCCTACAGGTGTGAGAAAAAGGCATCGTGATTCCCTGGGACAACTTTCCATTTTCCAGCAGTAAATACTATAAGGATACTGGGCTGTCAACCGCATATGGGCTGCTGTGTTTAATAGCTGCTTGATGTGCAGACTTCCATGGATGTCTAATCTACTCTTTGAACTCATGTGTAGTTCTTGACTGCTGGAAAATTATGTGGCAGAGTTTCATAGTTCAATGTGCAGTATAGAAAAAAAAAAAAAAAAGCCCGCACAAATACAAATCAAAACCAACCAACCAACCGGAACAAGCAATAAAACTCCCCAGCTTTTACGTTTCCTGTGATCATTTCCTTGGGTCTTTTGCAGATATTGTACCATGAAAAGCTGAATTATTTCCCCTCTTCAGTTTCTTCGCACCATTCCTGATTCCAGAGATCTCTGTTATGTCCACCGTAATTGTTTCTTTTACTTTTCTAGAGGGTGTTTCATGTCTTTATCTTTGCCACCTTCTCTCTATTTCTTCCATTTCTACTATATCTTTTCCAAGAGAGTGTGATCAGAATTGAACATGCTATTCAGAATGCATGAATGAAGTACAGTTATACAAAGATTATTTGAAGCCATCGCTATGTACAGTTTTATTTTTCCGCATGTGCTTTATTCTTTATTAGTAGAAATTAAATTTTCTCAACCATTCTATTACCTAGTCAGACAGTAGTGCAAGATAATCCCATGACTCTTTGCAGCCAGTATTAGATTTGACTATACTGAATAATTTTTAACACCTGTGAATGTTGTTCCCTTTTCAGACTACATGTGGATACTGTGAAGAATAGCAGGATCAGTATGTGGCTCACAAACCATCTGCTAGCTTTCCCCCACTGCAAAATTAAGTGATGTGTGGTTTCTTTATCTCAGCCATCCCTAAAATGAATCTTTTTTGTACCATGTCAGACCATGACAACGGGTTCCTTGCAAGAGCAGCTCTTTGATGTGCAAAGAAATTATTGTGTTGCAATTTGGCACAGTGCGTCTTCACCTCATGATTCTGCCTAGGGAGAGCAGAAGTCTCTCTCCATCAGTGCCTGCTGCCCATTCTACCCATTCTACCCGTGCTGCCCATGCTGCCAATTCTGCCCCAGCTGCCCACAGTAACATAATGAGCCGATGCCTTAAGCAGCGCTGCCCTCTGGTGTCTGCTCCGCACAGCAAGCCGCCATCCCGCCTGCGATGGAGGTGATGCAAGCAGCAGGGCCTCATACCCTGGGAAGGGGTCAGCAAAGAAACAGAAGCAAGAGCAGAATTATGTGTGACAGGGCAGGAGACAGCTCGCACCACTTACTGTTAGGTCTTCTGGTGCACAGTAGGTCTTCTGTCACCCTGACATAGGAGGGATGGCAGAAATGTGAGCTGAGTTGGTCAATACTCGTCTTTTCATCTTATATCCTTACCATTAGTTGTGTATGTATACTAGCTAATGCATAGGGGATGAGATGACTTCCCTCACCCAGCTGTAAATGAGCATTGAAGCTGGCCAGAAATTGGTTGCCCCTGAAAAGTTCTTAAGTAGCACTTGAGAAACTGATAAAAGATCAGACTGGACTTGATACCGTGTTGTGAAATCAGTTCAGAAAGGACAAGTTTCAAGCTTCAGATTTTTCAAGTCTTCCAAACCAGAAGACACATTTTTATGCATTATGGCAGTATGCAGAGGTGTTTAATATGGTGTTAATTTCATACTAGAGCTGCAGACTAGTGTCTTGTCTGAGAGAGCTTTACCTGAGCTGCAGAATATGTGTATTTGAGTCAGCTATGAGATTTCACTGATTAGTCCATTTGCAGGAGGGCCTAAGGACACGGTCAGCTCTGCTTGGCTTTCAGCAGAGCAGTCTTCTCCTCAATCCTGGAGTAAGCTAGCCCCCTTAGCTTCAATCAATACCAGCAGTCCCACTGATACGCAAGAAAAATATTCCTAGCTCCTAAATACCTAAATCCATGTCTGCCTACTCTATTTCTCAATTACTTTCACATTAGAGTGCTTACGTAAAAATGCGCCCTACAGGGATGATTCTTCTTTATTTTCATCTAGATGGGAGCTGCTACTCATAAAAAGAATAATTCGTATGTTAACAGTCATATGCTGGTATAAAAGCAAGGAAAACAAGGCCAACATATACTCTTGGCTGCATTTTGCTATCCCATGAGGAAGAATGTATTAGATCTTTACCACATGATGGACAGAGAAACGGCATTATGTTGACTGAAGCTGCTCCTGATTTACACCAGGGAAGAGAGAAAACAGCTGCTCTCAAAGCTGGCAAGGAGAAAACCGAAATACAAAACAGTTGGAGCTGACAACAGCAATGCTTTGTTTCAGGTCAGCATAATCAGATAGTGACTGCTTCAGGGCTGTGTTCTCCCCTTTTGAAGAAAACACATAGCATTCACAAGCTGCAACAGATCCCAGCAGGCTAAACAGAGAAGTAGCAGACTCTCTGATTCTTCTCTTTGGTGTTTGCTGATCCATAAGTGCTGATCTTATTCTGGGTTAATTATGTCATATTTATGCATCCATCAGAACCTCTTCATGTTTAACATCTTTTCTAAATCTGGCTGTGCATCTTTTTTTTCTTTGTGGTATATTCTGGTTGCCTTTGTGTGGTAGACTCTGCAGATTTCTCTTTTTTTTTTTCTGCCTGAATTACCTCAAGGACCAGCTGAACAATATCTTCTGTGCACTTTTTCAATGAAAACTATTTGCCAAGCACACATAATGTATATACCAGGCTTATGGGAGCAGGGATATGCAGCCGTACAGATAAGCCAAAAATAATCAGTAAATGTTTGTTGAAAACACCAATTGAAAAGTGGTTTTGACTAAAATGATCAAAATGAAATGTAGACAGAAGATATTTATTTCAGTTGAACATTTTTGGTGTTTAGATAAAAAGTTCTCTTCTGGGAAACTTCTAAAAAGATCAGGGGAGCCTGTGGTTTTTTTTTTTTGCCTTTTTTTTTCTCTATTTAAAAAAATATAAAAATTATAATCTGTTTCCTTATCTTCTGCAGGATCAATAACCAAATTGTGGCTGGAGATGCAGGGGATGGGATGGGATTTCTCAGTTTTATGTCATGTGACTGAGACTTTGTTCATCATGCAGTAGAAGTGAGGGAGAAGAAAATAATTGTATGCTCATCTCTTACCTTCTGAAACCCTGGAAGATGCCATCTACTTCTTTCTTAGAGGCATGAGGAAAGGGATTGTCGTTGTCTCCTCTGACTGGAAAATTACGTAGAAGCATCACCCAAAAGACAGAGGGCTATGTGGTGCCCATAGCTGAAATTAGAACAATGTTATGAACAGTTGTGTTTCAAAACGTGATAAGGATATTGTACTAGTTTGTTGAGTTTCGGCAGTTTTAGATGAATTTCTGGCAAAAGTGTTGAAAGTGGGATCCTAGTTGAGTGTCCTTTCCTTAATCTGTATGGGAAGTGCTCCGAGAAGAAAAGAAAATTCACTGGGATCTGTGAGTGTCCTGGGTTCAGCAGTAGCAGTCATGTTTTTTTTTTTTTTTCCTTTGTGTTAGCTGGTGCAGTGCTGTGTTTTGACTTCCAGCCTGAGAACAGTGTTGGTGAAGTCGATGTTTTCAGTTGTTGTTAAGTGATGTTTACCCTGACCAAGGACTTTGTGAGGCTCATGCTCTACCAGGGAGGAGGGGAAGCTGGGAGGAAGCAGAGATGGGTCGCCTGACTCGGGCTAGCCAGAGAGGTATTCCATACCACAGCACGTCATGGCCGGGGTGGGGGGTGACTGGGAGTTACCCGGAAGGACACGGACTTCTGGGTGGAACTCGTTTTCTTGGCCGGTGGTATCGTATTCTCTTCCCTTGTTATTTTCCCTTATCATTGTTGTAGTTGATAGTAGCGGTGGTGATTTGTCTACATTGGTTGCTGGACTCTTCTTGTCTCAACCCATGGGAGTTGCACTTTTTTTTTCGATCCTCCTCTCCGTTCCTCCGGGAGTGGGGAAGGGGAGAACCCCGGTGGGGGGGGACGGACACGGACCTCGATTGTTGTCAGCTCGGCACCACTCACTGGGAGTGAGTGAACAAGTTACCTGACTGGGTTTAAACCACGACAGTTCTTTTTGGCGCCCAACGTGGGGCACGAGGTGAATGGTGCCCATTCATTGGCAACAGTGACCTGGAATGACATAGTACCACTAACAGTGGATGAAATGGTTCATAAACTCCGAGAGTTCGAAGACAATCTCACTCCTTCCATCATCTCAGCTGTGAAAAAACTGTCCCAGGACCTCAAACAATTGAGGGACGATGTATCTGATTTATCCAGCTCCTCACGTGTACCACCACACGTCTCAGCTATTAACAAAAGGCGTCCTATTGTTCAAGAGAGGAGATACAGAAGGTATACGCCACGGGGTACCCTATGGTTTTACCTGCTGGATCACGGAGAAGACATGACAAAGTGGGATGGAAAACCTACTTCAGCTTTGGAGGAACGGGTGAGTGAACTGAAGAGGGGAGCAAGGGCCAAGACTGATCGTCCCATGAGAGCTACGGCTTCAGTCTCTGGTGAGCAGTTTCCCAGATGGAATGGAAGAGCTGATTTTACTCCAGCTCCTGTGATAACGAAGAATAATCCCTTTTACCATGACTTAAGTGTCCAACGCTATGATGACCATTAGAGGGGCCCTGCCTCCAGCCAGGTGGAGGTAGGGGACAATCGAATTTACTGGACTGTGTGGCTCAGATGGCCTGGCACATCAGTCCCACAGAAGTATATGGCCCTAGTAGATACTGGTGCATAGTGTACCCTGATGCCATCAAGCTGTCAAGGGGTGGAACCCATCTATATTTCTGGAGTGACAGGAGGATCCCAAGAGTTGACTGTGCTGGAGGCTGAAATCAGCCTGACTGGGAGGGAATGGCAAATCACCCTATTGTGACTGGTCCAGAGGCTCCATGTATCCTCAGCATAGACTACCTCAAGAGAGGGTACTTCAAAGACCCAAAAGGGTACCGATGGGCTTTTGGTATTGCTGCTTTGGAGACTGAGGAAATTGAGCAGCTGTCCACCTTGCCTGGTCTCTCAGAAGATCCCTCTGCTGTGGGGTTGCTGAAAGTTGAAGAACAACCAGTGCCAATTGCGACCACAACAGTGCACCGGCGGCAATATCGCACCAACCGAGACTCCCTGATTCCCATCCATCAGCTGATCCGTAGACTGGAGAGTCAGGGGGTCATCAGCAGGACCCGCTCACCCTTTAATAGCCCCATATGGCCAGTGCGAAAGTCTAATGGAGAATGGAGAATAACAGTAGAGTATCGTGGCCTGAATGAAGTCACACCACCATTGAGTGCTGCCGTACCGGACATGCTAGAACTTCAGTAGGAACTAGAGTCAAAGGCAGCCAAGTGGTATGCCACGATTGATATTGCCAATGCATTTTTCTCCATTCCTTTGGCAGCAGAGTGCAGGCCACAGTTTGCTTTTACTTGGAGGGGTGTCCAGTTCACTTGGAACCGACTACCCCAGGGGTGGAAACAAAGCCCTACCATTTGCCATGGACTGATCCAGACTGCACTGGAACAGGGGCAAGCTCCAGAACACCTGCAATACATTGATGACATTATTGTGTGGGGCGATACAGCGGAAGAAGTCTTTGAGAAAGGGAGGAAAATAATCCAAATCCTGCTGAAAGCCGGTTTTGCCATAAAACGGAGTAAGGTCAAGGGACCTGCACAGGAGATTCAATTTTTGGGAATAAAATGGCAAGATGGACGTAGACAGATCCCCACAGATGTGATCAGCAAGATAACAGCAATGTCTCCACCAACTAATAAGAAAGAAACGCAAGCTTTCTTGGGTGCAGTGGGGTTCTGGAGAATGCACATCCCAAATTACAGTTCGATTGTAAGCCCTCTCTATCATGTGACCCGGAAGAAGAATGATTTTAAATGGGGCCCTGAGCAGCAACAAGCCTTTGAGCAAATTAAACGCGAGATAGTTCACACAGTAGCCCTTGGACCAGTCCGGGCCGGACCAGATGTAAAAAATGTGCTGTACACTGCAGCTGGGGAGAACGGTCCTACCTGGAGCCTCTGGCAGAAAGCTCCAGGGGAGACTCGAGGTCGACCCCTCGGCTTTTGGAGTCGGGGATATAAAGGATCTGAGGCCAGCTATACCCCAACTGAGAAAGAGATACTGGCAGCCTATGAAGGGATTCGAGCTGCTTCGGAAGTGATTGGCACTGAAGCACAGCTCCTCCTGGCACCCCGGTTGCCTGTGCTGGGCTGGATGTTCAAAGGCAGGGTCTCCTCTACACATCACGCAACTGATGCTACATGGAGTAAATGGGCTGCACTAATTACACAACGAACTCGAATAGGAAATCTCAGTCATCCAGGCATTCTAGAAGTCATCATGGACTGGCCAGAGGGCAAAGATTTTGGAATGTCACCAGAGGAGGAGGTGGTGCGCGCTGAAGAGGCCCCACCATATAATAAACTGTCAGAAAGTGAAAAGCGGTATGCCTTGTTTACTGATGGCTCTTGCCGTATTGTGGGAAAGCATCGGAGATGGAAGGCAGCTGTATGGAGTCCTGGACGACCAGTTGCAGAAACTGCTGACGGAGAGGGTGAATCGAGTCAGTTTGCCGAGGTGAAAGCCATCCAGCTGGCCCTGGACATTGCTGAACAAGAAAAGTGGCCAGTACTTTATCTCTATGCTGACTCATGGATGGTGGCAAATGCCCTGTGGGGATGGTTGCAGCAATGGAAGCAGAGCAACTGGCAACACAGAGGTAAACCCATCTGGGCTGCTGCACTGTGGAAAGATATTGCTGCCGGGGTGCAGAACCTGGTGGTGAAGGTACGTCATGTAGATGCCCATGTACCCAAGAGTCGGGCCACTGAGGAACACCAGAACAACCAACAAGTGGATAAAGCGGCTAAGATTGAAGTGGCTCAGATGGACTTAGATTGGCAACATAAAGGTGAATTATTTTTGGCCTGGTGGGCCCATGACACTTCAGGCCATCAGGGCAGAGATGCAACATATAGATGGGCCCGTGATCGAGGGGTGGACTTAACAATGGACACTATTGCCCAGGTTATTCATGAGTGTGAAACATGTGCTGCAATTAAACAAGCCAAGCGGTTAAAGCCTCTTTGGTATGGAGGACGATGGTTGAAGTATAAATACGGGGAGGCCTGGCAGATTGACTATATCACACTGCCACCAACCCGCTTAGGCAAGCGCCATGTGCTTACCATGGTGGAAGCAACCACCGGGTGGCTGGAAACATACGCTGTGCCCCATGCCACTGCCCGGAACACCATCCTGGGCCTTGAGAAACAGATTTTGTGGTGACACAGCACCCCAGAGAGAACTGAGTCAGACAATGGGACTCATTTCCGGAATAACCTTATAGATATTTGGGCCAAAGAGCATGGCATTGAGTGGGTATATCACATCCCCTACCATGCACCAGCCTCTGGGAAAATCGAACGGTACAATGGGCTGTTAAAAACTACACTGAGAGCGATGGGTGGGGGAACTTTCAGGCATTGGGATACACATTTACCAAAGGCCACCTGGGAGGAGGGAGGAGGGGAAGCCGTGAGGAAGCAGAGATGGGGCACCTGACCTGGGCTAGCCAGGGAGGTATTCCATACCACAGCACGTCATGCCTGGGGTGGGGGGTGACTGGGAGTTATCCGGAAGGACAGGGGCTTCCGGGTGGAACTCGTTTTCTTGGCCGGTGGTATCGTATTCTCTTCCCTTGTTATTTTCCCTTATCATTGTTGTAGTTGATAGTTGCGGTGGTGATTTGTGTACATTGGTTGCTGGACTGTTCTTGTCTCAACCCGTGGGAGTTGCACTCTTTCGATCCTCCTCCCCGTTCCTCCGAGAGTGGGGAAGGGAAGAACCCCGGGGGGGGGGGGGGACACGGACCTCGATTGTTGTCAGCTCGGCACCACTCACTGGGAGTGAGTGAACAAGTTACCTGACTGGGTTTAAACCACGACAGTGGGAAACACCCACTTATTGACATCATTGAGCTTACCTTTAGGGCACTGGCTTCAAATAAATTCATAGTAACAATGATGATCTTTAAGCCTGGGCTGGTCCCTTGAAGGACTGGAGCAACTGCTGTGGGTATATCATCAGCACAGCTTTACCACAAGTCCTTCATTAAGTGGAAGATTGTGGTGGGAGAATTTCACCCAAAAGGACCCATGGGAGAGGTTTGAACAAATTTAAGAAAACCATCAAACCACAGTGTGCCATTGCATAAGGGAAGGGAAAGGAATTGTAAAAACAGCTTTAAATTTCGTTGGTGACTGTCAGAAGTGGGATCTGGCTGAAACAGAGACAGGATTTACTCCACTTCTTAATTTACTTGTTAATAATTCATTAGCTATGACAGTGGCAATTAAGCCGAAGACTAGATTTTTCTGTCCTTTCATCTTTCAGCCTGGAAAGTTGGACTTTGGCTAATCCATTGACTGAGACCTTCTGCATAATTTTAATTTCTTTCCCCCTTTCATTCACTGCAGCTCTATTTCTACTTTCAATTATATTCAGTTCTTCACAGCTTCCATTCCTGGCAACTACTATTGCTCTTCTATTTTCTAGTGTGATTCTCCTAGTGCCTTCCTGACATTATCACCCACTCTTGTAAGAATCCTTGTCCTTGCTCCATCATGTTTTTGTCATTCCCACACCACTTTGTCTTGCCTGTTTGCAATCTTACCTTCCCCACACCATTCTATGCTCCATGTTTCACATTCTATTTTCCCTCACTTCGGTGGTCTTCCTTATCATTTATTGCCTTCCTGGAATCCCCTCTACTCATCTTAATCTTGACCCCTTTTTAGAAGGAAAGGCTATTTTTCTGAGTTTGAATATGCAAATGCATTCATTTCACCACTCCTTCACAAAGTTAAAAGTTGGCATTGTACAGTAATGAGAAGATGCATTAGAAATGCAGTGGTTTTGCTGTACTTTCTGAGATGGGTTTTGTAGGCCTGATGTGATAATTAGTCCTTAGGTCTTAGCCCATAACCTGTTAATTTAGCTACATATGCGGTATGATCCCAGAAGAGGATAATGAAGAAAATCAGTGTAACATATTAAAAAAAAACAACAAACAAACCAAGCAAAAAAACAAAAACAAAATCCAAACAACCAAAGCCAAACAACCAAACAAACAAAAAGCCGTAAAAGAGGAGAACTCATCAACTCCATAAAACAACTCTGAATGTTTCCATGGAACTAGAAATAATTCTTGGCTATCTTTCACACCATTTGCCTATTTTCCTATGTTTTCTTCACTTATATGCAGACATGAAAGATTGTTTCAACTCTACTGTGCTCTTTCTATATCTGTTCATAATCAGAAATACAAGCAACTTGTGGTTCTCCTCTTGGCTGGATCACACAAGCAACATCTCGGGTGGTATAGATCAAGCTAGCATCAGTGACACAGAGATTTATTTATTTATAACAGTTGAGAGCTAGACATCAGGACTTTTTCTGCCAATGGGGAAAAAGTAACACTGACTTTCTCCTACATCAAGTGAAGCTGGACAATAACAGGTTCAGGAATTGCCTATTCTAATTTTCCAGGACAGGATCTTCCTGTCTGGATATTTATACAGCAGCTACCACTGTGGTATCTAAACCCCCTATTGATTTATTAAAGTGGGCTCATAAAGCTCTCTGTACTTTTTTTCCTTGCTCTGTTATTTTATGTGGTGTTATTGTGGGAAAGCGAGGTCAATGGAAGAATGTTTTACATTTTGCTCTGAAAGTGATGAGGTTTACATTGCTGATGTGTTCCAGAAGCAACTATTACAATGTGGACCAGTAGCCAGGAAAACTCTGCCTCCTGCTTTCACAAGTTTCCTTCTAGCAGTTGTTCATAAGGAGTGGAGCTCCCCTGCACGATCTCTGAGATAACATGGGTAAATAAAACTGGGAATCTTGGAAACTATGGAGCAGATTTTTGATTTTATGTAAGAAGTCATCAACGTCAACTGTCGGCAAAGACTGGGTTACTTTCAGCAGTTGCTTATTCAGCAGATGGCCTGTTGTGCTTTCCACCAGCTGGAGGGTGTGTTTTGTTTTGGGTTTTTGTTTTTAAGCTTGGCAGTAGCTTACCTATCTACAGTTTGATTTAGGCACCAAAGCCAGAAGGTGTGGAGGTCAGTAAGCAGATGTATCACTCTTTGAAGGTGCAGATACAGCTCAGAAGACTAAATGCAATAATACCCTGGTTGAGCCTAAAACATGTAGGTCACTTTGTAGGCCCACAGTGTACATGGGAAGTATGATGAAACACCGTCTTTTTAGACATGTGGATAATACCAGTAATCTTCAGTGGAATGGGAATACCATTGGAAAGGAAGTATTGCCTCCATTTTTTTCTCATCCCTGGCCAGAACAAATTGTCTTTGTTTAACTGTGAAGCTGAGAAACTAAACAGTTACAGAAGTATATTTAGGAAATGGTAGTATTTGAATAAAGCTATCCAGAGGGAAAACTGGTTGTCCTGGGTTCAGCAGTAGCAGTCATTTTTCTCCTTAGTAGTTGGTGCAGTGCTCTGTTTTTGACTTTAGTTTGGGAACAATGCTGATAACACTGATGTTATTAGTCGTTGCTAAGTAATCTTTACTCCCATCAAGGACTTTCTCAGTCTTATGCTCTGCTAGGGACAAGGGGAAGTCAGGAGGAAGAAGAGACAGGACATCTGACCCAAACTAGCCAAAGGGGTATCCCATACCACAGCATGTCATGCCCAGTATAGAAACTGGGGGGAGGTACCTGGAAAGCTGAAATCGCTGCTTGGGTTGGGCTGGGTATTGGCCAGCGGGTGGTGATCAATTGTATTCTCTTCCTTTGCTATTTCCCTTATCATTATTATTATTGGTGGTAGCAGTAGTGGTTTGGTGTTATACCTTAGTTACTGGACTGTTCTTATCTCAACCCATGGGAGTTACATTCTTTCGATTCTCCTCTCCATCCTTCTGGGAGCCAGGGAAGGAAGAAGGAGTGGAGTGAGAGAGCAGCTGCATGGTTCTGAGTTACTGCTGGGCTTAAACCACGACATTGGTTCATGTGTTTCTGGCAGTCTTGTCCACGGTATCTGAGAGTCTTCACAGGCTGAATGTTGAACAGGATGGCACTGAAAGTAGACCCCAAGTGCAAGCGTGCCCAGATGTTGTGTGGAAAGAAAGAGGCAAACAGCAGTTATGAGAAGGCATGAGGAATGGCCAAGTTATGGTCTTCTACCATCTAAGGTAAGAGCAGAATCTCAGCTCACTTACACCATGCAGAGATGCAGACAATGTAAGTGTATATATCAGGTCCCTGGAAGAACAGATGTTAAGCCTCAGGCTTTCCAGCACAATTGCTGATAGCAATCACTACCAGCTACAGTGCCACTCCAAAGACTTGCAGTAAGTCCCAGGCACCACATAGCTGTGCAATAACTGATTGCCATCCATGACTTGCCATAAGAAAGGGCAAACAATTATCAATGATACAACTAATTTCCATAGGCATTCCTGTCTGTCTTCCAAGCCAGAATCCTGACTTGACTGGTAAATTTTCTGCCATGGTGGTGAGGACAGGATGGGGTATCTGTAGGGAAAGAACTTTATTACTGGGCAGAGTTGGTTATAGCACTGGAAAAGATTTCTAAATGATGTACATGGGCAAGATTATTATGCATATGGGCAACATGAACATTTTGTATGGACTGGGGCAGCAGGACTAGGTAATCCAGAATTTTTGCCTAAAACTTGCATACTTAACAAAGCAAACCAGTGATATTAAAAATCCATAAATATTTTTTGATATTTTAAACAAAATTGAACTTAAACTGGTATCTCCACAAACCAATATGTTGTGAATTAAAACCTTCATGAGGAAAAATATGCCAGCACTTCCTTTTTTTTTTTTTTAATTAATGTGTGTTAGCTGCAGCCAGCACTTGTTCATCACTGGGCTGTGTTCATACTGGAACAGACATAAATATAAACAAACCCAAGTCTCTTTCTTTCTCTCTCCTTCTTTTCATTCTGACCAACACATTTTAATTCAGTCCATATGAATGAAGTTCAACTATTAATTTTATATAACCTGATCTATGCCACAGAAATAAATAATACAGTATCTGCTGCCAAATTAGAACAGTCTAACTGAAATAGATATGTGCATTTAGTGAAGCCAAGACATAATTTGCTTGAAACAATATTAGTACAGCAGCCAACATATGGGATTTTAAACCCAAAGTACATTTGTATATTGGCTTTTATAGTGCAAATGGATATACGTTTTTCCAAACCAGTGTATATTCAATAAAACCCACCAGCTTCCTGAGTGTCAGTAGTGGATAACATGCTTTCTTTCCTCCGTTTATTTTCGTTTTTAATGAGTATCCTTCTAAACATGTTTGCTTTGATTTATTTGTTTCTGGCAGAAATGTTCTGAAAAGCAGAGTTTTTCCCCATGATTCCAAAATCATTCTTCCATTTCTCAGTAGCAGTCCAATGTCATAACTTTATCTGGAAAGAAAGGCAAATTTCCAGTACCTGACTAATTATTTTTCATTCCAATCCATACTTGGATGTGTGCATTCTGAAATAATCATGGAGTTGGACTGTCCAAAGGAAGAGTTTTCAGAAAAAAACGGCACTGAGCCAGATCTACCTCAGTTGCTCTAAATAGGGTAACTTATTCTGAGCATCGATCTGCATAAACAAAAAATATTATTATCTTTGTTGAATATAATAGTGCAGAAAAGTGCTTTTATAATTCAAATTTTCAGCCACTGAAAAGAGAGTTCTATTAACGCATCTTTTGCAGCTTGTGCTACTATATGAAGTAACTTCAGGTTGAACTGTTTTGGTGTGGTTCACCAAACCCAGGAATCTGTAACTGATGGTGATTGTGGAGGAGGTGAGAACTGATGTCAGTGACAATAAACTGTGTAATTGTAAGGCTGCTTAGAGAAATTTTTTCCTAGCTCCACATGTTAGTGTTTGGCTTATGTTTCTGGTGAGAATAAGCGACCCTCCCTGCAGAAGTGTTACTGTGTACAACATGATCAGCCCCTTTGTGCTCAAAGAGAGCTTTGGAGTATCTTCCTGGAATTATCTTACTTGGCTAAAATAAACACAGAAAATTGACCACTAAAACACTGGAATGCTTGTGCTTCAGAACTTTCTCCAAAAGTCTCCTAGTGAAGTAAAATGTGAGGCCTCCAACCAGCCTTGACTCTTCGCCAGATTTTGCTGTCTGGCTTTACATCACAACAGAGATAGAAAATCTTATGGGTAGGATATCTTATGGATAGAAAAGACTCAAACTTAGTTGAGCTACAGATATGTATTCCAGATGCTAAATTATGTTACAATGTTCTCCCACTTTGGATATTGTAGATATTTTATTTCTAGGGTATAAAGCCTGCTGATATTTTTCATTAATCATGTCTTGGAGAAATGTTAAAAAGAATATTTAACTTTAAGGCCACAAATTAAAAGCTTGTGGTGGGTGATGCTGGTTGCAAGATTTGATTGGTTGCAAGGCTTACTTTGCAGAGCTTGCTTGAAGATAACTGCTACTTTGACAGTACAATACATCAATACATCTATATAAAGTCCAACATAAATCTTGTTTATAAATATAAATACATGTTACTCCAATATGATCTTTTTCCCTCCTAATCATTGTTTTTACCCAAAATAACGACGTACTTAGAAACCTGAAAGTTTTAATTACAGTCATCACAAGGTTAAACTATGTCCTGTACTAGTACAGGCTAGTCTTCTGGTCACTGAAGGATCAAATTCAATTTGTATGTTTCTGTTTTGCAATATTATTGGGAAATGAGAACATTAATTGTTTAAATAAAAGGCAGGCTAACTAGTCTGTAAAGATTAGGGTAAAATCTTGACTTCATGGTAGCTTGAAGTGAAATCTGTACTGACTTTATTTCCAAGAAATTCTTTAGTTCTCTGGAAACCACGTTTTCTTGCTCAGCAGTGTTACACTGACACTGTTGGGACTATGCTACTAAGTACCATAGGAGCATTTGGCCCTGTCTTAGACATTTAGAGCAGGAGGGCAAGTAGTAATAGTACAGACCCACATTAAAGAAGGACTTTCATTCCTTATGAAATCAGTTAACAGTGGTGAAAACCCCTTGAAATTAATAGAAACTAGTTGAAAGTAATGAAGAATTACCTGAAAATGTAGCACAAGTAGACGAAATTAATTGAAGATAATTGATATTGACTGGAATTATTAAAAAATTGAAATAAATTGAGCTTAATTGAAATTTATTGAAATTGAATTAAACTCAATAACTCAAAACCTATTAAATTTAATAGAATCTAATTGACATTAATTTCATGCAATATTTAATAGTAACATAACATTCTTAAAGGGGATTTTTGAAAGATGTTTTATTTGTGTAACACTATTTTCATATCATAGTAAGAATAAATTTTAGCAGGGAAAATAATATGTAGAGCAAGAAACTTCAGGCTCCTTTGGAATAGTTACGTGATACTGATAAAAAAAGCTCCTGACAAGATGTAGTAAGATAAAAAAAAAAAAAAGTCATGGATTTTGTGTCATGGTTGAGGCTTTTATTAGAGTTTTATGAGAACACTTTACCCTTTAAGATGTTGCCTTTGACTTGATAAATAACTCCTTGACTAAATATTGAATCCAGCATCTGTTTTCTTTAAGAGTACACTGTGAGAACCCTTGTTGTCTTAACTATGAGGCATTTTAAGTCTTATGAGCATCCATACAGATTTCTTCTGTACTATTTCCACCTCTCTCAAGCTTTGTCAGTTGAAGGAACTAAATACTTCCTCACATAACCTCTTTAATAGACATATTCACATCAATGTTTTAATTATATTTTCCATGGCTGTGTGTTCTTGCAGTAAGTAATTTGCAAGAAGCTGAAAAATAACGCAAAATAATTTCTACTAAACTGGCACTGATACCCTCTTTTTACAAGAACACGAAAGATAAAGGAACCAGAGAAAAAATGCATAAGAAAATGTAAATGTTTTATCTTCAGGCTCTAGTTCTTATTAAGACCAAGTGTGTAGGTGTATGTGCAAGACCAGTACATTTCAGGAAAGCTGAAAAAACAGAGGAGTGTTAAATTTTGTAAAACAACTGATAGATAAATAGGCACAAATACTTAATACATGCCTGCAATTATTAGTGGTGTCAAATGAATCTGGTCTTCCTACTCACACAAGTGCAAATACCCACTGTTTGTGTATATCTGCCAATTTGCTAGAAAAATTAGCTGAAGGTAAGATAATTAAATTCCTTTACTTCATATGTGAGGGGGGCTGATGTCAACCTTATGAAGTTTAACCATGCCAAGTGCAAGGTCCTACACCTGGTTTGGAGCAATCCCAGGCACAGCTACAGGTTGAGCAGAGAAGATATTCAGAGCAGCCCTGTGGAGGACTTGGGGGGTGTTGGTTGATGAGAAAATGAACATGAGCTGGCTTCAGTGTGTGCTTGCAGCCCAGAAAGCCTGGGGGTCAGATTGATCTCTAGTGTCTATGGAATATTTTGGGGCTTGATTCTGTCCTGTACACAGCACCAATTTCTATTCAAAACATGCTGAGCATCCGATTTATTCATGCCAGGCATTACACAGGATCTATAGGATACTCCTGGTTGTGAAGGATGCCTTCAGACATCTCAAAGAACACTCAGTGCTTATGTTAAGGCTACTGAATCATGCCCTGATAGCAACAGGAACTTGCACACTTAGGTCACATTTAGTCATCTATATGCCAATGTCTATGTACTTTAACAAATAAGTTGAATCATACCACTAGTTGGACCCACAAATTAAAATCAGAGTAGAGGGTAATCAATCTGTGCCTTTCAATGTGCTTAGCACTCAGCAAGCATTAGTGGATTTTGTTACCATTTCTAGAAATAATTTTGTTTCAGGAAGATATTTGTTTAGGATAAAGTGCAGGGATACTTTCTAACAAAAAAGGACAAATAAAAAAGGAAGAAATTGGAAGAACTGGGGGAATAAAGAGGAGGCATGGAAAAGAGGAAAAAGAAAATAGAAGACAGAAGAAAAAATGAAAGAAGGATCAAGAAGGAAGGAGAACTGGATGAATATAAACTACGAAATTCCTCTTTTAACATACAACCACAGATTTCATGTGTTTTCACACAAATCCCTGAGAGCTTTATGTGACACTCGTAACTGGTCATGTAGCTCTGATGCTGCACAGAAACTTGGCTAAACTGCTTCAGTATTAAAGTTCCTGAAGTGCAAATAGCTTTAGTAGTAGTTGTCAGGGAAGTTCTGATGGGAAACAAAGCACTCTGTGAAACTCTGGAGACAGCTGTGAAATGCATCTCGTGAATGAAAACTGAAACTGAAATCCATCTATCCCCATTTGTCATTTTGAGTAAGTTAATGGCATGCTCTGCCTGATGCACAGAAGCAGACAAGCCTCTCTGATTTACTGTTTATCTGGGTGATGTCTGAACAACACACACTGCTAGGTAACACTATGGATTCTCCCTTCCCCCCTCCAGCCTATTTACCTACTTTTGGCTTCCTGCTGATGCATGATTTCCTCTAATTAAGCACTTCAGTTCAATTGTAAAATGGAAACAGAAACATAAGACACATAAACCTTTTGAGCTGAGAGAAAACACAGTCTATATTTGGTGGGAAATGGCACAAAATTGATTTCTATGTCCTGTGCTTTTTGACTTCAGCCAGAAGCATGTGGAACACTAGAGGAAGAAGACAGAAAAATGAGTCCTTGGGGAATTTAACTTGGTCTGCACAGCCTGTTCAAGTGCTGCAATACTTTCCTGCACCACAACCTGTGGCTAACTTAGCATTTGTTGCCTCTGGAAAGAGTATAGCAGCATCATCTTTGTAACTCACATCAAATAGGCTGCTGCTGGATCCCCTTTCAGCCTCCTCTTTGCCAAAATAAGCAAGCCAGCTACTAAGCTTGTTGTAGGCCATGTAACTTAAGACTCTGATCATCATGCTAACTCCCCAGTGGAACTTCTTTAGCTTTTCAACATGGAGAATGGAGGATAATTGGAGGGACCTCTGAGTATAACAGATGCCAGAGATCTCTTTAGAAAGAGTTTGCACAAGAAATAAACCAGAGACAAATAACATGCTATATACTAATGACAGAAAAGGTTTTTTTCCTCCATTGTTTTCTGGGAGAAAAAAAACAAACCAAACCAAACCAGAACAAAACAAAAGAAACTGTAGCAGGTTTATCATATGCCCAGGATTGCATTAACAGGCCTGTAAGAACATTAGGAAGGAGGGAGAAACCTTGAAGTAAGAACCATGAATGTGCTAAATCACCTAGAAATATATTCTGCAACAATTCATGAGTAATAAAAGCATGTTGCAGTTTTAATGTATTTCTCAGACCAGTCTGATTATTTACAAAATTACTTTGATTGACCAACGAGATTTTTTGAGGAGATGGGTTAACTTTTGTGATTAGCTTTGCTCATTCGAAGTTGCTGTTTAGATATTCGAACTGTCACATTATATCCTAGCATGAAATCACACTTTGCCCTTTCTTATAAATCTTGAATTACATTATAACACAGCTCAACACTATTCAGTGTCAGCTTTTTTGTCCTTCTTCTTCTTTCCATTGTATTTATTTATTTATATCCTGATAATAACATCCTTGGGGGCACTGTATAAGTAAGACATGTATTTTGGCCTCCTTCTTTCCCTAGGAGTGTAATTGCCTTGTGGTAATTATAAGATGTCATATGTTATTATGAAGGTGCCTTATTGCTCAAACACATCAGGGATATCTGATAATGTAATTACTTCACCTTATCAAACTATTATAAATAATGCGTGAGGAGTGTTTTTTCCACAGCAAAGCTGTCTGAAGACTTATCACATTGAACAGAATGGGAATGCCATGGTAGGACTAGCACTGTGTTCCCTAAGCCCATGGAAAGCAATGGCAGTGTTAAAATAAAATATTTAACCTGAATTCTTAAAGAAAACACATTCAGAAAGTGTGGCTTCTTTCTAAAGGTCCAGTAGAATGCATTATTATCTAAGTGAGCCTTCCAAGAGATGAATAGCAGCTGCAGATTTGCTGTTTCTCTTTTTTTTTCCCTTGACTTTAATTCTTCTTCCTCCTCCTTTCCAGCTTGCCTGAGTGCAACAAAATTGTTGTAATAGCAAATCAATAAGCACTCGAAACATTGGCCATTTTGCGAAGAAATGTGCTTCTATTGGCCATCACTTTAATAACACCTAATGATTATTTCTCACTCTTTCAGCCTCTGAGGTTTCCCGTCACTTTATTGATCAAAGCTTGTGAGAGAGTTCTGATTATAATTAAAAATCATCAATGGGCAAACAGAATGCAGTACTACTTAGAAATAAATGCAACAGATAATCACTAGGTTAGGTGATGCTATCACAAAATATTTCCAATAGTACCAGGCAGAGAATAATTGAAAGTCACTTGAGGAGTCACAATTCAGTAGGACTTTACTGAATCTTAGATAAAGGCTTTTGTGTCCTAAATAAATAGGTACCGTTATTGCTCTAAATCAAACTCTTTCACACTCATGGTGTCCGATTATGATAGAGGATTAATTTTGAGATTTTTGTCCTGAAGGTGGCAATATACCCCTCCAGGATTCACTCAGAAATGCTAGACTAGATCTGATAATGTGACAGGGAAACATGTAAGACAGGAAAAAAGGGGAGAGGACCTCCTTCGGAGTTTCCTGGTAGTGCATCTGCTTCTGGAGTTGTGACCTTATGGTCAGCCCAGCATTCACCTATTATCTGCATCCAGTTGGGCACATTACTGAAAAAGTACCTGATTCTCAGCAGATTGAATGTGAAATGGCTTCTGTGAAACTTTCCAGTGGAGTTAGGATCAAATAAGGTAGAAACAGGAAGAAAAACTACCAGGCTGTTGTTAGATAGGGAGGACAAGAATAACCACCAGTCCAAATACTTGAATTTGAAACATGAACACCTCTAGAAGGGTTCTGAACAAATTCAGCTACAAGTTTAGCTGATAAACTGATACACACTAGGTAAATGGAAGCAATCTATTTTAAGGAAAAGGAGTGCATAAAGAATCTAGATACTTAAACTCTTTTTCTCACCTGTTGCTTTGTGATCTGAGAGCTTCTTTCTTTACTCATTAACATTGTCCATAATATGTACCCACATTTGAGAAAATAAATTTTGGGTACCTTAATGTCTATTAAGTTTTTTATACCAAAGAGCTAGTTTGCTTTCATACATTTCAGAGGCTGCATTTTAAGAACTGGAAGCTTTAAATATTCTCCACCTTTTTATCTAGAGTTCCACAGAAACCGATATGTAAGATGCACTGGGAATTGCTAAATGGCTTCAGCTTTGTCATAATATGCTGAAAAGCCCGTTTATATTCCTTCCAATTGTTAAACTTGCATCAAACTCAATCAGTAAACAAATATGAAGGAAAATGGTACTTAAATCTTATGGCCTGTCTACAGTACTGTAAGTCCTCTCCGGTTTGGAGGATTGCTCTAGGCAAGCCTGCAGAACCGGGCAGAGAAAATCCCATTTTTCTCACAATACATGTGACCACTCCAGCAAATCATGCTGTATGCATCCACCTGGATTCACCAAACCAGTCACCTTCACTTAGCTCAATATTGTGCTTCACCTTAAATACTACACAAAATGAATTCTTAAAAGCTAGGACAGTTGTCTTGCTATAAGGGCATGGTATCAGTCTTCATATAACCTTTCTCAGCTTGCATACATTATTTACAGAGTCATTTTCAGTCACAGAAAAAAGAGTCAGTAACCTACTAAATTTGAATTTACTTAATCCATGTTGTTTACCATGCATTGGCTGGAATCAATAGCCTGGTACCCTTATGCTTTCAGCATGCTTCTTCTATCTTGGTGTGTCCAATTCACCCGGAATGCAGAAGCCATACCCTAGCAGCAGAGTCTCCCTGATATTGCAGGAGTCTCTACGTATTTGAACTGTACTGAAGTTACCATCATTACCTTCATCATTGTCATTATAAAAAAATGGATGAAAAATGCTACACAGTAAGACACCTAGACCTTTTAATTGTTACACATATATAAAAATGTGCAATCACTGTCTGTGTTCTCAAATTCTGCAAAATCATCATATTTTTATGTTTTAGACTCCTCAGTGCACAATTAGGTATGAAGAGCACTGCATTTCTTTGCTATTGCAGTATTTTAGAAGTGTTACACTGAGGAATTTCTTGTCCTGGTGACAGGGATATGTGTGCAGGTTGGCTTGAAATCTGCCTCAAGGGGCCTCCTCTTTGTCCAAGCAACGGGTAGAAGGATTAATATGCAAGTGCTTCTCCTTAAATGGTTGCTGCACTCTGCTGGTCAGCCTTAATATGCCACAGGAAGCTTGCATTTATTTGGAAGTCAAGGCAGACAGATATGTGTGCACATGTATACATGGGAATACAGTAAACAGCACCAGTTCTAGGAGCCATTTAATTTTCTGTAGAATTAAAATTTACTATGAGTCTGTAAATCCAGCTAAGAAGGGAAGTGTTCCATGTCCCATGGCAACAGAAAAGATGCCACAGTATGTACTGCTTTGTAAAGCAGAACATTGCACTTGTATCTATCCAAGATGAAGTCACCAACTTCACAAACGAATGGCAGGACAGCCACACTCAATGTGTGACTGTTTGAAGTAACCAATAGGAGTCAACAAAATGGTCACATAGAAAAACACTTCCTCCCTGTTTATGTAATGGAGAGATGGAAACTGTGTAAGAGGAAAAAAGTGAAACAAAATCAAATATCCAATCTTTCACTTCATTTCCCAAAATAAATACTAGCTTAAAATCCCCACATTTCTTTAGGTAATATTTGGATTTTTGGAAATTTCTCTCTTAGTTAATTCCATGTCCTGCCTCTTCTCTTATGCTGTGGTTCAATCTAGGAAATGCCCATTGCATATACCTCTTTCTACATATAGCTGATTCGGAGTTTTACCAATAGCTGACAGTACCATGAATTAATAATTGCTGCGTTTATGCCGAGTTGAACATGTTGGCTGCTATGTATGTTGTGGAGCTGCTTGCTTCCAATTAGAATGCATGTTGAGAGGACAAAGTTTGAATATGATAGGTTAGCAGTGGCTATTCCTCAACAGCCTTCAAAATACTGGGCAGATATAAGACTGCACTATCATTTGCCAATATTGTGTAGTCTTACACAGTGATACTAAACATCTGTGGTCTACTATCTATACAGATATAGCTCTTACAGAAAAGACATCTTTTCCTTCTGTTCCTCCTGTGCTCTGAGGAGGTCAGGCATGATCTAGTCCAGTCTAAAATCAGTGAAACTTCACTAGTCCTGCAGTACACCTGAAGTGATAAGGACAGCTAAACAGACATCAAAGTCGGCAGTTCAAGGAAGCTATCTTAGATCATTACCTTGGGAATAAGTTTGTATTGTTGCTTTTATTCCCAAATCTCTGCTGCTCACATGTCAGAACAGTGTTTTGGCTCTTTTTGTCTAGAAACAGTGTTGCTCCTTTTCCAGATCAGACTGAAGCATATTTTTCATGTTGGTTTTACTAACTTTAAGATGCAGAGTGATCTTTATGAGACACAGCACAAAAATTACAATTGTAAAGTCATAGCAGGGGTATAAAATAGTGCTGAATGAAAGTGCCGTATATAGCTTTTTTAACCTCAAGACACCTCAAGAGAGGCTTGCAATGCAACTTCCTGTTCTTAGGGAGTTTTCACTTAAGGACAAACCAAAGGGGTTCTCAGGTGCTGTCTTTGGTGTAAACCAGTTTTATTTACCCCTTCACCAACATATTACACTTTCTTTGCATGTATGTTCTTACTGACAACGCAGAATGCATTTAAAGGATGGTACTTGCAGCTTTATAAAATAACAGAATCATAGAATGGTTGGAGTTGTAAGGGACTTTTAAAGGTTATCTAGACCAATTCTCGGTCAATCATCATTGGTTCTCATGTGTCAGGCTCATGTCAGATTACGCACTCTTGAGTTCTGTAATCAACATCATGAACTTTCTCAAATAACAGGTTTCATCACTCTGAAGGAATAAAGATTTGCACTATTACATTCATTGTTCAGGAAGTGCCTGTAAGAATACCAATATTCACCATTAAAAAGTCAAGCAGTAACAACAAATGAAGTATAAACAGAGTAGGGATTTACACAGGGAAAGCAGTTAGGATGTAGTCTACAAGTTTCATGCTGAACAAAGTGCTAATGCTATGTCTAGCCCAAGGTCAGCAGGATTCTGCATAAATTTGTTGACACAAAAATCTGTGCAGCATGAAGGACAACAAACAAGAGTGACAAGAACATCCTGAACCACAACTTAACTGGGAAGGCTACAGTGCACCTTCTTTAGGCCTCTTTTCCTGTCTTACTCTCTGGATGGTGGAAAGGATTGGAAATCTACAACACAATTGCATTTCATCACAAATACCAAGTCTCAGTAGCAACAAGTCTGACTCTGAGCTCTGAATGCTTGAAAGTCTGGGCTGTTTCTTCTCACTAGTCCTGGCATATCTAAACCTTAGTGCAAAAAGGGTGAAGGGTATAAAACAAATCTTGAAACCCAGAAATCATCCAACTGGAAACTAACAGAACCGCAACGCAGGTGATATCTGGGAGATCTTATTTTCTGGCAGACAGACAAATATTCAGCAGCGCTAAGTATATTTTCATTATTAAAGCAAGGTAGTTTAGTCTATATGCCAATGTGTGTATGTCACTTGAAATTAAAGGTGGGTCAAATTACCCATAAATAATGCCGCTGGTCAGTGAACCACGGGGACTGGCATTTTCCATATGCCACAAATATTTTCCCACTCACTTCACTTTCATTTTATTTAAAGTAAGCTATTTGACATCTAAAATGACTGGAGATATGGCAGCTAGGAAAAAAAAAAACAAAACACTTGAATTTTAAAGTCCTTTCCCTATTCTTGTTTCTTATAACAGCCTGTAAAAAGACATGTTTTGATTGATATAAACTATCATGACACACAATAAGAAAAACAATTTAGAAACAGAACAAGGTGCATTGTTGCCAATTGTTCATCCATTTTTCTCATCTACCAGGCAAACACATAGTCTCGATATTGAAATGCAGTCTTATACATTGAAGCCTGATATAATCCTACCAAAATCAGTGTAAAACTGTCTATTTCTGAGGGTGTTGAATCAGGCTCTAATGAAATTGTAAAAGCTCTCAATTTGTTTGAAATATGTTCAGAAACAAGTCAAAGTATGAGGTTCCCATGAACCTTTTACAAAAGTCCTCTGAGCAGCACAGATGAAGTCAAAACTCCACACAGCCACTTCCCTTTGTGGTCTCTAATAATAATATATTTGTGAATAATACATAATTAAATAAGAAGAGCATAAAATTAATTATTTCACTAGATTGTTAATCAGCAGGGTATTCCATGCCCCCCCTCTTCCTAGTAGCTAACCTGTCAGGGTCTAATAATTGTTGCCATGAATGGGGTTGGGTTAAGGTCCCCAAGGAATGCCAATTCTCTTGTTCCATTAGTGAAAGCACATATAGATCATTTTCAGTACTAATCTGGGGCTAAAATCAATTATGTCTCTTGTATTTAAAAATTAAATTGACTCACCATGGGAGTAAGATAAAGGGAAAAAATGCATTCCTCCTATTATGTGTAATTACAATTGTAAAACATTTTCTTTCGAAATGTAATTGCTGCCTATAGAGACTGAAGCTGGAGAGCTTAAACTGTTTAGCTGACACATTCAGTCGTCTTTCAGGTTTTTCCTTTGGATTATTTAGTGTGCTGAAACAGTCTTAAAGAATTCTCTACTTCTAAAGACTCTCAGAAACAGCTCAGATTTTGGAGGGAAAAAAAGGAAAAAAGAAGATGGAGAAAGAATTAATTCTGTCATCTTATTAAAAAACATGATGGAAATGATTTATTCTTATAGATACTTTACTCTTTTAGGAAGAAAAACGATCAACCAATCATAATCTTAAAATTTCCCTCTTCCTCAAAACCGTATAGCTTGCTGCTTATATCTGTCTTTTCATTATTGAGTTCTTATGAGACCTTCAAAAGTAGTTAATGAATGCTATGCAATATATATGACCTGCAATTCAGGGACAAGGTTTTGAAGGTCACCAGAGAGTGTAATATTGGTCCTTTCTTCTGCTGGGCAGTAATACACTGAAGATCACATAGTTTTACAGGATGGTCATGTAAGATATTCCTTAGATACCCAATGAATTAGACACCCAAGTCTGGAGTCAGACTGCAGTCATATGACACTATTGGAAGTTTTTGATTCTTTACAGTCTTTTCAATAGCAGTAGATCTGTGCATCAAGCAGTTATATGTGCTAAAGAATAAGTATCATAGAGTATAAGAAATTGCTTATGAGGAAATAAGGCTTCCTTATTTACAAATGTAAATGAGCTCTGAAGCAAACCTGAGTAGTAAAACAGTGCAAAAAAAGAAAAAAAAATTGTATCACTTCTCACACTAATCACATTCCAGGAAACTGCTTATAAAAGATTTTTAAATTATCAGTGTCTTCCATAAACCAGTTGAAAATAGAAATATGTGTTTGAGGCAAACTATATCCCTACGTCCACTGACAATTTTCAAGTTCCCATTGTTTTTGCCAGACTTAGAACCTCTTGAAGAATAGGATGAATTGTTTGCAGAAGCATACACAATAAATGTCTCTGTATTAAATTTTGTTTCTTATTGTATTATTCATCAAGTCTAGTTATATGCATATTATAGGTATGAATGGTTATCTATACAGTTACAAGCAACTTCCAGGATGACGGTTTCTGGACAGCTTATTATTCATGTGGTTTATTTCCCATATTTAGAAGTAACCTCTGACCTGGGGATTCTATAACGATTGATTAGTCATTTATTAAGACATCTAGAATCCATTATTCATCCGCCATAAATTATTTATAAAGGTACTTGCAATTTGATGCATGACTGATATATTTAGAGTACATAAATAAGCCAAGAAAAGCTAACTCCTGCAGTGTCCTAGCATTGATAAGGATTGTATTAATAACCAAGTACAAAACCAATGGGAATTATAGTTTAAATTAATATTTAGTCTTGAAAAAATGACAAATTTCACCCCATTCTTTGAAAGCAATCAAACAACTTATTTTAAATGTTTTCTAAATTATAGAAGTCCATCACTTCTACCACCCTGAGCAGAATGAAACACTAACCTTTGATTTCTGTGAAATTAATTCTATGTTTACCAGAAAATGATAAATTTTATTTCTTTACAAATTTTCACAGACATGGCAAGGTATTTAAGTTTTTCATAACTGTGTGAAAAAGCTGAACTGAATCACAAGCATGCTGAAAATCCATGGGTGGTTTGACTTCAGTGTGGTTTAATAAACTCAATTTTTTGAGGTTCATGAAAGATTAATGAATGTGAGATGGAAATGTTTGCGCCGCTGGGAAGCCAAAAAAATTCTTGTGCACCTGATTTCTCTTCTGTCCTACCCTGTATTATTTTATCCTATTCTGATTATCATGCAGTGCCAGAGCCAAAAAATACTTATTAATCTGAGTTCTTTTCACACCATGTCAAAAACTTTTTTTTTTTTTTATTTATTTATATTATATAAATATACCCATTTCCTTGCAGCTTTTAAGAGCAGAGAAACCTAAGGTCCAAGAAGCATTCCTTGCGTTTGGAGTAAGAAGGAATGAGGTGGATACTGCTTTTCTGAGGTCATTCTGAGGTCTACCTAAAGGTAGAGCTTGTGAAGTACTGACCACAGATATTAAATAATATGGATCAGACCATGAAACATCCTAGAAGTAAAGATCAATTAAACTGCATTGCATATTAAGTGGTAAGCTCACAGATGCAGCCTGGTGAACTCAGAGTTTCTTAAATTCTGATCTAACTGGAATTACCTAAAAACAGGAGAGGACTGGACATATTACAATAATTCATTTCAGCTGAGAAGTAATTAACTTTATAAACAATGGAAGTAATGACATACTCTGAAAAAAATAGTGAAAGAAGACAAGTGGACATGATTGTCTGGCACATACAGCTTCCAAGCTAGGGTGATTTTGCATGTGTGCAATTTTAAGTGACTAAATTGAGCAGTATCCATTGATGAGTGGGGCTTTTTCATGGTATACACAGAAATACCCTATTATGTCTTGGGCAAAAACTAAGAATTATCATCTTTTCATTCTTTTCATCTCTGCAATACCAACACTCATGAGTGACAGTCAGCACTGGGACTTTTACTAGCTCTGGCATCATCAAAAATTGTGTGGTTGGTAATTTGAACAGTTTGCCCTTCATTTTATGGTGCAAACTAAGTAAGAGTATTAGGCTTACAGAACATGATCTGGGATATGATTCAAGGGCAAGAAAAGTCTATGTTTCTGATGAAAAAAATAAAAGTGTGACGTTCAGATCACAAAGTAGCTACACAGAATTTGGGGGAAAACTATTTTAATGCAGCAGATATCAAACTCCAGCAACACTATTTTTACAGACCAGATGCTCAGCTTGTGTTTAATTACAAGAGTGCTGATGACTTGAGCTGAAGATCTGTCCCAGTAAAAGGAATTTGTGACTATAAAACTTTGCCTCATATAAGGTTGTTCATTCCTCTGAAAAGATTTTCTTTGTCTATAAAACTGTCCATGAAGAATTGTTTCTGGTGCTGAAGTTCAGATGTTATTTTAAGTAAGTATTATTCTGAATTTTTACCACTGGTAGGTGACAGAGTTGTTGCAAAGCCTAGCAGAAATAAGAGAAAATCATCATTGCTTCAAGACCTACACTTTATATCAAGAAGATAGATGTTAGGAGGCATAACAGAACTGCATCTTGTGCTACATTCTTTCACTGACTGTGTTCATTAATGAGATATAAATTATGAAAAATCAAGAGGAGCAGAGAAGAGGTCAAATACAGAAAGTCAGTGAAAAGTAAGATTCTGCCTCCTCTTACAGTCTACTTCAAGTCTGATCTAACTGGGCTGGCAAGACAACAGGGAATAATGAACTGCCTCCACACCCTCTGCAAATAACTATCACTCTCCATTACTGTTGATACAGAGGTGGCAAAATAGATATTGCACAAAAAATGCAAGCTTTATCAACGCAGGCAGACGCTAAGAATATAATGCTATTTTTCAGCTGCAAGCCATTTTTGAAACTCTTCAGGTTTAAACAACTGAATCCCTGTTTGATATATCTGATGAATAGAATAATGAAAGGGAAAGAGTGTACCTGGGTGTTTTTCATGGATTATTCCCTTTAGCTCACCCTCACCGTAGAAACAAGAAGCATCATCTCCCAGCGACATCTGACTCCTTTGCTATCTTTAAAATGCTTCCCCAGATAATACATTACTGTGTTTGTAGCATCTTCCCTGTGGTTGCCCTAATGGTTTCAAAACCACCCTGGTTTGTTGACAAAACAAATGAGTTTGGGACGTTGTGATGAAGGACACTCTTCCCCTGAGTTTAGATGCAGAAGGGGCCACTGCAGTATCCATAAACATGCTGTTTAAAGCAGAGGCAGAAGGAAGATAAGAATCCTGAGCAATTTGATCAGCTACACATAGGGACTCAGAATCTGCTTTGACTAGAAAATATCTGATTGACCTTGAACCCGAAACAACCTGTTAGGGGGTAGGTTGGTTCATTTGCTCTCTGTCAGCTGTTGGCTAAGAGCACATTGTTTCTCCCTTTCAGATTTTATCTTCAAAAAAACAGGCTGATGGGAGTGTGATAGCATTGGGCCAGGGCAAGGAGAAGACTGTATTTGCAACAATTTTTTTCATTTGCTTTTATTCAAAAATAAGTAAAACCTGCTAAATCAAACGTTACGCAAGATCAGAAAAGAAGGTTAACATTTCTATAAAAGCATTGTGGCAAAAGGTGGTCAGGCCTAATGTGACTGGATTTAAATGAACAAGCAACTAAAATAGTGATATTTACAATCAGGGAACAATGCACAGAGTTAGATATAGGTTCAGTTGACTTCGGAACAGATTTTGAAGTGTTATTCACAATATACAATGCATTGTGGTGTGAATGATCTTGATTTTGATGAGATCATGAGATTATTTATGCATTAAAATATTTAATATTATTTGGACTGTTATTTGTGTGTTCCTTTACATTCCTACCAAAGTAAGAATACTCATATATCAGTCCTGGGGTCCGAGTAACCCATTCTTGATAAGTGTGTGGGAAACTCCAAAATTTCCAAGACAGCGTCTTCCACTGCTTTGTGATCTTTACTGATGCAAGTTTCGTTAACTCTCATTTTAACTTCTTCTTGCTGAAATTATCTGCCAGGAACTTCAAGAACAGATTGTTCCGTCTTCCTCAGCAGCAATCTGCTACAAATGTGTAGACTACTATCGGCAGCACCCCTAGGCTATCTTCTGTAGACTAAACAACCTGAATTCATTCAATCTTTTGTTTAGGTCATTTTGTTAGACCTTTTCTGACCTCCCTTCTTGTTTATCTTTTGAATTCACTATACCCAGACCTTTCTTGAAGTGATATGTTCAAAACTGCTTCTAGCATAATAATGCATTGGTGTCTTAAGAGTCTGGAGATAATGAAAGACCTCCTCTCACTAAGCACTATTCATAACGTTTTTTTTTTTATCATTTCAAGATACCTTTATGACATATAGAACTGATTAATCTATCCCAAAGTAAAGAAGTTATATTATTTTGCCCAAAGATCAGGGCAGCTGCACAATGATGACCAGTTCTTTCAAAAGTACAAACTTATTTAACTCTACTAACTTAAAATAAAAATCAAGTCCATCCACTAAGCAATTACTTCAAATCTATTCCTTTTTTTAAAATAGCACAGCTACATAATAACACACCCAATTGCCCCCAGTGACAGCAAGGAGAACATAGTTGACTTAGATAACCATCCTTAAAATGTTTGAAGACAGACAAGGTGAGACTTGCTTCCAGTCATTACTTTTGTGTGTTGCAGAGTAGGAGAAAACAACTTGGCAATCCCTTGCCACTTCCATGCACTGTAATAAATTTGCCTGCCTATTAGCAGTCATTTGGCTTTCTCTATTATTTTCCCCAGGTGTTCCAGAAGCCAAGAAACTCTGAGAGATGACGTTCATGGTTAAGTAACTGTATCTTAACTACTACCACACATCAGCTGAGCCACAATCCATGTTCATACCCTTACGCTGCAGGAGCTAGGATGTAATTTGATTTACCACATAAGGGAAGGTGTTAATCTCAGCTGACAAATTTTAAATTTACTGCTGTTAAAGCCTACATATATGAAGACAGTCTGCTTAGATGATAAGTTTAAATTACAGAATGAGGATCTCTTAAACTGGAGCAACTTTATCAAAAGTCTGAAATAAAAGAAGATTATATTTCCTGAAGTTATTCATTCACAGTGTCTTTGATTCTTTGATGGTTCATTAGAAAGAGCTGAAATACAACAGCAGCCCAATTAGCAAATGAATTTTGGTATTAAAAGACCCAGTATTAATGATGGTAAGTTACAATGCTTTCCACTTAGCCAACATCATTACTGTGACATTTCCTTGTCTTAAATTCAGGTATCATCTGATGTAATAGTGTCACCTACACTTTTCTTAACAGGACAAATTGTGGAGGCAAGTCAAGCCATTATTATCTCTGAAAGCTGGTATAGTTTTCTTGTCTAAAGAGGGTTTCTGATGCCCAATCCATTCATGACTTGTTTTCAAACAGGTATGTGAAACGAACTGAACATTATCCAATGTTTTCAAAAGGACTATTGAGGAGAGACTGTGCTAGAAGTAAACAGGTAAGAAAACTTTTTAGTTTTCCTAGAAAACTTTTAGTTTTTTAGAAAACTTTTTAGTTTGTCTGAAGGTAGTTCAAGAGTTTCCTTTCTGATTTCTAACCATTTGCCTCTGGGCATGCTGTTTCATGTTTTCTTCTTGAAAAGTCAGTTGGTCAGGAGATGTCCAATAACATATGATTAATGACCTACAAGGTAAAAGTTGTCTGATGAATTTTCAACCTTTTAAAAATGTATAGAAAGAAGGGAAAAAACTCACCATTCCTATCCTGCCCTGCTCTAGACTGACAAAGTGTGGGATGAGAAAGCAGTTGCATTTGGAGTATATTCTTTCTCTAATAAATTCTTATGGGCAAATTTAGTTTAACAGAATCTTAACTTATTCTTGGGCTAGTGTGACCACTATATCGGCACTATATGTGACATAAAAAATAAACAACCTAAGCATTCCATTTCTAAAAATTTCCCTTATGACACTGTGCTGCTACAGCAGTACTGTCTGTAAACCAGAGGAGTGGAGGCCAGTGCCAGCCATTGAGCAGAGCATTGCAGAATTACAGCAGAGATGGATAAGTTATGCAAAGGGACCTGGAGACTTTAGAAATATGAGCAGGAAACAGTGAAATGAGTTTCAGTCTGGAACAGTGGAAAAAAACCTCATCTAATGCCTCTGGAGAGAGGTGTGCAAAGAGGTAATCTGAAACAGGCATTCAATCAATGGAAGATGTGATATTTAGGTTGTAATAATAGTGAAAGAAACCTGTGGGGTGACAATAAGCCATTTCTCTGATAGCAAAAGGCAGGCAAGACCTGCAGCAGAGAGTGTGAATGTGCTTTTGGGAAGTCCTGCAAGGAAACATGATATCATGGCCCAGAGAGGAGGCACAACTCACATGCTATGCTGGAATGATAATGATCTGAAAATGTTAACAATGAAAAGAGTGAAGAGAAGTGGTTCTTTTCAACAAAACTGATTGAAAAGCAGGAAGTGACAGGGAGAGAAGTATCGGAAGAGACAATCAAGAAGCAAGAGGGGGAATAATAATTGCTTGCACAGTGTGAAAATCTGTTGATACTGTAAAGGAAAGAAAATTATTGAAGATGGTCTAGGGGGCTAGGCAGCAGAAATAGAAGAAACTAAGCAGAGGAAAAAAATTAGGCTGAATTAAGTAATTACCAGTTCTTAATGCAAAAGTCTATTAGACGAAGAAATGTTCTCCTGAGACACTGCTGTAAGCTCTTCAGTGCAGGCACCATGACTGCTTATATGTTTGCATAGCACCTAGCACAGCTGGGATCCTGATCCTTATTTGATCCTGTAGGTTCTGCTGCAATAGAAATAACAAACAGCAATAATTATGTACTGTGTTACAGCCGTAGGGAATATGAGCTAAAACTGAATTCTCCTCTTACACTCAACTGAGGTCAATGGAATTATTCAGATACAGGATGGTGGTGCTAGCAGGACAATTTGGCCCAGTTCATTTGCAAAAAACAGAACATGTGAGTTTTCTGCTCCCAAATATATCTACTTATTTCTGTTATAGAGCCATGCAGGCTAGATGTTTTCTGTTTACACGAGGGGGGATATTTAATGCCTGAAGAACTCATATTGTAGGGCAGACTGGTAGATGTGCAGAGACAGGGACTGGAATACCAATGGGTGTTTCTTTAGAGCAATAAAATTTGCTGTAAGCTGCAAAGTAGAAATCTGCTCCTTTAGCACTTGTGTTTGGGGAGTCAGACGGCAGCCTTTCCTCCCAAATCACTCACATTTCAAATAAGTTCGTGTGCAGTGTCTGATTCTTCAATAGACAGGAGTGAACTTAGAGACCAATTTCTGAGATAAACCATGCCAATCCTGAAGAAATAAGGACACTGGACAACAGAAAAGAGCCCCTGCGCTGCTGTAGCTTGGGAGTGGTGGGTTGGGGTTATTTCTGTAGGTTACATGTAGATGATAGCCTTCACTGACAATAAAATGTTACTTTCCTGTCTAAAGTGCTGTGGGGTGGCCTTGTTTTTCTCTGAGTGGGCCATGTAATTGATGTTATTATTATTTTTTATTATTATTATTATTATTGCTATTTTGATGGCTGAAAGCTAAGAAAAACTGGGGCTTGTCATGAAATTGAGAAATAGCTGTCTGATAAGAAAGCAATTGATGACAGCAGTCCAATTCTATTAATTTCCTGTCTTGCTTTGCTGATACTGGAGTGTACTTTAGCAAAATGACTGATGCCTTTTAAGTCAGCTTTATCCCTGACTCTTGTGCATCTGAGAAAGACCCAGCAGTGGGTTCGGCAGATAAAGTAGAAAGAAAGACAGGAACTACCATTATGAAATGCAAAGTCAATTTGAGTGTCAACAGCAAAGGCAGGGGATACAAGCTTTAAAGAGCTCCAGCTTGAGAAAATGAGGGCACCACATTGCATATCCCTGATGAACTGCTCATGTTTCAGGCTTTAGAAGAATGCTTCATTTAGATGCTTTTTCATTACACATCGATTTTCACTATTTTAGACCACAGGACTCCCCAGGCTTCTTGTGGATACTACATAAGTTAGAAGCAAACATTTTGCAAAAACCTTGAAGTTTGTGAATATCCAAACTTAATTACATAAGTTTCCTCATTTGAATGGGACAAAGCTGCACTTTATCCCTATTTGGTGTGAAAGTGCAGCTGCAGTATAGTATTATATAACACCCTTTTCTTCTAAAACTTGTTTTAATGTGAAAATCACAGTGCAACATAAGAAAAGAAAATTTTAATTTCACTTTTTGAGGCTATAAAATGAGTGAATGGAGAAATGAAGTAACTTGCTTAAATTGTAGGAGCCATGGGACACTGCTACCACCAGGCTTCACTGTTTTGATAGACCACCAGAAAGAAAATTAAAAATTAACAAGAGATGTGGCTAAGGTTAATCGTTAAAGCCTACAAAGTTCTTCGTACCTCATTCAGCTCAATTAATTTTGTGATACTAGAGAGATGCGACACACTCGGTCTCCTCCTTAGCAGTAGGTAAACATGCACAGTTCATTGATGAAACACAGTGGGGTTTATCATTAGTGTTGAAATCAAGAACAATGAGTTTATCTTTGTTCCCAACTGGGTAATATTCTTGTTCCTGGGTTTCTAAATCAGTTGCCATGTGACCATAAATAAGTAGTTTGTTTTTTTTTGTCTTTGTTTACCTGTATGTCCCACAGGAACCCTTCCCATAAGGTACTAGTAACATACAGAATCATAAAATGGTTTGGGTCTTAAGATCATCTAGTTTCAACTCCCCTGACTTAATAACATTCAAGCTCTAATTTTTTTCCTGACACAAGGCCTGTGTTTCCACCATTTCCTCTCACTGCCTGAGCAAAACAGGCACTGTAGAGGTATGATTCATTCACATTTGAGGTCTGTTTTAGGATGAGGTGAATCATGCCTGTTTCTTTCCATTGACTATAAAGGGAGACAAGGTTGACTAATCGAGGCATAGTTGTCTGTAGCACAGACACCTAACGTTAAGTGAGATGAATCCCACACTCATAGCTAGATCAAGTCTGACAGAAACGGTGACAGCCAGCTGGGTCCAGCACAGCTTTGGCTCTGGCACAGTACTACACGAAAGCATATTGCTTCCAAAGCTTTTTTGAGACTAAATAGCCACCTTCTCATGGTGCTGAGAGGACAGGTTAATTATCATAGAGGACACAAGCTGGAGTATCTCTGCATGTTTTTCTTTAATTAAGCAGTTTTGGGGAGTTTGGTACAGGAGCTAGGTAAAGTAGGAGCTGGGTAAAGTAAGTTAAGTTTAACATGATCTTTGTGCTCCAGTGTAATATTGACCTTGCTGTGCATGAGATGGCTCCAAGCAGAGCATCTTGTGGGTGTCTTCTTTTTATGATTGTAAAGCAGCCATGATGCTCTATGCATTTCTGCAGCAGAATGTCTGTGATAGTTACATTTGCTTCTTAAATCTATAGAGAGTTGATAGAACTGAGTTTGTGGCAGCCAGCTTAAGTCTGGAGGCATTAATGTTTTTCATATATATTTTCTCTGTTGTCTATATTATGCCAGACCCTATTACTTGAACCACCTGTCTAAACAGGATGAATGGTCCATTTTTATGCCCACCTTACTGCACATGAAGAAATGTCATAGATAATTCATGCACAAACAGCACATTCTTCTCTAAAGGGAATCCAAGAAAACTTGGGTCTGGAATAAAATTACTGACATTGTGTCATGACTGAGCAATAGTCAGCTGATCTCTTCTTAGAGTGTGTAGACCTGCCAGATGGACTAGACTTTCAGAATAGACCTTAATCTGGTTCCTAGAATTCTCTCTGCCATGATAGAATCATAGAATCATAGTATGGTTAGGGTTGGAAAGGACCTTAAGATCATCAAGTTCCAACCCCCTTTCCATGGGCAGGGACACCTCGCACTAAACCATCTCACCCAAGGCTCTGTTCAGCCTGGCCTTGAACACTGCCAGGGATGGAGCACTCACAGCTTCCCTGGGAAACCCATTCCAGTGCCTCATCACCCTCACAGGAAAGAACTTCTTCCTTATATCTAATCTAAACTTCCCCTGGTTAAGTTTTAACCCCTTACACTTTGTCCTATCACTACAGTCCCTAATGAAGAGTCCCTCTCCAGCATTCCTATAGGCCCCTTCAGATACTGGAGGGCTGCTCTAAGGTCTCCACACAGCCTTCCCTTCCCCAAGCTGAACACCCCCTGCTTCCTCAGCTGGTCTTCATGTGGGAGATGCTCCCGTCCCCTGATCATCCTCGTGCCCTCCTCTGGATTTGTTCCAACAGTTCCATGTCCTTTTTATGTTGAGGACACCAGAACTGCACACAATACTCCAGGTGAGGTCTCATGGGAGCAGAATAGAGGGGCAGGATCATGTCCCTCGACCTGCTGGTCACGCTCCTTCTGATGCAGCCCAGTATAAGGTTGGCTTTCTTGGCTGCGAATGCACACTGCTGGCTCATCTCAATCAAGCTTTGGAGGGAACTCCAAAATCTACAGATAAAATTTACAAGAAAAGAAACCCAAAACATTACAAAACATATGAAACATCACAATTCATATGAAATACATACCCTTATCTTCATCAATAGTAATTCCAAATTCTCAACAATCATACTGTGAAGGCTATTTTCCTCTATAATTTCCAACAATGTTACTGCTCAAACAAATAACTTGCCCAAAATTAAACACTGAATTTTAAATAGATGATAGAACCAGAATTTCCGCCATATATGCTGTTCTGAAATATCTTGGTTGCTAATTGTATCATAAATGTGTCAAGAAATATTTCAAAAAATAACATGAATAATTTTTCATTTTTGCTGACATTTTGGTATGAATTTGCTGTTGCAAGGCCCAAACTTACAAAGCTTCAGTTTCTTAAATATTTAGCTACTAAACATTTTTAGAGAATGTTCATCAGCTAAGATACATTTTCTCTCTGCCCCTCTTATTTAGTAAATTTGTGAGCAAAACAGAGAGCAAGTAGTGTTTTCAATCATAGTAAAATCTAAATAAAATATTTTATTCCTGTGGAAAGGTCTGTCTGAATGAAAACCACATTTTTTACTGAAAGCAACATTTCAAATGAAAGTATACACAGAATAGATATGCTGTTACGCAGAGTTAAGTCTGAGCACAGGGTGAGATGAATGATTGCTTTTGTAGTATGAAGGGAAGAACTGAAAGACCAACAAGGAAGGCAAGATAATAATCAATAGAAGCAATGACTAAGCTGGTTGTATTTCAGCAATAGAGGTAGAGGGAAAAACAAAGACACACTTTAGAGATATTAAACATGCATAAATGACAGGATTTGCCATCTGAATATGGAGTTCTTCCTCAAGAACAAACTAGCTTTTGAATTAAATCATCCATCAACACGATATCTTCAAAAGGAAATGAAGGAAAAGCTGCTTCATACGCATCTTCCCACTAACAAAATTATGAACATTACTATCCAGGAAACAAATTGTCCACTGACAGATCAGTTATGAGGAGAGTTTTCAATTGCACTGACTATGGTCGAGGAAAGCACTAAAACATATGCTTAACTTCATCCATCCATCACAGAAACAGAACTAAATAACCCTCAGTGTGATAGTAACTTAGTAGCTCCTGAGTTTTAATGTATTTATTCTTGCCATCATGATGTTGACAGTGCTATTTATTATCCCTGATTTACAGGAGGGAGCTTAAACACATTTAGGGCAGGTTTCTAATTCCCACAGAGTTCAGTTCTTTTGAGGGTCTGGGACTATAGATCTGCACAGTGCGATGAAGCACAGTACAGAGAAATCTGAATCACTGCCAACTGAGCCTGATTGTAAGGAGGCTTATTAGTGTGAGCATAGCACCATTCTAATGCTCTTATGTTGCTTCCAGCCCTGAAACAGAGCTCCTGCATCGTGAAGCTTGATTTTTTTTCTTCTTTTTCATGGGCACACCAGCTCAGGATAATGCCAGCTGGGAGAGTGCTGTGCTCCATTAAGCAGTGTAGATTTAAATATCTGCATTGGTTACCCATCAATTTCCCAGCATTCAGCAAGACCGAATCCAGCTTTATGACTCTGACACTATTATCCTAATGGATGGAATACTTGTCTCTAAGGAGGTGGATGGATAGCTCCTTTGGCCTTACCAGGCTTATCTATATATTTGCTTAGAAATAAGCACATTCTCAGATGCTTCGCAGAACTGGGGCTGAGATGTTACTACAGATAGTGATTCCTGGGAAACAAAAAAAAAAAACACTTGCTGAATTTCCTGAAAATAACAATCTCAGGGCCACTAAAAAAAAAAAAAAATATTGAAAAATGGAGAAAAAAAAATTTCATGTTTCTTTAAAACTTGTGGATAAAACTAGACAGGGATTCTATCTGCAAAGAAGACATTAGACAGGAGTCAAAATTCACACTGCAACCCTTAGTAATCAACAACTGACTTGAGCATTAATGAACTAACTTTTCCATTAGGTAACAGCCAATAGATTGCTGCAGTCGTACATTGTCTCTCTGCTCCAATGTCCTAGTTTTCTCCAAATGCCAATTTAAAATGCTTTTCACTGTTGCAAATAGTGTAGTTAACTGCTAGAGAACAATTTTATTGCCCTAAAACAGCACTATATTTGCATTCATTACTATGAGTCTTAAAACCTATTACTGATATAAAAGAGAGGATAACAACATGAAGGGTTTGAAGGGCAGTAGATAATAGTCTGAAGAGGGCTCTGAAATGCCTGAAGTGTCAGACATAAAATAGGAATGATAAACAAGTTCATTATTTGTTAGTAACGGCTATGCTGGAGGGGAAAATTTTTTATGGTATTTTTTTCCTTTTTAAAGTTTTATGGAGAATACATTTCAGTCCTAAGCTGATCATAAATTAAACATGTTTTACCCGGCTGCTCAGTTAAGAAATAGCAAGAACTAATGAGCTGTATAGTGGTAAATCTGTTAAGCCAATGTGAAAGCACTCTGTAGGGCAATCTCTGAAGTACAAAAGAGAGAAAAGTCCCATTTCCACAGACTTTTACATGTCACACTTTTAGGTTGAGCTCAGCTCCATACCACCTTGAAGCATATGAGTCCAGCAGAGACAATACTGTCTTGACTGTTTGGCAACCAAGAAGGAAAAAATATAACGTGAAGGGACATAGAGATTCTTTAAATAAAAATTACAGATTCTTTAAATAAAAAGTACACTTCCAAACCCTTCATTCTGTCAGATGTTAGATCAGTATTTCAGTATCTGATCTTTTTAGTTCCTGACAAGGATCTCTTAGAGGCTTTGTTTAAATGTAGATCTGGTCAGCTTCTCTGGAAATCAAGCCAGTGAGTGTATCTGGACACTGAGAAGCTTGTACTTAAATACAGTATTTCCTTTGGAGTACCTTGACATATATTGGTGATTTCCAAATCATGTTTGAAATTTAACACAGTCAGACACAGACTCACTAGGAAACTTTCTTCCTCAAGTTTTGGCTTATTCACATGTTTTTACCATTCATGAAAGACTGGTATTTCAACACAAACTATTTAAAACGTAAGAGAAAACACAAAGAGCAGTCTGCAGACAGTTGCAGTGCAAAATACGTATCTTCGTTGCTTTTTTAACTAATTACAATGTGAATCGTTGAACTCTGCACATTTTATTCTAACAGTTGAGATTCAAAAGCTATCTAAGCTATTTCCTTAAACTGTTGCACAGTATTGCTCCTCAAATGATTACAACTTCAAAATCAATAGCCATCCAATCCTTACATATTTCTAGGTTTTGAAGATGTAAACATTCAATAAACCCTAGCCTTTCAGCTCCTCCTGGGGAAAAGTCAGCTTTATCGGAGCAGATTTTCTTGAAGAATGCTCTGCAAAGATGGGCAGGTGTCTTCTGACTGACTCATCTTGACATTAGATACCAAGAATTTCACCATTAAAAATCTAAATGGAACAAGAAGGTTTACCAAGTGATTACAAACATGTAATCCACTTCTATTCTTTTCCCTGAAATATGAAGAATAAACTCACATTTTAGTGGGGGGAGGGAGGGCTGCATAACTGTTTTAGCTTAGCATGTCTGATTAACCCCAAAAGTTCCCATGATATATAATATAATGGCATCTAGTCTGCCTATGATTTTTAGGTATCACTGTGTCTTTCTTTTTATCATTATCATCATCATCACCATCATCATCATCATTCCTATTATTATTGTTGCATCTGTCATTGTCATTAATTCATGCTCTATCCAAAACAGAACACCTATAAGCATAATAATCTTATTAAGGATAAATAGGTGCATAGTTGGTGCCTGACCTAAATTTTAGACTTTTTTATAGCTGATAAAGAGAAATTCACCTGACGTGATTTATAAAATTACTTCAGAATGAATCTTTTCCTACCAAGCTTGAAGACAGAGGTTTCCCCCTAGATATTTCTGCTGGATGGAAGGAATCCCACCCATCAGTTCTATGTGATAGTCTGTTTTCAAAGCAGTCTCAGAAATCTTTATTTAAACCCCACATACAACACAGAAAACGAGTTTTTTGTAAAGTTATCAGGATGCAAAAACCTGTTATGCTGTGTTTCTGATTTCATAAACTGCATATAAAAGACCATCCTCTTCTTTTAAAATAACTGGCCATATACAGTTAAGGTGATTGTACATTGCAGTGAAAAAAAAAAAAAAGAAAAAAAGCTGAAAAGAAAGAAAAGAAAAAAGCAGAGAAAAAGAAAGATTAAAAAAATGAAAAAAGGAAATAAAAAAGAAAAAACAAAAAAATAAAAAAAAAAACAACAACCAAACCCAAAAATTATTGAGTTTCCAAGTTAATTTTTGTTCAGCTGTTCTAAAGCCTATGCACCTACCAATCTGCACTATATTTTGAAGGCCTAAGGGGGTGCCTTGGCTTTATAAAAATGTCAAGGCTGTTTTCAAAAATAATTGACAGGACAAAAAAAAAAGTTATTAGATACAGTTGAAGTAGAAACAAACTAATCCAAAGTGTCTATAAAGGTTACTCAAAGTTTGTACTACTGCAATGTGCAGTCACTAGTGCATTTCCATTTTCTTCAGACTTGAAGAAAATATTTATTATTTGATTTTTATTTTAAACTGAAAATTAATTCTGTCCTTACATAAGGTAAGAGGGAACAGCTGTTAATGATGTGCATGCAACACTACAGTTTTGACTAGACCAGAGGCAAACTCATTTAAGTTTTCAGTTTCTTTTTGTCAATCACTTTCACTGGAATAATGAACAGGTTTAAATCATTATATAATTCCTTTAAAAAGATAAAAAATAAGATTCAAACATTTCTAAGAAATCAGTCAGTCTCTCAAGATAGGGTACCAGGGACTAAAAATCGGGGGATGTGGCCATGATAAGACTGAGGTTAATACAGCCATAGATGGATCACCCAGTCTGCAAACGGTGATTCCTCATAAATCATTATGAAAAATACACAGGCTGTGCCTGTTCATAAATTCAAAGCAAGTGTCTATTTCCGTAAAGCCCAAGCAGACAGACAGCATTAGGGATGCAAACATGCCACCACCACATGCAATAGTTAATGTGCTAGCTTTTTAACAAATTGAGCCACTTCACTGTCCTATTTATCAGTTCAAGCTATTCAGAAATGTTGCTACCATATGTTGTCCATTGAAATGAATGCTAAACACTGCATTTATAAATGGTAATTTATGACTCATAAACGTCTCTGCTATTAGAGTCATTCTGCCACTGTGAATGGAATTGATAGCAGTTTCTGCACTTCATGTTTTGTTTTTTCACTCCCCTCATTTCAGGGATATTGTTGATATTAAAGCTTTAGTGCCTCATAGAGGATGTTATTTAAAAGACTGCATGTATTAGAAATAAGTTATTTTTGTGTGCTATCTACCCTGCAAATTGGTTTCATCTTCCGAGTAAACTTTTAGGGCTAAATATTCAAAGAGGACCTCTGGAGTATGCAAAGTGATCAAACAGTTTTCAGTTATAAAAAAATTGGCTTAAAAACCAAATAAGCAAACAAATGAGCTCCCTTCTCCTCCTCCTTCCTGCAAAGCCTTTTTCCAATCTATATTTACTCCACTACAGAGAAGTTGAGCCTGAAGTTGCACCCTCTTAAATCCCTCTTTTGGCAAAATACAAATGCTTAGGCAGATTTGCCTAAATTGTTTTGCTGTTTTATAGCCTTGGAATTAATTTTGGTCAGAATTCTTGACTCAGTCTTTATGAAAATGTTATCTATGTGGCTTCCTGTGAAGCCTACTTCCTAATGACAAAAAACCTCATAGTGGGTCCTGTTAAAAATTCTGAATTTATAAGAAAGGGTAATTTTTACCAAGTAGGTTGATTGCAAGTTCCAAGGTGACTTAGGACTAAATTTTCAGAGAGAGCCCTTGGAGTGCTGGGAGTGGAAATCTTTTAGTGTTATGCATCCAGGAGTTTGCTGAGTACATTTTCTCACCAAGAAGACCTTGAGTGGTCAGTTCCTCCTGTGTTCCTCAGACAGATCTCCACATGGCCTAAATTGCTCTCAAGAAGGGACTAAAGAAGGAGACTTAAGAGTTAATTTAGATTAAATACTTGATTTTTAAGTAGCTCAAATTAGGTAGGTGGAATTTCATCCTGGGAAAACATTCTTCTATGTGTCTAATGCTTCTGTACAAATATCCACAGGTGTCCAAGGAAATTAGATTTATGACTAGAAGGAATGTCTCAAAATTTATCAACTGTTTGCAAATACTAATCTGATATAAGTGAACATAGATAAATAGCCCACTAATGACTGAAAACTTCCCCAAAATATAGGGATTTCTGTAAAGTTGCACATGTAACCTGGACTGAGATAGAATCATAGAATAGAATCATAGAATAGTTAGGGTTGGAAAGGACCTCAAGATCATCTAAGTCCAACGCCCCTGCCACGGGCAGGGACATCTCACACTAAACCATGTCACCTAAGGCTCTGTCCAGCCTGGCCTAGAACATCGCAAGGGATGGAGCATTCACATCTTCCCTGGGCAACGCATTCCAGTGCCTCATCACCCTCACAGGAAAGAACTTCCTTCTTATAGCCAACCTAAACTTCCCCTGGTTAAGTTTTAACCCCTTACACCTTGTCCTATTGCTATAGTCACTAATGAAGAGTCCCTCCCCAGCATCCTTAAAAGCCCCCTTCCCATACTGAAAGGCTGCTATGAGTTCTCCATGCAGCCTTCTCTTCTCCAGGCTGAACAGCCCCAACATTCTCAGCCTGTCTTCATATTGGAGGTGCTCCAGCCCCCTGATCATCCTCGTGGCCTTTCTCTGCATTTGTTCCAACAGTGCCATGTCCTTTTTATGTTGAGGACACCAGAACTGCACACAATACTCCTGGTGAGGTCTCACGAGAGCAGGGTAGAGGGGCAGGATCACCTCCTTCGACCTGCTGGTCACACTCCTTTTGATGCAGCCCAGGATACGGTTGCTTTCTGGGCTGTGAGTGCACACTGAAGCCAGCTCATGTTCATTTTGTCATCAACCAACACACTCAAGTCCTTTTCCACAGGGCTGCTTGGAATCTCTTTGCCCAACCTGTAGCTGTGCCTGGGATTGCTCTGACCCAGGTATAGGACCTTGCACTTGGCATGGTTAAACTTCATAATGTTGGCATCAACCCACCTTACAAGCGTGTCGAGGTTCCTCTGGATGGCATTTCTTCTCTCCAGCATATCAACTGAACCACACAGCTTGGTGTCATCGGCAAACTTGCTGAGGGCACACTTAATCCCACTGTCCATGTCACTGACATGTTGAATAAGACTGGTCCCCTGAGGGACACTACTCGTTCCTGGTCTCCAGTCGGATAATATGTATTACTGTAATCACAGTCAGCTGTGAGACATCCTTGGTGAAAGCATGCCACATTTCATTGATACAAATAGTTCTGGTTTAGTGCTGAAATACGCAGTTTCCACAGACTATAGTTCCCAATATCAATTGGATTGTGGCTCTGACTAAGCTATATCAATGCAAGGCATTCAACCAGCATCTTGGTGCAGAAAAATTATTTAGACCTTAATATTGACAGTGTTTTGCGGGTATTAGCTATTAAAAAAGCCCACAATAATTCTAAAGAGCTACTCATTAAAATCTTCATTTTTATTTGGCTGGCTACTAGGCAGGCTGAGTTATGAGGGACAACAATAGTTTTGACTTTTTGTGTCCTTTTTGAATGTGACCTATGTCACTACCTGCAAGTCATTTGATCCACCATATTTTAGGTGAGATAACCATCTTAGGAACACCCTAACTCTCAGTTTAAGGAATTTGATAATGTGTTCTCAAAAACCACCTGAATCAGGATCTTGAAAACTCTTTCTGTGTTTAGAATAATTCGTTGAATTAGCTTGTATTATTGAAAAGAAATTTTAAAAGATCAGATCTGCCCTCATGGGTTCCAAGTACGTAGGATGTTAAAAAACAGGCTTCATTAAGAACATGATGTGTGAAACAGGTAAAATAAAAAGCAGCTATTAAAGGGCTATGTTATGAATAGCAGCAATACTAGGAAGTCATACTGAAACATTTAAAAGAAAATGTGTTCAAAATATCTTCTACAATCATTAATTAGACCTAGAAGTTACACCTGTCCTGGAAACAAAAACATATTTTATCAGTGGAACACAAAGAAACAAAATTACTTGCTTAGCATACTGATTTTCGAATGGCAAAATCCAAAGCGGAAGGCAAGCCTGCAGCTCCCTCTTGCCCAGTTTAAACAAGAATTTTAGGATGTTATGCTGTTCTTCTCTTTTGTGCTGTGTTTGTTATGCATTTACAGTGGAGTCCTGTGTGGTCAGCAGATGAGTAAGGGTGTTGAAAGAAATGAAATTGGTATGACGTACTTTTATTTCCTCTTTTTAAGTATTCTTAATTGTTCTTTGGAAATGTCAGCTTGGGATTGTTTCTTCAGTTTTTTTTTTGGAAATTTTGACACTTTACTCCCATTTAAAAGTAAACAGCTTTTTTTGAGTTTTCAACAGCAAAAAAAAAAAAAAGTTGGGATTCCCATTGAAATGTTTCCTTTACAGTCTATGTTTTCTTTATTTTTCATTGAAAAAAACATCTGTTTGTTTGTTTGTTTTAATGTTAATGAAATTCCAAAAAAACAAAATCATCTATTTATTTTGCAAAGGCAAAATTAAATCCAGACTTCAGAGCTTGACTTTCAGAAGTGCAGGTCATTTACTGCTTTGGCTAAAGCAAAAAATCACATTCATGAACTCAACACCTCTTAGTCGTGAAAAAGTTACTTAGAAGTGTTTGACTTTGTCTTAATAAGTCCATTTAAATATTTGCATCCAATGACTTTAAAAAAAAAAAAGCCACTTTTTAGAGAACCAGTTTGATGTTTGAAAAAATAGTTGGGATTCCCTTTGAAGTGTTTCCTTTAGAGTCTATGTTTTATTTATTTTTCATTTAAAACAACATCTGTTTGTTTGTTTGTTTTAACGCTTATGAAACGCCAAAGCAATTCATCTATTTATTTTGCAAAGGCTAAATTAAATCCAGACTTCAGAGCTTGACTTTCAGAAGTGCAGGTCATTTACTGCTCTGGCTAAAGCAAAAAATTGCATTCATGAACTCAACACCTCTTACTCATGAAAAAGTTACTTAGAAGTGTTTGACTTTGTTTTAATAAGTCCATTAAAACATTTGCATCCAGTGACTAAAAAAAGAGAAAAAAGTCATTTTTTAGAGAACCAGTTTTAAGTCCGGGCTGTTCTGTATTGCTAAATTAGAGCATCAATCCTTTACAGCCAGTGTGATTTTCACTCAAAATCTATAAAAATTAAAGCCAACAGGTGGCAGGTGTTAAATAATATTTTCTGGCAAAGGAACTGCTTTTCAGATTAACAGAAAAATTGGAGACCTTATTTGTGTTACTTCTAACTTGTACCTGCTCTAAGAGAACTTCTGTGCTTCAACTGCCTTCTTTTTGAATTCTGAATTACTTGTATGTGTGAAAAGAATGCTATTGTACTGTTGAAATGGGGTAAAAAAGCATAATTCCAATGCAATTTGGGATTTTGTATGCCCATTCTTCCAGTTGTAATGCCACATAAAAAATTATGTAGAATAAATTAGATACATTTTAAATGTGGAAGTGTTTCATTCTGAACAGCATAACAAGGGATTGAACAAACACCATTTCAGTATGCTACAGTGACTTCTAATGTCTAACTAATAGAGCTAATGGGGAGAAATGGACATTTAAAAAGTATGGTTAATTTGATCTATTTTCAGTGTCCTGAGAGGACGAAGTGAGCTGCGCCCTAGCTTGCCTGTTCCTAAACTGACAACAGAGGGAACTAAGTTAATTAATGCAGGCATATAGATTTTCCTTTTATGAGCTAAATCTCCCCCAAAAGAAAGGCTTCACTTCCAGCCATTAGTAACAGAAATATCTAGGGGAAAATACAGGCTTTTTTTTTTTTTTGGGTGGGGGTCAGGGATTTTATATGAAATGCCATAAAATCTGAATCTGACCTTAAAAATTAATAAAAAAGTAAATAAATAATAATAATTAAAAGTCATTGAGAAGAAAATGGCATGACTGGAATACAAGTGTTGATGAGTTTTCCTTAAAATACTGCTCCTTAAAAAAAAAATATCTAGCTGTTTTAAAAACAAGTGAATGCTTCAGGGTATCTGTTGTGGAAAAGCCATCCAATAGACTCACTGTGGAAATGGTATGGCCTGCTTAAAAAGCAAGGAACCCACTCAAACCTGTACCATACCAGTTTCTAGAATGCTATTCTCAACTCTGTTGGGAACTTCTGCAGCGCTGAAAAATTCTAGAGTATACAAAGGCTTGTAAATATGGATTTACAAGTTTAATTTTAGGGATGTTTTTTTTTTCATCCCATTTTTTGAATACCAACAGTATGCCGATATAGTATTGAAGTTGTTTCCACAACCAATAGAATAAAGTCTTTTTTTACCATTTATGCTAACAATTGAGTACACACTAATCTGTAAATATATTCTGCTATTAATGTTAATTTCCCAATACATTTGTTCACTAAAATAGTTTTATTTTATGAAAAGAAGCCACAGTAATCAGAAAATGAAAGAGAACACATTGTTATAACTTTTCAAGTAAATATTTCTCTCTGCTGTCTAATTTTGAAATAACTGAAATTGTCACTTTTCAAAAAACTGAAGCTGTGTTTCAAGGATGCATCAAATCTTTAAAGTATGAAGGCAAATATCTGTTCCACATCAGCATAATTTGTCTCTGAGACAAATAATGGTCTTCCAGAAGCTTATTTTATTTTCTTTGAAGCACCTCTTGCTAGTCATATCAATGAGTCATTCTAGTCCATCTGGCTATTGTTGCTAACAATTACGGGAAAACAGAAACCAAGGGAAGGGCTGTAAGATTAGGCAAGCCTTTACTGAGACTTTCTTCAACATATCAGACCCTATAAGAAACTTAGAACCTTGGAATTCTTGAGCTAGATATTTGTATTTAATAGCCATATTTTTTTTCCAGTACTTTGTGGAGCCCAGTCTCCCCTTGATCTGACATCAACTTGCAGCACCAACAGCGTTCCATGGCATCTTAACTGCATGTTGTCCAATGATGAAACAGCTTTTGTTTCTTCAAAATGTGTCCTCTGACAGTCTCATATGATACCCTTACTTGTATTAGAAGATATCATAAAAGTCTTTCCCTTCTCACCTTCTCTGTGCCACTCACAGCTTTCAGACCTCTGTGCTAGTTCCCCTTGGCTGTCACTTTTCAGGCTGAAGATTCCCCTATACCTCAATGACTCCATAAGTGAAACCCATTGTCCACCTTCCAACTGACCACTATTATCTGATCCCCCTTCACTGAGACACTGAGAGTAATGAGATTCTGGGACATAGTAAGAACAATGTTAAAGCAGCACAACAATTCCTGTGGTATTGCAAGTTGTGTCAAGCCCTGACAATTTATTCCTGACAGCTGACAGGATTTTCACTGCAGATGTTTTCAATTTAGGTATTGTTATTACATTGAGTGGAAAAAACATTTCACAAATATGACACTGTATTAAAACTTCCCCCCCACCCCCCCCACCCCCCCCACTTGGTTTAATTTCCTTCACTTTAATAACTGAAAGAGGGTAGATTTAGTTTAGATATTAGGAAGAAATGAGGGTGGTGAGGCTCTAGCATAGGGTGCCCAGAGAAGCTGTGGCTGCCTCATCCCTGACAGTGTTAAAGGCCAGGTTGAATGGGGCTTGGAGCAACCTGGTCTAGTGGAAGGTGTCCCTGCCTGTGGTGGGATGGGGGCAGGGGGTGTTTGGAGCTAAATGATCTTTAAGGTCCCTTCCAAGCCAAACAGTTCATGATTGTATGATTCTATCAATAAGAAAAGCTCAGAAAAAAAAACAAACAGTTAGCAAAATCAAAATTTCCTTCTTAGTTATAGCTTCGTCTCTTCATCACTGGGAGAATGAGAAGCTAAACTGTTTCTTTCCACACAAAGATGTGTGCTCTTTCTTGGGGTTTGAGGCCATATCAGACAATCATTATTTTTAGCTCTGAGGCTTTTGTTTCTTTCTTGGTTAAAGAAAAATGGCTATATCTCAACCACAATAGGATATATCTATTTGTAGTCTTGCTATAATACTTCAGTAACAAGTGATATTATTAACCTGTATGTACAGTGGCAGATGTTTAGATAACATATCAATAAATGTAGAGACAAAAATGTAATTAATTTTGTCTTTGAAAGACACAGCAATGAAGGTGGTCCCAAATGCCAATGTTAAAAAATTGGAATTTGGAGAGATTTATACAAAAGCAAGTAATTATCTTTGTGGCCTTCTGGCTTTCTGTATAGTTGCAAATACTTTTAGGGCATAAATCATAGATTCAGGCATGTTGTAAGGGACTTCTAGGAGTCTCTACCCCAAACCATTTCCCAAGATACCCAACTAAACAAGGTTGCTGAGTGCATAGCCCAGTTGAGCTTTGGAGATTTCCAGCAAAGGAGATTACACCATCACTCTGGACGACCTATAAAGGTGCTTGACCAGCCTTATAAACATCCAAAATATTTACCAAATACATAACCAAATTTTACAACATCCAACCTGTATCTATTACTCTCAGTCCTACTCCGGTACACATTCAAGAAGTGCGACTCCAACTTTCCTACACACTTCCATCAGCCAGTTACAGAAAACAGTAAGAATAAACATGGCCTTGTTTTAAAGTTAAATAGATCAAATTTCCCACCTTCTGCTTGCAACTCCCAAACTTCCCTCTCCTGCTTACACAGCCCAAGGTGCAGCTTGCCACCTTGACCGCACAGGCACACTGGTGACCCGTGTCCAACCTTTTGTCCATCAGAACTCACAGCTATTTTTCTGCAAAACTGCATTCTATTCAGCCACCCCCCCTCATCCTGACAACTAAATAGATTGAGACAAATTACTCCTACAAATAGCTATTTTTCTCCATAAACTGTAGCAGGAATCTAAAGTGATTAGATGAAGTGTAGCTATGTACACTGAAGATACCTAAACTGAAGTAGAAGGCATGTATCTGCAGACTCTTCCAAATTCCTGCACTTGGTTGACAAAAAGTTCAGTTCTCAGGAAGAGGTGTTAATATCTGAGGTTAGAATTATGGAGATGTATCATAGCAGGACTTCAAGGAGCAAGAAGACATAAAAGTGTCAGGAAGGATTGCCTTCCTTCTTGGGGTCTTGCTTACGTTTATCTCTGGCTATTAAATTGTTTCCAAGGAATTTAACACAGGGCTAAGATTTCAAGAATAGACTATCTTGCATGACTGTTTTGTGCTAGGCTTTTTAAAATAACACAAATTACACTTAGAATGCACACAGATTCCTTATCACTGACTTTTTTTTTCCTCGTAGAAGACAAGCTTATGTGACAGTGACATCAAAAATAAACAGTAAATTAGGGAGTAATAAAGAAACAATATTTTCATGCTTTGTTTTGTTTTATTTTTTTTTCCCTCCCCATTTTCCTGAACCTATTGAAAACCTCTTTTCTGTTTTTTTTTCCCCACAGTTCCTGGCTCAGAACCAGAGGATTGCATGGAGAGGAGGCAGCCCACTTCCTATTGAAAGCAGCTGATTTAAGAACAGACAATTTGCCAAGCATCCACTCAACACATTTGTGAAGTTTATTTTATTTTATTCAAAATCACTCTATAATTTCATAATGGTGTAGTGATAATGGCAGAACAATGATATTTTTACATATTCAGCAGGTACCTATCTAGCAATGAAACATCTTACACATCAGTTAAAGCAATAGGCATATATTTTCAGTGAAAGACTTTACCTCCATCTGTTCAGATAGTGAATTTTCCAACTAAACTATCACCAAGCTTGGTAACTTAGAAAAAAATAAAAGATGTATTAAAAGAAAAAAAAAAAAGCATCACTTTGTGGCTTACTTAGCTGGGGAACAGATGACTCTTTGCTTAACACAGGAAAAGAGCTATGTGGGATGTGTCAGCTTTGCAAAACAGTGGTCACTTCTTCCATTTTTTATTGAGGCACTTTTTCTTGTTTCTCAGTGTAGAAAGAGAACAGAAGTCATAGAACTCACCCTTCTTCATGGTGAAATTAAAGGCCATGGAAACTTTTACACAGCTTTGCTAGAGCAAGGTGAGTAATAGGGACAGAGTAGTGGAAACAAAGCCTCAGAGGAAATGTACATCATTGTCACAGATCTGTTTCTACCACCAACACTATAGGGGATGCAGGGCAGACAACTTGCTCTAGGACTGTGTCAGACAGTTCAAATCTGAACCAGCCAACACAGCAGAAACTCAATTGGAAGAGACTCATTATTTACCAGACAGATTTTCAGTTAGCTCAGGGTAAACAGTAGCACCCAGGAAAAAAACAGATCTGAGCAAGGGACAACAGTACAAAGTCTAAGACCTATAAATATAACTAAACACTACCTTGACACAGCAGTTTGGCTGCAAAAAGATTCCTCAGCCTGGGACCTCTTTTTCTAGCAAAGGCATTTGGAGGTTTGGTATTCAAAATCAAGTTAGTTATGGAAAATTTCTTCTACAATCAGTGGAAAAAAAAATAGCTGTAGAGAATGATTCATCTTGCTTAAGGGCAGGCATCAAAGATTGGTCAATCAATATGCCCTCTGGCATATCGAGTCTCCTCAGTGGATAAAAAGGGTGCAGCCCAGAAACTAGGTCTAGTTGAAACTGCCATGTGAATAGTCAGTTGATCTACAGTGGCCACAAGCTTCATTTCCCCTTGGCTTACATAAGTATTGTCATGAGTTCTTTTCATTTATTCAAACTGTGAGGAAATGATTTTGTAAAGGGTGGATTCCTAAGTCTTTTGAGAAACTCCAGGTCCAAGGTCACTCACCCCTTAACCAGGAAGGAAGTAGTTATTTATTCAGAAAACCTTAGAATCCGCCACATTGTGGGGATCTGGACCTTATGCACCTATGGACCTTAAACTCATATCTAGAGTGCTTCATATTCACTTTTAAGTTACCCATAAGAAACTAGTTAATTGGCCATAATGCTAATGCTAGTTACTCAGTGAAAGTGCATCTTAAGCTCAGGAAGAATTAGCTGTATTGACAGAGTAATACCCCTTCTGCACCTTAGCTATTCCACCAGGGCAGTTTATGTTGTATGCTTTTGGGAACCTAATCTGGTAAGATGCCATTGACTGTCTATGTCTATCTCTTGGCATCTAAATTCCTTTGAAAGCTTAGTTCCAATTGCTGGTCCAAATCACAAGCGTTAACACAAAATAATACTTGATTCTCAAATCTCCATTATTTCCAGCTACCTTCCTGTATTTTCTTGCTCTGTATTGACAAAAAAAAAATAATTGTGAAAGAAGTTCCAAAACTCTGACTTTGCTTTTCACTTCATGGTACTCTTTAGTGTTCATTCAAACTTTACAATTAATTTGCTTTCTTAAACTTCTCTTTATCTTTCAGTCATGTCTCATACATTTTAGTTTCCCACTGCTCCCAGTAAACCCCACACAATCCCCCTATCCTGAAGCCCTCAAAGCTGAAAAGATAGCTTTAAGTTCACTTTGCATTGCTTTGCTTTTATAATAATAAACCACCCACAAACAGAGGCAAACTTTTGACTTGATTTAAAGCCAGCTCTCTGATGTGTCTCCAGCTTTGCCTTCTGACTTTCTGTCTGTGCAGATGTAAATTATTCAGTGAGGGGTGTTGTAGACATGCCTCCTTCATTAACGCCAGTAGGACTTGTGAGGCTGAAGGAAAATCTACCCTTCCCACAGGCATCTCATGTTGGAAATTTACACTTTATGGCTGTCTAGTAGGACCATATATCACCACACTCTTCATAACTGTTATTCATTCTTCGGAAGGAAAAGAAAAATAATAAGAAAAAAATAAAAAAGGGAAAGCTCTTGTGTTCTTTGCATCATACAGATCCTTTGCTACATAAAAAAAAGAAAAAAAAACCATAAAAATAAAAAATGTTTCTTCTAGTGTTTATCACTCAATACTGTCAAAATGTGAAAGGCAAAGAAGTGCCCAAAATTGGGTGTTTGTGATCCTGAATTAATCACACATAATTGCTTTGAATCTGTGTAGTATCTACTAAGTGCTTTTGTAAAACATGTTAAGGGCACAGATGTGATCCAGTTGATGCTTTGTACCCTCTCCTAGATTTCACTGCTGAATGTTGTTAAGACATTGACAGCCCACCACCAGAGTATCATGCAATCAATATCAAAGCATTATTTGGCCCGTGAGCAGTATAGTATCATCATTGTTGCAAAGCACAGAATAATAAGCCTGAGACATATACTAACAGTACGGGATAGCCAGCTTCATCTGATTCATTTTAATGAACAACTAGGCCAGAAAAGCAAACCAGACCATCTGTGCTGCAAAGACACTGAATGCTGGAATTTTTTTCCCTTCATCATCATATTGCTATATCAGCACATGTGTTAACTTCAAACCTTTCCCATAACACATGTGCTTCAACTGCAATCATTTGGATGCAATTTGGTTTATGCTTCCATTTCCCCCCTGTTGATATGAGTGGGGCGGTTGCCGTTGCCGTTGGAAATGCTTTGACATCTCTGTCTCAGTTCTGTAATGTTCTTCTATGTGACTTTGTTCAATCAAACCTTACAGGTACTTACACATGCACTTCTGCTTTGATCTGAAAATATGCACAATTATGTGCTAGTCGTTTACGATTTGTAATTGATGGTGCTTAAAAAATATGCATATAGCTTCCTAATGAGGTAAACAGTCAGTGCCCCATTACAGAATGTGAGGGTGCACAAAAAGACATTTTATATGTTCTTTCATTAATATTAAACTACCAAATTTGAATTAAAGCCAGATAACCCACAAGCAAATACAAACAAATAAACATCCTGGTCACATAAAGAAAGCAGAAGTCTGAGAGCTGGCAGCTCTTTCAGTAATTATTATCTGGACTCATTTACCTCAATTTAGGCCCCCAATTTGTGTTCCTGTTCATCACAGGCTTCCTTTGCAGTCATGATGAGAGAGAGGTCACTTCAGCATGGCCAGGATAATATGTTCCATCCAAGATTCGACTCAGGCTCTGGAAACTCTGTCTTCTCTCTCTCGCTCTCATTCCACTGGCCAAGCTCCCTATCCAATACCTCACTTAAAATGTTTGTTACTGCAGGATGTGTTCAGAAGAATAACCAATCAATTAATTAATTAATTAATTAACAGCTTTCAAATACCAAAAGTTGACCTACAAGAAACATGGAGAGCAGCTTTTGACAAGGACCTGTAAGGACAGGACAAGGGGAATGGTTTTAAACTGCCAGAGGGGAGATTGAGATGAGCTCTTAGGCAGAAGCTGTTCCCTGTGAGGGTGCTGAGGCGCTGGCACAGGGTGCCCAGAGAAGCTGTGGCTGCCCCATCCCTGGCAGTGTCCAAGGCCAGGTTGGACACAGGGGCTTGGAGCAAACTGCTGTAGTGGAAGGGGTCCCTGCCCATGGCAAGGGGTTAGAACTGGATGAGCTTTGAGGTCCTTTCCAGCCTAAGCCATTCCATGATTCTAATCACAGATATAATCAAAAACATACAACTTCCAATAGAACCCCATAGAACAGTCACTCTACTGGGCAGTGTGGGCAGAGCAACCTTTGGAGTTAGACACACTGTGGACACACCAGTGAACCCTTCTATCTGTTGGAAACCTTCACTAATGAAGCTTCCCTGCTTTAGGGGCATAAATGGATACTAGTGTATGGTTTTTCATTCATCTGAGTGGATACATCAGCTCAATTGGCACTAACACAGGGATCTCTCAAATTGCTTGAGGCAGATGTAACCCTATTATTAAAATTACTATTGGGTTAAAACAAGGCACACAGAACAGTGCTGGATGTTGTGATTCATACTAATTGTGATATCTCCATTTCTCTTTGCTGAGCTAGGGGTGTTTGGAAGCTGATATCTGTTCCATTAACAAACAAAGATATTACAATGCCACAGGGTGAAAACATATTACAGGTGTTAAATGGATTGGCTGAATTAATGCAAAACAGTGTCAATAGCTGAATAATTTTGATAATTTGCTTTCTCAGTTGAAGGTAGGACGATGCAAAGCCTGCATGTGGCGATTATATGGGATAGTGGGAGTGGAAAAGAGGAAACCTAGCTAATGGACAGAATGTTGTCATGGTTAAAAATAATGGTAACATGTCTCTGTGCTCTTCTTGTGGTGAGAGGTTAAGTCTATAACATATTTGCATGGATATGGCAGTGTTGTGTGAGGATCTTTAGGCAACATCCGTGTAATGCATGTTTCCATAAATCTCTCCACACTTATTCTGACATGAATATCTGTGCTTACTAGTCTGCTGCTTCAGTGCTTGTTAGATAAAGCAGAGCTGTCTTCTGCATTTGTTGAACACCATTTTTGGTCTCGCATACTTTATAGAGAAGAAGGTTTTCCTTCATTTCTATAAGTTCTCGGATTCCTATGGGATTTTACCTGATGAGTAATTGTTGCTGGGTTTTGTTTTCACAGAAAAGCATTGTTTAATTTATGGTGGTTACTGCATGTTAAGCTTTAAAGAGACTAGTAATTTTCTAATCTGTCCTCCTGTGAGCCATTATCTCATAAGTTCTCTGCCAACACCAGCACCTACTTTTGGAGCATACTTTTTAGACAGACACACCTGAAATGAGTCATTCCACATGTTCTCAGAATCAGAGGTAGATGAAATCTCAGAGTTAAACTCCCCACCAACCCCTCCTTAAAAGGCATATTTTGATCAGCTGAAAACAGAAGTCTGACCAAAAAAATAGAATTCTCAAAGAATTCCACAGTATGCTATTTAACTGAGATAGTTAAAATATTTCATTTCATTACAACAATTTGGATACCTGAGCACAGATATATCTAAATCCCTTTACCCACTTTAGAGTGTCTGACACATCTACACGTGCCTGACAGATGCAGCCGAGAAGTCACTGAAGACCTTTGCAAAATGACAGCTGCAGGTTGGGTAGGGAAGCCCAAAGCATTTAAAAGCATAGCATAATTCCATGCACAGTACCTCAGGTCTTGGTTTCAGAATGTTTGGGGGGGGTTTGTTTGGCGTTTTTGAGGGATTTTCTGTATCGTAAAACAAAAATATAAAAAAAAAATACAAAAAGTGAAAAAAATCACCACAGTTGAGGTCACTGAAAAATTCTGTTCTACCAAAGGGTATTTCTGGGATTCAGCAGATAAAACACTCCTACTCTTTCCTGTCTTTCAAAATAAAACAAAAACCAAACCTTTAATTTACTTTTCCCTTTACGAATACTTCCAGTTTTCCCAAATATGGATCACCTACTTCCAAAACAGGTATTAAAGAACTGAGTTATAGCTGCTCATTTCTGCATGGATATAAAGAGAATCTAGATGAAAAACTATGGTTGAATGCCTAACATTCAGCCAGCTAAATTGAGGTGAAATGAAAAACAGCCTTAGAGGCACGGATGCCTTCTACTTGTGGGTTACTTGAGGCAGGATTTTATGAAGGGCATATACAGTTCAATGCAAATGGGAGGGGCTGAGATTGTCATTAATTCTATGGTTTGGGAAAAAAAATTACCTAAGACCTTAAATGCTATTTAATGAACTTGTGACAGAAGTGACAAATTTACAGCAGAAGAATTTGGTTATTTAGCTGATTATGTGGCTGATAAAAATTAATGAAAATACCCCAATAAGATTTATATAGTTACAGTGTTATTAAAAGTTTATAACCACTTTCTAATTGACATCATTAACAAAAATTAATGTGGCTACATGCATTTAAGCATTTCACCCCACAATGAATAAATGAACAGTGACATGAAATACTACCAATAATTAATATTACATATATTTTCTGAGACAAATAGTATGTCCAAGGTTTTGCCAAGAGAAGGAAATAAAATTAACCAGCCTGCGTGCAACATGTGGTGGTAATGAGTTAACATTCCAGCTAGAGATGTTGAGAATAATGCTTAGTGATACAGATTCGTATCATAGAATAGACACTAATGGTGTTGAAGCTGAGGCACAAGTTTCTATCTCCCTTTGTCATGTTGGACAAGTGAGTTGCTATCTCTGTACCTAAGATTCTCAGACTATATCTCTTCTCTCTGGTAAAAAAACAACTCATATACAGGAACTGGGAAGAAGCTTTGGCATTCGGACTACCTAACTGCAAAGGCAAGATCCACCAAAAAAAAACCTGCAGATCTTGCAGGTAGATCCTATAACAGCAGTAAAAACTGAAATTGTTTGTTATGCACTGGGGGTGTCTGCGTATTGCATTTGGGTCGTCATCATATCAAAAGCAACCAACACGCTTTGTGGAGAACTGCTTTGAAAGAAGCATGAAAGACAGGAAAATACATTTCATATCTTGTTCTTCTCTGAATCTTAGGCACTTTGTGCAGTCTCTGGGATGTACCATAACACATCTTGATTATAGTCCCAAATCTCTCTGGAACATATTTATTTATGACTTCTTTTTTTTTTTTTTCCCCCAAAAGGAATTAGATGTCATTTTTTGACATTCACATGCGTTTGGTGATTAGAACAAGCCTTAAAAAGTGGGTGGCCCAATATTAATTTCATCTTTTTTTCATAACGATTTCAATGTCATCTCAGCTTCCTGGGAGACCCTTATAATAAATAGGATAAACTTGAACTTTTTTACTAACTGGATTAGATGAAGAATCAAAAGCAAGCGCTAGAGCTTGTCTATTTCTAGCTGGACATTCTAGGACATATCCACCCATTCAGTTTTATTCTTTTTTCCTTGGGACCAATAATTTAATCTTTAATTTCTTCTTATAAAGTTAAAATGATTACAGAGCAGAGAATGCTTCTACCTAAATCTCATTTGTAACATAGCAGATAGGATACTTTTCTATTACAAACTGAGGAGGGCAGGATCACTTTATGGTGCCCTATTGAAGCTTTGTTATTTAGCACAAAAAAATTTCAAAATTCTTCATAAGTAAGGAGAGAAAAGAGACTAAATTCCTGCAGGGAGGAATTGAACGAGCTTTCCCAGTCCTGTAGAGCTACTATAACCACAGAGTTACTGCTAGAAAGACAGAGTCTATCATTACTTTTTCAATCTCATTCTCTGGAGGGAAGCTAGATGAAAGACTAGAGAATGCAACTTGGATTCACTGTATGTACTCTGAAATGCAACCATGGAAGCCAGGGGGTTTATTTTATTTTGTTCTGGGCTGTGAGTCCACCCACAGATTAAATAGCTTTTATCAATTTTGTCTCAGAGTGACATAAGAAGTAATTGTTATGTATTAATTACTGCATAATCTTTGATATAAAGATGCTTTTACTCACATAACTTGTTTGTCTATTTTGAGGCATTACATGGAGTAAACTGGAAGTTAACTCCCATGGGATTTAATTTACCTTTCCACTAAACAATGTAGCCTGCATTCAGGAAAGTATCTAACTAGGCATCACTTTTTCATGTGACTTTTGCTCCTGAGATGAATTGTTAATATACACACAGAATTGCTCAGGTTTCCTTACAAGCCAGAGACATACCATGAAATAAAGCTTGTCTTCGTGAAACCCTGCTTTTTCATTGACTCTTCATTATTTCTCCTTTTTTACTCCATGCTTATTTAAAGAATAAGATTAAAGTATGGTTGCAGAGATGTATGGCATCTTTTGCCTTGCCTTTATCATACGTTAGTGAATTAATGCAATGGAAGGAATTCATTTACCCTGACTGTAACATGCTGTCGAATGACTAAGTTTTCCTATCTGTCCTCCACTGGGTTTGCGTTCTAAGTTTTGACCTTTTCCAAGATGACTCACCCTGGAAGAATGTTTTCCCAAGGGATGTTTGTCTAGTAGGTGAGGGATTTTATTTCAGATCTCAGTTAGAAAGTCACCTTTTGTCTGTTTACATCGCTCTGCAGAGATATATTCATTTTTGTGTTCAAGAATCCTTTTCAGCATCCATGCCAGTACCTGGATTAACAAAATAAACCAACCTGAAGTGTAGCATAAATAATACCCAATTTTGAACATCTAGTTTGTATATGTTTCCATCTGAGCTGTTAATATACTTATTTTTAAAAGACTACAGAAAAAATAGACAGTTTTAAAATGAAATTAACCTCATCTTGAATTAGACAGTAGGACAGAATAGTCCTGCTTTGAAACACTTTTTTTTTTTCATAGATCATAAAGAGAGCCAGTGATAACTATCTCCAGTGGAAACATCTGTATTATAACTGTCTAAAGTTAAGGAAGATGAATCCTATCCAGAAATAAGAAGTAATGGTAGCATATCTAAGATCACAAGAATATGTTTCCTCTCTGCTTTTCCAGTCAGAGAAGAATACAGTGGAGCTGGTCACACCTCACAAATAAGATAAATGGCACAGCCAAAGTGAATAGATTAGCACAAAGCCATATGTAGAACTGCTCAAAGCTGCTCACAAATAATGTTGGACTTCTAACAAAAAGCTGAAAATCAAAGCCTATTCAAAAAAGCATTTCAAGAATGGGGGTGGGAAGATGTGGGAGATGGGGGTGTCAGGAAGACAGGTGACATTCATTTAGTAAATTGTTCAGTGAGAAGGCAAGTGTAATCTCAGGCCTATAGCTCATCCCTTGAGGTTGTTAAGTGTTCTCCTGTATTCAGCAGAATGGGAAAGTTTTACATCACCCTTCTCAACAAAACCATATTTGGGCTGTCTTCTATCCAATTTCATCCTCATTTATATGCTACCTTTCTGACTTCTGTTAAAATCAGCCTCCTTTTCAACAGTCCTGCTATATGTCACCATTCTACTGTCCTATCATTAAATTATAGCCTTTTCTTCTTCTTTTCCTTCTCACTTGCTTTCTTTTTCTGCTCCATCCTGCATTCTCCCAGAGGTATTAGCGTTTGTGTGGCAAATACGCTGATTCTTTTCACATGGTTTGCTCCGGCATGACACGAACTATTTAATTGTAAATTATTAAGTCATCTGTACTTTCCTGAAATTATTCACAGTAGAATGACAGGAAAATATTCCTAGTGGAATGACAGGATATGATATGATGAAATCATGATTCACATGTTAATTGGACGTCTGCTGATAGAAATCTGAAGTCCACTGAGAATTCACAAAAAGAAAATGCTGCAAGGTTTATCCATTGGATAGATTATTTATTAATGGATAGCTCCTCTATTAAGTCTGTCCACTCTTAGTTGTTAAAACGCCAAGGGATTTTTTTTTCTTTTTAGTTGTAGTTTGATGTGAAGGTTTTAGAGAAACAGCAACATTTCTTGTCTTTCTATACATGTTTTCCCCTCAAGTGTCTGATTTGTCAATCACACACAAGACACATATATACATATATAAGGTTCTGGAATCTAGCTAGCATAATTCAGTGTAGCTTTACTGTTTGATTGGAATTGTGTCAATTTATCCTTGCTGATCTTCTGTAGACCACAGATTAAAGTGTATACAGCTACACAGAAATTATGCTTCTTTATTTTTGTTCCTTCTACAAAGCTGTCTGCACAAATTATCTCTTTGGCTTCCTCTGATTTAGTTTTAAAGTGTTACATTAATTTTAAATGCAAATTGCAATAATTAAATTTGACCTTATAAACTATCAGATGTGATGGGAATTTCCCTTCCTGATTTTTTATCTTAAATTGGAAAGGAACCAGATCAAACAAGCAGGGAATTTCAAAGTCAAAACAAATACCATGCATGGCTAGGGATCTGCTACAATGACAAAAAAGAAAACATATGTATATATGTATGTATAATATAGATGTTAACCACAAAATATCCAAAACCTCATATGTAAAACTGGCAGTAGTTCATCTTTTGTTGTTAAAGAAAAAAAAGCAACCCCACAATCAAAGTGACCCAGATAGATATATATATATTTTTTCTTTCTTTAATAATGGATACTTTCAGATACCTCCTAAGGTCCTATTCCTCCTGTCATGTTTAAAGGGTTTATTGTTTCCAGAAAAGCTTTTGCTGCTCCCTCTGGAGACTGAGCTGATCTAAGGTAATATTAATTCTGTGCCTCTCTCTTGTCGGAACTCGACTTCAAACAGAATAAATGAGATGAAAGCTGAAAGAGAGGTTATGCAAGCTGTCATCCTCCATTGTGTTGGAGGCATCAATGACTCTCAGAACAAATTAGGTGTCACTCTACTAAATCGCAGTCAGAAAGGCAAATCAGTTTATAGAAGACTTATTTGGTCTCCTGGAAAGCTTTTGCATTCAGAGCACAGTTAATCTTCCTTTTCTTTTGATAATTTAAAAAATCCTCATTTTTTATTTCTTTTTAAACCAAGATGAAGCAGAATTTCCTCGTGATGACTCATAATGCTCCCCATACAATTCATGCTGATTAGTTCAGTCTAATTTCTCTCTCTCCAAAAGAAAAAAAATAAAAAAATCCCACAGAGGTTTGTTTCACTCATAAAAGAGAAAGGAGAGATGACTATATATGTTTTATTAGGCTTCTTAATTTTGGAATTGTAGCTTGGGCAAGAGGTCTGTGATGAAAAAGAGTATCTGAAGAAAAAAGAGTATTTATGAAGCTTCTCTAGAATGAATTCTTCCAATTTTGCCAATCTTATTGGTTCTATTCATTCTTTATTAAGTGACTTCTCAACCCATAGAAAATGAACTAGCATTGGTTAACTACCTGGTTAAAACTTCACATCTGGCACTTATTTCCACCACCCCCCCCCCCCCCCCCCCCCCCCAGTAAAAAGATTAAATGGATTTTTGCATTCTAGGCTGCACAAGAAACTTTTTTCATTTACAGTCGAGTGATGTGTAATCATGTTTTCACTGAGAAAGACATGGTCATCCACTTCTTGAAAGATGAATTGCCATATTTCAGCAAGACCAGGACAAAGATGAAGTACACTTCACATAAACTAAGGTACCTATTCTATTTCAAGATTATGTCTATACATGAAAGAGTATTATGCAATAGGAACAGGTCTGCAGAGTGAAATTGCTACTGTTGAGAACCATTTTCGATTTTAAAGGCATTTTTTTCAGATTAGCCTTAGTCTGGACCTGTGAATTAGGGCCCAATAGGTGCTGCAGTGCACCAAGTGTGCTCCCGAAAAGCATCACTCAGTTTTGCTGCATCTGAAAGTTTTTTGAGACCCCTCTGTGATGAAAAACAACATGCAATAACTGGGGACAGTCAGGGGGTTTGATTCAAAAGTACACTCTCAACAAAAACTGAATGGAGATATATCGTTCATTTCTCATAATGTCCAAGATAAGAGATAAGCACATGTTCCTAAAACTAAAAAGGGTCTTAGAAGTCACTATATTACTTTGTGATTGAAGGTGTGATTTGGGAACCCAGCACTAAGTTTCCAAAGACAAATCACATTTCCTGAATTTTAAAGAAAGCTTTATACTTCACTGGGGTTGGAGTGTTTAGGTTCCTTGTAGAAGGCATAAGATATAAATTACTAAAACTAGGTTCAGGGAAGCCACAAGGCTTATATAGGAGTGTTTGAAATTTTCTAGTGGGAAATGCAAAGGAAAAATCAGAAATTAAACCCAATTATAAATAGTTAGCTAAACATCTAACCTTCTCCTTCAGCGGAACATCTTAAAGAAGTCAACCGAAATAGGAAAGAACCAGAGATGCTCCTTGTCCTGTGCAAATGACAGGAAAACTGCCTGTGCACTCAGATGAGTGAGGAGATCTGTTAGTGAAAGCTCATCCTGCCTACTTTGAAGCAGGGATTTAAAATCGGTTCTGTCTTTTTAGCAAAGTGTCGACACGACAGACATATTGGGTATTTGAACATGAGACTTTCTGAATCACTGCTGTTGACATTTTTCTCCTTCAGGAGATAAGCAGTGTACTTTTGAACCTCCTCAGGCACAGGAGTGAGCTGAACTCAGATCCCCCACATGCTGGAAGGTAGATCTAAGACTTGATTAGTCATAAAAACACAGTTAATTCCCATCATTCCATCTTTAAAATACAAAGACTTTTGCCTGAGCTTGCTTGTTTTCATAAAGAAGAAACAGAGGTATTATGATTAAACATCCCAATTGGAAGTACATTCCTGTTTACGGGCAAAGTTAAATTGACAAAACCTGAAATGACAGGGGTATTCCTCAGCATTTCCTACAGATTGCCATAATAACTTACCACTTCTCCTCCCACATATTAAACCCACTCTTATAGATGCTGCTACAGTGACTACAAACCTAAAAAGTAAGCTCTGTGTTAATGAACATTACGGAGTCAAAGCATCATCACATGCAAAGCCACATTCCCAAGGAGCATCAGAGGAACTCACTCAATTCCTTAATGTAATGGAATGTAAATGTAATGTAATGTAATGGAATGTAAAATGCTACTGTAAAATAAGATGTCCAAGATGAAGAAGTAGGATCAGTCTCAGTGTCAGTGCTCTGATGCTCAAATGATAATAACTCTCCTTTCTCTCAGAACTTTGCAAAGGCTCCTGAGCAGAGATGCTTGAACTCAGCTAAACATATTCTATGAGTGTCCCTTTCAAGTAGTAAGCACATTTGATTTCACCATGCTCATACATCACTTTCTTTTGATATTATGGCAACTTATTTAACTGGAAAGGTTATTTGCAGAACCAGTTTATTTTTAAGCTCACACTGAAAACCATTTGGGGCAGCAGGGGGGAATTATATTCATTATGAAGAGTATCCACAGTGTAGGAGGTTTGCTTTTATGAACTTGATCTAAACAATTTAGCTGTGGAATAAGCTTTCAAACAGTGCAGCAGCACAGAGGTGTTCAAACTGAAAGAAATGAGAGGCTTGAAATGGTGGGACGTAGACCCTATCTCCATTATCTACACCAGGTTCCACAGTCCAGCTGCTCTACATGACCAAAGTCAGGACCCTCTGCCTTTGCTGAGCTTGATTCCATTAGTTCACATAGAAGAATGAATAGATATTGAGAAACATAAAGAGCAAGCTCAGAAAAGGTCCTCCTGCTAAGCAGGTGCATAACGTTGGACCTCAGAGCCCAAGGTAAAGTTGAAATCAGCTTGAACATCAGCAGAAGCCATGCTGCACAGATCCTTCCTTGGCATCCTTCCTAGGCAAAAGCAGTCTGGAATGCTGCAAAATTCTCTTATATACTTCTTTAAGATAAGGGCTGAAATAAAAGTTGGTTTTTTTTTTTTTTTTTGCAAAAATAGGCAATTTTCTCATGTGCTGCTGTTTCTGGAGACAGTAGTGACATCCTTACAATGAGAACTGGTGCAAAATCTTGTATGTAGTCCACTCATCCTAAACTACTCAAAGAGAAAAGTAACACAGTCCCTCTATAAGTAGAAATCTGAAAAATTCTGACATCCTGAACTACTTACATAGCTACAAACATGTTTCTTTTTCAGACATTTCAATAACCTAGGCCTACCAAAGGGATTTCTAGAGCTGTTAAAAAATAATAAATAAATAAATAAAAAGGTGATTTCTTGGAGAAAGGGATGGAAACGCATTGTATTTACTACACAAAGTTTTTTCAAAGCAGTGAGAAAAACTGAGCGTGCTGACACTTAACCACACTTATGGTTTCACTTATTTGATGGGCTCATGGAGTACATCAAACATGGACTGAAAATCTGTGAAAGATGGGAAACAAAGGGTAGGAATAAATAGTCAGTGGCACAAGGTGAACAGTGGGATGCCTCGCCTCATTGTTCTGCATCAGATCTTGTGTTTGAAATCTGTATTAATGATATTGAAATAGGGTAATACTCAGGTTAGCAAAACTTGCAGATGACACAAAGTTATTTAGCTAGCACGGACCAGATAGATCCATGAGGAACTTCAAAGAGACTTAGCTAAACCATGTGAGGACTAAAGTGAGGGCAAATGAAGTTCAATGCCAATAAATGCAAAGTAAGGCATTCTGAGGGGAAAAAAATTAATTAAACTGCTTGTACATCTGACAGGGGTCTACATTTACTGTCTCAACCCAGGAAAGGGGTCTGGGTATCAATGAAGACAGATTTCTACACCATATGCAGCTGTAGTTTTAAGGAAAAAATTCAAACAAGATGTGAGTGTTCATAAGAACTGAGATGGGGAATGATGCAGTAAATACTACACAGCCAATCTATAAATCAAAACATGATTTCAGCTAGAAAATTTTGTGACGTATTACTACAGTACCATAAATACAAAATTAAAAAAAAAAAAAAGAAAAAATTCTATCAAAGTCAGAAAAGGCTCACCTGTGACAAATGAAATTGGTCATGCCTTAAAATAAAAAAGGGGAAAAAATCTGTCATGTACAATGAAAAGATTGGAAAGAGTTACCTTAGAAAGGAGAGGGACAAAAGGACATAATGAAAGGATAAAAATAAATGACTTGGAGAAGATAGATTAGGTGCTTCCCTTCTCCTCAGCTTGTGGCAGGACAAGAGAATGTGCAAGGAGGGTAGCAAGCTAAGGAGGGTAGCAAGTTCAAAACAGATAAAAGGCAACAGTGTTTTTTTTTTTTTCTACAATGAGTGATTAAGCCAGGGAACTTTCTGACACACTGAAAGTGAAAACTAAAGGAGACTTCAAATAAACATTTAAACAGACAATGTGAACTGCTGAAGTTCAAATAAAGAAGCCAAATATTTGTTGGGAAGTATTTGAAAGCTTTTTCTTTAAAACCAGATTTCTTGAAATTTCATTTGAAGAGCACTCCTAAGCCTGTGCCCAAATTGCACAACCTTTGGAGGAAAAAGACCCTGAGGACATGGCTGCTCATGTTGGGTTTAGTTCATTGTAATGTGATTTCTATAGTAGAGAGTTGTGCATGCTAAACATCCATCTCCATGTTCTGCACACAGAATATTACAGAATCTGTACGCCACATATTTGTTTACAGACAATCAGCAGTCTGGGTTGCCATGTATCTAGAGACAAATATACGTACCAGTAAACACAGTCATTAACTGAGGCTCAGACTCGGATTCTGAAGTACAGGCTCTGCAGAGTTTTTTGGCATAAGCATGACTGATTAGTAGGGATAATAAGGATCTGTGTGATGTTCTATGTTTACTGTCCCAAATTCTTTAAGACATGGTGGTGGCAAGTCACAGAGCCATGCTGGGGTGGATGGTGTCATTCTATGATTCTATGAATTTATGGATTAAAGATCTGACCCAGCATGGCAACATACACATTCCTGTAAACTACATACAAAACCAGGCTGTCTATACTGACACAGCCTGTTATTACTTGTCCTCCCCCTCTCTTGGACTGTTTCCTTCACCAAATCATCAATATTTATCTTTCAGACTTACAGGTTTATGGAGTGGAGGTATGATGAAAGCTTTTGTGTTTGTAGGCTGTCAAACACAATACAGCTTCCACCTCATTGGAGCCTTAGGTTGCAGCAGCAGGAAAATTGTGAAACATCAAAAACTTGGAGCAGTATCATTCCATCCCAGGGAAGGAGCAAAAGAGACATATTCCTTCCTTCAAATCATGAACACCAACTCAGAGTACCCCAATATCTGACACTGCAAATGGTCACCCAAGCCTTTGCTGTCTGGCTGCTGAGACTCCTCTTTGCAGTCATTAAAATGGAAATGGTGTCTAACAGCCATGAACTTCATTTCACTTCCATCTTCTTCAGTTATCTCCTCCTTTCCACTCCTCTCCCACTCTGTGTGGTGAGAAAAATAACTTTTCAGAACTGTCATTTTAAAGAATAAATACTTGAACCATCAATAACTGTGTGCACTTTGCCCCAGCTGAACGAAAATCTCCTTTGTGAACACAGAAGAAAATGATACACAGTTGAGTAGAAAGAAGCTACCTTATTTCACTTAACTCTTTCTGTATTATGGCTGTTTCCAGGAGATCAAAGAAACCTGATAATGTTGTTTTTTCACACTGTGAGAATCACAAACATCATTTAAATGCCCCTTCAAAATATTCATGCATGAAAAATCCGTTGAAGGCTCAGTCTATTCTCAAGATGGCTTTCAGCCAACGTTGTTATGTTGTTGCTGCATCAGGATGGAAATAGCAGACCCTAGAAAACAACAAACAACAAAGAAGGCAACCCTTTAAAAACAGATCTAAATAAAAAAAATAAAACCCCACTTTAACACTATTTAAAAGTTCAGTAATAATAAAACACATTTATAATTGTTAATTTATTGATTTAGTTCTACAAAATTATTTTTTACACAATTTTTCTGCAAGATTTTTCTGACCTTCAGCCTTATGTTTTTTATTTTGTTCTGTCTGTTATATATATAGCACATGGATAGATTTCTCAGTTGATGAAAGTGGTGTAGCTTCACTGAAGCTGACAATTAGCTCTTTCATGATTAAGGTCAAGTACATAAGCAGATTAAAAGTAAATGGAATTATTCCCAGTGTCTGCTGAACTTTTTCCATGACAAATGGTGAAGAATCTTGCATCAAGCCATTAACTTCCTCATGAGCTAATGAGTTTCTACTTAGAGGCTCAAGTAGAGTAGATAGAGACCCTAGATAAGTTATTCCAACACTTAGTCGTTTGTAGCTAATCTTGTAATTGAAAAATTCTCGTGGTAAATGGAGAAGACATTTTTCAAAACACAAAGAGGGACTCTATGTCACTGAATGGGGCATAACTTGGCTAAAATGCTGGCATGCACTTTGGTCTTCTGGGTACCTGATCCTAGATGGCTATAATCCAGTGTGTCTATGTAACATAATTGCCCATATTCCCTGTACAGTAAACATGCAAAAACTACACACCATTCACATCATCATCCCAGGAAGTAGGCAATGCAAATTCTGGGCTCTGCTGAACCTTCAGTGCCTTAAAAATCTCTTTAACCATAAGGATATTGGCAAGCCCTGTCTAATGTGTTGAGCCTTTGTCCCTGTGAATCTTAGTAACAGTACTGAGCAGTACTGAGACCCATGGAAGAAAAAGAAAAAAAAAAAAAGCATGACTCACCTTGACAGTTAGAGCTTTCATCTGGGAAGAGGTACAGCAGGATTCAAGCTTCAGCCCCATGAGTGCAATATTTGTATTTTCTTTTCAACCTTCACTTAATAACACAAATATATATATAGACCTACCTCTATGGTACATGTCTATGCACATGTGTAAGCATATGCATAACTACTGGAGCAAGAAATAACATTCAGAATTCACTCAGCGTCAGCTGGACCATCAGCCTAAGATCAAGTCCAAAATGAATGGTAGAACCCTTACCGCCATCAGAGAACTGGTGGGAGGCAAGTATTTATTTCTTCAGGACAGGCCTGTATGCTAGTATATACAGAAGTATAAAGAGTTGTGTTTTCAGGCTGAGTAGGAAAATGCCTATTGAGTTTAGGTGCCCATAAGTTATGGTAATTCTGAAAAGATATGAAATAGTTTAGATTTACAAAGACCAGATTTCATCCAGACTTTGACAGATCTTCTCTTTGGAATTCCTTATTTCTCAGCTTTAGTTTGTCAGTGCATATTCTGCCTTCATGATTTCTTTCCTTCATCTCTAACTCACCTCAATTTTTTGCAAGCATGGTGCCCTGGAAATCTCTGATCTCTAATTCAGAAGTGCAGCACATGGAAACTGTACAAGCAAAAGCCATTTGGTGAACGATTAGTGGGAAGCAGGGCAGCTTGGTCCACTTTGCTCTTTGCCCTTCAGCCCTTTTCATGATCAGATCTTTAACTTTCTCACAAATCCTTGTGGAATTCATTGTTGTAGATCAGCTTCCTGATCTATATGTCTTGCAGAACAGGCTGGGCTGTCATTTTGGGCCCATGAGCAATATTTGCAGGTTGGTGGATGCCTCCTCATTGCCAACTGAAAATCACCAGAAGTCAGCTATAGTAGACATGTCATGTAATTACACTACCACTGAAGGATTCCAGACTTTGATTTGGCAATTCTAAGAATCCATTTCTTTCCACTGGAAATTTTCCAGTTATTTTTCCTTCATAGAATCATAAAATCATAGAATAGTTAGGGTTGGAAAGGACCTTAAAATCATCTAGTTCTAAACCCCCTGCCATAGAAAGGAACGCCTCCCTTTAAACCATGTCACCCAAGCCTCTGTCCAACCTAGCCTTGAACACTGCCAGGGATGGAGTATTCACAACCTCCCTGGGCAACCCATTCCAGTGCCTCACCACCCTTACAGTAAAGAACTTCTTCCTTACATTCAATCTAAACTTCCCCTGGTTAAGTTTTAACCCATTACCCCTTGTCCTATCACTACAGTCTCTAATGAAGAGTCCATCCCCAGCATCCTTATAGGCCCCCTTCAGATACTGGAAGGCTGCTATGAGGTCTCCACGCAGCCTTCTCTTCTCCAGGCTGAACAGCCCCAACTTCCTCAGCCTGTCTTCATAAGAGAGGTGCTCCTGATCATCCTTGTGGCCATCCTCTGGACTTGTTCCAACAGTTCCATGTCTTTTTTATGTTGAGGACACCAGAACTGCACACAATACTCCAAGTGAGGTCTCACGAGAGCAGGGTAGAGGGGCAGGATCACCTCCTTCAACCTGTTGGTCACGCTCCTTTTGATGAAACCCAGGGTATCGCTGGCTTTCTGGGCTGTGAGCACACGCTGCTGGCTCATGTTGAGTTTCTCATCGATCATCACCCACAAGTCCTTCCCTGCAGGGCTGCTCTGAATCTCTTCTGTGCCCAACCTGTAGCTGTGGCTGGGATTGTTCTGACCCAGGTGTAGGACCTTGCACTTGGCATGGTTAAACTTCATAAGGTTGGCATCAGCCCACCTCACAAGCATGTCAAGGTTCCTCTGGATGGCATTCCTTCCCTCCAGCATATCAACTGAACCACACAGCTTGGTGTCATAGGCAAACTTGCTGAGGGCACACTCAATCCCACTGTCTATGTCAGTGACAAAGATGTTAAACAAGACCGGTCCCAACACTGATCCCTGAGGGATACCACTCGTTACAGTTCTCCCGCCGGACATTGAGCCATTGACCACAACTCCTTGCGAGCAGCCATCCAGCCAGTTCTTTATCCACCAAGTGGTCCATCCATCAAATTGATGTCTCTCCAATTTAGAGACAAGGATGTCGTATGGGACAGTGTCGAACGTTTTGCACAAGTCCGGGTAGGTGATGTCAACAGCCCTACCCCTGTTCATCAGTTCCATAGCCCCACCATAGAAGGCCACCAAACTGGTCAGGCAGGATTTCACTTTAGTGACGCCAGGCTGCCTGTCACCAACCACGTTGTTTTTCATGTGCCTTAGCATGCCTTCCAGGAGAATCTGCTCCAAGATTTTGCCAGGCACAGAGGAGAGACTGACTGGTCTGGAATTTCTGCTGGTAAAGGAGCTGACAGTACTACTGGCCTCTTAGTTTGGGTGTGTCATTTAAGCGCCTAAATAGAAAAGAGCTGAAGTCTCAGACAGATGAGTAAGTCTTTATTTTCTTTATTAGACCTCAGATAGAGCATGAATCAAAGCAGAAGGTGTCAGAGTGCCAGTGTTACAGCATCTGATACACTGCGCTTTGGGCACCCTCATATTCAGGGGAGTTGCTTAGCAACTGGGTTACAGGCTGAGGATGCAGAGAGTCTGGGATCTTTTCTCTGCCCAACACGATTAGCATGACTTGGATAAATTGCTTCACCTTTCTGTATTCTTCTTTCCCTTTATACATTTATTTATTCTGTCTCTTACCAAATGCTTCAGCAACTCTTTTGAATATATCACAGCCTTCAAGTAATTAAATTATTCTTCTCCTACAAAACTGCAGGTCCAGGACAAGGGATTTAAATGTCACTTCTTCTCACTACCTGTCTCTCACAGGTAACTACCTCCTCCTTAACTATGCTCATCACCAACATGACAGAGCTGCCATATTCTCTGTGTAGGAACGGAGGCATTTCAGTGGGGAAGTGTTTTTCCTCCGTGTGTGTAAATTTATGAACTTAAAACCTTTTTCAGAAATTGAAGCTGGCATTTGGCAGAAAGTCAGTAGACTTTATACAATAACACTATCCAATGAGACATATTAGGAGAACAGAATCTGCAAGACAGCATACTTTGTTACATATTCATACTATACTATTACTAGCACCACCAGCAAATAAAGACAGGTGGAAGGACAGCGAGGCTATCATTAGACCTTGGTGAGGGCATTCCTTGCTTGACTGATGGCTCATAACCATTCAGCATGGACAGTGAGCTGCGAGGTTTTGTCATCCAAGTTAGGAGCTCTGCTGATAGGCAGATGAATGAAGAGTTGGCTCCAAAGTCTGTAACCCTTTGATTTCATGGTTGTTTTCTGCATCCTGATCTCACTGCAGCTGCCACCTCAAAGAACAGGGTGAGAGTAATTGTGTTGGCTTGCCTCCAAAGCCTGGAGGAGTAGTCTCTTGCTACTCTCACAGATTATCTGCCAGGCAAACAGAAAGGTTAATGATGTAGAGCTTGATTACTCTGGTAGAAAGAAAGCAGTCAGCTTGATCCAAAAATCTTTATTGTGTGTGTAAGGGAGATAGATATGTTAAAAGGGCTCAGAACTGAAATACATTGTCTTCTCTGTTCTGCCTTTTAACGTGGGAGCATTTGCCTTCCAGCAGGTACAGTCTTGTAAGTAATAGTTTTTGCTGCACACGCATCTTCTTGCCTGAAGCTTGTCCTTTAATTTTAGGACTTTTACGATGGTTTTGTTGGTAAGAAAGACATCAGAAGAAATATTTGAAGGTATTTGTCCCTGGAACAGATTGAATACCATTAATTGAAATATGCATGTAAATACATGTATTTATATAAAAATATACAGATACGTGTATGTGAGACAGAGTGTGTGTTTGTAGACACATATATATGTATTCCATAAGCACAGGACTTCTGGTGTTCATCAGGCCTATCAAGTCAAATGACACAACACCTCCAACAACTCCATAGTAAAAAAAAACAAAGAAAAGCAAACAAAATAATAGCAACCAGAAGCTGACAGCTGAAAAAATGAACAACAACAACAACAATAAAATTCTGGGATAGTGAAGGCAAAAAAGAGTCTACTATGGCTAAAGACTGTAAAGTTAATAAAGGTATTTAGAAAGGTTGGCTTTTTTTTTTTTTTTTGTAACAAGATTCTGCTTTGTGGAAATGTGTAATATTAAAACAAAATAACAAACAAGAAACTTTATGAACCCATGAAAATGGAAATCTTCCAGCCTTTGGTTGAATACCAGAATATTCTGGCACACAAGAGAAATACTGAAGCCAAAGCCCAATATATTTCTCTCGGCAGTGGTTCATGGACTTTATGATTCAGAAGCAATTTTCTCGTATTATTCCATGCGGGTTTAATTCTTTGGCTGACCCAAATCTTCCATGACACTCTGGTAATGAAGAATCCCTTTGGTCCTCAGACCTCGTTCCTTGAACAGAAGGTTCCAAAATCTTTGAACTTTGCATAAGACAGAAGATTATGTTCTGATTGGGTCAAAAGTGTGCCTGTTTTATAGTCAAGGAGCTGGTGAAATATAAATGCATAATAATTTGTTTTCTTTCTCCTCCTGCCGATTCCTGATTACTCTAGCACTTATGTGATTTACAGCTAACTTGGACTGACTTCAAGAAGTTTCCACTTTGCAGTTTTACAGTTTTCCTTGCTGTAAAAATGTTTAATGTAGTTAATTTCAAAATACAAACTTCAACTAAGATGTGGTATTGTTGGGATTTGGGTGGGTTTTGTTCATTTTCACTTGTACTTAATTCTTTGCTGTTAAATAGATTATAATTTTTTAATTTCTCCTTACATGTATATTTCAATTTTTTATGTCAATTTAGCCTAGGCCAAGGGTGCCTCTACTGTGTTCCTTGACGTACCTGCAGATTTAAATCCTGGGGACACACTGTGGCTGTGTCCCAGTTTCAGGTCAGGTGTGATCTCTGTCCTGCTGTGTTGGCTCCTCATTTTTGACTCCTTGTGTCTTAAGCTACAACATGAGAAACATCTGCATGAATGGCTTAAATGTTGTTGGGGAAAAAAAAACTTAGAACCAAAACATAGGCAAAAACAATGGTATTTTCCTTAAAGAAGGAAAGAGTGGGGAAGAGCATGGTGCTGCTTACAAGAAATGAGAATGGAGGAGATTTTTATGAGGTAAAGACCAAGATTAAGATAAAAAAGAGCCTATTCATAAGCAAGAAAGAACAAGTTGGAGAGGAGTGAGTGAGTGAGGAAAGAATTCAGGACAAATATCTCAAAGAAGCTATGGAAAACGTTCTTCAAGACCACAGAAAATGTTCTGAAAAGCTGAAGGGGCAGGAAAGATGCCACCAAAGCTGCCTAGAAGTCAAGAGCTGCCAAGTCAAGACAGGCTTTAAAAAACTGAAGTCAGGAAATGTCATTCTTCCTAAACATCTACTGAGGCCCAGGGGCACAACAGAAAAAAAATCAACTGCAGCTGCATGGCAATTGGTAAATTCTTGTTCTCATGCTACAAGCCAAAAAGCCCTTCTCTTTGTTTCTCTAAATCATGTGTCAGTGCATAGGAGTAATCCAGACACTGAAGGGACTTTTATGCTAAAACATCAGTTAAGAGACAACCCTCAGATCTTGACAGGAAGACAAATATATAAGAAAAGCTCAAAATACAAAGTAAAGGATAAAGGAACTAGGGCCTGGGAGAATAAGGTAGCAGACAGTGGGCAAAAAAATGAGGTTATTTTTCTGAAACACACGAGTTTAGTAATTATCCTTCGAGCTATAGCTTGAAAGCAGACAACAAAGATGGGTATCATGCCATCTGAAATCAATGTAATCCTATCATTTTGAGTAAATAAGGTTTTCAGGTTCTATAAAACAGAGACTGAAAAACATTCATGACTGTAATTTTCGAAAAATAAATGATGAAGTGTGATGTGTGTTGAGGAAGGAGGGAAGGGGGGAATGTGTGCATGAAAAGCTTATCTTTTATTTAACTGACAACAAATACCGTTCTGCTTGATTTCCAGAAGTCACATAAGACTATCCACGGGCTTTCTGAACTGGCTTACAAGCCACTGAAGAAATACAGAGGAAAAATAAAAGACAAAGAAAAGTCTTAGCCAGTGACAGCAAGAACTCCCTCTGCTCAGAAATCTATCTACATGTCCTTCTGCATGTAGCAGCCATCATACCTCTGGAATAAGATATAGCACTTTTCAAGACATTGTGGCTCACTGTTTACTGCTGAAAGCCTTCCTGGTGGTCTAGGTATATCAGGATTTAACACATCCCACACTTCCAGCAGGTGCTGTGCTATGGATGGGAGGGCTGGGAATAGCTGGCACAGAAAGTGCTGGGAGTGCATGATGCTACTCAGGGACCATCCTCTGCAGAAGAAGTCCTCCAGGGGCTGAATTCAACAGTTTTACAGGTGTTTTGTGTCTCTGAAATATCTTCCTTGTGCTTTCATGTAAGGCATACCTGCCTCCAGGGAGTAAGTCTTCCTTAAAGAGGGGGAGGAATTTGGTATTCTTAGTCATTTACTATCTTTGTTTTACCCCTGGTAATTACCCCTACTAATTACCCCTCTGGAACTAAACTGAACAGAACATTAAACCACTTGTCCTTACAGGAGAAGAGATTTGAGTGAAATAGCCTGCCAGAAAGATATCCGCAAGGTATATTTCTTTCTGGTGAACATCTTCTCTGCTCTTTTAACGAAGGCAAATACAGAAGATCACCAAACTGAATGCTTTTACATTGCAGTTTCCATTTGTAGCATTTGAAGAGACTGGGGCAGGTTAAATTAGGTCTTACACTGAAATGTTAAAAAAATAACCTTTTCAAAGTTTGACATTAATACGAATCTCATTTTCATTCACTGATCTTTAAAGGTGACAAATTTGATGCAGTATTTATTACTCCAAATGACAACATTTCATTCTTGAGCATAACCTATGAAAACAGGTAAAAGGAATGAAAGTACATGTTGTTATTTTTTTACAGAATGGGCACTGGACAGAGCACTCCAGGATTTCTGTTCAATTGAGCCTGCTTCTTCCCATATTTGGCTTTCCTTCGTAAGCTTACCAGTGTTTCAGTAAGTATACGTTTAAATGGGCTGACAGCCACCAGGCATTGCCCTAGACCTACTAATCCCAAAGTAAATACATTGCATGATTGGTACAAAGCAAGAAAGATAGCCTGCCTTTATTCAAAGTGATATAAAAAGCTTTTTCAGATTTTGTAGAAAAGGATACAGTGTTACACTTCAGATGTTCAGAGTTCTTTCTGTTACAGTAATGTTGTTAGTAGCAGGAGTAACATTCATGTATTAAAAACTTAACCAAAAAATACTCAGGATTGGCATTAGATAACAAGAGCAAAAATAATAAAAATAGTAATAAATATCTCTCACATAGTCATAGGTTCCTACAAAGGCAGTGATAATTTTTATGTCTGGTTTGCACTTAAGACTTTGAGGAAGTTAGTTTCATTAAATTACCCAACTAGCTTCACTGTTTAAAACAAAGGACACTATTGCAATGAATGTTTTTCAGACCATAACATCTTTTTCCTTGCTTAGGGTGCCAGCAGTCTAGCATTAACATTCTTGCTTGTCTACGCCACTCTTTTATTTTCACTAATAAAATAAACTAGTAAATCCATCTTCTTGTCTCTACTGACCAGGTTGAGGTGACGTCCCAGATAGTAGGGGTAGTACTCAACATCTGTGGTGTAGCTCAGTAGAACAAAGTGCCAAATGGTCACAGAACTTTTCAAATTACAAATTAAGAGTGAGCTAGCAAAAAAAATTGCGTAAATGAAAAAGTTTTGATAAATTTTGCCTGAATCGAGGATCTGAGCAGGCAAGAAGATACCTACATTGAAGCAAGCCAGACATATATCCAGGAAATTTTTTCACTGCATTATTGTGTTATAGGTAAGCAATAGATCTCCAGTAATTCTGTGATTTTATTTTAATTACTTTTTTTCATCTGAAACTGCACAATTTCTGATGAACATAGGATCATAGAATAGTTAGGGTTGGAAAAGACCTTAAGATCATCTAGGTCCAACCTCTCTGCCATGGGCAAGGACACCTCACACTAAACCATCCCACCCAATGCTCTGTCCAGCCTGGCCTAGAACATTGCCAGGCATGGAGCATTCACAACCTCCTTGGGCAACCTATTCCAGTGCCTCATCACCTTAACAGTGAAGAACTTCCTCCTTATACCCAATCTGAACTTCCACTGGTTAAGTTTTAACCCAATACCCTTTGTCCTATCACTACAGTCCCTAATGAAGAGTCCCCCTCCAGCATCCCTATAGGACCCCTTCAGATACTGGAAGGCTGCTATGAGGTCTCTACGCAGCCTTCTCTTCTCAGGGCTGCTCTGAATCTCTTCTCTGCCCAACCTGTAGCTGTGCCTGCGATTGCCCTGACCCAGGTGTTGAACCTTGCACTTGGCATAGTTAAATTTCATAAGGTTGTCATCAGCCCACCTCACAAGCATGTCAAGGTCCCTCTGGATGGCATTCCTTCCCTCCAGTGTATCAACCTTACCACACAGCTTGGTGTCATCGGCAAATTTACTGAGGGTGCACTCAATCCCAATGACCATGTCACCAACAAAGATGTTGAACAAGACCAGTCCCAACACCAGTCCCTGATAGACACCACTCGTTACTGTTCTCCAGCTGGACATTGAGCCATTGACCACAACTCTTTGCATGCAGCCATACAGACAGTTCTTTATCCATCAAGTGGTCCATCCATCAAATTGATGTTGCTCCAATTTAGAGACAAGGATGTCATGTGGGACAGTGTTGAACGCTTTGCACAAGTCCGGGTAGGTGATGTCAACAGCCCTACCCCTGTCCATCAGTTCCGTAGCCCCATCATAGAAGGCCACCAAACTGGTCAGGCGGGATTTCCCCTTAGTGAAGCCATGCTGGCTGTCACCAGACGCCTTGCTGTTTTTCATGTGCCTTTGCATGCCTTCCAGGAGAATCTGCTTCAAGATTTTGCCAGGCACAGAGGTGAGACTGACTGGTCTGTAATTCCCTGGGTCATTCATTTTCCCCTTCCTGAAAATGGGGTCATATTTCCTTTTTTCCAGTCGTCGGGAACTTCACCTGACCACCATGATTTTTCAAATATGATGGACAGTGGCTTCACAACTTCATTCATCAGCTCCTTCAGGACCTGTGGATGGATTTCTCAGATCCCACAGACTGGTACATGTTCAGTTTCTTAAGACGCTCTTGAACCAGATCCTCTAGTACAGTGGGCCCAAGATTTTCATTCTCACAGTCCCTGCATCTGCCTTACGAGTCTTGGGTGGTGTGGTCAGACCATTTGCCAGTGAAGACTGAGGCAAGGAAGTCATTAAGAACTTCAGCCTTCTCCAAATCAAGGGTAGCCAGTTCTCCTGAGAGCTTCCGGAGAGTGCCCATGTTGTCCCTAGTCTGTCTTTTATTTGCAATGTACCTATAAAATCCCTTCTGGTTATCTTTCACATCCCTAACCAAGTTTATTTCTAACTGGGCCTTAGCTTTCCTAGCCTGGTCCCTAGATTCCCAGACAACATTCCTGTATTCTTCCCAGGATGCCTGTCCTTGCTTCCACCTTTTATACGCCTCTTTTTAACCTCGAATTTTCCTCAGCAGCTCCTTATCCATCCAGGGAGGTCTTCTGGCCCTTCTTCTGCACTTCCTTCTAGTTGGGATGCAACACTCCTGAGCTTGCAGCAGGTGATCCTTCAATATTAACCAACAGTCTTGGGTTCCCCTGCCTTCTAGGGCTATATCCCTTGGAACCTTACTAAGCAGGTTCCTGAAGAGGCCAAAGTCTTGAATCCAGGGCAGTGAGCTTGCTGCACGCTCTTCTCATTGTCCTGAGGATCTCGAACTTGACAATCTCATGATTGTTGCAACCAAGGCTGCCCTGGAGCATCATATTTCCAACCAGCCCTTCCCTGTTGGTGAGCATGAGGTCAAGCATGGCACCTCTCCTTGTCGGCTCCTCTATTACTTGCAGAAGGAAGTTGTCTTCCACACAATCAAGAAACCTCCTGGATTGCTTGTGCCAGGCCATACCATCCCTCTAACAGATATCACTGTGGTTGAAGTCCCCCTTGAGGACAGGAGTCTGCAAGCATGAGGATGTTCCTGTCTGTCTATAGAGCACTTCATCTACAGATTCCTTTTGATCAGGCGGTCTGTAACAGATCCCCACAGTAATGTCTTCCATCACTTTAAGCATGTCTCCTGTCCCATGTCTCCCCTTAAGTCTGACCCACAAACTGTAGACAGATCACCTGTCTCATGACAGAATTCCATACTCTCCCACCTATCCCTAACATAAATAGCAACTGCCCCTTCCGTCTGCTGGGCTTGTCTTTTCTAAATAGCCTGTAACCTTCCATTCCAACACTCCAGTCATAGAAGCCATTCCACCATGTTTCTGTGATACCTACATGTTGATAATCATTGCTATTTCTATTTTAAAAATGAAGTTTCTCACTAAAAAATGGCCTGTTATCAGCTAGTTGCAGAAGCTGTCTAGATTTCCAACCAGTGTACTAAGAGAGGAGAAAGCATAAGAATGAGAATGAGAGATTGAGTGAGTGATTAAGCCTGTTGTGCTTACTTTTAGGCTTCTAGTTTGGGTGCTCGGAGTTGTAGCAGTCACACATACTATAATCCTGAAATGTTTGAAGTTAACCATATGTAGAACTGTGAATATCTTCCCAAAGTTTCTAACCCAACTATTCAGCTATTGCTTTGTTTGACTATTTTCTTATTCTTGATCATTAAGATCAGGAATTCCAAACTTGATCTCTCATGCTGAAAATTTTCTTTGAAAATGCCTCATTACATGGAAAAAAAAAAAAATAAAAAATTGGTGGGCTTTAGCTAATAGACATTTTCACAAAATAACCTATAATTTCACAGAAAAAAACCCTAGTTGGCCATGCTGCTCAATACATGTAGAGAAACCCAAGTCCCTCCCCAGTAAGACAATATTCCTGCGCTTGTTCTCCACAACAAAATTAGCCAGCTCTATAAAAGAACAATTACATCACTACAAAGCATTTTAGGTTTTGAACTCAAGAATTCAACTGCTGGAGACCAGTCACTTTTTTTTTGTCTTTTCTGGTTTTGTTGTCATTTTGCTTTGCTTTGCTTTGCTTTTGGGATTTTTTTGTGTTATTTTTCTTTTTTTTTCTCTCGGGTGGTTTTTGAGGGGTCTTTTTTGCAAGGTGTGCAACTTAGGATGAGGCTGACATATACCAAGTTCTAGTACACAGAGGATGAGTTTGTCTTATCCTGTATGTTTGTCTTATCCTGTATGTTTGAAGTCTGAGAGCGTGTGATTCATTATAATGGCTTCAGGTTGTAAGTAACATCAATGAAGAAAACATTAAACCACAAAACAAGTTACCTTTATAATGGCTCATTTGCCCTGGAGAAAAATAAATAAGTAGATGAAATCTCTTTTAATAACTGGAAGGATTATCATGGACAATTCATTACATCTGGTATACATCTGCAGAATATTTCTTAGAGTATTATTACACCTACATCTTTATGAATGTCTGTATGTTTGTGTTATCCCTTTATTTACAGCTATCCTACAATTCACTTTCTTAAAAGTCAAGGCAGGGAGTTCTGTTGACCAAAAAGCTTGACATTTAGCCCCGGACAGACAGGGAACAAAGGTTAGACAAAGGAGAATAATAGAATATAAATATAAATGAAGGGAGCTTGATGAATGAAGGGAGGTTAAAGGAGGTGATCGTGCCCCTCTATTTTCTTCCTGTGAGATCCCTCTTGGACAATTATGTGCAGTTCTGGTGTCCTCAACATAAGAAGGACATGGAACTGTTGGAACAAGTCCAGAGGAGGCCACGAGGATGATCAGGGGCTGGAGCACCTCCCGTGTGAAGACAGGCTGAGAAAGTTGGGGCTGTTCAGCCTGGAGAAGAGAAGGCTGCGTGGAGACCTCATAGCAACCTTCCAGTATCTGAAGGGGGCCTACAAGAATGGCAGAGATGAACTCTTCAGCAAGGGCTGTAGTGATAGGACAAGGGTGATGGGCTCAGAACAGGAAAAGTCCAGGTTAGATGTCAGGAAGAAGTTCTTTACTGTGAGGCTGGTGAGGCTCTGGAGCAGGTTGCCCAAAGAAGTTGTGAATGCTCTATCCCTGACAGTGTTCAAGGCCAGGTTGAACAGAACCTTGGGTGACTTGGTCTAGTGTAAGGCATCTGTGCCCATGGCAGGGGTTTGGACCTAGATGATCTTAAGGTCCTTTCCAACCTGAACCATTCTATGTTTCTATGATTCAATGGTTCTATGATTCTATGATTCTATAATTTGATGATTCTATGATTCTATTATTCTATGATTCTATAATTTGATGATTTGATGATTCTAAACAGCACAATAACACTTCAGCTTTATTTCCTCATGAAATTAGACCTTATCAGTAATTGAACTTTGAATGTTTGCTTGCTCTTTATATGACTCATCATAGTTCTGAGCCTTCCAAACAGCCAGTTCAGAAGGCCTGCATTTTTGTGAAGACAAGCGGATGTTGGTTGAAACTGGATGACTAACAGCAAGAAAGTGAAAAAGAGCACAGGAAGGATTGAGGCCTGGCAAAAAGCTGATATGTGTGACATCTAGGAGGAAGGAAATCTTGGTTTCAGCAGGAAATGCTGTAATACTGGTGGGGAATCTAAATATCAAATCTGGGACTGGAAATTTTGCTCAAAAAGGCAATTGCCAGGTATGCGCCATACAGAAAAACCTTTGGGCACATGCTGTTATGATCATTTAGTAGCAAGTGCTGAAATAGCAGAGAATTTAGGTTTTCTTTTCCAAACAAGAGGAATTTCTTTCCCAAACAAGAGGAATTTCTTTCCCAAACAAGAGGAATTAGAGATGTGTGCACGTCTACGGGGTTATGATATAATAGGCATCACAGAAACATGGTGGGATGGCTCCTATGACTGGAATGTTGGAATGGAAGGTTACAGGCTCTTTAGGAAAGACAGGCCTGGCAGGCAGGGAGGGGGAGTTGCCCTTTATGTTAGGGATAGGCTGGAGAGGATGGAACTCTGTCTGGGGACAGGTGAGCAGTCCACAGAGAGTTTGTGGGTCAGGGTTAAAGGGAATATAGCTGTGGGAGACATTACTGTGGGGATCTGTTCCAGACCGCCTGATCAAAAGGAATCTGTGGATGAAGCACTCCATGGACAGATAGGAAAAGCCTCACGCTCGCAGGCCCTTGTTCTCATGGGAGACTTCAACCACCCTGACACCTGTTGGAAGGACGGTACGGCCTGGCACAAGCAATCCAGGAGGTTCCTCGATTGTGCAGAAGTCAACTTCCTTCTGCAAGTAATAGAGGAGCCAACAAGGAGAGGTGCCACACTTGACCTAGTGCTCACCAACAGGGAAGAGGTCCTTGGAAATGTGACTCTCCAGGGCAGGCTTGGATGCAGCGATCATGAGATGTTCGAATTTGAGATCCTTAGCACAGTGAGAAGAGCGTGCAGCAAGGTCAGTGCCCTAGACTTCAAAAGAGCAGACTTTGGCCTCTTCAGGAACCTGCCTAGTAAGGTTCCATGGGATACAGCCCTAGAGGGCAGAGGGGCCCAAGACTGTTAGTTAATATTGAAGGATCACCTCCTACTAGCTCAGGAGTGTTGCATCCCAACCAGAAGGAAGTGCAGCAGGAGGGCCAGGAGACCTCCTTGGATGGATAAGGAGCTCCTGAGGAAAATTCAAATGAAAAAAGAGGCTTATAATAAGTGGAAGCAAGGACAGGTGGCATGGGAAGAGTACAGGGATGTTGTCCGGGAAGCTAGGGACCAGGTTAGGAAAGCTAAGGCCCAGTTAGAATTAAACTTAGCTAGAGGTATTAAAGATAACAGGAAGGGATTCTACAAGTACATAGCAAATAAAAAAAAAACAGACTAGGGAGAATGTAGGCCCCCTCAGGAAGCTCTCGGGAGAACTGGCTACCCTGGATTTAGAGAAGGCTGAGGTTCTGAATGACTTCTTTGCCTCAGTCGTCACTGTCAAAGGCTCTGACCAAACCACCCAAGTCTTGGAAGGCAGATGTAGGGACTGTGAGAATGAAGACCTACCGCCCACTGTAGGAGAGGAACTGGTTCAAGACCATCTAAAAAATCTGAATGTGCACAAGTCCATGGGTCCTGATGAGATCCATCCACGGGTCCTGAAGGAGCTGGCAAATGAAGTAGCGAAGCCGCTGGCCATCGTATTTGAAAAATCATGGCAGTCAGGTGAAGTTCCAGATGACTGGAAAAAGAGAAATATAACCCCCATTTTCAAGAACGGGAAAACGGATGACCCGGGGAATTACAGACCAGTCAGTCTCAACTCTGTGCCTGGCAAAATCTTGGAGCAGGTTCTCCTGGATGGCATGCTAAGGCACATGAAAATCAACGAGGTGCTTGGTGACAGCCAGCATGGCTTCACTAAGGGGAAATCCTGCCTGACCAATTTGGTGGCTTTCTATGATGGGGCTACAGAACTGATGGACAGGGGTAGAGCAGTTGATGTCATCTACCTGGACATTCGACACTGTCCCACGTGACATCCTTGTCTCTAAATTGGAGCGACATCAATTTGATAGGGGGACTGCTTGATGGATAAAGAACTGGCTGGATGGCCGCATGCAAAGAGTTGTGGTCAATGGCTCAATGTCCAGCTGGAGAACTGTAACGAGTGGTGTCTATCAGGGATCGGTGTTGGGACCAGTCTTGCTTAACATTTTCATCGCTGACATGGACAGAGGGATTGAGTGTGCCCTCAGCAAGTCTGCCGATGACACCAAGCTGTGTGGTTCAGTTGATACGCTGGAGGGAAGGAATGCCATCCAGAGGGACCTTGACATGCTTGTGAGGTGGGCTGATGCCAACCTCATGAAGTTCAACCATGCCAAGTGCAAGGTCCTACACCTGGGTCAGAGGAATCGCAGGCACAGCTACAGGTTGGGCACAGAAGAGATTCAGAGCAGCCCTGCGGAGAAGGACTTGGGGGTGCTGGTCAATGAGAATATGAACATGAGCTGGCAGTGTGCGCTCACAGCCCAGAAAGCCAACCGTATCCTGGGCTTCATCAAAAGGAGCGTGACCAGCAGGTCGAAGGAGGTGATCCTGCCCTTCTACTCTGCTCTTGTGAGACCTCACCAGGAGTATTGTGTGCAGTTCTGGTGTCCTCAACATAAAAAGGACATGGAACTGTTGGAACAAGTCCAGAGGAGGGCCACGAGGATGATCAGGGGACTGGAGCACCTCCCATATGAAGACAGGCTGAGGAAGTTGGGGCTGTTCAGCCTGGAGAAGAGGAGGCTGCATGGAGACCTCATAGCAGCCTTCCAATATCTGAAGGGGGCCTATTGGGATGCTGGAGAGGGACTCTTCATTAGAGACTGTAGTGATAGGACAAGGGGTAACGGGTTAAAACTTAAACAGGGGAAGTTTAGGTTGGATATAAGAAGGAAATTCTTTCCTGTTAGGGTGGTGAGGCACTGGAATGGGTTGCCCAGGGAGGTTGTGAATGCTCCATCCCTGGCAGTGTTCAAGACCAGGCTGGATGAGGCCTTGGGTGATATGGTTTAACGTGAGGTGTCCCTGCCCACGGCAGGGGGGTTGGAACTTGATGATCTTAAGGTCCTTTCCAAGTCTAACTATTCTATGATTCTAAACATGGAAGCTGAGCTGCAAAAATAGAAATAGCTTGTTGTCTTGTCAACAGAGGATAAAATATCATTTCAAGTGCAATAAGAAAAACTGTAAACAAACTGAAATTTGAATGCTGTACCATGAGATGAAAGTCAATTTATCTGCTTAATAATCTCATTCTAAATATCCGTCATGAAAGACAAGTGACTACAGACTTCATTAAAAAAAAAAAAAAAATTAAAAATTGCAGCTTTTAAAGATGCACTGGCAACTTTATCCACCCTTGTCAGGAACTCAGTTCCTTCCGAATGTCAGTGTGATATATGTTACATCCACAGCAATTGTAACACATGTTATTAGGTAAAATGATGAAAAGCTGTTATTGATACTGGTAAGCATAATATCTACTCATATTTTCCTTAAGTGAATGTTCATTGGTCAGTTTTCTGTATGAATCATCTCAAAAATGTGTCTCCCAGGTGGAAACCTGAAGGGCAGCAACAGCCTCGTGGGTTGGTTCAGAGAGGACTCAGTATGTAAGGCTTCATGGAGGACATAGGACATCTGTGTGAGAGAGTGAGTAATAGGAAGGAGAATTTGTTAGAAAAAAAAAGATGAAGGGCAGAGATGAGGGCTATTTTATAGGGAAAGCAAGCATTCATGAAAGGATTCAGTGGTCAATGATTTTTGATGGCTTGATGTTCAAGACCGAATGTAATCAAAGTATTTTTTTACAATACTAAGGAGACCAGTCAGAGCAATCTCTGCACTAAATAATTTATAATAACTTACAGAAAACAGGAAAGTCTGGGTGGCCTAAGAAAGTAAAACATACTGATCACCCTTGAAAGGAAAAAATGGAGGTGTTTTGGAGAATATTAACATTGATTTACCAAAGAAATTGCAGAATTTTTTTTCAAAATATATTTTTTAATGCTTACATTTCTGTGAAGTTAGATGGCAACAATTTTAGCAAATTTGGAAAAACATCAAATAATCTCCTTATAGTACATAATGAGGCACACTGATTTCAATATGTCTTTAAACTTAGTCCTTTGTGGCATTCTCACAAGCACATAAGAACATTTCAAGTACCGTTTAAGTAAAAATCTGTTCTTAAAAAGTCATATTCTTCTGTTCATCTATCAGTAGCGCAGTGCCATGAAGATTGCACAGAATCAACTAATTTGGAAAAGACCTTCAAGACCTCCAAGTCCAACCATTATCTCAGGACTGTCAAGCCCACCATTAAACCATGCATCCAGAGGTCTAGTTGAAGTCTCTTCCAAGAGAGTATTCAATCTTACTATGAATTATTTCAGTATGAATGGTCATATAGGAGGTACCAGGAAGCTCTGCAGAAAAGCACAAAGCAAATACTTTCTACAATGGGATAAGAATTCAAGCAGATTTTGAGAAGCTGTAGAAATTAAAAAAAAAAACAAAAAAAACTTAGAAAACATTACTGATATGGGAAAGGTAGGAAAATATTTTTTAGGTTGAAGAAGAGAAGGTTGATATTTATTTTCAATTCTTTTTCATAAATTTGGCAGTATAGACATTTAGAGATAAAAAAGGCTAAAAATAATCCAATTGGGAGCAAAGACAACAGGAAATAAAATAATAAAAAAATCATGGTTTTGTGTAGTATATATAGCAACAGGCTACAGGTTACTCTTTTGTATGTACTTTTGGGTGTGCTTAAGAACAGTCAAAGCAAAACCTCTTTGGAGATGCACATTTGACTGTGTTCCATTGGTGGGGACAGAATACATTGGTCGCTTTTGGTCCTTTCATTTCCCACATTCTTGTGATATTGCACTTTTACCAAGATTTTAGGGGCTTACCTTGTATAGTCTAGAGAAAACATAAACTGGCAATGATATCTATTTATTTGTGAATTGTTAGAAGGAAGGTTCAGAAGATCACTGAAAAATGTGGACTCAAGACAGACATTAGAAGTGGAGGAGATGACTTACAGGGTGTGTTGAATGAATATTACAAATAGCCCAAGAAAACCATGTAAATTAAAAATGAAGCAAAGCAACAAGGAGAACTCCTTAAAGAAAAAGAGGACAAAGCTGTGTATCACAATTCTGCAGAACAGTGAAAAATCAATTTCCATGAAATGCATGAAAAATTGTAGTTATGAGTTGCACCACAGAAACTCAAGTAAGCTAGGAAATACCTGATCCTCTAGTTAAGTGGAGTACGGGTGTGAACAATGGTGCTGATCAGAGAGAATTCATGTTAGCTTACATAATTGTAGAATGCTAGTGAACGAACCATGGGTATTTAGCTCATCAAGTAAAGAGAAGGAAATCCACATAACCAGGCACTACCTCAGCTTTCAACAGAAAGACACAAGGCACCTCCTTGTAACCTGGTCGAAGCTGGAACAGATAATACACTATATAATATCCATACATTCTCCAGCCTCTACATGTGCATAACATGAGAGGTTGTCAATGTTATGAACTTCACACAAAGAGTGAAGCCACAAAGTGAAATCTGGAGCAGCCCTTAGGTGTCTCAAAACCATTACGGAAGTGGCACAGGGACTTGAGGAGCAGTACACAGCTTTCTAAAAGCCTCTCACTACCTGGGATAAGTTGGATGCAGTGCAGAATCCACCTTATTGTTTTACTCCATTTTGCATGAGGAACATTAATCAATTTTCAACAGCTGCAGGCCCATTTAAATTAAGTTGAAATTCGGTGTCATAAATATCACAGAGAATGCTCACATCTTGTTTTCTTTTTGAAAAGAAGATTTACTCACTGAGGCAGAATCTTACGCTTTCGCAACTGCCCTTGGAACTGTTAATTTGGCTAATTAAATGCCATTGAGTCAATGTCTTGTCTTCACCTGGGAAATGAAGAAGCCATCACACATGACAACAAACGTGCATGTTCTTGTGTACACACCTGCTCTGCCCAGAGTGAGGTCTGTTCAGAAGACTCGAAAGATTACAAACCAGTACAATGAGATTAAAATTTAACAACACACTGGGTTTTTTTCCAAGATGTGGAAAATACTCCTGCATGTTACAGAGTGGTAGGATTTTTTTCTGCAGCCATTTGTGCTGGACGTGCAGCACTGAGCAACACAGTCAAGGGAAGCAGACACTGGTGCAGTTACACTGTAGGCTGCGGAAGAAACTCACAGAGCTTGTTTTGAGGTCCCTGCTCTGTCTGTGTTTTATAAATCGCACCTAGTACACTTTTAATACTAGCTACTACAGGAAATCCTCCTGACCAGGCTGGTTGCTTTCATACAAGAACAATACAACCCCATCTGAATGAGTTATACATAATGCAAGGCAGATTTTGTGTTTGTCTTGTGATCTTTTTCTAAAACTTTTCTTTTTGAATTGTACGACACACAGTGATTACCTGCAGATTACAGGAAAAATCCAGATTAGGCATCCTTTTTAGTTTGGTGATATTCACATGCTCTGCTGATAACCAGTCCTAAGAACACATGCTGGGCAGTCTTCTACTTTACTCCCCTGGAAACCGTTTTCTGTTCTTGAAAATCTGCCCTGAGGGTCTTGGTTAGCAGAATATGATTTGTGAACATTTCCAGTCCAATTCAGTAAGAAGCAACCTGCTCTTACAAGTTGCCTGGTTTATTTGGTATTACAAAGAGTATAATCTCCACCTCAACTGGAAATATCTCTATTATCATGCTTAGTCGTCCATGCACAGTGCCGGTTAATTATTTATACCAATTAAGGGCAGAGCCCTTCAGCTAATAGCAACTTGCCAAAGGATTTTTTGTTGTGTGTTTTTTGTTTTCATCAACTCTAAATGAATATACCCTGCTTCATCTTAAGCATTTGAGAAACTGCTCTCTGATAAGCTCTTCCCTATACTCTGAATGGGCTGCAGATAGAAGCACCACTAGACATTATCCAGGGTGTGGTGTGTGCCTTCACTTTGGTATTATCACACTTGGTTATTTCACCAGAGTAAACTTTGGGGTCTTCTCCATATTTCCAACTGAACCAAGGCACCATTTCTAATTGCAGTTTTTGTGCTTCTGTTATGTAAGACAATACCGTTATTAAAGGAATATACAGGAAACATGAAATATTTCCTGTGGAGGAAAAATGCCTTTGCTTGGCCAGTACCACAGTTAGAGTAATGTCTTATATTCCTCTAGGAGTGAACAGAAAACTCCTCCTGCCATTTCTGCTCCTTTTTTTATTTTACCCTTCTTGGCTGCTGATGCTTACCCAAATGCCAGCTGACACTGAGAGGGATCACTTCTGATTTGGATGCTGAAATATGCTTTGATGTCCTTACATTTTTGTGCAGGCTCCAAGTCTTTTGTGCCTCACAGCAAAATCACAGCCATGCACTGTGCAGTATAGAAATGCATGTCATTTTCTTCCTGATGTTTTTTTAGTGTAATACTTCTGGGAATGTGATTTTTTTTTTTTAATTTTATTTTATTTTTCCCCTCTTCATTTGTCTTTTCCGTTTCAATTTAGGTTATGTTTTGGTTTGTTCTGGGAGTGGGCTGTTGCTGTGAGGTGCTGGGCTTTCTTATCCCAGGAGGATAGGAAGTAATTGCTTGACTTCTTCCACACTCCTTTATTGAAAACACTTAAGAATTAATACTTGTAAAATGTGTTATTTTCTCTTTATCTCTGTTACTAAATAACAACTTACACATTGTAACTAAAGTGCTTTTAAGATCACAATTTTTGAGTACAGAAGGCCTATTAGATGGAGATCTGAAATTATTGGTCTTGTATATAGAATTCCAAGCATCGAATGAATACAATACATATCGCCCAAGTTCACGAGCTTCAAATCTACCTTTTAACAGATTACAACACACTGAGTACTAAAGGTTTTCTTATTGCTATCTGAAGTCACATGAGGTATACAAAGATCATTCTGTATGTAGCATTCCTTGGGCAGAGCACCAGCATCTCCTTCTCACCACCAAACTGTTCGTTATTGTTTTTATTGTCTTATGTTTTAGATGTCAGAAGGCCTGAAGCCTCTAAGTTCATAGTGAAGGTATGGAACTTGTAGCCTTGGTAAGTTCATAGTGAATGGATGGAACTGTTTGCAGACGGGAAACTGTGCCCCAGAAATGTTAGGGACTTGTTCCAGTTCCACTAAGAAAGTCCTTGGAAAGACAACTTTCTGCAGTCCTCTAGAGCCCCCCAAAGCAGACCAGAAGAATCATATTTTCTATAGACTCATTTTGCTGTCACTGGAAAAATAAAAGGGGGAAAAAGACCTCAAAAGTTTTTAGGTCCTTTCATCATTGAGAAGACCTATTTAGCATATTTCAACATCCATCCACCAAACAAAACTCTGATTTATGTAGCTACTACACGGGGGAATTTCTCACTGAAGACATTTTGTATATATTTGAGACTTTTTGAATGCTTAGCACTTTATCTAATTGCTTAAATAGAGGTCTCACTTGCTAACTTTAGCTGCTTATTTAAAAAATTGGCCCAAAGAGCTTATTTCTGCCTGAGATTAGAGACCCAGAAGCTCTTTATTTATACCACTCCCTTCCTCATGACAAACTTCTGCTACTGCTGCCTGACAGCTCTGTAAACTGGATCTAACTTTGTTGTGCAAGGTCTGTAGCTCTCAGTAGGGAATCAGGCATCATCAGCTCTGCCTTTTCCATGTGCTGCTCTGGAAGAAAGCTGATAATCATAAATATGTTGTTTGCAAGAATTTTTTGAATCTTTGATTTTTTCCCAATGCCCTACCACCATACATGTTTTCCCTAGTTCCACTAATGCAGGCTGGAAATTGTAGCACTAATACTGAATATTTAAACATTGCAAATTTTTAGTTTCCTTTGCTTACAGCTGGACTGACTAAGGCAAGAGTCATGTGGAAAGAAGTGGTACAGGGTTATTTAGCTTGTAGTTGTAGTGTAAATGTACAAGAAAATTGAAGCTGGGTTACATGTATATTCATGAAAAGTTATTTTTTGATAGCTCAGAGATTGATTTTGAAACCTTACCATTGCCTGGATGCCGATTCCTGTATGTGAGCTGCAGGTACACTCAGGAAGTTCTCGTACATCATAAAAGATAAAAAGGAACTTAGTTGCAACACTTATAGGCTTGGCTGTAAGTACTAGTGCACTTCGGTATTGTAATGGGAGAAGAGAGTGACAGAAAGACCTGGTCATCTGTATCTTTATACATTAAAAATATCATATCCAGAAATGATTGGAGTGTATTTTGAGTCATTTTGTGTGTAATGAATATTTCAGTTGTTTTATGCATATAGAATTACTCCTGCAAATGTCTGTTTAACGACCTGCAGCTAATGAAAATCAAAGCAATGAAGATGTCATCTCTGATCCTTTCAAGCTTACATCACACAAATGTCTTTAAGTCCTATATCGCTTCTCTGGGGCAATCTGTTAGTCATTTCTCTGAGTCCAAGTAAGAAGTAGTGATAAGCCTTTTTCTCATGGGTATGCTTTCTTTATCATCACTTTTACTGCACTATCGTATCATACACTGCAGTGGACACTGAGAGTGTCCTCAGGGGGATGTCATAAAATACTACACTATCTAACACACAGTGTTTTACTCCCATTTCACTTGAGCAGGTGAAAATGGTAAGACAACTTACAGCAGGAAACATTTGGCCCAGTAATTTCACAGAGCTTAAGAAAGCAAACATTTGGGAGTTCTGTAGGCACTGACTAAAATACTTATCTGGGAGGAGAACACCTCATGGTCTTTAATGTATTTATCTCCACAACACCCCCGAGAGACAGGGGAGTGCTCTTATATCTCTTTTATGCTTGAAGAAGTAAAAGGTTAAGATGCAGTCTAAAAAGAGATTTCTCTACCATCATCCAGGGGAAACATTTTTTTGTAACAAACCTTACACTTTTGTTTCCCTATAGAAAGAAAAAATATGTATATAGGCACTCACAGAATAATGAGGTCACCTGCTTAATATTACCAGTGTTGTTTGAATAGAGATTGGATGCAACTGCAGACCTGAATAGTGCTGCCACCACTGGGTCTATTTAGTTCTTCCTTTGGACGTTCTTATCCTGAAACATAAAAGCTATTGTGTTCTTAGCCCACATTTTGCCTGTGAAACTTTTCTTTGTAGTGACCACATCTAACTATCAAAGGACAAATTCCAATTTATGAATGAGTTCAAAGTGCTCCCTCAGTAGTTTATATCTCTTTCTGTAAGTGTAGGGGCACTACTGCATTCTTTTTTGCTAGGACTGTGGTCTTACTCATTATTTTGTAGAGAAGCCAATTTATAGGAGACACAATAAAAATGCTCAGAAGGCAGGAACTCTCAAAAATGAATTTAAAAAAGGGGGCTGAATTGATGTTTGATATAAGCTTGAGAGCTGGAGTAAGAAGTGAAGGCAGCAGGGGGAAACTTATTCAAGGATTAAGCTGAAATCTTAACAGACACAGCAAGACAGAGGCATGTAGTGAAGTCAGCAATTACCCAGTGGAGATGTGAAAATTTAGGTACTGAGCTTGCTTTGAGAGCCTTTTCAGTGTGAGGGTACAGAAATAGAGATAGCAAGGCTGTTTGTCTCAGAAACATAATTGCCACTAAACTACAAGTACTGTAACAATCTACAAGGCCGGCAGCATCAGCTGTTAGAAATAACAGGATAATTTTTTACCTTCATTCAATGTCAGTATCCAGCAGGATGTAAGGAAGCCTGCTTCTCTCAGGTTATCATGGAGAAAAGATCCACGAACATGAAATGGTTATGGACAAGTAGAAGTAGGGAGTTTGCACTTCTCACCAGCATGCTGGGTGCCCAATGTTGTTCTGTGCTGGGAAATGATGCTCAGCAGCTTCACTCATCGCCTGCTACAAAGGAATGAATGGTGCAGGTTGCTTAGATGAGTTCTGGCACAGAAAATCCCATATTAAATCCCACAGACAACCTGGGGGTTTAATGTGACAGCAGGAATGGCACGCCATTCTTATGAAACCAGGATGGCAGCAAAGATTTAAAGTGTACTAACTCTGTGGAAATGAAAAAAAAAAAAAAAAAGCCAGATATGAGTTACTGTTAGGTTTTTATTGGGAAGAAAATTGTTTGTTGTTTAGCTGTGATAAAGTACAAGACAAAGGGAAAGCATGAAGATGAAAGCAAAGACAGGAGGGTAGATTAAGCAGCAGCAAGCTGGTGCAGGGTATGTTGGGAAGGAGTTTTTGCGTAGGGCAGATCCTTTTTTTTCAAGAACTCTGGTATCCTTGACAAACATTACTAGTAGCCTAGGATGTTTTTATCCTGAAGCTTTTCAGGCTTGTTCATTGTCAGTTTTGTTTGTGTTTGACTCTGTTTTCTATTAAAGTTGCAAAGGAAAGTAAGTCCACGCTGCTGGCTACTTCTCTGTAACCTCAGAAAGGGCTTATAAACGCAGTTTCAGGCAATTATTTGTGGTTTATGGAGTAGATAGTTTGGAAATAAGTATTATTTGAACCTATACTTAGGAAAAGTGTAATCTAGCACACTAAAGGACACCCTGGATCCCTGCGCCCATTTGGTGTGAAAGACGCCAGGCTCCAAATCCTCCCTTTGCCACAGGCATCCTGGGGAACTATGAGCCAGACCCTGACTCAGATTATCTCTGTGTCCAAACCAGCACTTTAAAAGTTAAGCCTTTCTTTTTGAGATTGAGCTTCACGGATTTCAATAACTGCTTGTTTAGAAACCTCTCTTCCTGTTTCAGTCCCACCACAAATATGATGCAGCAGAGCCTTTAAAATATTTGGGAGATGTGTAAGGGTCACAAATATGAATATATAAAGAATAATAAAAAAAAAAAAAATCAGGCCAAGACTAGGAACAAGATCAAGAACATCCTGAGATTTAAGAAGAGTTCTTTAAAAAAGCACAGGTAACAAATACGAAAATCCGACGCGTGTCTGACACGTGTTTAGGACACATTTCCTGACGTTCTAGCAAGTGTCAGATGCTAACATTTAAAGGTATGTTTCCTGGTTCAGTTGGTTGTGTTACATTAAAAAAAAAAGGTCTCTCAAGGAATAAAGTACTTCCCACACACTTATATGCTTCTTTCGGTTTCGTATTAATTCACTCCTCCTGAACAGCGTGCAAAGGCAGTGATCTGCAGGAGATGCATGAAGTTTCTGGCCAGTAAAGGGTTATGTAAAATCTTTCAAGAAATAAATGTAATGGATTAAATGTCCTGGCAGCATTTCAGGATCCTAAAATATGTCTGTTTCCCTGGCAATTTCAACCTCAGCATCTACTTTAAGTTTGATGTGGCATTTTTCTTTCCTGAAGAATTTAGGTGAGAACACTCAGGTCATCTCAACTGACTCTCACTGAAGATGGTAAGACTTAGCACACGACCAAGAGTAAATCAATACTTTTTTTTCCGTTGCAGGATCACTAGCTGTATTTGCTGTATACAGGTTCTGTGCTTTCAAATAGCATAGATCAGGGTTCCAGAAATTATAAGACTGATCTAAGTCTATAGATGTGTAGTCAAACATAAGTTTCTTCTTTATGGAAGACGTCTAACTGTTGAAATAAGGTAGGAGATATCTCTAAGTCCCTCTTCTCCACAGAGGAAACAGAATAGAAAGGCCTTTGGTACTACCTCTTGACTAGTGCAGATAAAGAGTCCATTTACACAAACAGGGTTAACACTTCTTGATACCATAATAAAAGAGTGGCTCAGGCAATTGAATACTGCACTAGGAAGACAAAATGAACTGTCTTCTTTGTTCAGTCACTAACTTTAAGTCATCCCACTTAACTCACTGCTAGCGCAGTATGCAGCTATGTGGGGAAATAAGTATTCCCAGGGTATGATTTAACTCACCAAAGATCTAAACTGCCGTATAGAGATATCTCTTACTCTTCATTCCCCATGCAAGCAGTTTCCAATGAGTAAGATACTCATTTAGGTTATTCAGCTGAGAGTCTAAGTATTGGAAGGATAAATCTTTCAGTAAATTTTTTCTCTACCTCATACTTGTTTACTTCCTTTTTTCACTTTCTGCTTTTACCATGAACATAAAAAATAGGCAGTCTTTTGACTTTCACAGTAGTATTCAACAAAGCCAAACAGAAAAACATTTGAACACCCTAATGTGTTCCTAAACAAATGAAACTTGACACAGATTTTATGTCAGGAAAACATGGTGGGTACATGCACACTACTGACTTCATCTGCACTCCTGTTTCACATCAGTGCTCCAGCGTGAAAATTATCCATATGTGCTAGTTCAGATTGGCTTTGATCTAAAATGAACCAATTAGCTCCTGTGGCTGGCAAATGCAGGCATGAAACAGAATGGCATGCTTCAGATCCCATAGCCTAGGGATCACATCGATGCAAGCTAGTCGATGCAGTTTAGGCTAGGAACCAAGATGCTTTGTAGGACATGTATAACAGAGATAGCACAGGCATAATCGGCCTGGCCCAGGCTCACTCTTGACTCTTGATTTTCGAGTCATGTGGGGGGAAGAGTTTTTCTTCTCTCCATTTGTATTAAGGGATGGAGAAGAAAAGCAATCAATGAAGAAAACGTCTGAAGTCAAGTGCCTTATACTCACCTGATGCATTTTATTAAGTCACTTTGTTATTTTCTTGCATTGCTGCAACAAGCATATTTCTTTGGATGAAATAAAACCCAAGGTACTATTATCAAGAAAATTCTCCCTGTGTTTACTTTTTTAAACAAAAGATTAAATCCATACAACACTTAATCTTTAATGAGTTTAGGCCTGCTCTAGCCAGGGGTGATTTGTTTTCCCAAATCCTTGTGCCATCATATTAATGACTGCTTGCACCAAGGGACACTCAGGGTAATCCCCCATCTCTAGAAATGTCAGTTCTGCAGTGATTGCTGTGTAATTAATCAGAGACTGCTGCTGGAATGAGGACATTGTAATCTGATGCATAATGAAACTTATTAATGGTGTCCTGCATAATTTATGGTATCTAATCATTCTAATGTAGGTATAAGTACAACATGTAAACAGTTTTCTTTCATTAAGTCTATGATCTAACATGCCATGAGAAATTAAGGGCTGGGATCTTTAATTTTGCCAGAAATTGCTGAATTGGCCTATTTTAGCAGACAATAAGAGAGTAAAACCCTAAAAGCAGCCACCACTACAAGGAATATTTGCAAACATTCCATTATATGGTATTTTCATTCCTGTTGTGCTTTATCTGACTGGGGCTTGAAATCCCACTGGGACAAGCACTGTATAAACCCTGGCAAAGAACAACTTCTACTCCAAGTAGCTGACAGTGTAAAAGAACAAAAGGGAGCCAAGAAAAGGAGACATTATTTTCTTCCTCAGTTTTATAAGTGGTGATTTGAAAAAAGGACCTAAGGAACTGAGAAATTAACAACCGGATGCACAAATGTATCTAAACTGGTACCTTTCCCAGTTGACTACTTCTATAAATTCTTCAAACATTTAGATAGATAAATACTTATTTAAGTACCTGACCAAAACAGAAGGCATATGTCTTGGACCACAATAAACAGATGAAACAGGATTTGAACTCAAACAATTTTAATTCTGAAATATTTATCTTCTGAGCAAAATCACCACTTATTTTGTAAGTCATTTCAAAGTAAGGTATTTAAAACACCAAGGTTAGATAGAAATACGTGCAGCCACAAGAATACCCTACCCAAATTTGTTAAAGGAAAAAAAAGTGCTCCAAACCAAGATCTTGCATGCCAAGTTTCAGCTCTATTTTAATTTTTATGGTTGTCGCTATGAACACCTGAATATAGTGGTTTATAATGTCTCCTCTGACAGGCTGTTATAACTTCAATGGCAGTAACAATACTACTATAATTACTGACTTTTGTATTGTGTTAACAAATGCCAGAGTGTGCTACCAGTCTTCCAGATGACTTACCCAGGTTTTAATTAGTGTCTATCTTTCTTTTCTTTGAAGAGACATACACTTACTAAAATGACTCAATGCTTTGCACCATGTACAGGTCAAAATATCCACCTGTCAAGTGGGTTTAGAGCTGCATGGAAGGAGGAAACTACTTGAGACATTTTATTAATGTAACAGATTGCATATTTCTCCAAATAGAAATGAGAGCAATTGTGTGACAGATGGATCAAAACCTTCCCGTTGTTGAAAACCAACAGATGAGACAGACTTCTCTTATAGCACTAGCTGGATAGCAAGATGCTGATTAACTAGACCTGAATGAATCTTCTGCCCCTTGGCTCTGAGCATTCATAAGAGACTTATCTACCGGATGATTTTATGTCTTAGCAATATGGATGTGGCATGTGTGTACAAGTTTGTACATATATATATATATACACATCATTATAGACATATACATTACGCTGTCATTGTAAAAATCATTTTTTTATTTTAATTTCTACAACAAATTGTTGTAGAATCTGTGTTCATGTTGCCTTTAATGAATACTGGAATTTGTACTGTGTCAATTCATTTATATATGAATTATATTCTCTAAATGAGTATGAAGTGTTATCTATTGAAGATTTAGAGCCTTCATTATAAGGTTATTGACTTGATCTAATGAAAAAGAATCTACCATCTTAAAACACCTATCGTGGCACAATAGCTATTGTTCACTGTGTAGAGAAGTGCACTCATGCAAAGTGAAACTGGAGTAGCAGTATTCATTTAAACAAATTGTTAGGTACACATGTATCATTAAAGTTTCCATCCCACTAAGACTTATGCAGTACTTCACCTAATGGATGTCTTTACAAAGTCATAGGAATGCCAGTTTTCTCTATTGTCTCTGTGAGTTCAGGAAACTACCTGTTTGAACACATCTCACAAATTTCAAAGGCACTCCTTGTAAACCCTAAAGCTAAAGAATGTTTTTAATTTTTTTTTGCACTTTTTGTATGTATAATATATACCACATATGAGGAAATGTCATTTACTCATGAAAGAGCGCATCAAGGATTTTGCTGTTGGAGATGGAGAGAAACTCAAAGAAGTTGTTGTAATAATGTACATTCAAGAAACAATCTCAAGTGGAGCACAGCCACATAATACTCAAGCGCCCAGGAGGAATGTGGCAGATGAACCTAAGTGTGAGGGTCGATCTCTTGGTATGTTCCTAGGAAGAGTAATAGAAGTGATAAAACCATGGAAACAGTTCACATGCTCCACAGTGGAAGATAGATTACATGCATAATGTGTGTTTTTAGCACAACCAAGTTAACGGCTTGACATTTTCTAAAAATTTGATGGCTTGTTATGCAGAAGTCATAGTAGTTCCTCCTGGTCTTAAAATCTCCACATCTGGCATTTATTCCCAAAGAACTGTTCTTATGGGATGTGTGTTTCTATTTCTGTAATGGAGAGAAGATGGTGAAAGAAAGCAGTTCATTGCCAACCTGAGGGTTCACAGGGTGACTTACATAATACAAATCAGTACCACAAAGGCTTTAACAGTTTCACTCTAGCTGTTCATAGTAGTGCTCCATTTACTAGGTTTTTGTGGGTTTTGTTGTTTGTTTTAGGAGCAAAAGGAAATGTGGTAGAGGATTTCTTAACCTTTGACTTCCCAGGAAATACTAACATGCTTAAAGAAGTGTTAAGGACATGACTTTGTTCAGGCGCTGTATGGTGTTACCACGGCTTGTGAAATACTGCACTAGCTTCAGTGCTGTTCGTGGCTTTGCAGAGAGATACAACATCCATTCCTAGGCTCATGAATTATGTCTCAAACTATCTTGGTGTTAGGTTGTATCACAGTGATATAGTATTTGGTGGAAACCAGTTATAAGGCAATTCCTGTGACAAAAAAGTTAACTCCATAGAAAATTGAAGATACATTAACAGGCACTAGTGCAGCAATAACTCCTAACTGCACTCTAAATTGTATGAAGTAGTTTATGACCTCTAGGCTTTTTCCTCCCCTTTTAACTTTGTAATGCTTAATAAAAGTTATACTCAAACTGTTACATTCGCTTAGAAAATAAGAAATTAATCATGAACACCCCATTTAATGCTGGAGGAGTACAATGTCCGCAGTTTCGTTAAAGCATCAGTGAGGTAATTTCAGTGCTTTGAAATTGAACTTTTATACAGAACACATCTAACTGTGCTCAGTCAATGAATCCTCGGAGTGTTTCTGCTTCATTAACTGTTTACATGGTGACCTCAGTATAAAGGTTTTAGCCTGATGAAATGTCTGCTTCACATACTGCTGCAGGCAACAGTGGAATAGGTCTCTGTGATTTTTCATGATATACTCAGAATTTAGAAACTTCACATCAGCTTGCCTAATACTGCCACAGTAGGCATCACATCACCTCATGTGTTAACCTCTGGACAACTTCTGTAATGCCATTACAGAAGATAACAGTGTGTCCCACCTCTGGTGCCCCCCACCATTCATCAGGCAGTCAGATATTTTCATTGATGTTTGATGGTCATATTTTAAGTATTCCTAATCCCAGAATCTGCATGTGAATGGGCTAACTACTTCACTCTTTTTTAATGGTGCCATTATTTGCCTCATGAATCATGATGTCAAGGAAGCCAGTAATATTTAAATTTTATGACACTGTCTTCCAAAGTAACAACTTTCTAACTCAGCACAAAGTGAAAAGGAACAATTTACCTTACATGAACTGCACTTTGGTTCACAGAAATAACTCCCAAGAGAACACTGACTGTCCAAGTTATTACCTTGGATATCACACCATGGAGTTTTGCAGAGCAAATAACACTTACTCATCTTCTGCTCATATACAACAATATGGATAAATAAATGGCATAAGTTTAAATTTCATAATATGAGATAGTATTCGATAGATGCATTCTAGCTACCCTGTAACTCACAGGATAACTAAGCAGTCTTTCACAATACTGCAGCAGCTTTATACTGCAATCAAAAGCTGATATATCTTTCTGGTGAAAAGAGAAAACATTGGAGATTTCATTGTCATGGCACACAATAATGGCGTAATAATTAAACGTATGTGGTTGACAAAAGCTCTTTTTTCCTATTTTCCATTCACTTTCCATTCACTAGCTACTAAGGGGGAAAGTGAACTCTCTTATATGTAGGTTATATATCAGATTATATAAAAATGTCTAATTCTCAGAGGGTCTATAGTTAAGGAAAGCTGGATTATGCGGAATAGTGGAAGTCTTGCTATAGGCAGGTTTTATTAAGCATGCATAATTATCTGAAGAAGCAACTAACGACCCTCTCTCAAGACTTCATTTCATTTTAAGTTGCCCACTCCATACTGAAATTTTATCTATTTCCCTTGAGACACTCCTTCCACAGAAGCAGAGAAGTTATGGGTGGTGACTGGAGAAGATGACCTAGTTTAGTCCTCTGTAAGTATACCACTGCTCCCTAGAGGATAGTTGCTAGTGGTGTATATTGTCTGCTATTAAAAGCCTTGAGTAAGGGCCTTATGCTGCTTTTTCAAATGCAACTGATATTCAGCAGGAGGAAGATGTAAAGTTAAACCACAATAGCTCTGTAGCCACTTACACAACATGGATTATGCAGCCCCCTACAGAGGTACACGCTCCTGGCTCAGAGATCACTTTGGCAAGTTTGCAGTGAGTCCACAATGACTTAAATGCATTCATGGAATGTTATTCTGTTGTAAGCAAGTCTATATTCCCCTTCAAGGACCATATTTCTGTGGAAATCTGCAACTCTGACAAATTCTAATGCAAATGCACCCTACAGTAGTTCAAGCACTGTGGCTTTTGAAGCTATTAAAAGATGATTTCACAATCCAGGAGAACAAAGTGAAGGTGTAAAGACACATTGAACTAGCTCTTTTGATGGTGGAAACTGGTATAGCTCCATTTATTCTAATTTTGTAACATCATCTAGTACTGGCTGAAGAATCAGCCATGAAATAATACAACTTGGGATTTATTTTAGAAGTATCTTCCTCTCTGAGTCTATTTCTGCCTGCTTATTTCTCTCTCTTCTTATTTTAAAAAGAAAACCTATGGAGAGAACGTGTCTATGTTCTAGAAATTTGGTTAGAAGTCACTAATATTTAAAAATGGCCAAATCTTTTATTTATATACACTTATGCTTTCAGTAGAGGTTTTTTCTCTATTCTAGAACTTACGATTTGAACTGAATCATAATAAGTCTGTTAAGAACTTTCATAGTTGAAGTTTTAAATGGTGTTGTTCTTTCAAAATGATTAAACACAATAAAACAGTTGGGGCTGTTCAGCCTGGAGAAGAGAAGGCTGCATGGAGACCTCATAGCAGCCTTCCAGTATATGAAGGGGGCCTGTAGGGATGCTGGGGAGGGACTCTTCATTAGGGACTGTAGTGACAGGACAAGGGGTAACAGGTTCAAACTTAACCAGGGGAAGTTTAGATTGGATATAAGGAAGAAATTCTTCTCTGTTAGGGTGGTGAGGCACTGGAATAGGTTGTGCAAGGAAGTTGTGAATGCTCCATCCCTGGCAGTGTTCAAGACCAGGTTGGACAGAGCCTTGGGTGAGATGGTTTAGTGTGAGGTGTCCCTGCCCATGTCAGGGAGGTTGGAACTAGATGATCTTAAGGTCCTTTCCAACCCTAACTATTCTATGATTCTATGATTATGTAATGGCATTTTTACACCTCTTATTCTCTACCTTTGATATACATTGCCAGGCTTCTGAGGCTGGTCACAGTTATTACAGATGGCACTTTCCATCTATCCTCTGACAAAGTGCAAATGAAGAATGTTTCATTTAGGTCTGCCATGTAGATGAAAAATCATAAAACAGACTTTTATTTTCCTTTAACTGTTAAAAGGCATAAATTTACTGGAAGGCAAAGGAGGAGAGAGTAGAGAACAGGATAAAGAAAAGAGGAGAAGAGGAGAGGAGAGGAGAGGAGAGGAGAGGAGAGGAGAGGAGAGGAGAGGAGAGGAGAGGAGAGGAGAGGAGAGGAGAGGAGAGGAGAGGAGAGGAGAGTAGAGGAAGAGAGGAGAGAAGGAGAGGAGAGGAGATAGGAGATGGCTGTCCTGTTATTTTCTCATTTGGAAATTAATACATGTATTGAATAAAGGAAGCTTATAGAGTCTTTAAACTTTGTAGCCAAGGAAATAGTCAATATATATATATATATATATATGGCTGTTTTCTGATTTGAAAAGCATCCTCAAATCAGGTTAGAAATGTTTAAGTCTTGCTTTTTTCACTATTCTGAAAGTTGTGTTCTCATTTTCATAATTTTTAAGATGTTTAAATTGTAATGGTTGAACTTTTAGTCTCACCCTATACAGGCATAAACAGAGTAAAAATAAAATAAGGGAGAAAGTGAATATCGCTCTTCCCATGGTAGCAGTAATGCCTTATCCTGTCTGGGAGTAGCAATAGCAAGTTCACATAAAAATAGATACCCCTAAATGAAATTACATGGCATGTGCCATAGAAGAGTACAAAAGAGCTTTTCCTGCTGGGTGAGACCTGTCCATTTCCCATGACACCTGCATTAGGTCATATTATTCTACCTGGTTTTGAAATACTATTTTCAACCTTGGACTGGGATCTCTCTGTCTCTTTTAGGGATCAATTTTACAGTTAGACTTATACTCCTTATTAGCTCTGTCCTAGCTGCTTCCAACATCAGTTCAGCAGCTTTTCATGTGAATTTGACTGATATGACAGCTATCCAAAGTTTTGTTTATGTGCTCTTGTTTATTCTTCTTGATCCTTTAGCCACCTCACCATGACTGATCAGAACAACTTGAATAATGTTCCTTTTTAAGGAAAATTAATCTGCCCATTGGCCATTCTACATCATCTGTTTATGTTTGGGGACTGAAAGATTAGGTGCAGCAGGAACCACAGCAACCTTCACATGCGACATATGGGATGGCTGTCACCCACACAAAGAGCAGTCTTTTGAGTTTGTCTTAAAGTGAAGACTGACTAGTTTTGAAATGGAAGAGGAAGAGATGGAAGTTTTGTTCCATCTTTTATCCAGCATTTCAAGGGTTAACACGCTGTCCAGTAGTGTAGGAGAACCAAGTTCAATTCATTCTTGCTTTCCAAATCATATCAGCATAGGACTGAAGAGGACATGGGTCACCAATTCTTGCTCTCTGTTACTGCAGGCAAGTGAATCATTTTTATTATTCCCTTTAAAAACATGTGAAGCATTTTTATTTTGATTTAGGAGCATTCAAAGCCCCATCCTGCCTAGCCTCAAATGCACTTTTGACTTTTACATAATTCACGGTCATAAGAACAACAAACGCCTGTGCTAGTATAATTTTCTTCACTATAGGGAGCATGTATGTCTTAGGATTGCTCAGTGGCTGGACTCCTAAATTTGCTTAGGTTGCTATTAAATAATTATGCTGTTCTGAAGTGCTGGCAGGTACCAGAATGACATTTGCAAACTTTTGTGACATGATAGTATCGCAAATGCAATTAGGAAGAACTGATAAGGATGGCTGTAGTAGGCTGAAAATGTAAATGGTGAAAGGTCAAATGCAGCAAAAATTGTGATATAAAAACCTGAAGTAGCTTTGTTTCCTGAAAAAAATGAAACTAATAAGACCCAGACATTTAAAATCAAACTTTGAGCACTGTTTCTGACAGACATATTCTTGTGAGTGTTTAGATTCAGTGGGGATTTAACACTGCTTAATTTAGATATATCTAAGGAGCTGAAAATGTCTTAGATTTTTTTCCAGTATTCCAATGCACATAGACACAACAAACAAAAACAACAACAAAAATCAAACCATCAGAATCTTATGACATTTGAAACTAATTTTAAATTAATATTCTGGGCCTTTTGAGGTCATTATAAAATCAGGGATGCACTACTGACTTCAGGTGTCCTCAACATAAAAAGAATATGGAACTGTTGGAACAAATCCAGAGGAGGGCCACGAGGATGATCAGGGGGGTGGAGCTGAGACAGGCTGAGAAAGCTGGGGCTGTTCAGCTTGGAGAAGAGAAGGCTGTGTGGAGACATCAGAGCAGCCTTACAGTATCTGAAGAGGGCCTTGGGAGAGACTCTTCATTAGGGACTGCAGTGACAGGACAAGGGGTAATGGGTTAAAACTTAAACAGGGGAAGTTTAGATTGGATATAAGGAAGAAGTTCTTTACTGTGACAGTGATGAGGCACTGGAATGGGTTTTCAAAAGAAGCTGTGAATGCTCCATCCCTGGCAGTGTTCAGGGCCAGGCTGGACAGAGCCTTGGGTGAGATGGATTAGTGTGCGGTGTCCCTGTCCATGGGGGTTGGAACTTGGATGATCTTAAGGTCCTTTCCAACCCTAACTATTCTATGTTCCATGATTCTAGTCTAGTAACCTTGTTGCTACCTTGTATCGCTACTGCAGTTTTTTCCTCCACTCTACACCTGAAAAATAATGTAAAAAGCACCTTCCTGTTTCTATCATCTGTCTTCTTTTTTTCTTTTTTCAGACAGAAATCCCATTGAGACAAGGACTATGTCTTGTTCTAGATATGTGCAGTATTTGATATACACTTTCTGAGGCTGGTGTTGACCATTACCCTTTATGCTGATAAAAAAGCAGTACAAAGAAGAACAATAAGAAAAAATGTTTCACTCTTTTTTTAATAAGCTAATGATAAAATTATTGATGATTTCTGCCTAGTTTTAGGTATCAAAACCACACAAAGTAATTGCTTACATTAAATTTGTGGACTGTAAACATCTAATTACTAACCCGTCCATGGAACTTGCACAAAATTATAATCTATGCGAAAAGGAAATGTGCGTGAATTTGTTTCAAACTGTGGGGGAAAAGAAGCAAATTTTGAGATCCTGCCCCTGCTTTTTAAATATTTATTCCTAGGATAAACAAACACAGATGTTAATAAAAAATCCAACCTTGTGAAAATTGGTAGATATGAGGTGCCTTTAATTTGATCTTAGTCCAGCTGTACTGACATACACCATACTGATGTAATCACATGTGCCAGTAGCTTTTGCATCATTAATTTAGCTTCTACAAACAATAAGGTTTTATGGGTCCCCACAGTGATTATTTTGTGGACTGATACACAAGGCAAGAGCATTTTGTATCTAGGTATTGAAACTATTAATTGCATTGACGCCATCAAAATCATAATCTAGCTCAGCAGAAGTGCTTGAGTATTATTTCCCACTACTCCCCAGATACCTGGAAGCTTATTTTAAATGTGGATTAGCGTGGCATTTTCAGAGGTCAGTGGAGATACAAATATCAGGGAAAAAAGATTTAAAATTGTAATCAAGACTGAGAAGGTTACACGCAGAGGCACAGTAAATAACAAGGATAATACTTAAAATTTTAGAGGGATATTAATTGTCCTTAATTTTCTTCTCTTTTTTCTCCTGAGGAAATGTTCTGAAAACAACACAGCTGCAGCAGGGCATCTATCTCACAGAGCACTGACACAGTCTGAGAAAAAAAAAAAGAAGAAAAAAGTGCAGAAGGGCAGAAGTGAAAACTCTCCATCTTACCTTCAGAAGTCAAAAAATTTCCTATGGTCTCCTGTTCCTCATCCATCTCTAATTACCCTAGTAGGTACAGAGATACGTTTCCTCATCCTCTCCTGTGGGTGAAACCCACGAGTTATGAAGAGTAGTTGTTTCCCTCCATTCCCAAAGCCTTGGATGTTTTCACACAACCCAGTTCTTTCCTTGCTATTACTTCTTTGCTGTACGAAGCTGATGAGAGAGATTATAAAAACCTAGTCTGGAGTGTCCATAAAACTATCACTGCAAGAAAACAGAGTAAAGTTTATCCCAGCTTCCTTGATAATTATCTAAATATACCACTAAGAAAGATAGTTGAATTTATACCACTGTATTATTTTTATAGTAAATCTATAACATTCCTTGTGATCAAGTCTATCTATAGATTTTTAAATCATTGCTTGACTGTCCTCTTGCAGTCTGCACTGAGATTGTATCTCCCAGACACTGATTAAGGATTTTGTAGTCCTTGATCCTACACTTCTGTAGGCTGTACAGATACATAGCAGACACAACACTTGAGCAATCTCTGTTTCCATCCCTTCTTGATAAACACAAGATTAGGAATAGTTCCCGGTACAATAATTCCTGAAAATATAAGGATGACAATTACATCCTTGACATCACCTGGTGCTAGAAACTATAAGGCTAAGCAGTTAGTGGTCTTTTTCAGGTCTAGACCTCTTAAGGGATAGCTAAGGTAAAGTAGGCACCTTCAGAGTAGCTTGCTGTTACTCTAGTGCCAGCTAGCTGATGAAGTGGCAACTCCTACAATGCTAAGTCAAGGGCCTAACACTGAGATGTCTATCAAATAACCAACACTTGGAAAGCCTTTAGATTAGAAATGAGATTCATATAAATAAATATGGGTGTCAATGCAGATATCTGTCAGTGTAGTGTTTTAATCATTAAAAGGAGAGTTACTTGGTACAGTCAAAGGAGTTTAGAAATGTTATTTTCAATTGCCAGGTGAGATAACTCCTGGCACGGCTATTGCAATCTGCTGTATCCAGGAATGAGGATAAATAAATTAATGTACAACCTCCTAATACAAAACACTGCAAGTCCTACCAAGCATTGAGAAACTGGTCACAGTTGTAAGGCCTGTTATCCTTTTTGGTATTAAAGCTCACATAAAGTTTTCTGTGCAATCTCCAATTTTTTCCACATTTTGGCTCTACTGCAGCTGCTTATCACTCTTGATTAGCAGGGCTAACATTGGCCATACAGAGAGGGAGGCATTTTGGGAGCTAAAGCTAGCCAAGGACAAGATGTGGAACACAGCTCATTACAAACGGCATTTTCTTGTCTGCTTCAAACAAGCTCTTTTCACAGGTTTCTGTAGTTAACGTCCTGCTGTTTCATTAATACTTAGGTGTGTCAGCTACCCAATGTAAACCAACATTAAATTGCCCAAATGCTTTCTTCAATGGCAATGAAGAAAAGTGCAGGGTTGCATGAGCAGTTCATGTTTCATTTAAATGCATTTATTTCAGAGAAGAAGCAAAACAGCAGCCAGAGTTTTGAGGACATAATCTATAAGGTTCTCTATTTTAGCTTTTCAGTAGATCCACTAGAAGTGGCTGCAATCCATTCCTTCCAAATGTTCTTTCAACAGTAAACAATAGTATCATTTAGTGTGGCATTCCCAAGCCTACAGATTTTCTTTCATAGGAGGGCTGATTCTCTGGAGACCTGTATGAACATACTGGATCCTGACTGGCCTGCACTCTGAGACGTGATTCAGCATCTTTATTTGGGTTGAGCAGCACCTTACAGATGGCAGCTGAGCTGTGAAAGGATAGGAATGTAGTTGTTTCAACTCTGCAAAGTCCACAGGTCTTCTGGAAAGGATTCGAAAGCTCCTCCTCTGTTATTTTGTCACCTCTCTCAAATTTTTTATGCCTTGGATGATGTCACATATCAGAAGAAAGAACCACAGTTGTTTGAACTTCAAGTAAACCAAAATCAATGTCTCTTTTATTACTAGTTAGATTTTGAATTTGCTAGCATAAGAAAGTTCCCTTTTGTTCTGTGTTTGCACAGGGCCTTTCACATTGCCATTCTGGCTTCCAGCAGTGAGGTAAGGCAAGAACTAGAAATAGAATTTCTCCTCACATTTAAATACATGATCTACCTGTCCACCCAGTTCACTGTTCGAAAAAATTTTAAGTGATAAAACGCTTTACTCTGTCCTCTTAAATAGCTGCTTGTACATAGAAGAAATTTCATGTTAAACTCCCTTGATTTTGATGGGCTTTCAGCAGAGATAAACCTGGCCCTGCGTGTCTAACCTATGCCTTGGACAAGGAAATAGAATTAGGAAACTGAATTAATTCCTTTTGCAAACTATGCAATAATAGGCACATTTAATTCTATCCTTTGCATATTATTTTCTGAGCAAGGACACAATTGGCTCCAGATTTGACATCTTTGTGACAGTGAGTCTGTGTCAGCACTGAAAAGAAAGGGGAAAGAGCAGGGTCACAGAGAGGACAAAAGGGAAAAATAGCTGTCTAAATCATATATCATTAAACTGATGCTCATTGAATTACCTCTCTGAGGGCCTGTCAAAACATGTGGTGCCCTTGCAATATGATGTGAATTAAATGCCTTCTGGCCTCTGAAATATTGTTTTCAAGGCCAAATGTGTACTTTCACAGTTTCCCTCTAGTAACTACCACAAAACATTTGAAATGTGCTGATTGACTCCTATGATTAGCAAAACAACTCAGGAATAAAGCAGTGTGCATCTAGCTCTCAAGAGAAAGACAGGGTACTTGCCTACTTGCAGTCCTTTGATGATGGTCAGCGATAGCTCCATCAACTAAGAAATTGGTCAATGCAGCTTTAATCTGCCCCTGAGAAAGAAAATGTAAGTAACATCAACTCACTAAAACCTCTCAGTAGTTATAGCTTATTTTGTCCTTTGTGAGTGGAGAAAAATTGCTAGCTGTTTGGGAGACTCCATATAGATGTTAGATGGCATGGCAGGTTGGCTTCACTTGATGGAGGATGTGAGTCTCTATTAGAGGTCTACAGTCATCACCTTAGCAGACAGCGCATTGAAACAACTGCAGGAAGTCTGACTTCCTCCCACCTGCTTAAACCACTGAGGTACTAGAGGAACAGGCTTTTCCTCTTCTCCTCCAGAAAACTTTTGGGTTTTGGCTAATTCTTATCAATTCGAAGTTTTATCTGTGTTCACTACTGCTATAATATGGTGCTGTTGTTTGGTCACTGATCAAAGAGTGCAAGACTTACCATACATAAGAAGAAAAAGCTAGTACCTATCTGAAAGTATTTTGTAACTTCAAAATCTGACAGCTCAGTGTCTGTCAAGAGGTACACTGATTTCTCAGCTGCTGTGGACCCTTAGGAATTTGTCCAGAAATTGGTGTCTGTAGGACAGGGGCGAATATAGTTGATACCTACAGTGATGTGCTAATGACTTTATGGAGAAAAATTGTACCATTATTCATCTTAGGCATGTCAACATTTGGAGGGGAGGAGCAGTGTGACCTTACTGCCAAATTCAGGCATTCAAAATTCATAGTCATGTCCCTCCAAAATTGTCACATTTAACACATCTAAAGTAATAAGAATTGAGATCTTTCTCACACCCTTCCCCCTTTTTTTTTTTTTTTTTTGAGCCTATAGGGTACATTTGGATTATGCATGTAAGCATTTCTCTCAGACGATGCTACCTAGACTTTCATTTTATCTGCTTCTCTCCCTGCTTTTTCACTGCAGTGAAAGCTGTAGAGGACAGATAATCTTTTTTCATTCTTGAAACCACAGTTTTGAAGCAAATAAAAATATTACAATGCGTGCAACAGAAATGCTAAAATCAACACCACATTTATTCATGTTAATTATAACAGCTTTGTGATTTCCAGAACAGGCATAACTTTTCATCCCAGAACCATGGGATGAAAATCTATGTGTCACCATCACATGCAGAAGTCTCCTAAGATCTCTGTGAATTAGGTATTATAATCTTTGTTTTCTTAAGGAAACTTTAAGAAACTAAAAAATATGGAGATGACCTGAGAGGATATATATTTGTGACAGATAGAGGTGCAGAGCTCAAACCAGTTGAATCTTAGTGCTGGTCTCCATCTAACCTGCTAACCAATGAATGTTCTCCAAGAAACCCCTGTATGCCCCAACCTTATCAGCATGTCCTGTTAATTTATTATTCAGTGAGTTATTTTTCCTAGCACTAAAGGCCTGAAAAACACTACAGTTGTTGTTTGGGGTTTTTTTGTTTTGTTTTGTTTTTTTTTCATTCGGCTCAAAGCAATAAACTACATTTTAAGAAAAAGACGGGCAATAGTGACATCTTACATATTCTCTAAATCTTGAAAAAGTCATGTCCAGAATGTGAAGGAGCAATGAATAAGGCCGTGACACTTGGTGACCACGAGGAAAATCTTTTCCATATACCACAACATCAGTGCAACATGGAGAGGCCTTACAAGAGAAGAGAGTAGTAACAGTTATTTCTTACATTTCATAATATTCCTCTAGTGGTTGACAACATCTTTAGCACAGAATGATATTTTTCAATGCAGTACTCTTTCCTTTAGCATTTACTAACACTGAATGACATCATATTCAGTATGTAAGAACAACATCTGTAAGGAACTTTCTTATTCATGAAGAGTTGTACTTAATTGTCCAGGAGATACTCTGTGTATAATTCCTTTCTACATTCCTGTTTCAATAATCTCAGTTTTATAGCAATTGTATAATAGAAGATGTGCTTTTTTTCATGAAGAGGATGAGACCTCAGCACAGGTATTCCTCAGGTGGATTCATTATTATATATATATATAGAAAAATGCTGGATACTGAATAGAGTTTCCGTTTTATACTAGGAATCCAGTGCCTGTGTTTTAACAGTTTTATAGAAGTAGTCCTTAGAGCTGCCATAACCTTATCTTCATGTTGCCTTATTGCCTTCATATCAGCCCATGCAGCTGTCTTGGGAAGAGCAAGGGGTAAAAATTACTGGTACCAGCACAATCACCACAGCCAGGCCATGATGCCTGCAGTCTAAAAATCATACAATCATAGAATGGCTAAGGTTGGAAAGGACCTTAAGATCATCTAGTTCCAACCCCTGTGCCATGGGCAAGGAAGCTTCACGCTAGACCACATCACCGAAGGCTCAGTCCATCCTGACCTGAAACACTGCCAGGGATGAAGCATTTACCAGTTCTTTGGGCAACCTGTTCCAGCTCCTCACCACCCTCACAGTAAAGAACTTATTCCTGATATCTATCATGAACTTTCCCTGGTTTAGTTTAAACACATTACCCCTTGTCTTATCACTACAGTCCCTGCTTAATGAAGTGTTCTTCTCCAGCATCCTTGTAGCCCCCCTTCAGATATTGGAAGGCTGCTATGAGATCACCAAACAGCTTCTCTTTCTCAAGTTGAAGAGCCTCAACTGCCTCAGCCTGTCTTCAGGTGCTTCAGCCCCCTTATCCTCGTGGTCTCATAGAGGGGCAAGATCACATCCTTCAACCTGCTGGTCACACTCCTTTTGATGCAGCCCAGGATACGGCTGGTTTCTTGGCTGCAAGCATATCCTGAAGCTGGATCATAACTTTCTCATTAATCAACATCTCCAAGTCCTTCTCTGCAGGGCTGCTCTAAATCACTTCTCTGCCCAACCTGTAGCTGTGCTTGGAATTGCCCTGACTCAGGTGGAGGAACTTGTACTTGGTTGAACTTCATAAGGTTGGCATTGGCCACCTCTGAAGTGTGTCAAGGTCCCTCTGGATGGTATTCCTTCCCTCCAATGTATCAACTGGACCACACAGCTTGGTGTCATCAGCAAAATTGCTTAGGAAGCATCAATTCCACTGTCCATGTCACCAACAAAGATGTTGGACAGGATCAGTCCCAACACAGATCACCGAGGGTCTTGCTAGGTGGAAAGCATGACAACTTTCTGACCCTTGTCCTGGGTCATAGACAACGTTTGTCAGTAGCAAACTGGGGAAAGAGGAGTTCAGACATTCAGGCACATAGGCTGTTATCCTGGTCACTGTACCTCACCACCTCTGAAACAACAAATATTTCTCAGTGTTGGAAGGTAGGTGATTTGCATGCCTTGGTGGTGAACAGATTTTGGAGTTCTGGCCTCATGCATGAGGACAGGCTAGTTCCCACCATAAACACAGTAGCAAAATATCTCACATTTTTATCCAGAGACTCTGGGGTATGCTCATAACTGGGTATCTCACCTCTTGTCTTCCTGCTGTGATCAAATGGACAGAGCATTTTATTTTGTTACCTTCCCATAGTCCTTTATTATTTATCAGTAATTTCAAGGTGCTGAGCACTTCTGTGAAATGCTGTACACTCTGAAGTTTCAGGGATTGCCAATTAAAGGTGTGTGGCACCACCCAAACTGATACGTATATGAGCAATTGTGTTGAAAGGGAAAAGAAGTCTTGTCCTATTAATTACATGCTCAATTAAAACACAACCAGTACCAAAAGTACAGGTGAAGAAGAAACTCAATGCACAGTAGATATAGCATGTGTTAAATACAAATATGCTTTTTATTACTTTGAAGGTTAACATGCTCATTAGATTATATCAGTTGATTATGAAATTGCGCCTCTATCTGCAGTATGGTATATAGCAATCAACAGGAACATTTCAAGGATGAAGTAAAAGGAAATAATATAATAACTTCTAAAAGAAAAACATTTTTGCAGATGTGGTAGGCCCATTTCATCAATAAAAATGATTAATTTTTTTGAGATGCAAGTAAAATAGTAAGACAAGTTGACTTAGGAGGCAGAAAGACGCAGATTTAGGCTGACAATGTTTATGATGACCACAGTTCTTTTGTTTTCCCCCTTTACCTAAAATGATTGCTTTTGACTTGGCAAATCATGCTGCTCTTGTTGGAATGTCATTGCAATTTATGATTCCATAAGGCACATGAATAGATTTTTTTTTATATGCTTTGCATTTCATTTTAATACCAAACAAGGAAATTACATACCTAAAGTTGTATGTGTCACTTTTTATTAAATACCAAATGGTATTATCTTTTTTTCCCCTGTTTCTTGATTACAATCAAGATGCAGTTTAGATTTTATTATGGAATCACTTTCCTACCTCAATTAGAGCCTTAAGGTTAATTTCCGCTTATACTTCACACTAAATGTCAACCTTGATGCAGGTTTTACGTGAATACAGAGGAAAACACACCCGTAAGGGGCAGAAGAAACCTTGTGGGAAGCTTTATGCACACTACCAAGCCAAATTTTGATCCTGGAGTGGAAGAAATGACACAGACATAGTGAAGTCCATTCAGACATTCATAGCAATTTCACTGTGTCCTCAGATGCCTTGACAATAGTAGAAGATCTTACTACAGGAAGTACACTGTATATAAACTGCAAGTTAAGACTGCTCTGACATCAGCCAGTCCACACAGAATTCACCCAGTTTGTGGAAACTGATATTTTTAATGAAGCCTTTCTCCCTACTGGCCTTGCTCCCTGAAACTCAAGAGAGCATCCTGAGGAAACCTATTAGAGAACCATGGGAAATTAAAGTCTTCTATTGTTCAACAGATTTGGATAATTATTAATTCTCCTACTTACTAGTTTTAAAAGTTTGTTCATTTCCCAGATAGAGATACTCTAAAGACACAACTACCTAAAGAAAACCAAAACCATCAAAATGCTTACAAATATAAGATTACTCATTAATGTCTTCATAATGATTTATTTATTCTATATAGTATTACAGAATGTAAATAAGAAAACACTGATGTTAGAGGCATTTTCTGAGCAGAAATGCTTTGCCACACCTAATATCTTACACATTTGTGAAATGAATTGTATAATACCTTTTGACAGCACATTATTATCTTGAGGAAGGAAACATGGTTTTGCATGGAAACCTCAAAATAGCATCTTTTCTATAGATAGGTCTTGATAGAATTTTTTTTTTTCATGTTACAAGGATCCTATTATCATAAGAGGTTAATTTTTCCTGCTGAAATCTTTGTTCTTTCTTTTTCAATTTCCAGGAAAAAAGAACCAAAACAACGAAGCTTCACATGTCAACAGTTTTCATGTGAAGTTTTCAATAAGCTGTATTCATGGAAAAAAAAAAGATGCAGCAATGGATATTATATTCATGCTCTACATTTTTAATATTTTCACTGTCTTCCAAAGAAGTAATAGAGAAGAACTCTCAATGTCCGTAAGCAGAAAGGAATTTGCCTTTTAAAAAGCACATGAGAAGCTAACATGCAAGATGGTTACTGAGGGAATGAGGTGTCAGCATGCAAGATTAAAACATATAAAGAAAAAAAATACTGAAGGCCTTATAAGCTATTAATGTATATCTTTATTCATATCCCATGGCAAGATAATATTTTTGTAATAAAAAAGAGCGCATGCACACACACACACTTGCACACAGACAACCCTACATAAATATATACATATAGGGTTATAAAATAATAATTTAAATGGGTAACCCAGTGGGAAACCAGCAGAGATATTCAGATTTAACTGACAAGCAGTAGCTGCAAAGCTTCTGATATATACCTAAAGGGCGTCATTTTAGAAAAGAGCTAACAAGAAGATATTATATTAATATTAATAAAGTTTTATTTCCAAGGGGAAAATATGATCAAGTACTTTGCTTCCTAGGCTGCCTTTTTTTAATTATTTATTTTTTTATTTCTGTGAAAGTTGAAAACAAAATTATCCTAACTTAACCAACTGCTCCCTTTTCATATACTTCTGTTAAACTACATGAAAAAATAAGGCATAGTGAGCAATGAGGTTAACAAAGCTGTACTCCTCAGATGATGTGTGATGAATAAGGCTCAGTGCCAAACATTTCTAGTGAAGTCAAGTCAGTCTATTCATGTTCATGTACCATAAAATCTGCTTTTACAAGGATAACTATAACATTTGCATTAGAAAGGAACAAATGAAATTTTAAAACCTTTGTTTGCATCTATCCTGAGTACTTCAATAGTAGTATATAAAATAAGAATGGTAGTTTTGACTTTACGTAAATCTTGGCTCTATAGCTGATGAAATTTTATAATGGTTACAAGTTCTTTGGAGAGTCAGGAGGCCACGATGTGTTTCATCTTGTAGCAACACCCTTTTTCAAGGGCAATTTTTCAAGGTTTAAGCCAAGAAACAAATTTCAGACATTTTATCACATTGCCCAGATTTGGGGATTTTCTCCATTTGGCTTACCTTTAATAAACAAAAGCAATAAGCAACACATGAAGCCATGAGTTCATTCAGATCTGTTAATTTTCATGATTTCAGATGCCTATTTCTCATCAAGAAAGCCAAGCTACTTAGGGTATCACTGGATGGTCTGGTGAAGACTGGTTGGAAAACTTATTTCAAATTATATGAATAAGAAAAATACCTATATTTTTCTTCCCTCCACCCTCTATCTTTCTCTTTTTCTTGCTAACTTTAAGTCAGGAAGAAAGACCCTGAAATCTTAGAAGAAGTTATGAATTGAGAAATGTAAAAGAAATCATTGTTTTCAGGTGGGTTAAAGCATTTCTAATATTCTATATTATTAAATTTTTTTTTTCCTATACTTTGTTAATTTGTAATGTATTTCAATTTCAGAAAAAAAAAAGTACAGAAACTGAAATGTAACAGAAAAAAAAAAAAGAAAAGAAAAAAATAAAAATACAAATAAAAATAAAATTGCTCACACTGGAAATTACCTGAAGTCAACTTTTCCCTGCAAGAAAACAGAAAAACATGTTGGAGGTTTTTTTTTTTCTGGTTTTGCTTTTAATTCGGTAATCAGATCTAATCTGTAAATCCCACATTCATCTCTTTCTTTCTTTGAGTACCTGAAACCTTTGGCTAAATAGATATTTCATCTCTATCATGAAATTGAAATGTCTGTGCTGCTGATGAACACATTAACTCTGAAATCTAGAAGACATATTGGTAAACTTGATAATAAAGCTTTAAAATAAGAGTAGTCAAGATGTTCCTTAATGCAAAAATATTTCAGAGATGCCTCAAAAGAACATTAACATAGCTATTAATAAAAACCAAAGGGATATCATCAGAATATGCAGAAAGAAACTGAAAACATATAAAGAGAATTTAACATGAGACCACAGATTTTGGAATTGAAGAGCTCAGTGGATCATACAGTCCTCTTCCAGGATATAGCACATCAGCTATACCCACTGGGAAGGTTACATACCATCAGGAAACTAGGACTATGGTCTTCAGACCTGGGATCTTGGTTATCAATATTCCTTGGACTATTCATGTTTCTCTTGATGTGTAGAATCCAAAGCTGTATCAAATATTTCAGTTCAATACTCTAGCAGTGTACAGTAGATTAGAGTAATTACTTACGCTACAGATGTCATTTCTATTTACATGTTACAAAATCGTATGTCACATTCACATCATCAAGAATTTTTTATTATCCTCAATAACTCTCAGGTCCTTTTCAGCAGAGCTAATGTCCCATTAGCTATTCCACTCATATCAACCTCTTAGAAGCAGACAGTACAGATCTCCTGTGGTAACAGCATACATAGAAGTGGATAACAGTTTTATTGAAGCTCATGCACTTTTATATTCAAGGGAAGAAGATCATCCTCTAATTACACTGTTTCTTCAGAATAATGTAAAAATACTCCATGTATTCAGCCTTTGGCAATTGAAATAAGAGTAGCAAAACTCAGATCATCTTGTTTGTATCCACGTACTTTAACACAAACTGTGCTTTGTTTTCCTTTGCTGCTACTGATATGACACTTACATGAAGTGAACAGATCAAGTCAACTATGTCTCTGATGTCAAGGAAGCTCACTTACAGAAAATACCACAAATCATAAATTTTACTATCAGTACACAGATTACACTAAATGAAAAACTTCTCAGAAAGTAAGATATGTAAACTAGTAGTCCAATATTATAACATTTCACTCTTTCATGGCACTTTTCATTGCAAGGAACTCCAAACCAGTTCATAAACAGCATGTACTAGAACCACGCAAAATACAGAAATATATTTAAATATGATGTGACCGCTCATAAAGGAATGTTTTAGTCCAGATTTCTGAGCAAACAAATTACATTCATGTATTGTAAATCATTGTGTACTTCGGAAAAAAACACAAATCCTAATTTTCTTATACTTAACAGCATGAATGTATAAGAAAAAGTGTCTGGACTTTCACAGATGACAACCATCTGTTAGCTAGCACCCATGAACATCAGGACATAGTCAAAGTGTTATATTTTCTCTTAAACAGAAATCTACCCCATTACCATTATAACCAGTGAGGCTGGTTGTATTAAAGCTCAGGAAACCTGAATGTAGCTCTGACCTAAGGTTGATTCACAGGAAATTTCTGTGGTCCCTTCTTCTCCTTTTGTCTCTCCTTTTGTTGTAATTTGTTTGCACAGGAAATTATTTCTTGTGCAAGCCATGAAGCAGAGAGGCCAATCGACGGGACTGTAATGTGCTGAAATCGCTATTGTTCTTGAATGAATTGTAGGTTGTTACTGTGAGGAAAAGATTTTAATGAAAAGTTCTTTGTCATGGGAAGAAATGGAGGAAAAATGAAAAGCAGCCCATATTTGGTAGAACAAAGGGTTTACAAAACTATTTTCCCCTTCTGTCGTACAAGTCATTGAAGAATAGAGGAGGGTTTGAATATGAGAGTTTGTGAATTGGGCTGATACAATATTCATGTGCAGATGGAGTAATCATGAGAAAAATGATGTTATTGATCAATCAAGACAGATATCTCCTGATGGAAAAATCAAAAACTATTAATGACAAACAAATACATCCAATAGTAATGAGATGAGACATAGAGGGAAATTCCTCTCTGCTGAAAGGGGAAAAAAAAAATCTATTTTGGATAGAAATCTTGGTAATTGGATAGGTCTCACAAAAGGACCTATGTTATTTTTGGGGTCATTACATGCAGTATCAGAGTAGGTTGAGTATGTTAATCTCCAGGAACTACTCTGCTCCGTTGTGCTCCGTTATCTATGATGACTGCTATAAGTCACCAGTGATCTTCTTCTGCATTCAAATTACTGTAGAGTTCTTTAAGCCTCTAAAAAAGAGGGGGCTTCATATAACAAATGTTCAGATTTTTTATTTTTTTTTTTTTTTTTTTAGTTAAGGAACTTCCAGATGCATGCTGGTTCCTGAGGAAGAATGTGTAATCTGAGCAAGTCCTTAGTCCAGTAGGTTACTTGTTCTGGCAGTTACCTATTTAGTAATGTCAACATCCATTTTGCAATACTGAAAACTAGATTAATAGTAGAGATTAATGGCAAATGCTTAGTCTCCTTTCCCCCATACACTTTGCAATATATTTGACCTTAAGTACAAAAACTGGTCTTTTGCATTAGAGTTGGCTATTTTACACGAAACAAGTGATCTAATGGAGCCCTCCTGCATTTTGATGCACTTTGGCTGCTGACTGGCTTTCTCATCTTCCTGGGAATTTAATTTTGGTGGTCTGGGGTGCATGGGAACCACACAGTGCTCTGGGGAGTCTTTGGGCTGTAGTCACAAGATGGGAAATGTCATTATTCTGGAAAGAGAGATATGATGTTTACAACCACCACGAGATCTAGGATGCTTTCCTGGAGGCAGCAATGTACACACTACTGGGCTTCCTATGACAGGAGGTGGAAGATATTTCTTTATGGAAACCATATTGTCTCTGTCAGTTGCTCAAATGAAGGAGGTTTTCCTGAATTGCCTGTAAAAAATGTAACGCTTCCGATAACTGTTTTTCTGACAAGGTTACCCTTAAAATCAAATGGTGTTTTATTTTGTGTGCTAAGTGAAAGGTTGAAAAAATAGAGCTCTGTTTAATTAAATTAGCAGGTACTAGTTTGAGCACACCAATTTCCTTTATGTGATAATTATCTTGGATTAGGCAAAACAGTAGGTAAATGAAAAAAAATCTGAAACGTTGAGCCGGTAAAGTTTGCTGAGGTGAGTAGCTCGAGAGAGGACTCCTTCAGCACGTGAGCGGGGGAAGCTCAGTGTCCAGGAGCCTCAACTCAGAGCAGCGAGAGCCACCGAGGGAGCCTCAAGTCCTCGACAGGACCTGCCCAGGAGCCGGCAGCTCAGCTGAGGCGAGCAGGGACTCACACGGGGCGGAGCCAGGAGGAGCGGCACCAGCCCTGACTGGGTAAAAACCTGCCCCAGGGAGCGCCGGCGAGCAGGGTGGTTTGAGGCAGTTTGTGCCGGCAGGCGAGCGGGACGGTGAGTGCTCGCTTTATTAACCAGAGCCCGGACTGGGAGCTCTTCTCTGGCTGCCCCAGCGTAGGCACCCAGAGCCGATGAGAGGGGAGGCTGCAGCGCAGAGCTCGGGGTGTAGAAAGTGCCTGCACTGGTCTGGTGAGGGGAGGGTGCACAATGGGCAGGGCTGCACTCGGTGCTCCCTGGTGGAGGTGCTCCTGCAGCAGGGGCTGAGCTGCGGGACACTGTCAATAGGCTGCGAGATGTCAGAGAAGCTGAGAGGAAGCAGGACTGCTTGCTCCAGGCCCAAACTGTGCAGGGGCCTCAAGTGTCCGTTGTAGCTCATGGAGGAAAGAAGGAGGCCGTTAACCCAGGAAGCTTCGAAATAGTAACAAAAAAAAAGGAGGAAGAGGACAATTAAAAGCAAGGGGCTTCCTCCTAAATCTGTTGTCGCCACCCAGAACCGCTTTGCAGTTCTGCAGGGGGCTAATAAGGAAACACACTCTCACCATGAACAGCCGGCTGATGCACTGATAAAAAAGATCACTACCGGTGCTGCTAGGAAAAAGTGGTGGGTCATAGTGGGAGGGGTCTCTACTTTGAAAGGCACAGAGGCACCCATCTGTCAGCCTGACCCAGTCTCGAGGAAGGTGTGTTGCCTACCAGGGGCACAGATCAGGGATGTTGCAGAGAGGCTGCCTGGTCTTGTAAGTCCCACTATTACCCACTCCTAGTAATCCATGTAGGTGCTACTGATATAGATAGCAGGAGCCTGGAGAACATAAAGAGGGACTAACAGCACCCTGGGAGATGTGGTTAGGGACTCTGGAGCTCAGATAGTCCTTTAGTCAAGTCTCCAGGATAAAGGGGAGGCCTTAAAAAGGCTAGGCAGATTTGCCTGGTTAATAAATGGTTAAAACAGTGGTGTCATACTCAGGGTTTTGGGTGTCTTGAACATGGGACCCAGGTTTGTAGGCCAGGACTACTGGGGACTGATGGAGCTGATTGACTGGTCAAGGAAGTTTTAAACTAGATGTGTTGGGGGAGGGGGGCATAATTCCATCTCAACACACCCAGTCAGTTGCCAGCACCTATAATAAATGCTTGGAGCAATGTAGAGATATTCCAGCTGCTCCAGCCAGTGAGCTGGCTTCATTTGGAGGTCGGCTCAGATGCCTCTATTCAAATGCTCGCAGCATGGGGACCAAACAAGAGGAATTAGAGATGTGTGCACGTCTATGGGGGTATGATATAATAGGCATCACAGAAACATGGTGGGATGGCTCCTGTGACTGGAGTGTTGGAATGGAAGGTTACAGGCTCTTTAGGAAAGACAGGCCTGGCAGGCGGGGAGGGGGAGTTGCCCTTTAGGTTAGGGATAGGCTGGAGAGTATGGAACTCTGTCTGGGGACAGGTGAGCAGTCCACAGTTTGTGGGTCAGGGTTAAAGGGAATGTAGCTATGGGAGACATTACTGTGGGGATCTGTTACAGACCGCCTGATCAAGGAGAACCTGCGGATGAAGCACTCCATAGACAGATAGGAAAAGCCTCACACTTCACAGGCCCTTGTTCTCATGGGTGACTTCAACCACCCTGACCTCTGTTGGACTGACAGTATGGCCTGGCACGAGCTATCCAGCAGGTTTCTTGATTGTGTGGAAGACAACTTCCTTCTGCAAGTAATAGAGGAGCCGACAAGGAGAGGTGCCATGCTTGACCTCATGCTCACCAACAGGGAAGGGCTGGTTGGAAATGTGACGCTGCAGGGCAACCTTGGTTGCAGTGACCATGAGATGCTTGAATTTGAGGTCCTCAGGTCTGTGAGAAGAGAGTGCAGCAAGTTCGCTGCCATGGACTTCAAGAGAGCAGGCTTTGGCCTCTTCAGGAGCCTGCTTAGTAAGGTTCCATGGGATATAGCCCTAGAGGGCAGAGGGGCCCAAGGCTGTTGGTTGGTATTTGAGGATCACCTGCTACAAGTTCAGGAGTGTTTTATCCCAACTAGAAGGAAGTGCAGCAGGAGGTCCAGGAGACCTCCTTGGATGGATAAGATGCTGCTGAGGAAAACTTGAAGGAAAAAAGGGGCTTATAAATGGTGGACAGATGGCCTGGGAAAAATAGAGGGACGTTGTGCAGGAAGCTAGGGACCAGGTTAGGAATGCTAAAGCCCACTTGGAATTAATCTTGGCTAGGGATGTGAAAGGTAACAAGAAGGGATGATATAGGTACATTGCAAATAAAAAGACTAGGGACAATGCGGTCTCTCTCTCTCTGGAACCTGTCAGAACTGGCTGCCCTGGATTTAGAGAAGGCTGAGGTTCTTAATGACTTCTTTGCCTTAGTCTTCACTGGAAAATGCTCCGACCACATCACCCAAGTCTTGTAAGGTAGACACAGGGACTGTGAGAATGAAGACCCTAGGCCCACTATAGGAGAGGATCTGGTTCAAGAGTGTCTTAAGAACCTGAACATGCACAGGTCCGTGGAACTTGATGAAATCCATCTGAGGGTCCTGAAGGAGCTGGCGAATGAAGTTGCTAAACCACTGGCCATCATATGTGAAATATCATGGCAGTCAGGTGAAGTTCCCAATGACTGGAAAAAGAGAAATATAAGCCCCATTTTCAAGAACGGGAAAATGGATGACCCAGGGAATTACAGACCAGTCAGTATCACCTCTGTGCCTGGCAAAATCTTGGAGCAGATTCTCCTGGAGGGCATGCTAAGGCACGTGAAAATCAACAAGGTGTTTGGTGACAGCCAGCATGGTTTCACTATGGGGAAATCCTGCCTGACCAATTTGGTGGCCTTTTATGAAGGGGCTATGAAATGATGGACAGGGGTAGAGTAATTAATGTTGTCTACCTGCACTTGTGCAAAGCGTTCAACACTGTCCCATATGACATCCTTGTCTCCAAATTGGAGAGACATCAATTTGATAGGTGAACCACTTGGTGGATAAAGAACTGGTTGGATGGCTGCATGCAAAGAGTTGTGATCAATGGCTCAATGTCCAGCTGGAGACCAGTGGTGTCCCTCAGGGATCGGTGTTGGAACTGGTCTTGTTCAACATCTTTGTAGCTGACGTGGACAGTGGGATTGAGTGCGCCCTCAGGAAGTTTGCCGATGACAGCAAGCTGTGTGGTTCTGTTGACATGCTGGACGGAAGGAATGCCATGCAGAGGAACCTTGACACACTTGTGAGGTGGGCTGATGCCAACTTATGAAGTTTAACCATGCCAAGTGCAAGGTCCTACACTTGGGTTGGAACAATCGCAGGCACAGCTACAGGTTGGGCAGAGAAGAGATTCAGAGCAGCCCTGTGGTGAAGGACTTGTGGGTGATGATCGATGAGAAACTCAACATGAGCCAGCAGTGCGCGCCTGCAACCCAGAAAGCCAACCGTATCCTGGGCTGCATCAAAAGGAGTGTGACCAGCAGGTCGAAGGAGGTAATCCTGCCCCTCTACCCTGCTCTTGTGAGACCTCACTTGGAGTATTGTGTGCAGTTCTGGTCCTCAAAAATAAAAAGGACATGGAACTGTTGGAGCAAGCCCAGAGGAGGGCCACGAGGAGCATCAGGGGACTGGAACACCTCCTGTATGAAGACAGGCTCGAAAGTTGGGGCTGTTCAGCCTGGCTGTGTGGAGACCTCATAGCAGCCTTCCAGCATCTGAAGGGGGCTTATAAGGATGCTGGAGAGGGACTCTTCATTAGGGACTGTAGTTATACGACACGGGATAATGGGTTCAAACTTAACCAGGGGAGGTTTAGACTGGATATAAGGAAGAAGTTCTTTACTGTAAGGGTGGTGAGGCACTAGAATTGGTTGCTCAGGGAAGCTGTGAATGCTCCATTCCTGGCAGCATTCAAGGCCAGACTGGACAGAGCCTTGGGTGACATGGTTTAGCATGAGGTGTCCTTGCCCATGGCAGGGGGGTTGGAACTAGATGATCTTGAGTTCCTTTCCTCCCCTAACTATTCTATCATTCTATGATTTTAAAAATACAGGAAAATCAGCATATAAGAATCTTAAAGTTAATATAATATGAATTTAACAAGCAGAAGAATGACAAAGAAAAATAAGAACAGAACTTTTTCTGTCAGCTCTGTTATCCTATCTCTACTAAGCTTACATAATAACTTACACTATTAGCAGTTCATTTGCTTCTACTTGTATAGCAGGTACTGAGTTTAGAAAGATGTCTAAGATTCTATGATTCTATGTTACCTGGGTTTAGATCCATATACTGTGTACCTCAGGGTGAAAGTTATAGAGTAACATGCTATGCAGATTCCTTTGTAGATTCTTAAGATTTTTAATATTTAATCCTTTATCATTTCACTCTGAAAGGTCTTTGTAGCATAAAATCTGCATAGTAGTTTTTTGAAGCCATGTCCTGGAGTGTAATCCAGAATCCTCAGTAGGGCACATGTAGCAAAAGGAGAGATAAAAGAAGGCATCCAAAACAACCCTGGTCAAATAGCTAAAAAAGCAAGATAAGTACATAAGTACAGCTTTACTCACTTGTAATCCAAAGTTCGGAACTCTGTCTTGAAAATGTTCAGCAAGTCTCCTAATTCAAAGGGTTGCATGCCCTTCTTTTCTGTTTGAAGGTTAGTCACCAAACTGCCAGATCATGTCCTCTTTTAATCAATAGTTCTGTAGTCAGGGTCAGCAACTGTGTCTCTATAAGGGAGACTTTTAAACCACAGCTGTCATCTACCTCAAACATGCCCTAAATATCAAGCTATAAACCCTTCTTAAGTATTCCTTTTTTGATGTTTTTTTTTTTTATTTCAGCTGGTCTGCTGTTCAAAACAAAGTGCCAAATGTCTAAGACCACAAAGACTGAGCAATGTAGATTTTGGTTCTGGTGTTCAGTGGCCCTTTGTCAGACTTGTTTTTTCCTCAGCTGGTTGCAAATTAAAAGGCTACATATGAAGCTTTTGAAGAGAATTTTACATTACATAAAAAAGAGGCTCAGAAAATGCTAAAATGCCTCTGATATTAGGTGGCAGATGAGTACGGCTGCCCACATGCTTTGCTTTGGCTGTTTAGGCAATGAAATTCCACCTTTATTCTATACTAGATTCTGGCACTCAAATTGGTTTTGGCTCTTATCCGCTAATAGCAAGCCATGAAAAATCAACACATAAACTGGATCATAAATCCAGTTACTAGGTTTAAATATTTAAGAATAATTTATGGAAATAGGATTATGTGCTTGATATCTAATTCACTTATTTCCAAGCCCTGTACTAATATAGTGCCCATTTTTGTTTAGATATTTCTTGAAAACTAAAATTCATTTTTGTGCACTTTGTTAACCAGTTAGTTAAGTAGTGTGATCTCTCCCTCTTCATCATATATATGGTAAAAAATTATGTTTGAAAAGAGAATGTAAAATCCATGTGAATCCATGTTCAAATCATTTTTTGTATAACAAATACTTTGCAAATTTACCATAAGCATTATACTGGTCATTTATTCCTCCAGTCAAAAACTTCCTGGGAGAGGAGATGTACTATTCTACTTTGTAACATGTTCTAAGTCTTACAGGGAAGGAAAGTGATTGAGTGCTGGAACAGTCCTTTAGGTTTAAATCCCACAGGAAAATCTTTGCATGGGAAATTCTGACTTTTTTTTTAGATAATTGTCCTGGGTTCAGCAGTAGCAGTCATTTTTCTCCTCCTTGGTAGCTGGTACAGTGCTGTGTTTTTGACTTTCAGCCTGGGAACAGCACTGATAACACCAATGTTTTCAGTTGTTGCTAAATAATGTTTACTCTGACCAAGGACTTTCTCAGTCTCATGCTCTGCCAGGGAGGATGGGAAGCAGGGAGGAAGCAGAGACAGGACACCTGACCCAAACTAACCAAGAGGTATTCCATACCACAGCATGTCATGCCCAGTATATAAACTGGGGGCAGTTACCTGGAAGGGCTAGATCACTGTTCGGGTCGGGCTGCGTATCAGTCAGCAGGTGGTGAGCGATTGTATTCTCTTCCCTTGTTATTTCCCTTATCATTATTATTGTTGGTAGTAGCAGTAGTGGTTTGTGTTATACCTTAGTTACTGGACTGTTCTTATCTCAACCTGTGGGAGTTACATTCTTTTGATTCTTCTCCCTCTGGGATGCGGGGAGGGGGTGGGGCACGGTTCGCAGGGGAGTGAGTGAGTGGCAGTGTGGTTCTGGGTTGCCGGCTGGGCTTAAACCACGACAATAATTCATTCTGAAATAGAAATAAAGAGATTTTTTTTCAGCATATACAAAAAGGGAGAAAAAACAAAATATAGAAATCAGACAAATTAATAATCATTAGCAATAACAGATGTGATTTCAAGAAACCACCATCTGGGTACGTGTTAAGGAATAAAACAAATACATAAATAAATACACTTGTAATTACACTCTTATGGAACCACAACTTTAAAACAAATACCTTCACCCAATATCTGATAGTAATCCATAAATAAGGTTCTTATCTTGAACATTCACAGTTGTACGATTCTGGGTCCTGAACTTTCAAAAGCTTTCAAAGGCTCCATAAAGTCTCATCAACATATAAACCTTGTCTAAAGTGGCAGGGTGAGGGATACAGGTACCTTCTGAGTAACTAAATCACTTAGCTTCTCTAACAGTATCATAATTTTTGCAGACCAGGAGAGTTGGAGATACAAAGTTTGCACTGCAATGGGGAGCTAAAAATCTTGATGTTGGTGGTGGATCATGTATGGCATTACCAATCATCCCTGTGGAATAAGTATGGACAAATGTTTCCTCCCTTTTCTCTCATATGAATTCAGGAGCTTCTTTAAGCAATGGACAAGAAAAGTTTTCATTTTGGTGTAGGAAGTTTTGTAGATGAACTTGCATGTTTATCAAAATCTCACTTATTGCTTTATAGAAATTAAGACTTAAAATGCCAAAAAAGACTGTTCATTCAAACACCTCCCAAAACTTTGCTCTTCAGGCCTGTGATTTCTCTTTACGTTTCTGTGTCAGTTTCATAAGGCAAAATAAAAGCCTTCTGTCATGATTTAAAGACTTTAAACAATAAGCACACATCTACATGTATTGTTCTAACATTAAACTTCCTTTGAGATAAAAGCACCAGTCCATCTTATTTATTTCTTATTTGATGAAGCTTCAAATGACAGGTATATGTTAAAGATTCACTTTTCATAGCTTTCCTATGCATGTTAGTCTATACAGGTCACATTGAATCTCTTTAAAATTTCTCTGATAAACCTCTAAAGTCTATTAAATTTAGCCATGTTTTCCATTTCCTGAATAATTTCTTTTACATCTTTTTCAATGCTTTACAATTTTCCAGTATTCCTCTGCAACTGTGAGAACTTCAAAATAATCCTAAGCGCTCATGCTCTCATCCCTCCATTCTCCTTCTCTCTTCAGCCAAAGCAGGGAGTGACCCCATGTTGCACCATGAACACCTTATCCTCCTTGGAGATTTTCCAAGATCACTGCACTATCACTGAAAACTTATGGTGTTCAGAGAAGGCCATACTAAAAGTGGTCGTCGCTTCTCACACATTCTTTATGTACTTCTTGGTGAGAACAGAAGTAAATCCAGCTCTCTCCTCACACCTCCCTTCTGGCTCCACTCTCCCCGTCTCAGGAACTTCCTGCTAGTCCTTCATTTTTGGAGCAGTGCATTTCAGAGGAGAAAGGACTGTCGGTTTCCTGAACTGCTGAGAAATCAGTTCTGTCTCTGCACCTACTGCAACTTCTTTCACTTAGGAAACTGAAAATGGTGTTTCTGCCACTTCAAGTGAATCACTACATCAGTAGAGTGAAATTAAATGATCATAACACTCATGTAGCTAGCCTGCCATATGTTATGGGGGGTACTTGGGTACAAGCTTCATAACTGATAACTCTCCAACTTTCATTCATGATGTTTAGGAGACTTTCTCATTCACAGGTATAGCTGATCTAAATCATGGGCTGGAGTTAGAATGACAGAATCATAGAATCGTTAGGGTTGGAAAGGAGCTTAAGATCATCTAGTGCCAACCCCCCTGCTGTGGGCAGGGACACCTAACGCTAAATCATATCACCCAAGGCCTCGTCCAGCCTGGCTTTGAGCACTGCCACGGTTGGAGCATTCACAACCTCCCTGGGCAACCCATTTCTGTGCCTCACCACCCTAACAGGAAAGAATTTCCTTCTTATATCCGACCTAAACTTTCCCTGTTTAAGTGTTAACCCGTTACCCCTTGTCCTGTCACTACAGTCTCTAATGAAGAGTCCCTCTCCAGCATCTCTATAGGCCCCCTTCAGATACTGGAAGACTCCTATGAGGTCTCCACACAGCCTTCTCTGCTCCAGGCTGAACAGCCCCAACTTTCTCAGCCTGTCTTCATACAGGAGGTGCTCCAGTCCCCTGATCATCCCTGTGGCCCTTCTCTGCACTTGTTCCAACAGTTCCATGTCCTTTTTATGTTGAGGACACCAGAACTGCACACAATACTCCTGGTGAGGTCTCACAAGAGCAGAGTAGAGGGGCAGGATCACCTTCTTTGACCTGCTGGTCACGCTCCTTTTGATGCAGCCCAGGATACGGTTGGCTTTCTGGGTTGCAAGCGCACACTGCTGGCTCACATTCATTTTCTCATCGAGCAACACCCCCAAGTACTTCTCTGCAGGGCTGCTCTGAATCTCTTCTCTGCCCAACCTGTAGCTGTGGCTGGGATTGCTCCCACCCAGGTGTAGGACCTTGCACTTGACATGGTTAAAACTCATGAGGTTGGCATCAGCCCACCTCACAAGTGTGTCAAGGTCCCTCTTGATGGCATTCCTTCCCTCCAGGGTATCAACCGAACCACACAGCTTGGTGTCATCGGCAAACTTCCTGAGGGCGCACTCAATCCCACTGTCCATGTTACCGACAAAGATGTTGAACAAGACCGGTCCCAACACCGATCCCTGAGGGCCACCACACGTTACTGGTCTCCAGCTGGACACTGAGCCATTGACCACAACTCTTTGCGTGCCGCCATTGAGCCAGTTCTTATCCACCGAGTGGTCCATCCATCAAATTGATGTTGCTCCAATTTAGAGACAAGGATGTCGTGTGGGACAGTGTCGAACACTTTGCACAAGTCCAGGTAGATGACATCAACTGCTCTACCCCTGTCCATCAGTTCTGTAGCCCCATCATAGAAGGCCACCAAATTGGTCAGGCAGGATTTCCCCTTAGTGAAGCCATGCTGGCTGTCACCAAGCACCTTGTTGATTTTCATGTGCCTTAGCATGCCTTCCAAGAGAATCTGCTCCAAGATTTTGCCAGGCACAGAGTTGAGACTGACTGGTCTGTAATTCCCCGGGTCATCCATTTTCCCGTTCTTGAAAATGGGGGTTATATTTCCTTTTCCCAGTCATCGCAAACTTCACCTGACTGCCATGATTTCTCAAGTATGATGGCCAGCGGCTTCGCAACTTCATTTCCCACCTCCTTCAGGACCCGTGGATGGATCTCATCAGGACCCATGGACTTGTGCACGTTCAGATTTTTAAGATGGTCTCGAACCAGTTCCTCTCCTACAGTGGGCGGTAGGTCTTCATTCTCACAGTCCCTGCATCTGCCTTCCAAGACTTGGGTGGTGCGGTCAGAGCCTTTGACAGTGACGACTGAGGCAAAGAAGTCATTCAGAACCTCAGCCTTCTCTAAATCCAGGGTAGCCAATTCTCCCGAGAACTTCCTGAGGGGGCCTACATTCTCCCTAGTCTGTTTTTTATTTGCTATGTACCTGTAGAATCCCTTCCTGTTATATTTAATACCTCTAGCTAAGTTTAATTCTAACTGAGCCTTAGCTTTCCTAACCTGGTCCCTAGCTTCCCGGACAACATCCCTGTACTCTTCCCATACCACCTGTCCTTGCTTCCACTTATTATAAGCCTTTTTTTTCAATTGAATTTTCCTCAGGAGCTCCTTATCCATCCAAGGAGGTCTCCTGGCCCTCCTGCTCCACTTCCTTCTGGTTGGGATACAACACTCCTGAGCTTGCAGCAGGTGATCCTTCAATATTAACCAACAGTCTTGGGCCCCTCTGCCCTCTAGGGCTGTATCCCATGGAACCTTCTGAAGCAGGTTCCTGAAGAGGCCAAAGTCTGCTCTTTTGAAGTCCAGGGCAGTGAGCTTGCTGCACGATTTTCTCACTGTCCTAAGGATCTCAAATTCAAGCATCTCATGATCGCTGCATCCAAGGCTGCCCTGGAGAGTCACATTTCCAACCAGCCCTTCCCTGTTGGTGAGCACGAGGTCAAGCATGGCACGTCTCCTTGTCGGCTCCTCTATTACTTGCAGAAGGAAGTTGTCTTCCACACAATCAAGAAACCTGCTGGATAGCTCGTGCCAGGCCATACCGTCAGTCCAACAGAGGTCAGGGTGGTTGAAGTCACCCATGAGAACAAGGGCCTGTGAAGCGTGAGGCTTTTCCTATCTGTCTATGGAGTGCTTCATCCGCAGGTTCTCCTTGATCAAGCAGTCTGTAACAGATCCCCACAGTAATGTCTCCCATAGCTATATTCCCTTTAACCCTGACCCACAAACTCTCTGTGGACTGCTCACCTGTCCCCAGACAGAGTTCCATACTCTCCAGCCTATCCCTAACCTAAAGGGCAGCTCCCCCTCCCTGCCTGCCAGGCCTGTCTTTCCTAAAGAGCCTGTAACCTTCCATTCCAACACTCCAATCACCATGTTTCTGTGATGCCTATTATATCATACCCCCGTAGACGTGCACACATCTCTAATTCCTCTTGTTTGTTCCCCATACTACAGGCGTTTGTATAGAGGCATCTGAGCCGAGCTCCAACTGAAGCTGGCTCATTGGCTGGAGCAGCTGGGATATCCCTACATTGCTCCAAGCATTTATTATAGGCTCTGGCAACTGACTGGGTGTGTTGGAATGGAATGATGCACCCCTCCCCAAACACATCTAGTTTAAAGCCTCCTTGACCAGTCTGGCAAGCCTCCTACCAAAACTGCTATTTCCCTTCTTTATCAGACCAGCTCCACCAGCCCCCACTAGACCTGGCCTACAAGCTTCAGTCCCATGTTCAAGGCACCCAAACCCCTGACTATGACACCACCCTTTTAACCATTTATTAACCTGGCTAATCCTCCTAGCTTTTTTTAGGTCCTCCTCTGTATCCTGTAGAATTGATGAAAAGACCACCTGAGCTCCAGAGCCCCTAACCACCTCCCCCAGGGCTCTGTAGTCCTTCTTTATGTTCCCCAGGCTACTACTATCTATTTCACTAGCACCCACATGTGTCACCAGGAGTGGGTAATAGTCCGTGGGACTTACTAGAGCAGGCAGCCTCTCTGCCGCATCCCTGATCCATGCCCCTGGTAGGCAACACACCTCCCTTGAGACGGGGTCTGGCCGGCAGACAAGTGCTTCTGTCCCTTTCAGTGTAGAGTCCCCTACTACTACGACCGGCCACTTTTTCCTAGCAGCACCAGTAGAGATCTTCCTTAGCAGTGCATCAGCCGGCTGTTTCTGGCTCAAGTGCGCTTCCTCATTAGCCCCCTGCAGGACAGCAAAGCGGTTCTGCGTGGGGACAGGGGATTTAGGGGGAAGCCCCTTGCTTTTGGTTGTCCTTTTTCTTCTTTTTTTTTGTTGTGGTTTTTTTTTTTTTTTGTCACTAATTCCCAGCTTCCCAGGTTAACGGCCTCCTTCTTTCCTTCATGAGGTAGAGGTGAAGCTCGAGACCCCTGCACAGTTTGGGCCTGGAGCAAGCAGTCCTGCTTCCCCTCAGCTTCCCTGACATCTCGCAGCCTATTAACAGCGTCCCGCAGCTCAGCCCCTGCTGCAGGAGCACCTCCACCAGGGAGCACCGAGTGCAGCCCTGTCCATTGTGCACCCTCCCCTCACCACTACACCCCGAGCTCTGCACTGCAGCCTCCCCTTTTATCGGCTCTGTCTGGGTGCCTACGCTGGCCACCGCCGGGCAGCCAGAGCAGAGCCCCCAGACGGGGCCCTGCTCATACGACAGTGCTCACCATCCCGCTCGCCTGCCCGCGCAAACTGCCTCGACCCGCTCTGTTTGCCGCGCTCCCTGGGGCAGGTTTTTAACTAGTCAGGGCTGGTGCCGCTGCTTCAGGCTCCGCCCCCTGTGAGTCCCTGCTCGCCTCAGCTGAGCTGCCGGCTCCTGGGCAGGTCCTGTCGAGGACTTGAGGCTCCCTCGGTGGCTTTCGCCGCTCTGAGTTGAGGCTCCTGGACGCTGATCTGCCCCCCGCTCAGATGTTGAAGGCGTCCTCTCTCGAGCTACTTACCTCAGCAATTTACTTTACTTAGTTACTTTATATTACCCTGCAGAGTAGTCTGCAGGCCAAAAAAAAAAAAACCAAAACACAAGCCAAAATAACGTTTATAGTACAATCTGAAATTCTATTGCATGGTTTTATCAGAATAATGCAAAAGTAGCATAACTTGAAACATCACAAGACTCCTGTGCCAGGTTTGACCCTGGGCAGTCTTTCCAGCTTGCACATAGAGATGGGAGGAGAAAACTTGGCTCTCACAACTTGTATGTTGTAAGATGCATATCTAAGCAGAATTAGAAAACAACTAGAAGGCAGATCTGAACTGATATCTCTGACTTTCTTGAATTTTGGAGAGTGTGTCAACTGCCGTACTCCCTGACTGTTCTCTGAAAAAATAAGCTATGTAGATGTGTAGAGACAAATGTATTTCAAATCTCAAGAGTATTCTCTCTCTCTGTAGAATTGGACAAATCAATATGATGTGTAGTTTTGCATTTTGTCTGATTGCCTTAGGGTTGTAAATATTTATTCTTCTGTTTGTTTGACTTGAATATCTTATAGCTGAAGATTTTCCTCTTATGGCACTTTTGACTTTTAAGAACACGAATCCTTGACTTTGTCAATATCCATTAAAGAACTGATCATCATGATCCTTCTCTTGTAAGGGAAAGAATCTGTTGTAAGATAAAGCAACAGCCATGACACCATATTCTGAAGATTTGTTATTATTGAAATAGAAGCAATGAATTAGTCTAAGTTGGCAGTGTGTCTCAAAAAATTTGCATTTTCCTTTCCATATTTTTGAATGATTCAGAATCCTGTATTTCTTTCATAGTGTGCTTTTTTTTTGTTTTTACTTCAGCTTGAATCATGGCTGGCAAAATCAACTTTTAAGGTCAACTAGTCAGAAACTGCAGGTTCCTCTTAACCAGGAGTTCCTAGACAATATTATTAGGACCAAAGTATTATTATTTGCTTCAGAGAGTAAAAAGAAGGTCAGAAGAACATGAAATATGTTTTAAAATTGTTATATATGAAATACAAGATCTTTCAGTAAGTTCTACCTAATATGCATGGAAAAGTGGTACACTATATAACTATCATCACTCCAGAATACTTCAAACACCCAGTGAGATAGGGAAGTGCTATCATCCTCACTTCATAGGAGTGAAAAGCAACTAGAACAGCATCCAGAAATACTTAGACCCTTGAAGTGATACTTAAATAAAATGTATGTGCTTCTCAGCAAGCCTGAAATTCTGAAAACCTATGCTCTGGCACAACTTCAACAAGAGAAGTGTGGAGCATTTCTCATCCCTCAGAGTTATCTAGATCTGCCTCCCCTTGTGACTAAGAAAAACTTCTGCTGAAATAGAGACAGAGACTTGCATCATTTCTGTCCATGGAGAAAACTGCTCATTTCCTAGGAGTGTGCTCTGTGAACTCTCCGTATGAGAAAGCTGCTGCCATTTCAATCCCTAGATAGCTTATTTTAAAGTAAGTTTGAAACAAACTGAGTTCTTTGGAAGAAAAACAGTAACTGCAAGTGAAGGCTGAGAATGATGGAAACATAAAACTATTCCTGATTCTGGTGAGAAAAAGTTGTCTATCCAGCATCTAATATCGTTGGGTCATCTAATGTGTTGGTTAAAGTTGGCCCTTAGCAACTTGCCTGTATTTAAAGAAGTCTGCAAAACTACAGAGCCTTTTATGATTTATAGTGTCTCAAGCTAGTAATTTCTATTTTCATTTCATTTCCATATGTGCTCAGTACAGAGCATCTTGTAACAAGTCACTTCTCAGAGAGCAATTTCCAAATCTCAATTTATAGAGAGGGTCTGGTCCACAAAACACTTGTACATTTAATTGACTTCATGTGAGTAACATGGCAGTACAAAAGTTGAGTATAATTAAGTAAAACTAAAGACATGAATAATTACAAAGATGATCTTATGAATTACAATATTAACTCATCTTTGAAATTTTATTTCCAGATTCTGCTTTATAATGGCAAAGCATAAATAACTAAACAGAAGAGAACTCATAGACCACTCTGCTAAAAGTTGTTGACTAGATAAATGAAATATTTTTTCTTTCTGCAAACTCCAGCTGGTGTGAATTTGGACTTCAGTACCTACTAATTAAATGGAGAAATGTTTGAGATAAAAAGTTAATTTACTAATTAAATGAGAAATATGCTTTATAAATTGTCTCTTTGGCTTATTGTGCATTTAGAGAATTAATTAACAATACAATCAGGCTGCAGTTGTGAGATGCCAATATGGATGTGATTTGATGATACTTTCAGTTCTGTTTTTGATCTCAGTTTTTACGACAGCTGCACAGTAATGAAGATGCCTGACTCTTTAATTTGTAACTGTAAAATTAAAATGGGTTTGTGGTTCCTTGCTCACTGGGAGCACAGGCAAAATGATACATCTAACTACATCTCTGATCAGTTGACATAGGCATGATACTGTACTAGCAAGTTGCCATTGCTCTCTATAAATGGCAGGTTTAAAATTGGGTTTGTCACTAGGCTGTGTTCTTCTGGTAAAGTATTTTCAACAGAGCACAACAATGAAGAAACAAATATGATTTAACTGACAAGTTTGGCTAAAATTAACATATCTGGAATTTGTAAACAACATTAAGAAGAAGTGTTCTCACTTTTGGTGTGTATCAATGGTTTTTTGTACATATGCCTGAGCTGAAAAGAGAATAGTTTAGGAACTGCTAAAGTATAATGGAGTTAGCATAGGAACTCATGGACTAATGGCCAAATGATTATTCACCTTCCTCAGGATGTCAGGCAAAATTACTACTGCACAAAATAAGCCTTGTTAATTTGTTTGGTTTTGAATGGCAGATGTATAGAAAGTGCATTTGTCTGGACTAGCCTGACTGATTTTTGGGTTTGCCCCTTTGAATGTGTTTTGTTTTTTTTTTTTAAATTTGTTTTCTTTCCTGATTGAATTCAAATGCAAATATTAACTTGCAGCCAAATCAATGTTAATCAGAATTTACTACCTGCTGCAACTCCTCCAACAGCCTGAAAAGAATTTCGAAAGGAAAGGAAAGGAAAGGAAAGGAAAGGAAAGGAAAGGAAAGGAAAGGAAAGGAAAGGAAAGGAAAGGAAAGGAAAGGAAAGGTAAAGGAAAGGAAAGGAAAGGAAAAAGGAGAAAGTTAAGGGAAAAAAAAGAAAAAAAGAAAAAAAAAGAGGAAAAAAAAAGAAAAGGAAAAGAAAAAAGAAAAGGAAAAGAAAAAAGAAAAGAAAGAAAAGAAAAAAGAAAATAAAAGAAAGAAAAGAAAAGAAAAGAAAAGAAAAAGAAAAAAAGAAAAGAGAAAAGGAGAAAAGTAAAGGTCACCTGGCCCTAATCAGCTCTTGAACTGCTGAGCAAATAAGCTGGTTTCTCTCCACAGGCAGCTGTAAATTTTTCCTTGCTTACTACTCTCTATAATCACAATTAATGTTAGTTAATTGCATATTTTTACATTGATGTTTTTACAGCCTCTGTTTCATAAAACAAACAGTTACTTTCAACGTTTAATGATGTTTAGTGTATGCCTATGGATATGTGTATGTGTTGTTCCACTCTGAAGCAAGAAAACTGATTACTTTGCATTCAATTTACTTTGATTTTTCTGTCCAGTCTGTTGGTGCCTACAAAAGAAAACAGTAATAAATCATTTATAAACTCAGTCCAATCCCTTCTACAGGGAAATACAGTGAGGCAAACTGTCTCATAAATTGTTTAGAATAATGCAGCTCTCCAGTGATTTAGCTTGATTTGTTTGTTTAAAAGAAAGAAACCCCACAAAACTTGCAGATGGTGACTCCTGTCTTTTATGAAAAGTGTAGCAAAAGTGCACACTTAAGGCAAAAACAATGAGTCAAAGTACCTTTTCGTGTTCTTGCAGATAATGCAGACAGCATCACATTACCAAACAGACTTTGGGCCTGAGAAATTAGAAGGAATTGTGTATTGTGAAACAGAAGTAATGGGAGTGAATTTTCTGTATTTATTGCAGAGGTTTTGTGGGGGAGAAAAGAAAGCAAAAGATCCACTCAGACCGACTCAGCATCCCAAATCTTTCCTCTGTCTTAGTGTGTGGATCAGTGACAATGACAAAATGGCATTGTGTGCTGGCAGCTTGATTTCTGGCATTTACTGGTCTGTATGAAAGATCACATCCCCAAACACTTCAGTTATATTCTCTTCCAGATTGTCATAAATTAAACTGAGGAAATAAGATTGTTTTGCTAGGGAACACAGTTTCATCAAAATTAAAGATGGAAAAGACCCGTTAGTGTAAATCACTTACATTGTCCCTCATCCAATGCAAGATTGCTCCCTGAGGTATATTTTCCAGTACTTTTTACAGTCCACTTTGAAATGACTCATGCAACAGTTTCCACAATTTGTCTCTAGAGAACAGCCCACAGTCTAATAGATCTCACTTACCCTTGGTTTCAGACTAAATTTTCCATTACTTATTTAGAGATTTTCTTTTTTGGCCATCTGGTAAGGCAGTTTGAGGTGTCCCTCTGAATTCAAACACCAAGACTTTAAAGGTAAGCTAAGGGCTACCAGGAGAGCTGGAGTTAACTACAGATTGAAAAGGACTTCAGCAGATTTTCTAGGCTTTCACTATCCTTTATCTATTGATTAACTATCAGTTTAGTTGATAAGAGATTATACGAAACTACTCCTGGCTTGGCAGTCTTTCAAGATCTCAACCCCTAATAGAAATCTAAAATATTTTCTAAGTCATATAAGCAGAACAATACTTAACATTTTTGGTATATTGTTTAGGAGATTTTGGCCTTCTGAGACTTTTGAATCTGAAAACTGCTGAAACACTGAACCAGTTGAAGTGGATTACCACAGTAATGGAGCAGAGCAATGCAGTTGTCAGGGTTTTTCTTCACAACCCAATCCCACCCTTGCATCCTGCAGACCAAGAACTGCATCAATGTCTAATAAACCTTGAAGTTATTTTCATTTTTGACTTGAGCATTCCTCAGGCACCTCAGATAGGGCTCAACCTGCCCTTTGATTAGTTGTCAACAACACAGGTGTCTATACATTAGCTAATTGCCCAGACTCTCATTTTAGCTCATATAGTTAATGCCACAGGTTAAAACAGCAGCTTAGATATGTATTACCTACGTAGACTATATATAGGCATACTACACTATAGGTCACATAGCTTCTTAAAGTTAGGGCAAGCTGTACCCTTGTATGTGCCCCTCTGATTTGGTCTGGACCGTCCTAGCAGTACCCAGGCAACACATGAAACATGCAGCCCAATGTGCATGGCAGGAAGCAGTTATGCCAATTGCAGTGCAGCGACCTATATTGATACTCCCTGTGTTGCCACCTCACCTAGCATCATCTCTAGGGCCATACACCAGCTGCATAAGTGCTTTTCCCCACCCGGTCTATGATCTGTACTCCCGCCTTAACACTTTTCAGGTAAGACATTCTGAAATATTGGCGTGAAGAGGAGGCGGCAGAGTTATAGGCACCCTGTGGTGGCAGAGAGAACATGCAAGGTTTCAGCTTGAATCCAGTCCATAGAAATCCCATTTACTAAAACAAACTTTTGTAAGTCTTCAAGGCCTTCATTAAATCTCCTACTAAAATTATGGCATATTTGCATTATATTTGGTAGGCAGAGCTAAAACCAAGCTTTCTCCACTTACAAGCCTACAACATGAAAAATGAATAGACAAAGTAAACTTGAATGGGAGAACTTACTTTAGCTTTAATGTAGTTTTGGCATACAGGGATAAATTTATTTTTCCCAGTTAGGGAGTCTGGGGGACTGTCAGCAATTAAATCAGCTGATCCAGGTTCAAGGCCAGTATGTAAACTGCATGTGTCCCCTTATTCTTAGAAAAATCTTGGTTTTCCTTTTACTTGTTTCCTGATCCAGTTCACACTCTTGAAAATGAGTTGCACTGTTCCTTGTATGTACTTAGGGGACAGAGTTCTTTCATGAAAACATCATCTGGAGTAAAATTTACTTAATACATGTACGAAAGGAGCATTTTGCTCTCTAAACTTTCAAAAACATCTCTTTTAAAAAAGACTGAAAGTGAAATACCAGGAGGGGAGATACATGCACTGTGAAAAATCAACAACCTCCTCCTTGTAGGATAATTGGACAAGAATCTGAAATATTTAACAGAACGTTTTGGGGTTCATAGTTCATGAAAGAGGAAATAACCAGCCACAGACAGTTCCAGTTTGGACATGTGTTTGAACTGTCCCATGGGAAATGTTAGATGCATATGACTGGAAAGCAGAGAGAGTCAGTGGGAAATTCATGTCCACCTTACAGCCCCAGCAGTGCCAACCCGCAATAAAGTATGTCATAAATTGCCCTGTGTTGATTTCATTCTTGCTGAAAGAATAGGTGTAAAAAAGTTCAAACAAACAAGTGCTTTTTAAAATATTGGGCAGGATATATTTTGCCAAACTGAGACACACAACAGAGGCTTCAATTTTGCAGGCCAAATCAAGCAACACTCCTAAAATAAGTACATAGACATCTGCTGAGTTAATGGAGAAAAATAAGTACCTCTGAAGTCATCCAGTGGGAAATCCTCTGTGCGTAGGACAAAATGAATTCTGCAACCAGGATTTTCTGTCACATTATTGTGCAGTTTTGGTGGGCTTGTGCATTGGAGACTTGCAGTATTTTACCTACCAAGGAAGACAGGAGTACAGGAATCACTCCACCAGTCTTCACCTTCCAAGGTAAGGATTTACTGGACAGAGTTCACAGTTCTAGTTTCGATGCAATTCCCAATGTGCAGGACAATTATGTCTGAAACCACTGTAAGCATTTTATATTTACTAATTTCAGATTTGGGTTTCTGTTAAGCCAGATTTGAAAGGTAAAGGCATTTTATCTAAAAACATCCAGAGATACCATGTCTTCATATAATTTGAAAATGCATTTTTAATGCTCAGAGGATTTTTTCATTGTCTTATTAACTGCTCTTTGCTGAGCTTTTCTTCTACATCTATTTTCTGTCAGGTAGCTGTATTACAAAAGTACATTGCTATACCTGCTTTCACCCTTAGGCACATATAGTTGCATATGCATAGTTTAAACAGTTTTGCATACTTGCCTTCTCCCATCTTCACTGAAGCCTGCAGAAAACCTGAGGTGGAGGAAAACTTGCTATGCCATTGAAGTTAATAGTTGCTTTGACAATATCTACACTGAAATTCTGCATTACTTATTCATATTGCTTGCACACATGCTGAGAATTTTCTTGGCCATGCCAGCTAATATGATTTAAAACATAGTTTATGAGAATAAATACTTAAAGCTCATTTCTAATAGGTAATATGGACAAGACATAGACATGTTTGGCACTCATTGGTATACACTCTGATAGAGCTAAAAAAATTTATACTCTGATAGCTCCCTACATGTCTTCATGCTACACTGAAAGGCAACGAACAAAATTTCTGAGTTTCATGCTATGTAACAACTCTCTTGTCACCTGCAGTTAAGCTTCATATTATCAAATACTGTAAACTAAGAACAATCATACAAATGCAGAATCGTATCCAAGGACCATGATGGCCCTACGTATTGCAGTGATTTGATGTAAAGGAAAAATGATCTTTATGGATTCAAACAAACCATGTCACAACCTCAAGATCAGAGAAAAATCCTTTGCTGTGCTTTATTTAATGATATAGCTCTAGTTTGGTTTTTTTTAAAAAAAAGGAAGAAAAAAAAGGTAAAAGTGACAGCTCCAACCTAGGGACTAGGTTAGGAAAGCTAAGGCCCAATCAGAATTAAACTTGACCAGGGATGTGAAAGATAACAGGAAGGGATTCTATAGGTACATTGCAAATAAAAGACAGACTAGGGACAATGTAGGCCCCCTCCAAAAGCTATCAGGAGAACTGGCTACCCTGGTGTTTGGAGAAGGCTGAGGTCATTAATGACTTTTTTGCCTCAGTCTTCACTGATGGAACCTGAGAAAATCCATTTGCGGGTCCTGAAGGAGCTGGCAAATGAAGTCGCTAAGCCACTGGCCATCATATTTGAAATGTCATGGTAGTCAGGTGAAGTTCCCAGTGACTGTAAAAAAGGAAATATAAGCCACATTTTCAAGAAGGGGAAAATGGATGACCCAGGGAACTACAGACCAGTCTCACCTCTGTGCCTGGCAAAATCCTGGAGCAGATTCTCCTGGAAGGCATGCTAAGGTACATGATAAACAACAACATGATAGGTGACAGCCAGCATGGCTTCACTAAGGGTAAATCCTGCCTGACCAATTTGGTGGCCTTCTGTGATGGGGCTACAGAACTGATGGACAAAGTGTTCGACACTGTCCCATATGACATCCTTGTCTCTAAATTGGAGAAAGATCAATTTGATAGATGGACCGCTCGATAGAAAAAGAGCAGGCTGGATGGCTGCACACAAAGAGTTGTGATCAATGGCTCAATGTCCGGCTGGAGACCAGTAACGAGTGGTGTCCCTTAGGGATTGGGATCAGTATTGTCCAACATCTTTGCTGGTGACAGTGGGATTGAGTGCGCCCTCAGCAAGTTTGCTGATGACACCAAGTTCAGTTGATATGCTGGAGGGAAGAAGTGCCATCAAGAGGGACCTTGACGTGCTTGTGAGGTGGGCTGATGCCAACCTTATGAAGTTCAACCATGCCAAGTGCAAGGTCATACACCTGGGTCAGAGCAATGCCAGACACAGCTACAGGTTGGGCAGAGAAGAGATTCAGAGCAGCCCTGCAGACAGTGCCTTGGAGGTGCTGGTCAATGGGAAACTGAACATGAGCCAGCAGTGTGCACTTTCAGCCCAGAAAGCCAACCATATCCTGGGCTGCATCAAAAGGAGCATGACCAGCAGGTCAAAGAAGGTGATCCTGCCCTTCTACTCTGCTCTTGTGAGATCTCACTTGGATTATTGTGTGCAGTTCTGGTGTCCTCAAAGTAAAAATGACATCTAACTGTTGGAACAAGTCCAGAGGAGGGCTACGAGGATGATCAGGGGACTGGAGCACCTCCTGTATGAAGACAGGCTGAGGAAGTTGGGGCTGTTCAGCCTGGAGAAGAGAAGGCTGAGTGGAGACCTCATAGCAGTCTTTCAGTGTGTGAAGGGGGCCTATAAGGATGCTGGAGAGGGACTCTTCATTAGGGACTGTAGTGATAGGACAAGGGGTAACAGGTTCAAGCTTAACCAGGGGAAGTTTAGGTTGGATATAAGAAGGAAATTCTTTCCTGTTAGGGTGGTGAGGCACTGGAATGAGTTGCCCAGGGAGGTTGTGAATGCTCCAACCCGGGCGGTGTTCAAGGCCAGATTGGACATAACCTTGGGTGCGATGTTTTAGTGTGGGGTGTCCCTGCATATGGCAGGGGGGTTTGGAAGTAGATTATCTCGAGGTCCTTTCCAACCTTAACTATTCTACGATTCTATGATTGTATTTCCAAAAAGTAAAGGTATTGCTAAATAAAATTAAGGGATCATTACAAGAATCCATGAGTAAACTAAACTTTATCTCACTTAAGCTTAACCATCTAAGAGATATCTGCTGTGATTTAGTCTTTGTTCAGCAGAGAAGCTCCAGAGGGTTACTCACCTTAGACATCTATCTTTGAATGCAGTGAATCATATTTTAATCACCTCACATGTCTAATGAGGAACAGCTGAGGGAACTGGGGGTGTTCAGAGAAGAGAAAGCTCAGGGGGGACCTTATCGCTCTCTACAACTACCTGAAAGGAGGATGCAGTGGGTAGGTGGTAGGTCTCTGCTCCCAAGGAACAAGTGACAGGACAAGAGGTAATGGCCACAAGCAGCACTAAGGGACATTTAGACTGGAGATTATGAAAAATTTGTTCACCAAAAGGATGGTTAGTATTGGAACAGGCTGCTGAGGGCAGTGGTGTTAAAATCTGGACTTGATGATCTTAAAGGTCTTTTTCAAGCTAGTTGTTTCTGTGATTCTGTGATTTTGGAAAAGCTGGTCTCTCCGTAGGTATTGATGAGGTAGTCTTAACAACTAACTTCTTAGACTGAGTTCCTAACTTTTAAATGCTTAAAGTCAAACCCTAAGCAAAGACCTTAAGTAATCTATCTCAAAAATTCCTTTACTGTAACTTCTAAATAAGTTGATGGTGGCTGAGAGAGCAATTCAGCTAAGTGCAGGTTATATCTGTATTGTTTTTTATATACCCTATAGCATTTCTGAATATCTGCTCGGGGCTGTCAGGTATGATAAGAAACCAATAGGAACTCCCACCCTTCATGAGAGTTTCATGGAGGCCAGGTGGCCCAATGATAGACCAAATGATTTCTGGCACGTGTGATGAGCAATTCTTTCAAAAGAAGTTTAGTCATTCCTTGTTAAGCAATTTGAATTGTGTTTTTTTTCACCTGTTCTATGGGCTAACAAATATCCTGTGACAAAACATCCCCCTAAAATTTAGCTTCAGAGGCATCCCCTGTGAGTGCTTTTCTCAGATTAGAAAGGGACCATCAGCATGTCAGGTTCGATGACACTTCCTAGGTCACCCGTCATATGTCCTTCCATCCCCTACTTTCATTTCAGTTTCGGGAACACAGCTGCTTCTGCATATAGTGGGGGGGGGGGGGGGGTATCTGAAAACTCTTACTGTTCAGACTCTTATCCTGAAGCAAGGCTGACTTCATTCTTAGGAAAATGAATCATATGTGACCTCTTCAAGAAGGACCACATGGCTATTTCGTGCTAATACCAAAAGGTATAAGTAAAGAGAACACAATGAACAAATAAGCAGGTAAAAACCAGTAGCACTTGACGTATATCCCAAGTGGTGTAAATGCTGTTTCTTTTTAATATATTATTTCCTCCACTTGGATATGTCATGCATGTAAGCCTCAGCAATCTTTTTTTCTCTTGCTTTCTGACACAACCTCAGATATCACTGTTGCACCTAAACCGTTGCTCCTTATATGTGAAATAAATAAGTGGGCAAAGAGTTTGCATCACTGTGTAATCATTAAAGGGAGTGAGAATATATTCAGTGCCTTTCGTCCACCTATTAGGGATGTGGTGACACAGGTGTCATAAGTTTATCCAATTTATATTGCTGCAGAGAGGATGTCACATACGTTGGGGCACAGGCTATTCGTTTTGCAGCCCTCTCTTGCTTGGTGTATAATTATCATGGCTCATCTTTATTAAACACCAGCTTTATCTTTGTTTTGCTCTCTTTGTTGATAGATGTAACCTCAATACTGTTGCCATGGCTACGGTAACAGTAGCTGAGAAGATTTTGTTTGTTGTAAACAGACTGAGCTATACAGGCACAGATCCTAGTGGAGCGTTTCCAGTCCCCTACCTTATATTATGCTGATTAACACTGCCATCTCCCTCCTGAAACCTATTCCTTACTTTAATTAGCATTAATTTCAGCAGTATCCAGGAGTGTTTCCCCTTTTGTGCAATTGAACCCCCTTTCTGACAGGTTTGGGTTTTTTTTCACTATAGCAATAGCCATAGGTAAGCCCTGCAATCCTGCTGAGAGCATCCTCACAGCAAAGCACTGCTGGTACCAACAATTAATCTAGATGCACACACTAGCATAATGGCAAAAGATTGCTTTAATTTGCTCCCTACATTCTCACCTCCAGGGGCAACTGAACTTGTTCTAATGTAGGAACCTGGTGATCTGAAAATGTGTTACTAATTCTGAAGCTTATTTAGCTTCAAGCCAATTTTTCAAAATCAAGGGCCAAATTCATCCCCTCATATTGGATGCAAATCATATAAGGAGTTGCATCTCCTCTGTAAGCAACTAAGTTGCAAATTCTCACATCTCTGTTGACTTAACCCACAATCTCCCATGTGTAAGGAAATGACCAGAATAGGTTCAGCAATAATCTGAACTTCCAGCAGCACCTAATTCATGCTATTTTTATGGCAGACCTTTCTGCTAGCAGACATTTTCTAGAATACTTAGACTTGACTCCTGAATTTTATATTAATTTCATTCACTGCATATGTTAATGAGCAGACCAATCTATATCTTTTAAGTATTACTATTTTCATCTCAAGAGCTATCTCCAAGGGAAATCTGACTGCCTTTCTCAAGGGAGTAGTACTACATTCTCTGTGACAGGTTCAGCAATTTCGCTATGTGCACTTACATATTAAAAATACTGTTGTAGGTTTAATAATACTATTAATCACCTAGATTCCTTCATTTCAGCTAGATTAAACTTAATAAAAACTAGTGGGCTAGCGGCTATAACAGCATGCAAACAGGGAGAATGTTCCTGCTTAGAAAGAGATGTGTTGGAACTGAGACAAGGGTAAGCCAGGTGCGATAATGTCAGTACTGCAGCGGTACTGTAATTTAGAATTATTAGAAACTGCTGTGATTGGGCATTGTGCTTTAATATTTTCCAGAACAGAGCAAAGCTTCTGACTGTGGCAAGTCAGGAGGAATCCGAGGACCCTGGATGAAGAATGACATTGTGCTGAGAACAACATATCCTCTTGCAGGGTGTTGGACAAAAACAGAGCACTTTCAGTGTTCTTCTGGGGTACATCCACAGTGTTAACACCAGAAATGACAAATCCTTCTGGGAACAGTGAATTTAAGATCTCCTTCATCTAAGAGATGAAATTGAATCAGAATTTAAATTAATTATATATAAATTTTAGTTATAACAATTACATACATTAAGGGAAACCTAACAGATTGCTAGTGCTAGGCATACTTGGTCCATTGTGTGGAAAGTATAGGACCATAAAAAGAAGGGGTCCCATCAGTACCTGTGGAAGCACGAGTATGGGCAACATTCTTTGTCCAACCCTTTGTTGTGTGAGAAGGCTGATGATACTAAGTGACAAGTATCTTTCAGTGCTAACCTTGATCCCTTACTACTTCTTGTTTTCATATCACAAAATAACAGGGTAGGAATGTGTTCTGTTTGCAGCTGCTTGTCAAAACTTTGCTCCTGAAGGGATACCATCTAATAAGGCTGAGTCAAGGAAGAAATCACAGCACTTGTGGGTTTCTTGGATTGCACAGTTTTAAATGTTTTCATGAGTTTACATGTTTTCAAGAGTTTCCAGTTCTTCATGCTATTTTAATGTAATTTTACAGATGAATGAAAAACTAGGCAATGCACTGACACTAGCAAATTTGATGAATGGAAAGAAAAAAATTGCACTCCCTGTGTACTTTTAATATGGTTCACAATCATTTTCAGCTTGGAAAGCTGTTACCTATTCATATAGCTTTTTAAAGTGCAAATGGAAGCAAACCAGCATGCAGAGATCAGTAGTCAGTTGCAAATGTCTCCACAGTGTCTAGAAATGAACCTGAAATGTTGGAACAGACCAAATGCTCTATGGACCCAAACTTAGCTCTCCTTGTTTTAATGATGTCTTACTAGACTGACAGTGCAATTAAAGGTTGCAGTTTGACAGCCCTCCTAAGAGGATTTTCACAGCAGAACCCTTGTAATTCTTCTAGCAAGATAATCTAAGTTTATACTTTTCGCCATCACATCAAGTCAACAGACTGCTATGAAGTTTTGTTTCTGTTTCCCACCAGACTAAAAGCAACTTTATCTTCAAATGACTTAACACAGAAATGAAACCCAGACTAGAGAGAAGCTGCACAACAGGATACATTCTCTGTCCCACAGACAACATGTGTGTCAGGGAAGGAGGGAAGATTGAAGCTGTAGCTGGCATACTGAAAAAGGTATGAAGTTTCCTAAACATTTGGAACGCTGCAGCCTGGCATTTCCAATTGACTACTGTAGCTAGATGTTTAGCAACACTAGAAGAAACATGTTCTGCTTACAAGAAATGTTAATCTAAATGTATATGACAGATGAGGAAGAAAGGAAGATGTATAGTCTGTATTTACATATTGATAAAATTGGCCATGAAATCAGTAATGATGCTCCCTTTTCCATGACCAAGAAGAAAACTGTGACAGAACTGGGAATCTGAACCAAGCCACATGAATCCTATTCTAGTGCTTTGTCCACATGTTCTCTACAATGGAGCTGTTCTGGTATCCCTTAATTATGTTCTGGTTTTGATTTGTTTGTTGTTTTTTTTTTCTTACCAAACATTTTTACTACTGGACTAAGACTAGAACATTTCTAAATAGAAGAGGAAGCACATAAGATGATGTGGTGGTTGATGCTTAAGTTATATGTCATATACTTAAGTATATGGCAAAAATTACTCCCAGCAGAAAACATTTGGTAATGGAGGTGCTTCCATAAAGAACCCATTACTTGAAGTGCCCTGATGAAGGTAAAGACTGGATACTAGACTCATACCCCATTGCACACGAGGGAGGGAATTCAAATGTAGATAATAGAACATTTACAATTGGATTCAGCTGATATTTGTGCTTCCTATGGCATAAAATAAATTGTATTCTCATGACACAGTCTATGCTGTCTGTCAGTTCAGTGAATACAAAGGCTGCTGTTGATTTTGCACATATAGTTACCTATGCTGTAGACTTACACACTAATGAGGTTAGCTCAGTTATGTGATGTCATGTATAACAAAGATACTTTGAAAGTCTGACACTTTCAAATGGGCAACAATGTCCAAGTCTGAGATGGGATCATCTCTCAGGGATGAGACAAAAGACTGAGAAAATGGACTATACAAGTCCTATCACTTACAAAATTGCTTCTTGGAGTGCTAATCTAGTGCTAACTTAAGGCAGAGGGTTTTCAATACTAAATGGGAGATAAGAAAATTATTTTTCATGTCAGAGTCATACTAAGGGAAGAGTATGAAAAGGTGGAAAAAATGTCTTTATGACCTTGCAGCCAGTCTTAATTAGAAACATCAGTTGTACTGATCTATCATACCAGTGTATGTCAGTACTTTCTGTTGCTATTGAACTAAATGAGAATTTGTCATTTACTTCAGTGATAGGCAAAATATATCACAGTATAGTATTTTGATTTAGATTTTTTTCTGATTAAGTTGAACATATGATACTCCTCTATTCTAAGAGCACGTCTCATTGAACAGTAAAAGAATTATTTTAGCTGTAAGAGGAGAATGAGTTATAGGAACAAAGGACAACATAAAAACTTAACATCTTATTGCAGGGTTCTTTTTTTCTGAGCAAGCTTGTCAAAAGCAGCAAGCTTGCCATTCACATTCATACTCTGGTAAGCTTATTTTATATTAAAGCATCCATTAATATTACACTAATCTAATTGGTTTGTATGGGTAAATAAAGATAAAATTCTCATATTCATTATGAGCTGCTACTATAAGTCTTCTTACTAAAATAAAAAGAAGCATTTATCCAATTCAAGAAGCATATGGACATTGTATTTGTTTTCTCTGATAATACCAGAATAGTGCTCCTACTGCTTCATGTTGTCTTGAGAGAAAAAACTCATCCAAATCCTGTGAGCCCAGTTCTCTTTACATTTATCAGAATATACTTGCTGATAAATTACTTCGACCACAGCTGTTACACAATGTTGTACAGTGAGGAAAGAGTTACTGCTTGGGCTTGAGTCTCAAGGAGAAGCGTATGCACACTGCCTGACTTTTGGTTACAATTCAGTCCTTAAAATACAAGGCACATTTCCTGAGGCTTCCTTTATAGTTGGTGGGAGGTGGGGAGCAGGCTTCCCAGGGGACCTAATCGTTAGACTTGAGCTGGGCTCCTGTCTGTCATGACCTGGATGACTCTTCACTGATGATATAGGGAGCCCTGGGATTTTACTCTCTTTACTAGTTTGGTATGAATCTAACAGATACCTTTTGAAGTCAGGCATTTTGCATTGTCATTTTGTCCGTACAAGTGCTACTTACTGTTGCTAAAAGACTGATATATCTTTCTTTTAAAAACTCTTCTTATAATGTTTGACACGAAAGCTTCCGAAGCAGGAAAATCCAGTGGGTTAGTTAGGCTTTTTGTTGCTGTTTCACCTTAGTCAGTCCCAATTTCATATGATGGTAATTTACTCTGCTATTATAAATCCAGGACAAGAGCTTTAAAAGAGCAGAGCAAATGAACAGTATCTTCTTGATGTGCAGTCATTAATTAGCCTTAAATTCTTCAGTATATTCCCTAAGCTTTTCAGTATGAAATTTTCTTGCTTAAAAAAAAAAAAAAATCCCTACTTTTCCTTATTGTGTGGTTTTTCTTACCATGGGTTTCCAACTAGACTCATTTACAGCCATGGGAATAAAAGCAACCTGGAATCACAACTGTTCCAGTTGAAGGTGGCTATTCCCAACACAGTAGTTTGTATTTTATATAAACTCTTTCTATCCCTTTTTTGTTTTCAGGCAACCAGGAATCATATTTGCCTTTCCTGTGCCTGCCAAATAATGAACAGATATCTTAGTCAAACATACTACAAGTTTCCAAATGTTTTAGATCCTCAGAGAATCCTGCAGCTTGAGAAACATATGAGAAGTTTAGAGTACTTCTGTCTACAACGATAACCTTACATGCTATCCCAGTTGAATTCCATCTGTCATTAGGCAGCCGTACCTCCACAATATGTTGAAATTCACTGAAAAGTTCCACCATCCTTTGCATTACTTATTAATGTTGCAGTATGTGAGAAAGCAATGATACCATTCTTAGACATTTGCTAAATCACAGATATTTTCAAACACAAATACAGATTTAGCGGACTTTCTCATAGATGTGTGCAAAAATCCATGGGACTGTTGCATATAATACTATCTGTTGTCATATGTTGTTAAATGTCATCTTTAAAATACTAACCTTTGTTTATCTAGTCTTTTTTGAGGCAAGATTCTATGTAGAGTGGAACCCTGGGATTTTTTCATGTTTCTCCCAATGTAGTACATTTTCCACAAAATTGCCCTTTTTTTTTTTAAAGAATTTTCTTTTTGTCATTGAAAAAAAATTAAAATAATTATAAATACAGATTTGCCAAGGTTGAGTGTTTCATTTTTCTATCTGGAACAATTTTGCTTATTTCAAATCAGTTCAATGAAAAAAAATTAAAATAATTATAAACACAGATTTGTCAGGGCTGAATGTTTCATTTTTTTACCTGGAACAATTTTGCTTGTTTCAAATCAGTTCAATGAAACATTGGACTGAATTTCTATTGTAATACAAGATAATATCCAGGAAAAGACCTGTATAGACTTCTTGTCCAGAAAAAAAATAATCTTTAATGTCCTACATACATGCTGTTACACTTCTATGGGAGAATCTCAGTATCTGCAAAAGACATTACTACCAGCAGAAGGTACAGAGCATACTAAACTCCTTTTTCACACACAAAACCATCCATTAGTTTGCATTAGTTGGGCAAGAGATGTCAATCAAGAACTGAAAGTGCTCAGGGATCCCTCAGTAGCTCACAAAAATATCTCTACTATCTAGAATGTCAATTAAATTTAAATTTACATTTAATTGACTTTGTCTTGCTCACTTCCCTGTCTGTTCACAGATGTATGTATAATTGCATTTATTCTAATTACTATTTACTGAATTTTAATCTACAATCCTGTGCTGTTGCTTAACACTTATTTTTCTGAATAAATCTCAAAAATACTTTTATTAAAACTTTTTGAGAATCCACATAACGTATGCTCCTTTATTATCTTGAGATCCTTTATTTTCTTTTCAGATTTTCAGAGAGTTTGAGAATTAGTTATAACATCTTTTTATGGAAATATATGCACTATGAGTCTATCAAGGCATAGTTATCTGAGTCCCATGCTGATTTTCCCTCAGACTGTCTGTAAGGTTCCACAAGAACAAAGACAATTACCATTGGTTTGTTATGCACTGGATATCCCCAGACTGTCTTCTCCCAAGAAACTCCAGATAGTCACACTGCTTACTACTCCAAAGGTTGACTCACAAGCTATTTAGCTGTCATCTGGACAAGGAAATTTTGATAGTTATTTTGCCTTTGAAGAGCTTATCTTCATCTCTAAATGACCAAATATCTTCATAACTGTGTTTCTTAGAGATCATAGACTCATAGAATAGTTAGGGTTGGAAAGGACCTTCAGATCATCTAGTTCCAACCCCCCTGCCATGGGCAGGAACACCTCCCACTAAACCATGCCACCCAAGGCTTCATCCACCTTGGCCTTGAACACTGCCAGGGATGGAGCATTCACAACCTCCTCGGGCAACCCATTCCTCGCTGTCCTTGTTTCAGCAGTAGAAGTCATTTCTCTCCTTAGTACCTGGTGCAGTGCTGTGTTTTTGACTTTCAGCCTGCGAACAGCACTGATAACACCAATGTTTTTAGTAGCTGCTCAGTAATGTTTACTCTGATCAAGGACTTTCCCAATCTCATGCTTTGCCAGGGAGGATGGGAAGCCAGGAGGAAGCAGAGACAGGACACCTGACCCAAACTAGCCAAACGGGTATTCCATATTCCATACCACAGCACGTCATACCCAGTATATAAACTGGGGGCAGTTACTTGTAAGGGCTAGATCACTGCTTGGGTCAGGCTGGGTATCGGTCGGCAGGTAGCGAGCAGTTGTATTTTCTTCCCTTGTTATTTCCCTTATCACTGTTATTACTGGTGGTAGCAGTAGTGGTTTTGTGTTATACCTTAGTTACTGGACTGTTCTTATCTCAACCTGTGGGAGTTACATTCTTTCAATTCTGCTCCCCATCCCTCTGGGAGCCAGGCGGGGGAAAGGGGTAGGGGGAGTGAGTGAGTGCCTGCATGGTTCTGGGTTGCCGGCTGGGCTTCAACCATGACAGCTCTTTGTGGTGCCCAACGTGGGGCATGAAGGGTTGAGATAACAACAGATCTGACTAGAGTGTGTCTAATCATATTTGTGATAAGCTTTTATTGTTTCTGATTAGTAGTCACTCGTCACAATGTTGATTTATTGGCTCTCAAAGTTGTTGCTCTTGATCTCAGATTTTCAGCATGTCATACCTTACTTACAGCTGGTATTTGCTCTTTTAGTGCTTATTGGCTGGGGCGCTTGGGCTAAGGTTCTTGTTTCACTGTACTTTATGGTAATGACTTGTATGATCATAAAACTGATCTGGCTTGCGTTCCCAGTTACCTCTATACTTTGGGAGGTATATAATAGAAGTGTTTAGCAATTACACATTGTTTATCCCCTCCTCAGGTGGTCAACCTATGAAGGAGACATTCCCTTACCTTACCCCCACCCCCCCAGACTATTTACAGCATCATTTGAAAGTTCTGAAGGTTTTGAATGGCCTTTGGGTACCCTTGAGACCTGCCTGATGATTGTGATGGGGATCACCATGTTGGCACACATACAGAGTGTGTTTTACTCACGACCGTTTCATCTAATCTCGAAAGTTAGAGTCAGGTTTGGGTCTTGTCTAGGGTTAGATGACGATATAGAAGGACCAGGAGATTTTCCCCAAGTCTGGACAGTCATGAGTGGCAGGGTGTGTTGGATAGTATGGGCAGGTATCTAGTCCAGTGAGTGCCTCCAGTGCTTTGGAAGTGTTGGAGATGGAAGACAGCTATATGGAGTCCTCTATGACAAGTTGCAGAAACTGCTGAAGGAGAGGGTGAATCGAGTCAGTTTGCCGAGGTGAAAGCCAACCAGCTGGCTTTGGATATTGCTGAATGAGAAAAGTGGCCAGTACTATATGTTGAGTCATAGATGGTGGCAAATGCCCTGTGGGGGTGATTGCAGCAATGGAAGCAAAGTGACTGGCAGTGCAGAGGTAAACCTAAACAGGGTGCTGCACTGGGGCAAGATATCTCTGCCCAGGTGCAGAACCTGGTGGTGAAGGTATGCCGTGTAGATGCTCATGTACCAAAGAGTCGGGCCATAGAGGAACACCAGAACAGCCAACAAGTGGATAAAGCTGCTAAGATTGAAGTGGCTCAGATGGACTTAGATTGGCAACATAAGGGTGAATAATTTCGTGACACTTCAGGCCATCAGGGCAGAGATGCAACATATAGATGGGCTCGTGATCGAGGTGTGGACTTAACGATGGACACTATAGCCCAGGTTATTCACAACTGTGAAACGTGCTGCAATTAAGCAAGCCAAGCGGTTAAAGCCTCTTTGGTATGGAGGATGATGGCTGAAGTACAAATATGGGGAGGCCTGGCAGATTGACTGTATCACACTCCCACCACCCCACCAAAGCAAGTGCCATGTGCTTACCATGGCGGAAGCAACCATCAGATGGCTGGAAACATATGCTGTGCCCCACACCACTGCCCGGAACACTGTCCTGGGGGTTGAGAAACATATGTTTTGGCAATACGACTCCCCAGAGAGAACTGAGCCAGACAACGGGACTCATTTCTGGAACAACCTTACAGACACTTGGGCCAAAAAACATGGCATTGAGTGGGTATATCACATACCCTACCATGCACCAGCCTCTGGGAAAATCGAACGGTACAATGGGTTGCTAAAAACTACACTGAAAGCAATGGGTAGTGGGACTTTCAAGCATTGGGATACACACTTACCAAAAGCCATCTGGTTGCTCAACACCAGAGGATCTGCCAACAGGGCTGGCCCAGCCCAGTCAGAACTTTTATATACTGTAGAAGGGGATAAAGTTCCTGTGATGCACATAAAGAATTTGCTGGGGAAGACTGGGTTATTTCTGCTTCACGTAAAGGCAAACCCACTTGTGGGAAAGCTTTTGTTCAGGGACCTGGATGTACTTGATGGATAATGTGGGAAGATGCGGAAGTCCGATGTATACCTCAAGGGGATTTGATTTTAGGGAAAAACAGCCAATGAACTCAATTGTATGCTGTTGCCTGCTATGTAGCACTTTTATAGCCCACTGACTAGATATCTTCAGGTCACAAGTGACTGGCCCTGACTTCCCTCCGACCATCATCTCAACAAAGAATGACAAAACCAGACGAGCTCAGCAGTGACCAGACGAGTTCCACGGTGCCATCAGCAGGCAAAAATCCAACACTGCACACTGTCTCTCCTTCTCTGACAGACTATTACAAGAGATGGAGCCATACATGAGGGACCAGATGAAATTAGCAACTTTATAGGGATTAGTCTATGCACTAAGGAACAATATCTCTCTCTCTTTTGTGTGTGTGGATGTGTATATATATATATATATATATATATATATATATATGAGACAAGAGTGATATATTGAAAAATGAGGGATCTGAGCATGATATGAATGGTATGGAATAAGGGGTGGATACTGTCCTGGGATCAGCAGTAGTGGTCATTTTTCTCCTTCTTAGTATCTGGCGCAGTGCTGTGTTTTTGACTTTCAGCCTGGGAACGATGCTGATAACACCATATTTTCAGTTGTTGCTAAATAATGTTTACTCTGACCAAGGACTTTCTCAGTCTCATGCTCTGCCAGGCAGGACGGGAAGCCGGGAGGAAGCAGAGACAGGACACCTGACCCAAACTAGCCAAATGGGTATTCCATACTTCAGCATCTCATGCTCAGCATATAAACTGGGGGCAGTTACCTGGAAGGGCTAGATCACTGCTCGGGTCCGGCTGGGTATCGGTCGGCGGGTGGTGAGTGGTTGTATTCTCTTCCCCTGTTATTTCCCTTATCATTATTATTATTGGTGGTAGCAGTAGTGGTTTTGTTTTATACCTTAATTACTGGATTGTTCTTATCTCAGCCCGTGGGAGTTGCGTTCTTTCAATTCTCCTCCCCATCCTTCTGGGAGTGGGGGGAGGAACGAGTAGAGGGAGTGAGCAAGCGGCTGCGTGGTTCTGGGTTGCTGGCTGGGCTTAAATCAAGACACTCTCTACCCTCACAGTAAAGAGCTCCCTCCTTATATCCAGTCTAAACTTCCCCTGGTTAAGTTTGAACCCATTACCCCTTGTCCTGTCACTATAGTCCCTAATGAAGAGTCCCTTTCCAGCATCCCTATAGGCCCCCTTCACATACTGGAAGGCTGCTGTGAGGTCTCCATGCAGCCTTCTCTTCTCCAGGCTGAACAGCCCCAACTTTCTCAGCCTGTCTTCATACAGGAGGTGCATCAGTTCCCTGATCATCCTCATGGTCCTCCTCTGGACTTGTTCCAACAGTTCCATGTCCTTTTTGTGTTGAGGACAACAGAACTGTACAGTATACTACAAGTGAGGTCTCACAAGAGCAGAGTAAAGGGGCAGGATCAGCTCCTTCGAGCTGCTGGTCATGCTCCTTTTGATGCAGCCCAGGATACTGTTGGCTTTCACACTGAAGACAGCTCATGTTCATTTTCTCATCGACCAACACCCCCAAGTCCTTCCCTGCAGGGTTGCTCTGAATCTGTTTTCTGCCCAACCTGTAGCTGTGCCTGGGATTGCTCCAATCCAGGTGTGATCCTCAAAGGTTCTTACTGATGAGCTACATAATTGTGATTTAGTTGTGTACCCATAGCAAAAGTTTTTCAGTAACAGTGTCTGCATGGATTTGGCAAGTATGAGGCAGTGTGATTTGTCTCAGGCATCTTTGGTGATGCATTAAGCTATGCAAAATTACATCATATTTCACATAAACTAAGATTAAGCAGTCAGACATTTACTCCAGGTCACTTGACACACAGTAAATTCTTAAACCACAAGAATGCTCATGTCTGATTCTATGGGCATCTATTTGTCTCTTTAAGGATGTCCTTTCAGCATGCAGAGTCATTACTGTTCTGTAAACTATTTCCCAGTTAGCCAACAAATTCTCATAAATGCTTTATTTTTTCACAAGTGGCTTTGGACAAAACTGATAATATGCTGGTGTTTCTCCAGACTTTTCTTCTAGTTTTAGATCTGATGGATTTGCCAACTGGATTCTCCTGTGACTGCAGTGCCACCATGGATTAATCTCACTCTTACTCTGGGTAGAGAAATGAAAGCTGCTTAGCTGTTCTCATTCAGGCTAGCAGATGGAAATTTCTCTGTATATGTAGACAGGTTTGCTTTGTTTATTATGTGGGGAAACTTAATCACTTCCAGAAAGAATTTTCCTGGATCACTGTTATCAGTGGTCAGTTTTCCAGCCTGGAAAACTGAAAGATCTAAATATATCTAGTAGAGGACTGAAATGCTGGTTGTTTGTGGTTTGTTTGTTGTTTTATTTTCCTGTATTTTGCATTAGTTAATGTAGAATAAAAAGAGTGGTTTCAGGTACTATACATCTACCTTTACAGACAGAATATATATGTTATATAGTGTTCAAAATGCCATATATTTATACAATGTTATTGGGGTAGCAGAATAACTTTCCCATTTCAAAACTGTGGTTTATGACCTTAACTGATTAAAAAATAAAAAGACCCACAGTCAATTGCATCTTAAATTACTGAAACAAAAATACGTTGATTGAGCCAACCAATATTCTTCCAGCTTCTCATCAGGAACATTTCCAGTATTTCAGTTTTGCCTCAAAACCAGTTATGGTGTGGGAAAACTATAGTGGTAACTTTCCAAGAACTTATCACATCTCTCCATCTTCTGAGACTAGAAACCTCTATGCTAGTTTTATGGTATTTTAGGGTATAGTGAAATTACTTAATCTCAATTTGAAATATTTCCCATACATCTGAGTTTATAACCAGTGTTACTTGCAGGCTGAAAGCCTGAATGCTTATAAATAGAGATAAAACTAGCCCTATAATCGTTACAGGCTGATTCCTTTGAATATAGCAACAAATAACTTCTACATTAAACAGTTCAAGAATACTGAAAGTGAGCAAGTGTCATCCCATGCCAGTTCACAGCTACAAGCTGGTAAGCAGACAGCTATTAAGCTAAGATGCTAACAGATACCAATACTGACTGGTGCTAGAAGTGGGAATAAAGCAAAGACAAAGACTTAGGTGCAAATTGTGGACATTACTGAGAGCCAGATCTTGTCACTGCAAAAGTATCCATTCCATAAGATAGATCAGAGCTTTGAATTAGTGTTCTAACATGGAGGATATCCAAATCTTCTTATCTTATGTGATTATCTCTTAAAACCTCAACTTTATGTCTGGTTTAGGTAAAATACATGCAATAAGAGAAATCCCACATGAAGTATAGAAAATAAATACCTGAACTATAATTTTTTTCTAGCTATTCTTTACATAGTATATACACACACAAGTGCACACACCTACGTAGAGTTGCTTGCCTGCCGTACTGCCAATGACATCTGGTTATCTGCAATTTTCTTTACAAGAATCTTGCTCTCTGCAATGCACTGATGCCTCTGCTCTGTGTGAGATAAACTTGGCAAACAGCAACGAGAGGGTGGTATAATAGGCCCTGCTTGGTGACAGCACAATTACAGCAGCAACAGGGGCGCAGCAAACCTCCCCCACCTTTGTTTGTCTGTGTGCTCTGACAATCCAGATAGGAAAGTTGCATGAAGCAATAATTTATTATGGCAGTGGGGGCTGGCTCGAAAGCTTCTCTCTCTTTTTATTTTAATGGCTGTTTAAATTACTTCAGCAGAGTTTTACAAAGCTTTGATTATCACACGCAAGGATGAGGCACAAATTCAAACTGAATCTTTCATCTTAATAAACATGCACCCAGACCCCCATTTGGATCATGGATGCTGTCTGTGGGCTTTCTCCAGATTGTCTGCCAAACACTGCCACCAAGTGTGAATCTTAGATTTTCTCCTGAACAGATGGGAAGGAAAGGGACCCACCTGAGAAATCCTGCTCCTGGGGACCTCAACAGGCACTTGAGAGTGCCCAGAAAGGCACAACATGAATGATTCTTCCTCTCTAATTCCCCTTTTGAAAACAGAGCTGTATAAACTGTCTGGCACTCATCTGTGTATTATTTATATTGCAACAATGTCTAAAGTCTCCCAACCAAAGTTAGAGATACTGTAACAGATACTGGTACAAATGATGGAGCCCCATCCTTAGGCTAAAAGAACAAGGCAGAGGTGGTGTCAGAGGAGGTGACCAATACCTCGAAAAATAAGAATACAGAGCAAAAAGGTAAAGGAAAATTGTTGCTGTAGCTGATACAAACCGACAGCTCCAGACCAATACCTTAGTTAAAATGAGTGCCTTTTGTTCTATTAGTTTAGCACTATAATAATCAATATGGGATGTGAAAATTATATGAGAAATACTATATTATAAGTCCTGGTGAAAGAATATCTTTATTGCTAGTTAAAACAAGACTATCCCAAGAGCTTGTCTGCTTGCCACATGGAAAGGTGAAAAAAAAAATCAATAAAAGAAAAATGGAAATGTTCCTAATTACAGCTGATTGAAACTCTGCATGAAGTCGGGAATAAATTGTCATCATCTAAATAGCCTAACTTTTTGGAGGATGAACTTTATTTCAAAAATGAGTCTGTCAACACATCCATCTGGTTAACATTAAATTCCTCGTATTAACCAGAATTCATTCTCTATACTTCTCAGCTCTACCTCTCTATGTCATCCCTAAGAAAGCTATCCAAGTGTCAGAGAATGTCACTTATTAAAAGGGACCTTGAAAAAGCACAAAAAAACCTGTAGTTGCAAAGAAAGGATGTGATTTACTGCCTGTTGGTATTGCTTTTTGGTTGCAATGAGTTTGGTAAGTAAGGCTGTGGGATTCAGCAGTGGTTTCTGGCCCTGGGTGAAGTGGGACTGCACCAAAGACTGCTTCTATCAGGCATCTCTGAATCACTCCCCAGTTCACTGAGAATAAGAGGTTAGAAGAATAATATTTTATTTTAGCCTTGCACGGTTCAGACATAAACTCAGGGTCCTATGTTAGGGCTCTCATCTTCAGCAGGTTTAAACTAACAAGCATGTGAAGAGGAAGGATGCACTCCAAGTGGCTCATAAGTGCAGGGTCACAAACATGTAAAACATGACATTTAAAATACAGCTTAGGATAGCTGTAGACAATAAAACCCAAGCTGCAATTCTGAAAACTTAACTAGAAATATGCTCTTCAGGCAATTAAAATCTAAGTTTCTATATCACCCAAAATTTTGAATATTTTCCAGACATGTTTAAATACTTCTGACTTTGGATGCACACACATAGTTTCTTTTTGTTTAAAAGCTTCTGCCCATCCATACTACAGAACAAAACTCAGCCTTGGGCATTCATTAGCAGTTCTTGTAGCTGAACAACAAAGGATTAGTTAGATAATATGCACTTTTCCTTAAGTAGATATGTATAATTATTTCTCCTACAGGCCTTAACAGCACCAGAGGAGCTCTTATCCTTTATCAGGTAAATTAGATGCAGCTTCAAAAATTGGTATGTGTGCCAGAGGAGTTCTTTGGATCTATTAGGTAAATAATTTCACTTTTTAAAATTTATTCTAGGTGGTCTAGTCTCACATCTCATTGAGAGGATTTACAGAGGCAACATGTGTTAACTTTATTCAAAATCAGGTCTATAAATTCCCATATGTCAGTGAGAAACCAGTCTCTTAAGTAGTAATTTTAATAGAGTTCTGAATGCTTGCTTATAATAAATCATAGTATTCTGGAATGGCAAGAAGGTAAAAGCTGGATTAAAAGCACTTACAGAACACTTCTTTCTGGGACAGACTGCAAACTTTTCAATTCTTCGTACAGTCTGGTTTTGAATGTTTGAAGTACCAGTTCTTCTGTCAGTCCCCTGAGGAAAATATTCCATGTCCCCACAGAGCAAGCATTGTTAAGTGTTCTTTCTAGACATTCAGTTCAATTATTCATTTATTCACTCCTAATTATGCTCACCTCAATAAAAAATTGTTCTCCTCAGAACTGCACTCAGTTGGAGATACTTCCCCATGCCCTCTGCTATTATTTGGACAAAGTTAGTGATTCCATTATTCATGTGCCTCAAGTGAAGCTCGTATATCTGTCTTCGTGGGATTTCTCTGTGTTTCAATTCCCCAGCTCTACAATAAGTCTCACTTTCTCATGTCCTTTATCTATTCTTCTAAAAGCTCTAACATAGGGTCAATATTTTTGTACATTATCTACAAGTAATACTTAGGGAGTCCAAGATCAGCTTCTCAAGTACTCTGAGATGCAAATGGAAGAGTGCAATAAGAAAAATAAAAGTTGCAGATTACTCTATTTAATTATGACAGCAAATTTCTATGGTGACTGAAATAAGCATCCCTTTTTAAGCCTATCTGGTTGTCACTGTCCCTGAATAAGTTTAATTCCAAAGATAGATTCAAAGAATCTACTAAATACAGGTGTCTTATGGTGTATTAGAAAGTAGCCAAAGCAAGATTTACAATAATCTTATGAAAAAAAATATAAAAAAAAAAAGGAAAAATTGTGAGACAGATGTTAAAAAAAAAAGGGGGTTAAGTTTTGCACGTACACAGTTGAAGAACTGGGGGGTTTCAGTTTATTTTTTACTTTTTTTTTTTCCTAAAGAGCAATTGGCCAGGACAAATGCCAGCTAGTTTCAATTTGAAATTCAACAGTGAAGGTTTTTGAACTCCTGTAATAAATGCGGCTCTATGTTTCTTGGTTTCAGCAAGGAACTAAAATACTGAGGTACCCCGAGTACTAGTGAAGAGACCAAGATACCTTTTGCAGCTCTCCTCATCTGCTGTTTGCATTCAAGCAGAACATTTCACTTCCCTATTCCTTAGCTCAGTGCCTTTTCGTGATGCTCATTTAAAGTATAAGGTACATGTCATGTAGATAGCACAATAACAATAGCTCATGGAACTGCATACACAAAGCAAGAAAGAAGTCATTATGGGGAAACTCTGTTACCTGCAAAAGCTGAAATATCTTGAGCCACTACCCATATAGAGTCATAGAATCATAGAATAGTTAGGGTTGGAAAGGACCTTAAGATAATCTAGTTCCAACCCCCTTTCCATGGGCATGGACACCTCTCACTAAACCATGCCACCCAAGGCTCTGTCCAACCTGGCCTTGAACACCATCAGGGATGGAGTATTCACAACATCCCTGGGCAACCCATTCCAGTGACTCACCACCCTCACAGCAAAGAACTTCTTCCTTATATGCAACCTAAACTTCCCTTGGTTAAGTTTTAACCCGTTACCCCATGTCCTATCACTACAGTCCCTAATGAAGAGTCCCTCTCCAGCATTCTTATAAGCCCCCTTCAGATACTGGAAGGCTGCTATGAGGTTTCCACGCAGCCAGGCTGAATAGCCCCAACTTTCTCAGCCTGTCTTCATACAGGAGGTGCTCCAGTCCCCTGATCATCCTTGTGGCCCTCCTCTGGACTTGTTCCAACAGTTCCATGCCCTTTTTATTTTTGAGGTCACCAGAACTGCACACAATACTCCAGGTGAAGTCTCACAAGAGCAGAGGAGCAGGATCACTTCCTTCGACATGATGGTCACGCTCCTTTTGATGCAGCCCAGGATACGGTTGGCTTTCTGTGCAGCGAGAGCACACTGAAGCCAGCTCATGTTTATTTTCTCATCAAGCAACACCCCAAGTCCTTCCATGCAGGGCTGCTCTGAATCTCTTCTCTGCCCAACCTGTAGCTGTGCCTGGGATTGCTCCGACCCAGATGCTGGACTTTGCTGTTGTCATGGTTAAACTTCATAAGGTTGGCATCAGCCCACCTCACAAGTGTGTCAAGGTCCCTCTGGATGGCATCCCTTCCCTCCAGCGTTTCAACTGAACCACACAGCTTGGTGTCATCAGCAAACTTTCTGAGGGTGCACTCAATCCCACTGTCCATGTCACCAACAAAGATGGTGGACAAGACCGGTCCCAACACCGATCCCTGGGGGACACCACTCATTACTGGTCTACAGCTGGACATTGTTACTTAGGACACAATACAAAAATGAGTTCTAGCCTGTATCAACACAGAATATGGGATTTTCATTTGATATTTGCTCATATGTCAGAGTCTCCCTGGAAAACTTTATTTGCTCTTTGTTTCATAAATAAATTCTAGAGGATCAAAGGTCTGGGCATGGAACACCATGTCAAATTTGTCCCTGGATGATCCAGCAAAATCAATAGACTCACATCAGGGATAAATTTGTCCTAATATGTTTACCCACACATAAAAACTGCATACCATCATCACATTTATTGTAGTATGATACAAGAAATCACTGCTATTCATGGTCTTCTTTGTCTGCCACACACCCCACAGCTAATTTTGTGTTATAGTGGAGAATATAATTTCTAAATATCAGCAGCCTCTTCTGCGTATTCAGTGTGAACTAGGGTGCAACCTTGCACCTTAATCTATTTTTGTACATGGCCGAGTCCTAAAAAAATAAACACACAGAACATTTTAAATCTGATCTCAATAAATCTTTTATTTTTAGAAGCTGGGTCTATTATTTTAAGCAGTGTTTGTCCTCATTTCCTGATAGTTTCTCCACACCATGGTAGCATGATACAGTCTTAATTTTCCGAGAACTAGAATGCTAGACGTACAAGATATGCTCTGCACTGGGATGCCAGGGGAATGGTTTCCCTGGCAACAGCAAGCACATAAAAAGTATTCAGAGCAGTTCCTGTTTCTTCTCTGTTTTAAGCCTCCATTGGTAGGGGAATCAAACCTAGCTCATATTTTTTTTGTTTAAGGTGAACTGCAGGGCAGAAAAGCAAAGATGTTCTTTATTGCATTTTGCCACCTTGTGGAGCAAACATGCAGGAAGGGTGATCGCTGCAGGAGTTTAGGAGAGATGGACATGGAGCCCCAGAGAGGACATATAGTCACAGGAGGAGAAGAGAGAATAAACAATGAATAGAATAATGGACCTTATTTTTGAATGATAGATTTTCTAAGGTCAGTTTTTAGACTAGCCAGGTAAGGTTCAGTCTAAGGTTTGGCTCTAATTCAACAAGACACTTAAGAAATGTGTCTACCTCTAATCTGGAGAGCAGATGCTTTGGTTTAAAATGCAGATTCATCCTCTGTGTTTTAGGTATTTGGATAGTCCCATAAAACTTAGACACATGCTTCAATATTGCAGTGATCCATGGCTTATATGGTGTCACTTTCAGGTTTTTCAGATGTTGCTGCATTTCCTTCTTTCCTTAAAAAGGCTCAACTAGGCTCCCACTGCAAAGTTGCCTTTCAGAACTGTCTTTACAATAAAACTGAAATTTGTCTTCAACTTACCTTTGTTTTGCTTGACCTGATATTTTCAAGTGAGGAAGTGTACTTTTAATTTACATGCAGTTTGACATGTTTCTCTAGTAGTAGTTCTAGTTGTGGTTTTGCACACATGGAAAGAGATTTAAGCCCTATACCAAAAAAGTTGGGGATATGATCAGTCATAAATGCTTAATACACCTATAATCTTTAGTACAGGAGAAGGCAGAGCAGAATATTGTGGGTGATGCTACTGTGCAATTATTCATAGAGCAACATAATAATGCAGGTATGCCCCATCCCCTGAAGAATTTGATCCCTTTGATATAACAGTGTCATGGTTGAAGCCCAGCCGGCAACCCAGAACCATGCAGCCACTTGCTCACTCCCTCTACCCCTTCCCCCTGCCCCGCTCCCAGAGGGATGGGGAGCAGAATTGAAAGAACGCAACTCCCACAGGTTGAGATAAGAACAGTCCAGTAACTAAGGTATAACACAAAACCACTACTGCTACCACCAATAATAATAATGATAAGGGAAATAACAAGGGAAGAAAATACAACTGCTCTCCACCTGCCGACCGATACCCAGCCGGACCCGAGCAGTGATCTAGTCCTTCCAGGTAACTGCCCTAGTTTATATGCTGGGCATGACGTTCTGTGGTATGGAATACCCGTTTGGCTAGTTTGGGTCAGGTGTCCTGTCTCTGCTTCCTCCCTGCTTCCCATCCTCCCTGGCAGAGCATGAGACTGAGAAAGTTCTTGATCAGAGTAAACATTATTTAGCAACAACTGAAAACGTTGGTGTTATCAGCATTGTTCCCAGGCTGAAAGTCAAAAACACAGCACTGCACCAGGTACTAAGGAGAAAAATGACTGCTACTGCGGAACCCAGGACAAACAGACATAGAAAATACGGCTATGGAAAATAATATAGGCAACCTTGATGGAATAAATATAAGCTCCCACTATTGTGTTTTAGAGTGATTACATAGACTCATGAGTTTGAGATTGTTTGCAAAGTTGGACAAATATTTTCAAACATATAATACACTACATTGGTTCTGCCAGAAACATTTATACATGAAGAAACATAAATTGTATCTTTATCCCTACAGTGAATATGACTTAACCTTCTGTTCCTTTTCTTCCTTTCTTAGTTGTAGAGCCTTTGTCATTTCTGTACTCTCCTCCTTTGAATGTTTGCTGAGTATTAATATTCCCCAAGTGAATTAGCATTCCTTTATCCTAATTGAATCTTTTCAAACTGTTATTTTTCTTCTTTTTACAACTGTTAATATTGTTCTGCAATTTATTACTCTCCTTTGCGTCCCCAAGAGCTCTTGTATTAGCTTCACTTGGGCTTTGTAATAGGACTAAGAAAAGAAAAGTGCTATTTATCACTAGAGAAGTATAAAAATTACCCAGACCTGGAATCTCTTTGGTGATCAAAACCAGTACACAATCTCCCTGAATCCCCCCCAAAAATAATCAACATAAACCTCAGAAGTTCACAGAGGAAAACCGAATTTCTGTAATAACTTTGTATCCTGTTCTCATTTTAAAACAAACACTCGCAAAGGAGAAAAAAAAAAAAAAAGATATATGTGATATATATTTGTAACCTTTTCCTAGTCTTTGATTGGTGAGGTTTAACTGTCTTTAAGGTTCATTAATAAGCACTGCCTTGAGCCTCCATCTAAACTGCACATGTTTGGACAATAATGATGAGCATGTTATACCATCCGGGTGCTCAATAAAAAACACTTCCCATTTACAAACAAGTAGTCAAGTGTATAAGGAAGTGTGCTTTCCTGAAGGTAGAAAAGAAAACAAAACGAGGAGGAAATTCAACGAAATACAATGACCTACTTAGCTTTCACAAGTTACAATAATAATTTAAATTTCCCTCCTGTATACTCTCAGCTGGATCTATCAGATCCCAGGGCTCTGTCCTCTACCCTGCCAAGCAGCAGGGCCAACACATTTTGGTTCCTCACCCAATTTGTGCACTCGTAGCCTTTCATGCTTACCCTGCTAAATTCAAAAGCTTCCCCTATTCTTCAGAAATTTCTGCTTTTCAGTGTTAAGGGCAGCCAAAGTGGTGGACTTTGTCTCCCATAGTATGTTTAAGTACAAAGTGTCAACATTGCAAGGCTTCCAAGCAATTCTTTCTTTTCAGCTCTCACTGTTTCTGTCTTAAACCTGACTGAACACCCCCCCCCCCCATTCTGGGCTTTCCTCTGCTGCTCTCGCCATCACTCTGGGCACATCTCTTTCATGCCTCAGCTGGTATATTTTGCCTGTTAGTTCTACAAAAGCAACCATACCATGTTCCAATTTTATTCTCTTCCTTCTAATAGCACCTAATCGATTCTCTATCTGCAGATTAGGGAATTAATCCAGTGGTGAATTCAGTTGCAGCCCTGCAAAATAATCCACTTCTGCACAGCGCTCTGGAATGACCCTCGTTTACTTTCCTAAACAGACTTCTCCCAAAACATTTCCACAACTTTCATCCCCCCAGCTTGATTCACTGCTATTTCAAGTAAAGTTATTGAGGATTTGCTATTTAAACAATATTAATGCATTCACGGCATCCGTGTATACAGAATATGCTTACTCTGCCATCTGCTTCCTCTTATACACACACTCTTACTTCTGCCCTTGGGAAGATAAGAGAGCAAACACCTGACAGATGCTTAGTCATATTGCTTAATATTTCTGAAAAACACTCACGTGCTGTGTTTAGAAACAGGAGAAAGGCAGTGCAGAATTAAGACAAATTCCCTATAAATCTATGAGAACAATTTGTCTGGAAGATTTATTGCAAAGATCAGACATGGAAAGGAAACACTATATCTTTTCCCCTTTTCACACCCCTCAGTTACAACAGCATCATTGACAGTCAGTCTAGGTTTTATTCAAATCCAGAGTTACTGCATAATGAGATCTAAGACCTACTGTATTTATATACCCATTCCCATCTCTTTGGTATCTGAGCACCTTCTAGTATAACTCTAAAAGTGATATAATTAGCATCTGTCAAGTGTGGCTCGCTCTCTCCACAGGAAGGAAAGATTGCCTGTGGATTTTATTTTTCTTCGAGTATGCCCAGTGCCATGTGTCTGTATTAACCAAGGCACTGGAAAAAAAGAGGAAGAGAAGGATTTTATACTTGACACAGAAGAGAGGTGGGTGGTAAATCCTTTGGCAATTTGTGAAGTTATACCTCTCCTGGTACTTGGTCTGCTGATGACACAACATAGCAGCTCCTCCACTTAGTTTTATGCTAGTCCATCAATTGCAGTGGCACCTTGTGACCTTCAGATGACTTTTATGTCCATAACCCTTTCTGAGATGAACCCTTATGTGCTCTGAATGCAAGGCAGAGGTTCCAGGACACACAATGGTACTCCAAAGCTCCTTACCTCTCTAGCAGGCTTGACAGAAGCAACAATACGCCTTTTTAAGTTCAGACAATTTTCCCATCCTTTCCTAGAAAGCTACCACATCACTTTACAGCTCCTTTTTTCCTTGTGTGTGAAACTGGCTAGTTTCACAATATCCATTTACATCTTTGGCATGAACACACAGCATGCATCTCAACTGGTTCCTAAAATACCTCAGGTTAATTCATTTTCCTTTTTAACTCAAACTAAACAGTTCACCTGGGACAGAAGAGTACAGCCATTACCTACCAAGGAGTTTAGACAGTCAGTCAGGTCTCCTGTGCCCTGGTATATGAGCACTTTTAAACAGGCGCTGAGATCCTGAATATTCAGCATGATGGAATTTTTTTAGTCTAAGAATGAAGAGACACATAAGTATCTTCAAACATGTCAAAAATGGCTGCAAAAGGGAGATGAATAAAGTGTTTCACATGTCCACTGGGGCTAGGGCAAGCAGTAATGGGCTAAAATCGCAGTAAAGGAGATTTAGGTTAGGGAAAAATTCCTAATTGTAAGGATTGTGAAGGATGGGAATATGTGGCACAGAGAGACTGTAGATCCCCCATTACTGGAGATTTTTAAAATTGCTTAGAAGAATCTCTGTCAAAAAAAAAAAAACATTTAGGTACAGTTGTGGTAGGCAAAAGATTACCTGGCTGTGAAATCCCTTCTAGCCTTGCCAGCTATGCCTCTGTGTAATGCTAACCCAGTGAGCAAGGGCTTAACCTGATGCATGGAGGCACCTGAGTACTGGAAAAGTATTTGTCTGTGTTGCATACTGATTGCTGTCACCTAGAAGACTGATTAAATTCCCCAAATGCATTTTCCTACCAATATCACTTGTTTTCACATTTCTCTTCTATATTGAGTTTTGTTTGTTTTTTTTTTTAATCAGCTTTTAAACAGGCCCAAACTGGACTAATCCTTTCTCATTTTCTACAAAATTGTGGTGACATTTCAATCCTAAAAATATTTCAGAGGAGTCTAGTGGGCAAATGGCCTTAGCTTAAAACATTCTGCATACTGTCCTATCTACTCTACAATGTGTGTTTTAGAAACTCAGTTTGCCCTCAGTGGTCTTATTTCTTTTTCAAAACTGTTCAAATTGGATTCAGCTAGGACATGATTAGTAGAAAGGTGAGATGACTTTGCTCTCTGTGCGAGGTAAAAAGCCATTGTTCTAACCTTGATTATCTCACCAATAGACATAATATGCTGATCAAATGATTTTGGCATTGACATTCTTTTCTGAGAAGTTGAAGTACACGAATTTTAAATGCTTCTACTCAGAAAGTTTAAATGGGGGACCGATACATCATCTTTAAGTTTTTCACAATCCTGTAAAGCTGCAGTTCAGAATGGAGAACAGATCCATGAAGTCTTGAAGTTGTTTTGTGTACACTACAGATGCTGCTCCACATTTCCTGTCCTGCTTGAGTCCTCTAAGGAAAACTCTCAGCCTGTCGTGAAGTGGAAGCTAAAGGAGAATGAAAGAAGTGGGCAAAGAGAATCTTCAGCTTCAGTCAGGGGGAGAAATGGGCTTAGAGGTAGGAGTTTTATCATTACTGAACACCAGTAATTACAGAGAAGGCAAGCTGAAAGGTTGAATTTTGTATTTTGGCAATATCAGCTGAGATTCTAACTGCATAATGAAGAATAAAAAATGATGTTAACCAGAACTTTTTACTTGAAACAAAGCTTGAATTCTAACTAAGTCCAGTCTGACAAAAGACCACAAAGAATTGGGTAGTTGCAGTATGCTTTATTCCATTCTAGATCTTAGTTTAGCAGACTTAGAGATATTGGTTAAAAGTTTCCCCTGAATACACTCACTAATCAGTTGTATTATCAGGGGTGTAAGGAAGGTACTGAGTTCTGGGAGGATATGGTCCTGAAATACCATAGGGGAGCAATCTTGCCTGAAAAGCACCAACTGGTTTAGGCTTTCAGATTGTTCTCAGGAATGTTTTATGTTCCTTACAACATGATCTCCTCTTACGTAAGATTTATTTCTCTGCTCGGTTTTTTGTTATTTGATTTTCCTTTAAGTTAATATTCTTTCTGGTATTACAAGTGAGTTCTCTCTCCATAGTGGTATCTGGATAAATGTCATTCAGGTTGTTTGGCTAACTTGAAACAGCAGATGGAAATAGGATGAAGGAATTTAAGAAGAGTTCCCAGATCTCTTACTAGCTTCCTGTATTACTTGGGAAAATCAGTTGCAACTCATGCCAAAGTTCCCCTAATCCAAAAGGACAGGAACATTTTTTTTTTTTTTTCCTCTGATTTGTTTTATCTTGTCCAGCTTGTCCATACAGGTCTCTAACTTTTCCACATACAAAGATCTTGGGTTTGCAGCAGTCATGAGAGTAGATCAAGTAAATCTCTGTCTCCTAAAGGAAGGCTTCTTGCGTATACATCTAAGTGCGTCTAAGTGACTGCCTGAGGGAATCACTCTCTCCTTCCAGAGTTTCAAGGTTTTTGCTAGCTCACACTTGTACATTAGTTTTATTTGTGTCATGGTTCTTTATAAGGCCTGAAAAAATGCCATCTTTTGAAATAAACAGCCTCTCTCTGTAATGTGGTCCGATGGCTTTAGGCAATAGGATTTCATATGGAACCTTTAACACTTAAGATGAATTTTTTGGTAGTTTCTGTTCTTAGGCCTGGTATCTCGGAGGTTTTACAGCACATTGCCAAAGGTTCCTCACCTTTGCCAATAAATTCCTTTCCATCCTCTGTATGGTAGGTATTTGTGAAACAACAGAAAATCTTGTAACGTCCATATGCAATGCTTTTTCCATGCCATGTTTGGAAAGATTGCACAACGTGTTAGTAAATGAGTGGAGAATGTAGGTGTGAATGACCTCATAAGTGTTATTACAAGACACTGAAAAGTAATAGCAAAAGTATAGCTACATCAGAAATAAAATTATCCCTGCTAAGGTGAATTTCTGCAATAGTGTCTCCACTAAATAAAAGTAAGAAGGAATCTTACCTGTCTGGATGCTTGGATAGGTAAGCAGAGCCTGGATGGATGGACTGATGAGAAATAATTTAGCAATGTTCTACTTTCTTAAAGAAAAATAGCCAAAGCCTTTGAAGTCACACCTCTTCACTCCTGAGTGGGTGACATGTCAGCTGGATGAGAGATAATCAGGTAGCCTGAGGGTAATCACTTTAAAGGATTAAATGGAGAGAATGATTTGATTGATGTACCTGTTGAATTCAGTCTTTGGGGTTTATTTTCCCTACCAGTTCTCAAGAAAACCCTCTCCCATCATCCTTTGAGATAATTTAAAAACAAAAGCCTTGAAATAATTCTAAAGAGATGTTTTCTATTTAATTGTTTTGCACTGTGTTTGCGATCATACTGGGACCCTCCTAAAGAGAATCAGCACAGATAAGACTAGGAGACTGGAGCATGACAAGAGTTTTTTGCTTTGTTGTTATATTTATGCATTTGCTAATCATCTTTATCTGGCTTTATTTTTCTCCCTCAGTCCGTGACCAGAATTTAATTGCAGAACACACAGTGAAAAGCATGGATCTACTTTACGCACACACACACCTCAAACTATGGCAGCTGGTGTTTTGGTCATTTATGTTACAGCAGCAGGGCCAGATGCCAGGTTTGCATTTTAGACCAGCCCTGTAAAGTTTCTGAGAAATAAACTGTTTCATATGAGATTTTCTCTCAACTTGTATTCATATGAAACACTTGAGGGGTAGGATTCTGCTGCAGATTAAATAACCTGAATAGAGGTGTCCACATGTAAGTATAGCTCCCTCTATACTCAGCGACTATGGTCATTTAAGGGTCTGCTTCACTGCTTGAATTTAAGGTGCATAGTACCTTATATTAGAGCAGGTAGTACATTTCAGGGTATCATACACTGTTTCCATCCACTGCTCTATAGGGTATGAGCTTTCCTTGTGCTCAATGTCACATCTACTGAGCCCGTAAAGATGTCTTGGCTGTTTAGGCTTTCTCTTCCTTCATACACAAGCACCTAAATGACAGTGCCTTCATCTGGAGCTGCATCACCACAAGCATTGCAGAGCAGTGTAAATCTTTTAGATACCACCATTACAGTTTTTGATGGTAAGGGAAGTATTTATTTTTCTGCTGCCTCTGTAAAAGACCTCTGAATCTCAGGAATGTATTTTCTATTAGATTTCATCACAACTTTATTCCTTCTTATGATGTTCAGGATATGCATTTCTTTAGTGTCATATATCTTCCCACAAGTTACATGCCATTTTGCCCCCAACTGTAAACTTTTGATGGTCCCATATGTTTTGTTCTGTGCTGCAGGCAGAAAAAGAAATCATACCAGTCTTGTTTCAGTATTTAGGCTGTGCTGGAAACAGGGGCAGGAAACTGATCCCAGCAGTTAACTTTTTTTTTTTTTCAACCAGGAGTTCTTCATAGTAAGATCAGTATGCAAATCTGAGATGAGGAGGGCAATGACTATATCTTCTTTCCTTCTTCCTCCAGACACCACACTGACTTCCCCATATGGTAACACTGCTTTAGAAGACAAAATAAATACTTTTTACTAGGTGAAATCATGTTTGAACTCTACACAGGCAGTTATTGCCTTCATGGGGATGATTTTACCATCAAGGACTTCTTGCTCATAAAAACACCCAAAAAGAAGAAACCCCCTAAAACCAAAACCAAGACAAGATAAACAAGAAAAAAAAACGAACATTTTTTTCCCCCTAGTATAATACTGAATTGATTAAAACACTGATACCAGAAGGCATGAAATGCATACCTTCTTAAAAACTAAGTCTTTACAGTCCTTTATCCATCTAATTAATTTAGTTTTCTACTATAATCCTTCTTTTAATCACTGTCTTTTCAATTTCTTCATTTTTCTCAGATCATTTTCTTTCACTTTGCCCTGATGCTTCAATTCTACACCAAAGAGCTCAGCAACTATCTCACTTGTTAAACCTTTATAAGATGTTTTAACTCAAAACTATTAATCAGTGTTTTGGAGCTTTTCATTTGCATGCAGTAAAGATGCTCTTCCGGGGGGGAGGACGACACCTCCAAATGAAATATAAAGCAATATCTTAAATTACTCAAATGTTCAATATGGCACCAGTAGCTGTTACATATTTTTTTCTCTCCTTCTGAGATTCAAATACATATGCTCAGCAATTACTGTTACATTTGCATAATAGGACACTTTTTGATTAGCATATCTTGGACTTCTTTTTGCATTTTTTAAGTGTGGTTATTTTCATTCTCTAATTTGTCCTTATTCCCCCTTCATGTTCTGTTACACCTGCTCATGTTTTCCTTTGCTCTTGTTTTGTTTTCCTGAGGGCTTGCTGTCTCCAAAGCTTTGTTTAGTATTTGATTTTGTAGTTAACACCCCACAGTAATGGGATACCAGGAAGGCAAGGCATATGTATATTAAATTTTAAAGAACAAATTATGGAACCATGTGATAAATGCCATGCCTTTACAGAGGGTAGCCAGGAAATAGAGTGATACACCACAATATCCTACAAAAATTGTAATATACTTTATAATTACACAGCATTTCATTCTATTTCAAGTTTGTGCACTCCGAGGGAAATATCTTATGTTTTCGTCAGCTTTGTATGTTTTATGGGATTTAAACACACTAACTGCAACTATAGCCATACAGAGCCTCACTGAAATAGGCTGGACCAGATTCTTTGTGCAGCCTTGTCAAAAAATAAGTACAATAAAGCAGATCAGAGATAGATAGATATGTAACTAAGCTACATAGGAAAATGTGCAACACATCAAATCATTACTGCATAGAGAGAAGAGAGATTAAGAAGAAATACATCACCAATTTGGGTGACATGGTTTAGTGTGTGGTATCCCTGCCCATGGCAGGGGGGTTGGAACTAGATGATCTTAATGTCCTTTTCAGCCCTAACTATTCTATGATTCTATGATTCTGATTCCCTCTTTGCCTGCTTTACAGGAGGGAGATGTAAGCCAGCATTTAGGTAGCTATTCAAATGTAAATGTAATGTTCCTTCAGTGAAATCAAATGGATTTTCAGTTGCGTGGAAGTCTGTAATACTTTTGTGCCACAGTATTCTACTGACCTTTTTGTTCAATTTTATTTATATTATTTGCAAAATACTGCAATTATTTTAATATCAGGGTAAAAATATGTGTAATTTTGTTACCATTCCTTCATTTGTTCAAAGCCTCAAAACAGGTTCTTGATACAGTCTTACTTATAATATCTTGAGATATCAAATGAAATGGTGGCCAGGTCAGATTCATCTTCCTGTTCATGACTTTGATCAGTGAATTCATTGATTTCTGTAATTAAGTGAGTTGGAAGTAAATCACAGCCCTTTGCTGCATGTAACTCATCAGAGCTGATGGCTGAATCTTAATAAGCTGTTTAGTGTGGTCATGTGCCAGAGCAGCTAGGTGTTAACAGTTTTCCTCGTGCTACAATTCCATGTAGCAATCTCTGGTTATAATTGACTCTGCCAGGACAAAAAAAAAAGAGGAGGTGGAATGACATTAGATTAAAATGAAACAGTGTCGTGCAGGGTGGTTAGCTCAATGAACATGAAATTTTTCCCTTTTTTTTTTTTTGTGTAAACTGAGCTCAGTGGTTACGATTTTCTTCTTTCAAATAGACTGCAGTGCTTCAGATTTAGATACATTCCTGGAGAAAGAGATCTGAGGAAAAGAGAAAAAAAAAAAACATGAAAAATAACAGCAACTCTGAAAATGCAAACATTAAGGTGTTTAATTACCAAGGATAATGGCAATGCCTGTGTAGTGTTCTTTATAATCTTCAGTTGGCTGGTGCCAATGTCGTGTAGTTAACATACATTACAAGAATGCAAAAGCAATGTTATAGTGGTACTCCTTGGGAAAAAAAAAAAAAGGAAATAAAAAAAAGAAAAAACAAAACCCCAAAACAAACAACAAAACAAAACTCAAAACCAAGATCTGGTGCTTGTCACAAAAAAGATAAGTCAGAATATAGGCAAATGGCACAGCATCACCCCATAAAATGGGAAACTGTGAAATAAATTAGGGAAAAAAAAGCAGGGACCATATAAGAGAAAAAGCTGAAGACATGGAATATTTAGAGTTAAGGACTCCCTGTCCATTGCATGCAGGTGCTCACTCTCAATTCATCTAATATCTGTTCTTGGTTATACATTTCAAAAGTCTTTTGGAATAGCTCAGAAAATGTTTCAGCTGTTCATGGAGAAAAGAAATATTTTCCTTAGAACATTAAGATTATAGCAGTTTGCTTGGACCACGTATGGGTTATATTTCTTTCTTGCCTCCTGAGGCTCCCATTAGTTTCCATGAAGTTAAACACTCAAAATTGTGAGAGAGCAACAAAGCCAGAGACTTTTGTGGGGTTTGTAATGATGTTCACCTGAGCATCGCTTCCCACATATACGGTCCTCTTGCTATATCCCAACTCCCCTGTTGTCTGTACATTAAAGCTAATTGGCTTTCAGTATGTTTGTCTGCTGGCTCATACCAACATAACATACACTGCTTCTTCTTGTTTCCAAATGGCAACTCTTTAAAAGCAACTATCAGCCAGAAACCTTGCACTATCATATGAAGTAGCTGTATTACACTGGCAGCAGAGGCAGAAACATGTTCCTTGTCCCCAACACACTGTCCCACTCCATGCTTACTTATGGAAAAGTAAGTATTACTTCTCCCTCTCCACACCTTCCTGCTGCTGGTCCTTTACATCTGACTGCATCTAACTGCTTGGTAAGACTTTTCCAACTGGCGTGTACCTGTCTGTGGTTCGGTTCGGGTATTTTTTCACAGCTGTAGAGATCAGCTGTGCACACAGCTTGAAAGAAATGGATGAAATGAAACTGTGAGTGGCCCATCCAAGAATCACCCATTTCTGGGAGATTTTTACAAAATTCAGTCTCAAGGTTTTAGTATACAAGTAAAAGTGCTAAAATACTGGTGGGAGATGAGACTGTAAACTGACCACCAAAATTCAGTTTAAAATAAATCCCCCGCCAAGCCAGTTTATGATAGAGGTGAACAGGAATCACAAAGAGGAAGTTTAAGAGACTGTTTCCTCCTGTTTCATTTGGACTTAGCAGCTGGTAGCCAATGCAAACAGTGAACGAAAAATTGCTGTGAACAACTGCACATATACGATGTTTTCTTCACAGTGGCAAGCCACAGATTTATGAGACACAAAGCAAAAATCTAGTGGTCATGCTGGGGAGAAATTATGTGCTTTGGAAACAAGTTTCAGTGCCTTGCAGGTTTTAAGTAAAATAAGTCTAATTGGAAGGTCACTTCAGGAAATCATTGCCAATAATACTTTTGAGTGGCACCGTGGTGGATAACGAAAGAGTAGACATGAACCTAGCAGACCTAGTAGGAACCAAGGATTTGAAAGATACAGAGAAGTTTCTGAATGACTGAAAGTGTAAAGCTCTTGGTCATCCTGCCTAGAGGAACAGAGCAGGGACTGATGGACCATGCTGGGACTTCCTGAGACTAAAAAGCAATCAACTACTAGGAGGCTTTTCATCCATTGTCATCTAAAGAACTCCAGAAAGTAAAGAAGGCAAGAAGTCCAGGTTACTCTATTCTTTTTTCAGCAGCGAAAATACAGGTTGTAACTTTGTAATCTTTTTATTTTTTAACATGGAAATTGGTAAACCCACTCATGATGATACACACCTTAATATATATTGCTCTATTGTGAATACCCACATGTTACAGTAGGCTTCAAGGACTTTGGAAAAGACTAGGCAAGTCTGGACTTCTAAGGATCATTTAATGTTGTGTATGAGGACTGGTTAAGGCATAAAACATTACAGTAAAACTATGTTGATGCCAAATGATGGTGAAATTGTGAGCTTGGCAGCTTCTAGAGCAGAAATGGGGTAAGTTTCATTCACAGCTTGTTTTCATACAGACAAATTCCTCTGAAGATGTAATAAGATTGATGAAGCAAAAGTATGAAAGAAAAGCATTAGTAAAATGAAATTCAGGAGAATAGCAGAATGGGAGCAAATAAGAGCAAACAAGCATAACTCTCAAAATGAAGAAAGAAAGTAATTTTAGGAGTTTTTCTGTCAAAGCTCTGAGGTAGAAAACTTATTGAAGAGACTATATAGATAAAATCATCACTTTTTGATGTATTGGCATGGTTTGTCTGAATGGGATGGTGCATTCAGGCTGTAATGAAAACCAAAGGGATAAAGCTGGTAGATGGTGTGGGAGCGGCACCACAAGTAAACCCACTGCTTGGTTCTGAATTGTTTATTTAGTGATCCAGGTTTTTAACTTCACACAGACCAGTGATCTGATTGAACTTAAAAGAGCTTTATAGTAAAGAGAGGTTTTAGGCCATGGAGGAGAGTTGGAAAATAAAAACAGGTTTTGCTTATAGGACAGGAAAAATTAAATTATGGGTTATTCAGTATAAGGGAAAAAGGCTGAGGTTTTCATTTTTTAATTAAAAAAAAAGCCTCAAAAATATTAGACTATTTGTAAAGACACTGCTTTTAATCCATAATAACTTTTTCTGTTTCAGATAAAAATGAACTTTAAGTTTGGGATTTTTTTCTAAGAACTTTGAATAGGGAAAGCAAACTGTACCTAGTAGCTTATGCCATTTATTTCAAATAGGAGAGAAATAATCAGAGAGAAATAATGAATACAATAGGTGATGATGGGTTACATGTGGATGAATAAAATTTGATGGAAAAATAAATCAATGTTACTTAACTAAGAGTTTTCAATGTTTAATTGGTGAATTAGTCAAAATTAAAATGTCAAAGATGATAATAAGCTGCTAAAAACATATCACACACCTAAGTTCTGTGGTGAGGAATGCAACAAATAGAAATTAAAGATAACAAAGGGCAACAAAGGAGCAAAACATGAAACAGTCATAGTTTCCAAGTTATATTGATTTTTGAATTGCAGAAAATGGGTTAGGTGATTTAAAACGCCACAGGAAAAATATGCAGTGCGTGCTGCTAAGGTAACTTAAAAGAATTTAAACCTCCACTGATGCAACTTGAGGCCATTTCCTCCTGTATTTCTTTTTACTTGGGAAAAGAGACTGATACCCACCTCACTACAACCTCATTTCAGGTAGTTATAGAGAGTGAAAAGGTCACCTCTGAGCTTTGTCTTCTCCAGACTACACCCCCCCAGGTCCCTCAGCCATTCCTCATCACACTTGTACTTCAGGCCCTTCACCAGCTCCATTGCCCTTCTGTGGACCAACTCCAGTGCCTCAATGTCTTTCTCAGGCACAAAACTGAACAGAGTATTCGAGGTGTGGCCTTGAATATGGCCCTGCAGCTTCTGTGGTTGGACCAGCCCTGTAAGCAGCTAGTTCTCAGGATTGAAGCCATGTTAGCCCAGGAGGCTTGCTAGTTGCTGTCTATATATTCAACACAGCTTAAGGCTAGAAAAAGGCATTAACTCATCTTATCTGATCTGCAAGCTTTTAAGTTTCACCAGGTTATCCCTATATTGAACGAGAGCTACCAAGCTAACAAAGGCATTGCTCTTATTTCTTATTTGCAATAGCTTTACCTTTACATGGGTCTCTAGATTGCTTCATCAAGTTGTGGGAGAGAAAGAAACATACAGGGAATAATGTAAGATATGAGCCAAAGTGTAAAATGGAAAAGTCAAGCAAACCATAGGTTTGTAAAACAAACATATGTTTGGTTTTTTTTTTCTCTACCTCTAAACATACACCTTTGCAACATCTCAAGAGGGTCATGTAAATATAATTGTTACCTGGAAAGTTGGCCAGAAGGCAAAAGAACAGAAAAATGAAGTTATTTTATTAATCTGTGTGAGAAACTCACTTATCTGATCTGGAAAATTAAATATGCTTCATAATATAATGAATCAGAAAAATCAATAACAGAATATGTTAACATAAAAATTGTAGCAAGTTAATGCAGAATTTTAAGTAAAAGTATTGACTGAAGATTCTAATCAGTAAAATGCATGAAGGTTAATCCAGAGCATGTTTAGGAATAAATGAATTCAATTTGAATGTATCACTAAAATTATTTTTTGATCTAATGGAGTGATAATTGAATTCTTTTTCTAATCTGAAGCAGGCGAGATAGTAGCACCACAACATAATTACTTGTCTAGTTAAATACATCGTCCTTTTTTGTGGAAATAATTTGCTTTCAGATTCATGCTGAGAAGCTACCAGCTCCTCTTTATCATAATATGATTTAACAAAATGTAGCATTCCTTCTTCATCAAATTAAACCAATTTGGAAAATTGAAGAGTCTTTGGGTCTCAGCTCTTCAATCATCCTCCATTGTTAAACTCAGATGAAAAAACAGAGCATTAAAAATAAAAGCTTCTAAAAGAGACAGTCTTTTCTTAAAAATATGATTGAGGGGGGGAACAAAGCAGGGAGATGATATCTTTTATGATGAAAATTACTCAAAGAATTTTTTCAGGTGTATTGCTGGGCTCTGTTACAGCTATCTCAGGAATGCCTGCAGCCAGAGCAGATTACTCCAGCAGAGAAAAGCCTGAAGCTGAGTTACTGTAAGACCGGAAATATCAACCACATCCACCCCACCCCACTGCTCCGTCATGCATTAAAGCAGGGTAATTGATTCCAGGACTTGATTTGGATTTGCTACTCTTTGAGGCAAGTCCTGATTTGAAGAAGAGTATGCACTTAACAAATCACTAGTACAGGTTTTCTTCTATGTGTTAATGCTGGAAAATAGTAGGGTTCCCTGTTTATTTTTAGTTTCCTGAAGTATCTCAGCCTCAGAATTATCAGCCATGTAAAGGCACTTTGAAATTGAGAACTTCTGATGTTAAATATCATGTTAATCTTTTGGTACTGGTTGTTGTCTCACAGGCTCTGATTTCTCAACAAAAAACACAGCTCACTCAGTAAGTAGAGTTCAGGATACCCATATATGGAAAATATTTTTCTCTAGCATATTGTTCATTAGGTCTTCTCTTAATTAAAACACTTCCCATAGAAATCTGTTGCACTTGTGATTTCAGGGGACTCTGGTCACTAGATTAGCAAGTCAGTCCAGGAAGAGCAGATCTATAGAGAAAAATAGATGGTATTGAGGACCTGACATCTGTGCTTTGACACTGAAAGGGTTTTACTTCAAACTATGACCTGGTCCTGTGCCTTGCACCCACCAGCACTGTACTGGAGTGCATCATTATGCTTCTAGAGAACATTTTCTACAGTCAACATGATTTCACTTGAAAGGAACCTAGTTCACATACTCCAAGAAACTGCCTGGTGAAGCTGTAACCAGTTGAGAGGTGGTTACATAAGCATGGTGAGTGGAAACATCAGAGATATTTCCTTGCAAAAAGATCCTTTTAATCTCAACTGAAACGTTCCTTTATAAATTATTCAGGCACCATATTTATAAGAATATTTGGGATGTCCCAAAAAAGTTTACTGTTTGAAGGGCTCATCTCTGGACCTCTTATATTTAGAGAAGGTCTAGCTAAACTTTTAAATCTTTTCTGACTCCTACGTGTCACAGAAAATTTGGGGAGCTCATTTCCCATACATTTCTAAGGTATGCCAGATTCTTGGTCATCACCTCTGCTTGCAACTCCTTATCTAAAAGTAATATATATTGGGGTGAGCATCCTACTTTTCTTTCAAAGCTCTAATACCTTTATCTGGATCAATTCTTCCTAAGGATGAGGTGACCCAGAGTAATAGTGTGAAGGGCACTGCCTGTGATTTTCAAGAACAGTCTCGCTCCTGCATCCTGGCAGTGTTTTGAAATTCAGATCCAAATCTGGATTGCAGCACTACTCAGTAAATTATGAAGTTGCAACTTGTCAGAGGAAGTCCAAGAGTGGAGCCAAACATAGCACTGGGTGCATCAGGCAGTGTTGGTCAGATTTGAGACACCTTTAACAACATACACTGTCATCCTGTCCTGGGTTCAGCAGTAGCAGTCATTTTTCTCCTTGGTAGCTGGTGTAGTGCAGTGTTTTGACTTTCAGCTCGGGAACAGAGCTGATAACAATGATGTTTTGGTTTGGCCAAGGACTTTGTGAGCCTCATGCTCTGCCAGGGGGGAGGGGAAGCCAGGAGGAAGCAGAGACAGGACACCTGACCCAAACTGACCAAAGAGCTATTCCATACCAGAGCACGTCATGCCCAGGATGTAACTGGGAGTTAGCCGGAAGGGCTGGGAGACTGCAGGGTTGGAGGAGGTATCGGTCGGAGCTTGGTCAGGCTTGGGGGCCGAGTTATCGGTCAGCTGGTGCTGAGGTGTTGTATTCTCTTCCCTTGTTATTTCCTTTATCATTATTATCATTGGTGGTAGCAGTAGTGATCTGTGTTATAACTTAGTTACTAAACTGTTCTTATCTCAACCCATGGGAGTTGCATTCTTTTCGATTCTCCTCTCCGTCCCTCCGAGAGCAGGGGGAGGGCAAGAAGGGGGGGAAGTGAGTGAACGAGACGAGTTACCTGACTGGGTTTAAACCACGACACATCCCCACACAATAAACTTTCCCTGTGCATTTAACTACGAGAATTGTTCTCGGAATTAGTGCTCTAACAGAATCTGTGAATTCAACCTGAGTACTATGAAGTTGGTGAAGAGGTGGAAATAATACTGTTCTATTACTAAGTAGCTGAGCCACATTCATTAACTTTTAAAGTAACAAGAATCCTTTACTACCTAAAATTAATTTCAGCAAGAAAAATGTGCATGTCTCTTTAAGGACTCTGTTTCCATTTTTTTTCATTTCAATATTAAATAAATAAATAAATTAAAATCCAGTTCTTTCATTGTTTAGCCCAAGCTTTAGTACACGACCAGTTGATGCATATTTAATTTAAACAAGAAATTCTGTAGTCCACAGGCAAAATAATTTCTCAGTGAATGAGATTACAGCTGCAAAGCCCAAAATAGGTCTGCCTTTTACCATTTCTGTATGATGTCTGGCCAGATTTGAATGGAGGTAGGTATAAATATGGTAACTGGTAAAAGTAGCACTCAGACAATTAGTGTATTCATCTACAAAGGCAGATAGAGGCAAATGAAAATTTATAAAATTAAAGGCTGGATAGTCTAGCTAGACATTTTACTGCAAAAAATAATTACCTTCCATCTCTGTTTCTCCCTTTTCCCCCAGTCTGCACTCACTGTTTAAAATAGATTGATGGAATGGTTAAGAATTCTCTCTGAACTCCAGTGAGATTATATCAATTATTTATAAGCACTAAAATTTTGGCAGGGACATAATCCACCTTCTCACTTTGAAGACAATCTGGAGATTAATACAAACATGCATTAAAGAAATAAATTCAGGCAGGGTAAAGCCAGTGCGACAAAATGAACACTTGTACTACTCTATTGCAGCAGGAAGAGAAGGGAATTAGCTGTCAGATGATAAATACGATGAATTGCCTGGTTGTCATATCAAAAGCTTTTAGCTTTAATCTGAAGATAATGGATATGTTGCAAGTTTTACAGTGATAAAGTTGGATTTTGGCTCATAGTGAGGTATTTAAAAATGAAGCGTCCTGCCTCTTGATAGAAGAGTTACTGAATACTTCTTAATATTATATGTTGTTTATTTTCTATAAACTGCAGACAAGGAACATATCCCAGTAATCTAGAAGTGAGAAGGTATCATTTTGGCCAAGCTATGAATCTTTATGAAATGCTGTGTATGAAGACACACATAAATATTAATTGTTGTAATACTTGTAATAGCAAATACTGGATTGTAAAGACAGAGATAAAGTTATCATGAAATACATTAAAAATGTATTCAGCACCAGGAAATTGGGGCATAAATTCATGATCTCTGCAAAAACAGCTGTTGAGATTTAAGTCTGCTGCTGACCACCATTACTTCAGTACTATCTTCTTAGCTAAGTCACAGTAACAGGCAAAATTATTGCTTCTTATAGATTTCAGTGTGGTCAGTTACTTAATAGACCTTTAAATCAGAGAGGCTGGTTATTTAAACCAGTCTATCTGACACTCCACTGAAGCAGACTATTTGGACATTATGTTCAGCTCTAGGAATGATAACAAAGAGCTTTACAGCAATGATGAACAACCTAGACAAAAACTTCAAAACCTGCTCTATTTTGTTTACAAAACCAAGAATTTCTGTATCCAGCCTTGGGTTGGTCCTTAAAAATAAAATTAGAAAGGATATTTCTGAACATATTTTGAATTGACAAACAACCATAACTGAAAGACAGGTCTAGTCCCTCCAGGCTATCATACATATAATTATGCAGCTGATGCACACATAAATTGTTAGTAACTGACTTGGATAATTTTTCCTAAGTGCACTTCTAATTTTTTTATTTCTGTAGCTTTGATCAATCTCTTCACTGTTTAACTTAGAATCAAGCTTTTTTCTGACTTCTTAATGTGCCTTTCAGCCATGAATCCACCTGTGGTGGACAAGAAGGATGAACTTTGTTATGTATAAGCAATAGTGTGAATTAGGGCCAGAACAATACCTTGTTCGTGTGCACTAATGTCATGTAGGCATGAGGACAGGGGGTGAGATATTTACTCTTGAACTTCAGGGACTTTACGTTTCTCAACTAGAATTTAGTCTCTACTAGGTGCAGAGTGGTGGGAAGCAGCAGATCCTTAGACCTGCAAAAATGTGAATGGTGAAGGCTGTTTTAACTTCACAGTGAATAGAAACTGGCGATGATCAACATCAGGGAAAACAACCCATGTTGGAGCAATCTGCTTTTTACCATTGGCCTTAATAGACTCAATAGAGAACTGCTAATGGGAATAAACTTCATCCTTTCCAGTGCAAAGTCAAATGGATTATGAGGTCAAAGTACCTTCTGCTATTCTCATGACCAGCTTCCATTGAAAGGAGGCTTAGGAAGCTGTAGTGTTTCTGGTGATCACTATTACACACAGTGTCAAGTCTTGGTAAATATAAAGCAAATCTTAGCTGTAACCAAAATATCAAATTACACAGAGTGGAATAATATTAAGTTGTTGTGGGTTTTTTTTTTTCCTTCTTTCTTTTAAATGTTATTTAAAACACTCTATTTGGTTGTTCTCAAAAGTAAAACTTACCAGACTTGTTAGAAACTCTTCCAGTATTTTCTCATTTCCTTCTTATTCCCTGTCATTTGCACCTGAAACATCCATGTGCTTTTTTTAATTCATTAGTATTTTTAATTCATTAGTACTTCTTCAGTCCTTCACAAATATGTGCATGTATTAGATGAAATGTTTCAATAACAACTTTTTATTAATTTTCAGAGACAGCAGAATTAGGAGGCATATCACAGTCTGTTCACATCGCTTTGTAGTACAGTACAGTCCTGGCCATATGTACCCCACTGGGACTTCAGTAATAGAGCTTGTTGAAAATCTTCCATCAGAACCATGCTGAAACACAGTTTTGCTATAAACTGTAAAGCTTCTGTGGCTGGGTTTAGCTTTCAGTAGAAAACTAATGACATTTTCTTTTGCAAGCTGAATTTAATTGACAAAAGAAGTCTCCCCCAATGAATTTTTGATGGTTTACAGGTAACAAAATATTCTGGTTAAGAGGCTACATACACAGAATCATAGAATCACAGAATAGTTAGGGTTGGAAAGGACCTTAAGATCATCTAGTTCCAAACCCCCCTGCCATGGACAGGGACACCACACACTAAACCATGTCACCCAAGACTGTCCAACCTGGCCTTGAACACTGCCAGGGATGGAGCATTCACAACTTCCCTGGGCAACCTATTCCAGCGCCTCACCAGCAACCCATTCCAGTGCCTCACCAAATACCTACCTTGTAAGGAAAAGGAGAGCTGAAACTCCCCTCATGAGTACATGAGGTCTACTGGTGCCTGAAGTAACTGAAGCTGAGTGCAGGGGTGAGCCTTGCTATACAGCAGCAGTGTTGAACTTATCAAAGTATTAAGACTGAACTATAATATTCCATAAGGGGCACACAGATGTCTTTCTTCTGGCTTATCAAATGAAAAGAATTCAAATAGTAATATTATTTTTTTAATTGTTTCCCCTCTTTTAGTAGGTGTACTATTGTTCACTCTTTCTTTCAAGGAAGGCATTAATTTTGAAGGATTTTTTTTTCAATAATTCATCAATGACTTGAAAATTAAATGTTTTTGTCAATATTCTTTTCAGTAGATATGTTGATTAAGGTTACAGAAAGAATTTGTTTCGAGAAACTCAGAGAAAATGAGACAATTTATAGGCTGAAATGAATGATATTTTATCATTTCATTGAAACATTTGCAAAGTCTGGAACAAAAATATATAACAGCTTAAAATTATTAGCTTTGAATTTTCTTCTACCCTTTTTGAGTCAGCTGGTTTTGATTTTGTCCATCAAATGAATAACATTAATGTTTTTAAGATGTAATTTTCTGGTTCAGGGTTTTTTTTTGTTTGTTTGTTTTTTTTTAATTCTGGAAACTTGTCATAAATGCGATTGGTAATTATTTCATTACAAAGTAATAGTATGGCTATCAGAAACAGACTCTAAACTTTTTTTCCTGAATGAACCAATGTTGTTTGTTCTTCTTTTCAGACAGAAGTGTACAATGTAGTATTATTTCTTCATATTTCTTTAATAAAAACAAAGTAGATTATCTATTTTGATAGCAAATAAGTATTTAAATTCTTTTAAAATTTTAGATCATTTAAACAGTTTGATGGAAATAGTGGGAAATTAACAAGTCCATTAAACAGATTATGTATCATGATTTTGCAGCCTTATCTAAACTATATTACAGGAAACTCTGGTTTATCTGCGCTAAGTACATGATTAATAATGTGCTTATACTCCTCAGAATATAAAACTAAGGATCAATTACATTACACTAGATTTAGTCTGTAGGTATGAGAGAATGAATTTTAATCCTTCAGGTCTGCATTCTTCTGTCTTTTTCCTCGATAATTTTTTTCCCTTACTCACTTTTCTAAATTTTTTTTTTTTAAATGTATGAAGCAGATGGCAAGATTGTTGTTATTTGTTTCTTATTCTGAAGTTACATAAACATGTAAAAACAAGTCATCTTTTGTTGATTTTTAGATTTTTAATCCTGTCAATCAAGATGGGCATCTTAGAAATCAAACCTACAATGCCCAAATCTAGCTCATACTCTCCCAAAATTCACATTAAGATCATCTTGCCTAATAAGTATCTGGAAATAAGACTCCTGACTCTCTACATTAGGAATAGAGATAGAACCATAGCTGGAAATAGCAGATTACACAGCATATGGGTTCCTTTGCTGAGGAGCAAAACAGTTTTGTCACTGAAAAGAACAACAGGTGATACAACAGAGACCAACTGCAGGAATGCCAAAATAATGATAAAAAAAAATAAAATATTTCAGAAAAAATGCTATAACATCATTAGATTCCAAATTTCTGCTCTGACAGATCTAATGGAATATAATTAAAAGTTCCTCATTTGAGATATTAACTCATATTTAGACTGGATATTAGGAAATATTTCTTCACTGAAAGGGTAGTGAGGCACTGGAACAGGCTGCCAGGGAAGTGGTGGTGTCACCACCCCCGAAAGTGTTCAAAATCTGTGTAGGCAAGGTCCTTAGTAACATAGTTTAATGGTGGACTTGGCAGTGCCGGGATAAAAGTTGTACTTGATGATCTTAAAGGTCTTTTCCAACCTAGCTGATTCTATGATTTGCCATCATCATTTACTGGATTACTTTCATGAATAAAAATTCATTTAAATATAAATGTAGTTAGTTATTTTAATCTATTGACTCATGGCTTTATAGAATCATAGAATCATAGAATAGTTAAGATTGGAAAGGACCTTAAGATCATCTAGTTCCAACCCCCCTGCCATGGGCAGGGACACTTCACACTAAACCATATCACCCAAGGCCTCATCCAACCTGGTCTTGAACACTGCCAGGGATGGAGCATTCACAACCTCCCTGGGCAACCTATTCCAGTGCCTCACCACCCTTACAGGAAAGAATTTCCTTCTTATATCCAACCTAAACTTCCCCTGTTTAAGTTTTAACCCGTTACTCCTTGTCCTATCACTACAGTCTCTAATGAAGTGTCCCTCCCCAGCATCCCCATAGGCCCCCTTCAGATACTGGAAGGCAATTGCCTCATCTCCTTTAGCTGTCTTATTTAATGTTCTGTTGCAATCAGAAGTTTGTTTTATCTTTTCACTGAGTATAATGCCATCCAGAGGGACCTTGACACACTTGTAAGGTGGACTGATACCAACCTTATGAAGTTTAACCATGACAAGTGCAAGGTCCCACACCTGGGTTGGAGCAATCACAAACACAGCTACAGGTTGGGCAGAGAAGAGATTCAGAGCAGCCCTGCGGAGAAGGACTTGGGGGTGTTGCTCAATAAGAAAATGAACATGAGCCGGCTTCAGTGTGCACTTGCAGCCCAGAAAGCCAACCGTATCCTGGGCTGCATCAAAAGGAGCGTGACCAGCAGGTTGAAGGAGGTGATCGTGCCCTTCTACTCTGCTCTTGTGAGACCTCACTTGGAGTATTGAGCACAGTTCTGGTGTCCCCAACATAAAAAGGACATCAAACTATTGGAACAAGTCCTGAGGAGGGCCACGAGGATGATCAGGGGACTGGAGCACCTCCTGTATGAAGATAGGCTGAGAAAGTTGAGGATATTCAGCCTGGGGAAGAGAAGGCTGCGTGGGGACCTCAGAACAGCCTTCCAGTATCTGAAGGGGGCCTATAGGGATGCTGGGGAGGGACTCTTCATTAGGGACTGTAGTGACATGACAAGGGGTGATGGGTTCAAACTTAACCAGGGGAAGTTTAGATTGGATATAAGGAGGATGTTCTTTACTGTAGGGGTGGTGAGGCACTGGAATGGGTTGCCCAGGGAAGCTGTGAATGCTTCATCCCTAGCAGTGTTCAAGGCCAGGCTGGGCAGAGCCTTGGGTGAGACAGTTTAGTGTGAGATGTCCCTGCCCATGGTAGGGGGTTTGGAGCTAGATGATCTTAAGGTCTTTTCCAACCCGAACTCTTCTATGATTCTATAGCAGAGCAGCAGCTGTTTTTAACAGGGTAATGATTAGACATAAAAGAGACTTTTAAAATCTACGCAGAGTGCCTCATTGTACTTAGGCTTACAGAGAAGTAAATGGTAGTTTTTTTCTTCTTTCACGCTACTTTTGGTAGTTTGAATATCATCTGATAACTTTAAGGAAAGAGGAAATATTAAAAGAAAACCTTCAGGTTGCAAATGAGGTATCATTTTGCTTTAAACTTCTTGTGTATAAATTTTAGGGTAAGTCAGCAGGAAATCCTATAGATATTATTTAACAGTGACAACTTAAGATCAGATTATATAACCTGGATTTAAAAATGTCTTAAAGGGCTCCTAATCATTTTGTAGATTGTGCCTATCATGAATTATTTCAGGGAAGCACAGAATCAGATCAGCAACTTTGCAAAGTCGCTGATACGGAATGAACTCCACTGGTATGGAATAATTTTTCCCTAGCAGCAAGATTGGTTAGTCTGAAGAAGTATTTTAAAGACAATGCTGTTTACAGCTAACATGACTGTTTCTCTGAGATTTGAAATAATTTATTGAGACAAATATCAATACCACTTTATGCATATAGTTCTCCAAAATAGAAATCCACAGATGCCAGCCCTACTTGTGCTTCCGATAGGTTTTGTGATGTGAAACCTTAAAGTGGCTTTTTCTTATGTATTGAGACTGAAAACTCTTTCAGAAGAGAAGCTTACCTCCCAGGTGCATGTACTCTCAGACTGTGGGTTCAACACGCACCTACACATAGTTCCATCATTCCGTCAGAATACTTAATAGACTACTAATGCTGCACATATCCATCTAAAAAGCCAAAGCAACAACTATTCATATCTGTCACTGAAAATGTTAAGTTGAAAAAAATACATATTTCCCCAAATAGAAAAGTACTAAGTCATTATTTTTAATAATAACTCTAAGAATAAAGATCTACAAGTTTCAAACATTACAGAGCAGGATGAGTAGAAGGAACTAAGCCATTAAAAATGGTAATTGCTTGCATCTCTGTTAGGTTGACATTAATCTGACAACTCCAATGTTATCCTCCATCAGGCAAGCAGAGTTAATTAGATCTCATACCTGTCCCCTCGAACTTGATGCATATTACAGTGCATATTAGATTCACTACCACTGAAAAATGGATTGGTGTAGATTTCAGTGGGGATGGCGGGAAGAGAAAAATACTTGAGGAGATTAGGTCATAAATCACATATTGCAGCATTCATTCAACTTGATATTCCCTTGCTAGTTTGCAGGTCAACTGTGTCTTTATAACTGTATGCTATCTGATCCGTCAGCTAATTGAGTTCCAAACTTCATTTGAATTAAAGAGTCTTTGGATGTTGTTTTCCTTATGTCCTGCTGTCCATATTCACTTATCTCATTGTAACATGATTATGGCATTGGGGAAGGGAAAGGGGGAAAACATCGTCCTCCAGTTCAAATTTCAAATGAAGCTTGCCTTACCTAACAACTATCATTAAGGTATCTTGGAGATTTTCAGATGACTGTACAGAAAGACTCTGTTTGGAAGCTGGAGACAGGAGAAGGAAAAAGTAATACATTCTCATGTAAATTACTTTTCCTTGGTCCATTTCTATGAACTGCTCAAAGAGGAGAAGAAAAGCGATGGTTTTCCACTTAGCTGCTGGACAAGCAGTATAGAAAAGTTCCAGTTTCAAAAGTGTTCAAAGGGGAAGACATTCAGTTGGCAGCTTGCCTCACTGGGTATTGTTACATGCGAAAGGAAAGCCTGCAAGCATGTTAGTTCCAGTTTAAGCCCTCACAGGTTTTATTTTAGGCCATCGGTGCATAAAAATAATCAGTCAGAATAGCAACTAGATATTTTTTGAGGAAACTTGCAATTAAATTGTTTAATGAGCTTCTTTTGGTCAAAGAGCAAAACCAGGAGATCTTACATAGTTCTCAGAAATTCACTTCATGAAGCTCATGGGGCACATGAAGTACTGCATACATCTATTTCTATCCTTGACAGAAACATACAGTTTCTGTGAAGGACACCCAGGAATCAAGATGTGCTCTTGAACTAGCACATCTAATTCAGGAGCACATCTTGATTACTGGGTGTCCTTGACAGAAACTGCATGTGTCCTTTAACTTTATTTTTTCTGATTTGAGACCTCTAGTCCTAAGCTCAATGCTTTACAGTTTACGAACTCTGTACAAGGAAAGACAGTTTTTGACATTGGTTCTGAACCTTCTGCAACATGATGTACGCTTTTTAGCAGAAGTCATGTTGTTCACACAGACTGCTACAGAGCTTTATCTTGTTTGTAGGTGAGTATCTGAGGTCATATATCTACATAGCCCAAAAAGCTTCTGCTTCAAAATACCTTTCTTCCCTTTAAAAATCCAAAGAGTTAAATTATGAGAGTTATATTTAAGGCTCAAATTTCCTGGAAGGATGGATTTTTCTCTTTTGATAGCTGCTTAATTAGTATGCTTTAATTTTAGATGGCTTGAATTAATTGCAGCAAGAATTTCTTGTGACAATTAGTGCTAAAGTGAAGTGCACTAAATACTGAGGTTTTCAGGCAAATGCTGGAGGTGTTTCACCAAGCCCTTCACCTATCTCTATGACAGAAGGAGAGTAATGTATTATTTTCTTATTAATTTCCCATTTAAGAAAGTCTTATGAATAATAAAACTGTGGAACAAAATAGTAACTAAGTATAGCAGATTTTTCTTCTTGTTGCTTTCTTTGCTGCTAGCTACCAAATGCAAAAAATAAAAAAAAATAAAAAAAATCAAGAATCTATAGTGTATTTGTTTCCTGGACAGTTCAATGGGAAGTGAAGCTGTCCCCAGCTGACAGACAGAGTTATTTTGGTCAATTCTGAGTGCACAGAAGTGATCCCTAGGAAGCAGATTCATCCTTCCTACAAAAGAAATGTAAGAAAGAAATTTGGCCACTCTGGACAGTTTTTACTGCTAACAAACTGAAGAGATACTTACAGGATGTGAATAAGACTTCAGGATTTAACAAAATGTCCTGCGTAGATATCCATCTTTCCATTGCTGATAAAAGGGAAGAAGTCTAAGACATTCACATGTAGCAGGTGCTAAAAGTGAAGTGATCCCAGAAGTGTGCCCTCAGCAAGTTTGCCCATGACACCAAGCTGTGTGGTTCAGATGATACGCTGGAGGGAAGGAATGCCATCCAGAGGGACCTTGACACACTTGTGAGGTGAGCTTATGCCAACAGCCTTATGAATAGCCTTATGAAGTTTAACCATGCCAAGTGCAAGGTCCTACACCTGGATCGGAGCAATCCCAGGCACAGCTACAGGTTGGGCAGAGAAGAGATTCAGAGCAGCCCTGCGGAGAAGGACTTGGGGGTGTTGCTCGATGAGAACATGAACATGAGCCGGCTTCAGTGTGCACTTGCAGCCCAGAAAGCCAACCGCATCCTGGGCTGCATCAAAAGGAGTGTGACCAGCAGGTTGAAGGAGGTGATCGTGCCCTTCTACTCTGCTCTTGTGACACCTCACTTGAAGTATTGAGCACAGTTCTGGTGTCCCCAACATAAAAAGGACATGGAACTGTTGGAACAAGTCCAGAGGAGGGCCACGAGGATGATCAGAGGACTGAAGCACCTCCTGTATGAAGACAGGCTGAGAAAGTTGGGGCTGTTCAGCCTGGGGAAGAGAAGGCTGCGTGGAGACCTCATAGCAGCCTTCCAGTATCTGAAGGGGGCCTATAGGGATGCTGGGGAGCGACTCTTCATTAGGGACTGTAGTGACATGACAAGGGGTGATGGGTTCAAACTTAACCAGGGGAAGTTTAGATTGGATATAAGGAGGATGTTCTTTACTGTAGGGGTGGTGAGGCACTGGAATGGGTCGGCCAGGGAAGCTGTGAATGCTTCATCCCTGGCAGTGTACAAGGCCAGGTTGGACAGAGCTTTGGGTGAGACAGTTTAGTGTGAGGTGTCCCTGCCCATGGTAGGGGGTTTGGAACTAGATGATCTTAAGGTCCTTAACTATTCTAGGATTCTATGATTCTTTAAGTATATAACACAAACTACATTTCCCCAAAACCACAGTGCATGCCAAAAAAGCACTTCAAGGACCATTGACTACAGCCCTGAATTTGTTCCTTTCAAGACAGATGCTTAAAGAAAGAAGATCCATCCTCCTCTCTTTAAACATTTATCGTAAGAACTGTTATATTAAACATCAGCACAGCCCATTTTGGAAAAGATTTTGGAAAAGGGCTGTGGGGATGCTGGCCTGGAAAACGTGACAAAGAGGCAGGGAACTAGGGGAAAAAAATTGAGGGGGCAAGCAAAGCAAGATTGAAAGCCTGCTGATATGAAAAAAAAAAAAGATTAAGAGATTCATATACCAGTGTCCAGTATATCCAGGGTTAGCCCTCTAGGCAGCTGCTCTATAAATAAAACATAGCTATTAAAATGGGAATCTTGCAGGTTTTGAAGGCAGATGAGGCAAAAAGGTTTCGTCTTCTGCCTGACTCTGCAGGAGCCACACTGTGCTTATCTAAGACCTGGAGGTCAGTCTTTGCACAGTTTGCATGCTGCAGAGTTATTGAAAAGCTTTCCTGGCCATATCAGCATTTTGGTCTTTAAAGAAAACATTAGGGGCATTAGCAGTGTAGCCAGTGTCTAAGTTGTTCAGAAAAATACAAATTGGCCCTTTAGTAATTCATTACCTGATTTATAATGCATGGTAAAAGGACAGGAACTCCAGGAAGATGCTGGGGTTTCCCAGCATCGCAGCCTTCATCTACCATTGTTTGGAATAATGAAGGATAATAAAACAAATTATACTGTAAATAATAAATAACCTCATCATCATATATTTAAAAACAGAAAGCATGAAAGGGAAAATTCCCAACAGCTGAAGATCTTTAATAGCTCTTCTTAGTGCTTGTAGCACCAGTTGTTGACTTCTGATGAAAGGAGCCCAGTTAGTAAAGATTCATTTGTACAAACAAACAAAACAAAACAAAACAAGGGGTGAAAAGTAAAACAAAAGAAAAGTCGCCAAAAGAAAAGACTGAGCACTAAGGTAATAAAACATTCATTTGATGAGGGACAGTGATTCATAGCATTGGGGAACCTTAAGGGAATACAAGGTCACAGAGGAAGGAAAAATGCAAGAAATAGCAGAATGAGAAGAAAAATAAAAGCATTTAATAATAGTTAGAAATGTTTTTGCAGCTGGAACACAGAATTATGGTCTGAGCTACTTGTCACCATGGAAGATCTGTCCTTTTTCACAAGAAAGCATTTATTCTGTAGGTGGTTTTTGCAGTAGTGGGTAGGGTAAGGAAGTGTACTTGCAAAGCTAAATTGCCCCAGAATTTTCCAGGGGAGAAAATAAGTCTGTCACTCATTTCCTGTGCCTCTTTCACTCTGTACAACTGCATTCTTAAAACAGCTACCATGCTTTGTTGCACTAAGGCTTCCCTTTCATTGGGTGGGTGCATGATTTTACCAAGAGCCCTGGGAAATCTCAGGCCAAGCAAGAGTTTGCAGCAGCTGTGTAGACTGAGGTTTCAGAACACAGAGCCCATACATCATTTTCTTAGTTGAGATCATTTCTACTTTGGTGGGTTTAGTAGCCTTTGTGTTTTTAGCTGCCATGATCAGGCTTCTTGTTGCAGAGCTTGCTCCCAAATCTGATGGAGATCTACAGGTGTGTGCTGACCAAGATTTTCTGAAACACAGAGGCCTGAAAGGTAACCTCAGAAAATTTTGTGATGCCAGTTTGGCACGTTACTGCCTCCAGCTGTCCTCTGTGCAGCTTCAGCAGGGATAATCCCACCCAGCAGAGCCACAGAGCAAGCATGCAGTCATTTCACCCAGCACCACTCTCTTAATCCATTAATCAGAAAAAGCCTGTTCAAAGTACGTACCCAATGGGGTATGCTCATATTCTAAGCCAAGACTGTGCTAAACAGCGTGGTCCTTCTATAAGAATTATGAAGGTAATAGCAGCTTAATCAGTATAGAAAGATTTTTCACAGGTTTTGTTTAGATACCACAGGACTTTCCTTTTTGGAAACTCAGCATCAGTTGCTTTGCCAGATTTGAAAGCAAACGCTATCAGGTAGTGTTTTTCTAAAGATATTTTGAAATCAAAAAGCACTCTATTTAAAGTGAAAACCATGTGAGAGATATGCTCCATACCTTTGAAAATATGGGCCACCACACCTAAAAAGCATTTCTCTTGTCCTGATATCAAAATGCCCATATGGAATGACTGGAATATCTTAACTGTTTTTGCAATCTCCTGCACCTCTTTCCCTATCCCAGGAAATTCTAGGCACTAGTGAATTATTTTTTCATGATACCTTCCTTATTGCCTAATTAACAGGTCTACTAAGAAGTGGTTCTGCACTGAAGGTAATATATCCGTTTCTGTTTAATTACAACTGAACTACTGCCACATGCAGCATTAGAAGATATAGCCTCACTGGAATAAAAAGGGATCAGATGCAAGATTCTCTTTGGGTTCTATTTATTAGCCTTGGTTCTGCAACATCTCAAAGGGAAGTGGGCTCATCACTCAGCAGGCTTATCATTTCTGTACTGAAGTTTGCAGAAGGCTTAGTGTAAACTGTTGTATAGCAATGACAATTTCTGTTTCCAAATAAGTATCAACATAATGTGTGTTACATCAAGTCATCTGAAATCTGAAAAAATAAATCTGAAGAGGGAGTTTTTACAAGGGTGTGTGAAGACAAGATAAGGGGAAATGTCTCTAAGATGAAAGAGGATAAATTTAGATTAGATATAAGCAAAATTTCTTTACTATAAGGGTGGTTGCCCAGGGAAGCTGTGGCTGCCCCATCCCTGGCAGAGTTCAAGGCCAGGACAGGGCCTTAAGCAACCTGGTCTAGTGGAAGGTGTTTCTGCTCATGGCAGGGGGTTGAAACTGGGTGAACTCTGAGGTCCCTTCCAACCCAAGCCTTCTACAATTTCATGGTTTTATGATGTCTTAAGAGGAACAGCTTCCTATTTTGCAGCTGACATAAGGAGCAGTAAAAAACTACTCTGACACTGATTGTTCAAAAAGATACATGTCTTAGATGAAGGAGAGTAAATCAAGACTGTCCTGAAGCAAGTCTATTTCAGACCTAGAGGAGTCTGATGTTTTTCCTTATTCCAGTCACCTTTGTCTCTGTGATAGGCTCTGCCTCCTGGTAAGACGTTAGTGCTCTATGCTAGCAAAGTGCCAAGGATAACTGGGCTGAAAACCTGGACACAAATGGTGGAATTCAAGTGCAGATTTGCACATCTAAACATCAGTGTCTAGATCCCTATTACAGTCAACAGAAACCAAGTCAATATGGTGCTCTGAGAACTACCCAGCCCACTTGAGTGCCAACAGCTTGGAAGTCAGCTAAACAGCTCTTGACACTATGTGTAGAAGGTCTGCATTGACTACAGCATGATCTTCATTATCAAACTCACATGTAGATATCTGGTTGTTAATATCTCCATGCAGTTGGGTAACTATATGAGCTAATTTACACCCCAGTTTCTGTTTATGTCCTCTCTCAGTAATCTTACCAAAGCTGTTTGTCTTCCTGGAACCCAGGACATAATATGGGAAACAATCCAAAAAGCTATGCATATGCCTAATATATATTTGTATAAACAGATTAAATGATTAAATAGCTTTGCTCATGGCCTTCAGCTTTTGAAAAGAGGTTAAATCCCCATGATCACCAGATAAATCTTGGATTATATATCAGGCTGCAGAACAAAGTGTCTCATACCTAAGATTCTACGTAGAATACTTGGAAAAAAACAAAATATACTTAAAGGATTGACAGGTCTTCTCTGTGAATCTAAAGGCCACTCTGAGCACCTGTGGGTTTGTGCAAAAGTAATCAATCTCAGTGCCTACATGGGATCCACATAGCTGTTGGGTTGCCTCAACTCACAGAACAAAATTGTATTCCTATACAATTTAGTCTGCCAAGGTATTTTACATATTAGTCGAGGTAACAGTATACGCCTCAGTCTTCAGTTTTCTACTGTGTTTATAAGTTACCACATTTGTACCCCAAACTAACTGTATCAGCAGTTTTCCACTGTGCTTTATTGGCATTGTGTATTTTAATGGCTGGTTCTGCTAATGAGATTTAGAAGTTTTATATTAAGAGCACACAGAACAGAAATCATTAACTAGAAGAAGGTTTTTTTCCTAACATATTAATAAAATTACATGCTAATAAAATAGAAATGTGATTTCAGTAGTTGTTAATACAAATTGATTTTCATGTTAATGATTCCAGGGGTTTATGCTAGGAACAAAACTTAAGAGTCAGAGTAACCATGCTGAGAAGAAAGTGCAAATCACTGGTATTCCTGCTTGAACACAGGAATAAAAAAGGGCAGTGGTCCTTACCACGGGGCAATGGTGACCTTACCTTTGGACATGTTTCTATACTTTCCTACATTTTACAATTTGTTCAATCAATATCACCTCTTGCAAGGAGGCAAAGCAGAAATTCTGCTCACTGCTTGTGGCCATTACCCTCATAAGTGCTTTCCTGAAGGAGTGAAGGAGATAATACCAATGTCCTGGCCTCTTCCTGAGAGGTGACTGACCTACTACACAGCTTCATGATGTGTCTGTTATATGACTTATTTCTCTGTTTATTGTTGGAAATTGGTCAACATCGGTATATTTCTGAAGCATTACTGAAATACTATACCAGCATATGTCCTTTCATGTAGATGTAACAGATACTTGAAAATTTCTGATGGGAATATTTTCACCAGAAACTGTTGATTCAATTAATTCAAAGTATTTTGAGGGAGCATGTTGGATTTGTCAATAATTTTTATGGGAATTTATTTAAGTATATAATTTTACCAAAGAATTCAATAGTTCAGAATGTATTGGGTCACACAGGCCTGAAATTTCTATTTCATGTTCATGTTTAGAAATTCCTTTTTTTAGACCTGTTGTGGTTTAAGCCCGGGCCGTAAATCAGAACCACGCAGTCTAGTCCGCACCCCTTTCTTTCCCCCACTCCCGGAGGGATGGGAAGGAGAATTGAAAGAATGTAACTCCCAAAGGTTGAGATAAGAACAGTCCGGTAACTAAGGTATAACACTACTGCCAATAATAATGATAAAGGAAATAACAAGGGAAGAGAATACAATACCAACCACTGATTGATAGCTAGCCCAACCGAGCAGTGTTGATGCTACTGCCGAACCCAGGACAAGACCATATTAACAATATGGGACCTTCAAGCACTCCAGCTTTTAAAAAGAGCATTTCAAATCACTCCTAAGATACGTTCTATTTGTCATCAATTCACCAGTCAAGCCTACATCTTTATGGCTCAAGCCCATCCTACAAGATATTTGAGATGCCTAGATCAGCTGTTCATCTGACTGCTCTGTCTCTGAAGACAATGAAAAAATACAGGTGCCATAGGAGAGTGTTTCAAAGTTTAGTCTAGCTATGTTGGAAACTGGACTAGACGTTGATCAAGAGTTAAAAAGTAGGACAGATTAATCCATGTGAGTATATTGAAATCTATGGCTAGACTGTGCCTAGCCAAAATGCCTGTGTATCTTTAAAGATGTATCAGAGTTTATGACCAGTCTTTTCATAATATGAACTATTCATAAATGTACTTCCTGAAACTTTCATTTGGACTAGACAGTAATCATTATAGACAAATATATGTACCAGCAAGTGTATTCACTTAAAAATAAGATAAATAGCTTATTTTTCTCTCAGGAAAAGCTTTTAATTCAAGGTTCTTTCTTTTCTTTTAAAGAAAGTGGGACTGGATCACTTCTTCTATGCCTACAAATGATCTTTCCATTTGCAGTTGGAGAGCTCTGAAATTTCTTCCTCCTTAACACTGGTCTATATGACAACTGGGGAATAGGTGATATCATGGCTTATAGGATACAATTCAGGAAGCTTAGGTCAAAAAATGACTATGTTGAAGGTATGTATGAAAGTATTATATTGTATGCTTCCTCTGTCTTAGAACTATCTTCTCCACATTTATCAAAAGGCTGAAATGCTCTTCCTTTTCCTCTTTGTTCCTCTGTTTGGATTTGATTTCACTTAGGAACAAGGTCTGCTTTTTACCACATAACACAAAAATTAGTAGTGTCTAGACACACAAAACAATAACACATTTTGAAATGGTCATTTAAAAAACACAAAAGTACTGTGGATTATATATACACAGGTTATTAAGAGGTTGGTAAGGAAATATCTCTCTTACACCCTGAAAATACTATTTTATCATCTTTTTTTGTGGTTCTGTGAAACATGTCTTGGTGCTTTGAAAACTGCTGCCAGAAGTCCACTATTTCCTTGAATCTACTTCCATCTGTTGGCAAAAGTATAGATTGCACTTAGGAACACTGAAATCTCATAATACAAATATTTGGTTTAGGTTTCCTGAGAAAATAGACAAAGAGAAGAAACCTGAACACCTGGCATGATTCAGATTTCTCTCATAAGCTGTTAAATGTCCTTATGGTAAACTCTTAAGCCTTTTAAAATTCTTTATTTAACTATTAAAACAAAACAAGCAAGCTATCATACAGACTCCCCATGCATAAAGAAGGTCTTGCACAATTTAAAGTTGCCTTTTTTTTCCTCTAAGTACATCTGCTGGTCTAATGAAAAGCTATTATCCAGTTCCAGAAGCCTTGCACCCCTTATTTCTTAAAATCACCACAGATGTAGGGCAATCTTGCTGTAAGCTGTTATGAAACATTCCTTTCTGCTGGCTCAGTTTTAGGCAAGAAGCTTTCATTTCTTAAAACAAACATACCTTACGTATAGGTTTATGGGTATTACTATAACAAAGTATTTTGCATATTTTTCATATTTTGGTGCCAGTCAATCAAAAAAAAAAAAAAAAAAAAAGATTTACTTTATATTAAATAGCTTGCAATGATTAGCACTGTCTGATGAAGCATGGCAAGGGGCTTGGAACTAAATGATCTTAAGGTCTTTTCCAACCCTAACTATTCTATGATTCCATGATTCTGTAACTGACAATCCAGCTGTTAGCATCAGAAACTCCTGATTTTGCTTCAGTATCAGTTTGCCTTATAGTTTTAACATTGTCTTCTTTAGGAAGACTTCTTGTTATGCAGAGTTGTTACATACTGCAAAACAATATTACTGTTTGAGGCCTGAGTGAAACTCCAGACTTGTCACTGTGGTACATCTTATGCTTTCAGAAACAATACTTAGATACTCAGGCCTCAGTCTCTTCATTCCAACTTTATTTGTTTTGGTGCTGCTATGATTCTATGATACTATGATCTCCTTTTGGTACTTCACTCTTGTAGATATAAGCAAACAATTTCAAAATACTGTTGTTTCCTTGTATGCAGAATTTCAGTGGTAGATATTTTCTTCACATTCTCAATCTTGCTCAAGCTCTCTTGCAACCTTCCCTCCCCTCTCTCCCCTCCACCCCAATCTTCTTTGCGAATACCTTCCTTGTCTGAAGTATTTATGTAGGTCTTGGTAGTGCTTGGTAAGGTCATCCATGCCTTAAAAAGATCATAACCAAATTGGGAAAAAAGAAGCAAATAAGCAGATAATGTCACTTTAACAAGATCACCAATAGAGACAGACACACTACTTATTAATATTTTTAATAACCACAGTTGTTTTGAATCCTTGATCTGCCATATGTGCGATACTTGCTGCTCAAGGACAGCAATCTTCTTGTCATGGCCAAGTGTAACAATCCAGGAAGACTTTTTCACAGGAGAACTAACAGTAACCTGTAGTTAGAATCCCAATCTATGGATGCTGATTCTTTACCCATCCTTTATGCAATACCAGGGAAGAGCAATATTTCGTTCTGTTTCTAAAGCTGTTTTCCTTTAAACACAAGGAAGAAGACAGCCTCAGAGCTGTATACATGCTTTTGACTAGTGCTGTGAACTTTTTCCCTAAATTTCATCAAGTCCTAATAAATTTTGTGTTTCCTATGAAAATAAAACAAAAGTAATTGCTGTCTAATTTAAGAAATGTAAAATATGATCATTCTGAAACATAGCGCATAACATTTTGTGTCATCAGACTTGCAAATAGGTTGTAATTTAGAAAACAAACAAACAGAAAAAATTTGGTGTATTTCCAAATTTTCTTGGAAAGAGGAGACCAGTGATCTCTGGATCACACTTCAAATTATTTTCCTTAGTGAATTATTATGTGATTATTTAGAGATGATTAGTTGATGGCTGGTGTTGCTGATTATTTTCCTCTTTTGGAGGGTAAAAAAGCTTAGAGCTGGTGTTGCTATTTTTTTGTTTTGCTAAGTCTAAGATGTATCTTTAAAAAAAAAAAAAGAGTTTTTTTTGTAGTGTTCTGAGATTGTATCTGCTGTCGTGATTTAAATGCCACTGATGACTGCCAGCTGTCCAATGTGAAACAAAAGTGTTAGCAGGTCTGCCAGAAGAAAGAAAAGTTCTGTTCTGTGAAATGATGAGATTCAAGCTTACAGAATTTGCTTTTTCTGTCTACCAAAGAGAACAGAATTGTCTCATGCCTACCAGAACTGGTTCAGTTTCCTCTGTTCAGAAACACTGACTTAAATCTCAATTTTTTTTTTCCATTCATAGAAATGCTCTGAGGAATTTTGTTGCAAAGATAATACTTGATCTTGACAAAAAGGACTTTTCCATGGATAGATGTTTTGGGACTTATATTGACACTGTATGAATTAATACAGCTGAAATTAGTTGGCACTACTGGTATTCATAACCTTAGAGGATTTACCACAAAATTATTTCTGTATTCTGACCTTTGAGAAGATTTTGAGAGGGCAGGGATCAATCCCAGGATAAAATACATTAGAGGAAGACTGAAGCTGTGTGGACTGTGATAACACTGTTATTTCCAAAGTTTTCAGTCTCTTCAACTGGAACTCTTAGACGTGTCAGCTTAAATGGTCTGTAAATACCAAGTGGCAAAGTGGTCCAAGCTTTAATCCATCTTTCGAATCCACAGCTAGTGAATATGGCTGATAGGTAGCACACAGGAGACAACAGCCTTGAAACATTTGATTTTTATCTCAGACTCTTTTTATTCCCCAAAGTTCTATGTTCTCAATATGTTTTACCCTATGTATGCAAGCTTTACAGACAAAATATAACCTTTCCTGTCTATCTGCTTACATTCCTGGTCCAAATTATTAGCAGACCTTACAACCAGAGAAGTAATGTTGCTAAACAGACCCAGCTGGAGTCTTCTTTGAGTCAAAAGTTTATAGGTATGGAGAACTGTTATTTATCATATCTGAACAAAAGTTTAAAGAAGGCAGGGAAATGTAGGTAATCAAAAGATAAGAGGGATAAAGAGTTCAGGCTGACCTCTGTGCATCTTACTACTGAAGACACATTCTGAGAAATACGAGAGGCCATGAAATACAAAGACATGTTGGTGCTACTGGTGTATCATAAATTGAAAGACTGAACACAAGATTCTGTTTTATACAAAATAATCCCCAAACCCTAGCTCAGACCTTTGTCCAGTCTCTAAATCAAAGCCACCTTGATCTAAATCAAAGGTACCCAAGAATTAATTTTCTCATTTGTTTTTAGCTCTCAACACAACAGCAGCTTGCATGTAGTCTTTTCTTTGTGTACCTTCTTCCAGGGTAAGAGCTTATTACCATTTTGATAAGGTGCTTTCTTAAGCCAACATCATTTCAACTTTTTAGCTGAGTGAAGATTAGGACAATTCTTTGCTAGTGATGGATGCAGGATCTAGCTTCAAGGACAGCTTGCGGCTTTTGGATCACAGCAGTCCTTCCCACTTTTTCTGAGATTGTGAGAAATGAAAAGCAACCTTTCTTATGCCTTATTGGAATGTTGATTTGATTATTTCACCTGCACCAATTTCTTAACTAAGGCCTAGGATCATTTATTCCCCTATTCCCTGAACACTTGTATAGAAACATGCAAGATTTCTGTTTCTCACATTCCCCTGTACTATGAATCTCCCTGAAGATTCCAATCTCCTTGCTTATATGTTGTGACAAACCCTCTATGAAAACAGCCAAGATGTGGAGATCTTCTCTGCTTATTCATCCTTAGATGCTACTGATGCATAACAGCTTATATCACAGAAAAAATGTATTTCAGTATCCCTTTCAGCAGGTTAGTGGATACTGAGCTCACCTATGTCTTTTGTCAAATTCAAGCCCTATGTAATGTCACTCCTCAGATTCAGAAGGGCTCTGTAAAGTTGATTGCCACCTGTTACACAGAAGAAAGAAGGGCAGGGAGGAGAAGAGTGGATTGCAAGTCTCTGTTAGTCCTTACTTTTGCAGAAAGTTCAAGCAGTTAATAAAATGAATGAAGAAATACGTTAGTAAGTTCTCAGAAAAAGGAAAAAAGTCTACTAAACTTGTATATTCTTAGCTAGTCATGAACCACAAAGGGATTCCACCCAGCACAGTGGTCTCTTGTTTTGGGACCTCTTGGAGAATTTCACCGGGAACTCCAATAGATACCATGTATTGAAGCTCTGGAAAGTCAGAGTTCAGTTTTCACTGGTGATGAGAACAGTGTGGAATGATGAACAGTGTAAAATGATGCTGAAGCTGTGAAGTTAGATAGTTCAAGATCCATTTTTGCTCATGTTGGTAGGACTCTCTTGTGCCACCCAGACCATTTCCCATTCTCTGTAGCTTAAACCACCTTAAGGAAATGATAGCCATACATGTAGCATTGACTGTTTTCTGGAAGTTTAAAGTTGCCACTGATATATTTCAGTTGTACCTTCTTCACAAAGAAGAGGTAGATATGTTATAAATGCTCTGGAGTTTGCAGAAGTGGAAGAGAAGTCCTCCTTTGACTTCAGTCCCCAGAGGCAGAAACAGAATTAAGGCAGCAGCCGCTGCAGAAGCTTGTCTATGCTTTGTTCTATTATGGAGATTTTTGAAGCATATGGGATGAATTTATTTTAATGAAAACTCACTGTATCAGAAGCCCTGATAAACATGGCACAGCTAGAACAGGATTGAGTGTTCCTAACAAATGCTTAGATGGTAATTCTTTTTTGAACTTGCAGGATGAAAAGATCGTCTGTGGCTGGGAAGTTGTGTGGGTGGCAGGACAGAACCAGATGTTTGCAAACCCTCACTGATGTTTTCCCTCTATACTTTTATTAAAACGGAAGCTGAAATAGCACACAGTCTGAAAGTTTGGGCATGGAACTTTAACGGTTTCATGGATAGGTTGAGCAACACTTGTCTGACATACCTTGTGAAACTATAGAAAGCTTTAATTAATTAAAACCAATGGATTCCCTCAGGATCTCTAATACTTTAGAAGAATACAACTGAATAGTACTCTTGGAGTTTCCTCTTTTCTTATCTTTATCATTAGTATTCTCTTCTCTTATCATTATTCCCAGTGATGAAAAATACAAAATACAAAGAGAACTTAACAATAAGGTATTTTTCTATCTGGGGATTTATTCCTTTTCTGTGCCATGAACTGTATTGGTAATGAGCACAATGTAATATGTCTATAGATAGGAAAACTATTGTATTTATTGTAGGAATCACTAAGAGAAAGTGTATGGTCTGAGTTACATGAGAAATCAGGTGCTTTATACATGTACATGTGATTACTGAATTTAAATGTTTGTGGTTTATTATGCAACTCATAGTTAATTTTGAAAATTAACTATGTTTTTCCTTTTTTCTGAAACAGGAAACAGGTGTGTTAAAATGAGGCACAGCAAGTTACTTACTCAATCAGAGCTGATAGTAAGAGTAGAATTTTTAATAATCCTTTTTTTTTTTTACAAAATTTTAAATTATTAGGTGACCTGACTTATGTTTTAAAATAAATAAAATATTTCATTTCATCTAGGGCTAATGTTTCGCATTTCATTTTCAAACTTAATGGTAATGAATTAAAAATAGTAGTTTAATTTCTAAGGCTACGTAAATTGAACGGATAATCAGAATATTTTGCTTACATATGCATGTCAAAGCAAAATCAAGGTTTTTTTAAAAAATTAAAAAAAAAAAATTTTTTGCCTAGAAGATTTCAGCAGAAAAGATGTTTATTTCATAAACATTTTGATCAACTAAAATATGCACTTCTATGTTTTTATTTTTTGGTAATAATGTTTTGGACAACAACAGAAAGTGCCTGCTTTCAGAAATAAACCTTTTATTTTCCTAATTTGTGGACAGATAGTGGATTTCATGTGTGCTCTGCTCTATACTTCTCTTTTAAACGAATTGGCTTTAGTTTTCTTCTCTTACAGTGTTCAGTAAGTACCAATATTCATCTCAGGTTTTTCCTCTTGCTCTGATTAAGGCAGAAGCCCTTAGGAAAGACTGTAGGTGTCAGAGTTCTGAAGGAAATGCCTGCAGACTTGGATGAGACATGCAGCCACCTGCAGACAGAGCTGACACATGCATGGAAGGATTTTTCCTTCCCTTTTTAATCACAGCATCTTTTGCAGTGTCTTTTGCCACATTGGCTGTCCTCATCTTTCATGTTCACCTTCCTTTATTTATAAGATCAGAGATAAAAGCACACACCTTAGAGTCCTTGCCATTGTGTTCAATGGGAACAGGAGTAAATCTTTCTCTTTGCACTTCAGTTTATTTCATAGACTAGTTAAATCTTCCATCCTGGAGATGTTAATAGATTGCTACAGATTTTTAAGAGAGACACTATAATGCTTTATTAGAAAGCATCCAGGACAAGGATGAATAGCTGTAATTCACTCACTTGTCATTATTACACAGAAAATTGTTCACCTACCTTGGACCATTCATCCAGTTCCTCCAATTGCAACCAAACTTCAAAGGATACCACAGGCATACAGAAATTTATCCTGCTGTTTGTGAAGTATTCAGGAGCACATCAGCATTGAAAACTATTTTGGAAATGGGACAAAAGAATCCATTGGAAAGCAAGGCTCAGCAGAAAGGCTCTTTATAAAATTCAGAAAAACTTTTTAAAACATTACAAAATAATAACTTTCGAAAAGTCCTTATCTATCTGTAGCAAAACCACACAAATGCTCCAAAAATCTGACTATATTAGACAACTATTTACTGATGTTATTCTCTGTAACATCTGTAAACACATGGAAAAGATGCACAAAGCTGGCATCATCATGTGCCCTGCCCTGTCATTGTCAGAATATGCCTAATACAGACCAGGTGAGAGATATAGCAAAAGCAGCTGGGCTATTTATAGCTTTTATGTTAATTTGGTTGGAAACAAGGATTGAAATGTGTACTCAGATGAAGAAGACATGACTTCCTAAGCTTATGTCTTACCCACTAAGCTACAAGCTGGTGAAACTCCCCAAAAACTTCTATACAAGTGAATTAAATGTCCTGTTTTTATTCAGATAGTGAGTAAAAGGAAGTATAACCCTTAATTTCACTGGCTTATCAACAAAAGGAGACCCTGGGTTATGTATTCACTTATTGATTAAATTGTCCTCAAAGAAAACACATGTAGATGACAGGCAGCAAAACTGGAACCGAGATATCTCTTCTTGCCCTGGGGCACCCACTGCTATTCTGGAAAAGATATATTCACTCTCTCCTCATCAGTCTTGTTAAGACAGACCTAGACCCCTTAATTAAGTCCCTGAACACAAAAGTGAGATGAACAGCAACAAAATTCCCAGAGCAGAGGCTGCTGAGAAGTCAGTAGAGAGCGTCAAACATAGACCTGTCAGCCAGCTCAGCACCTTGTCAGTCTGGGTCAGAGCTGGAGAAATGACACTCACATTCAGGGATTTAAGCTATTTGACCACAGACACCCGGAGCAATTTTATGGTCTTTTAATAGGAAAAACTACTGTCTTTATACACCTTGCTGGACTCTGAGCCCCAGGCACAGTTCCATTTGCTTTGGCAGCTGACTGCATTCTTTTAATTGCTTTTGGCTGGCTTCCAGTTCCTTGTCCTACAGGTGGTGGTTTTTTGAGAGCACCCCTTTCTGAGGGTTTGCCCTTCTGAGTAAACCCTTTAGATTCCCAAGGTACAAGAAAGGCACCCTATATGTCACGTACAGAAGCTCCGCAAGTGTCACTATTTTTCTGCCAACCCTGTTAAGATGGTTCAACTTTCTTTAAAATGCTAATGAAAAAAAAAACAAAAGAAAGAAAAAAAGAAAAAGGCACTTCTGTGTGGCATTTTGAGTGTCTTGATCAATCTTACAAATTGCTCCTATCTATCTGGTACTTTTTGTTGAAATATTTTGTTGCCAGATTGAGCTGAATTGTCTCAGAAATGGGATCCCAGCAGAGGCAGGCCGACAGTAAGAGGGATCTTATGTCAGGAAGCAGGACTATTCCTTTTAGGTCAGTCTTGGTACTGGTAAAAAGTCAGAGAATAGAAACTAATTTTTTTTAGGGATGTATATGAGTTTTCCTTTTATTGGAAAACTTATAATAATCCTATTATAGACTTAAGAAAGACAAGAAAGGAAAAATATTTGATAAAGGGCAACTGTTATAGCTTGTTCATAGAGCTGCTTTTAGCCTTTAAGGAAATACAGTGTTAAGTTTTAATCCTATATAAGCATAGCTGATATAAGTTGGGTGAAAATATATCATGCTTAAGCTTACTGAACAGTATTATAATGAGACATTTGGAAAGCCGGATATAAAATACGGTGCAAGGGTAAAGTTTTATGAGGAATTTGTCTGATGGGGCTTTGAACAACCTGATCTTCTAGAAGGGGTTGGAAGGGGGTTGTAACTGGATGAGCTTTAAGGTCCGTTTCAACCTAAACCCGTCAGCAATTATATATTTATTTTCACTCAGGTGATATTTCTAGAGATGACATTTGTCCTGCTTCTTTCAGGTGAGGTTCAGACAAACATGGAACAAAAATCTCTTTAGTTTTTGAAAAGAGGCTATGTTGACTGCCTCCTTACTTTTGCTTAAGTAAAACAGTAGCCTCCTATAGTAATTTCAAGAACTAATTGGAAAGGGCCATACCTAACTTCAATGTGATGTCAAGGCCAGCCAAACACTGAGTAGATGTGTAGAGTCTTCCCTACAGATCTTTAACAACAATACCAGCTCCTGGTTTCCTCCAGCTTTAATCTGTCATAATTTAAAAGAGTAGAAAGATTAGAGCCTCCACTCTTCAATGGTTTATGTGTGAGTAAACTGCAGAGCCTGGGCTCAATTAGAGAGTGACTTAGAGCAAGAAAAGCCCTTCATTTGTTAATTATTATTAGCCAGATATCAAGTAACATTATTGTCCCCTGGAAATTCCAGGCTACAAAGGCCATTGCAACTACTTTTTGTGGGGAGTGAAGGTGAACAGTTTGGGAATGAGCTCTGAGGCCTTGGTGCTTGACAAGCGCTGGGGTGGTGATTTGGGGTGTTGAAGGACAGGGAAGGTCGAAGAGCAAACCTTGGGGAGATGGGCCAGGATGTAGTTGTGGCGGGAATCTCAGTTGGAGGCCAGAAGATGTGGGGATTGTGAGAGTGTCTGCATCATTCTGATTGGACCATTTACCTGGAGAGTTTCACAGTGGCCAATGGGATTGAATGTTGTATGTATGTGCAGGTTGGGAAAGTACCGAACAAGGGAATAAAAAGTGCTTGGTGGTAATAAAAGAGGATTTGAGTCTCTGCATCAGCTTGAGTCCATGTCATGAAGTGCCACAAATGGCACCCACCACATGGAGCATGAAAACTGACTAGCTGTCAATCCTGTGGCGTGGCTCAGCCAAACTGCTTGCTGAATGTAAACAAAGGTGTACATGGAGAGGAAACTAATTCAAACTGTGCATATTGCTTCTTGCAGGATGGGGGTAAGAGACTGAGAATTATGGGATCTGCTTTAACAAAAGAGCAGGGAAATGTTCTAGAAGTTTTTGCTATGATTCCTAAGCTGTATGGGAAAAAAGTTGACAAGGAAGAACTGAAACATATTCTTCTCTGGGCATCAAAAGTTGAGCCTTCTATTAATTCCACTAATATTTATACCCCAATGATTTGGGACAAAATTGGTGTTAATTTGTGGGACTGTACTACAGACAATGATAAAGTTGCCTCCACTTTATTGAGCCCGTGGTGAATTATTTCTGAAACTTTAAAATGTCACACTGACTCACAAGCACAGGGGGCAGAAGTGGCATGTTTGGCTCCATCACCACCGCCCTCTTTGCCAGACTTTGCTGTGAGATCGAAAAATCAGTCTGATATTGTTGCTCCTGTGGTTCTGCCACCTGATAATTCTGATGATGACCTGGATGGTCCTTTTGACCCGGGGCCTATGGATCTGGAAAAGGATCCTGATTTATATCCCCTGGATCCTTATGACAAATGGGCAGCTGTAAAGGGTGAGACAGGTGGGGGATGCAGACGTATTGTGTGCTTTCCTGGTGGTGTATGTGCCGGACGAAGACCCGCAGTGGGAAGGTCTCTCGTATGCTCTTATCAAAGACATCAGGTGAACACGGACTTGGGGCCCCATATACAACTAATTTGATACTGTCTGTCTATGATACTCATGTATTTATCCCAAACAATTTCAAAACATTTTCATTCCAATGACGGACATGCAATGTACTATGTGGGAATTGAAAATGAGGCAGCTCACAGGTGCGTAGGCTGCTGAAAACTTAGCACTGAGGGCGCATGACCCACTGCAGGCAGTTACTGCAGACGTATTACTGGGTCAAGCTAATTTTGGCACCAATGCTGCGCAAGCTAGTATTTGCCAGGTGGGCTTGCAGCAAGTTAAACAATTGGCACTGTGGGCTTTGAAAACTGTCCCATATGCTAGTAAATAGAAACAGCCTTTTGTCCGAATCAAACAAAAGGTAAACAAGCTGTTTATGAAGTTTTTAGACCAATTCAATGAGGCTCTGGAGAAACGGATTGATAATGAGAAAGCACATGAATATATTTTCAAACAACTTGCTATTGAGAATGCTAAGTCAGAAAGTATTGCGGTCATTACAATATCCGAGCATAGATGATATGTTAAATGCTTGTATGAATGTCGGGTCTAGACAACACGATCTGTCTCTGATTGCGGAAGCATTTGCAGCATTGTTGACTAAGTCACAGCAGTGTTTTTCATGTGGTGAGTAAGGCCATTTGAAAAAAAGACTGTCTGAAAATAAAAGCAAATAATAAAAGGGGAGCACCTAGAATGTACTCGCACTGTTGTAAAGGGCATCGTTATGTAAGTCAATGCTGATCGAAATTTGACCAGGATGGCCAGCCTTTAACTTCTGGGAAACCCCAAGCAGAGTGTGGCTAGGGGCCACGCAATGACAACAAATTACCCCTCCGAATGTCCACCTTGGGGAGCTGCCGCAGTTTGCGCACCACAAGTGGCGGTGCTGGAGTAGACCTGGCCACCTCGGGAGAGACAATAATTCAAGACACATTAGTTGTGCTTATTCCAACAGGCACATATGACCCATTCAGGCATGGAAAGGCAGCACTGTTAACTGCACAATCCTCTACAGCAATAGGGGTCTCTTTGTGCTGCCAGGGGTCATAGCTGCTGACTTTGAAGGAGAAATTAAAATAATGGCATGGACCCCAATGCCACCATGTATATCAGCAGGAAGCCGAATCGCACAATTAATACTTTTTTCCAACCTAGTTACTGGATGCTGTCCACACTGTGCAGGGCTCAGAATGTTTTAACTCTGCAGGGATACCTGAAATTTATTGGACTCAACAATTAACTTTGGACCAACCCCAGTTGTCCTGTACTTTAAAATCATAGGGGACAAACATTACTTTGCAAGGAATTATTGAGAGAGGAGAAGATGTTACAGTCATTTCTGCATCACAATGGCCAGATCATTGGCCTTTAACGGACACTCATGCCCCATTAGTGGGAATTGGTGGTCAAACCTCTTCAAAGCAGAGCAGAGATCTTGCTGTTGTTTTTGGACCAGAAGGGAGATCTGACTCAATTAGGCCTTTTGTGTTACCTGGATCTCCTACCCTACGGGGCAGAGACTGTTTAAGCCAATGGAGAGTATGTTTAAGTGTGGATTTTTTCCTAGGGACCACTACTTTGCAGTAGGTCCCACCTTTAACCTGGAAATCAGATGAGCCTGTGTGGGTAGATCAGTGGCCATTCCCAAAAGAATAACTGCTGGAATTACACAAATTGGCCGATGAACAGCTGAAAGCTGGTCATATAGTCCCCACAACCAGCCTATGGAACACACCTGTCTTTGTGATTCAGAAGAAAAATAATGCTTGGAGGCTTTTACATGACCTAAGAAAGATAAATGAGGTCACTGAGGATATGGGAGCTTTGCAACCTGGGCTCCCCTCACCAACGTTACCACAAATGTGGACTCTCATAGTCATTGATTTAAAAGACTGTTTTTTCATTATACCTCTTGCTCCACAAGATGCACCTTGATTTGCCTTTTCTGTGCCTTCAGAGCACATGTTGCAGAGCTGCATAAAAGATATCATTGGAAAGCATTGCCACAAGGCATGAAAAACAGTCCTACACTATGTCAGTGTCGTGGTTTAAACCCAGTCAGGTAACTTGTTCACTCACTCCCAGTGAGTGGTGCCGAGCTGACAACAATCAAGGTCCGTGTTCGTCTCCCCCCCCCTCCCTGCACCGGGGCTCTCCCCTTCCCCGCTCCCGGAGGAACGGGGAGGAGGATCGAGAGAGTGCAACTCCTACGGGTTGAGACAAGAACAGTCCAGCAACAAATCACCACCACTACTATCAGCTAAAACAATGATAAGGGAAAATAACAAGGGAAGAGAATACGATACCACCGGCCAAGAAAACGAGTTCCACCCGGAAGCCCTGTCCTTCCGGGTAACTCCCAGTTACCCCCCACCCCGGGCATGACGTGCTGTGGTATGGAATACCTCCCCGGCTAGCCCGGGTCAGGCGCCCCGCCTCTGCTTCCTCACAGCCTCCCCTCTTCCCTGGCAGAGCATGAGCCTCACAGAGTCCTTGGTCAGGGTAAACATCACTTAGCAACAACCGACAACATCGGCTTCACCAACGCTGTTCTCAAAACTAGAAGTCAAAACACAGCACTGCACCAGTTAACACAAAGGAAAAAAACATGATTGCTACTGCTGAACCCAGGACATTATCCACCCCTTATTCCATACCATTCACGTCGTGCTCAGATCCCACATTTTCAATACACCATCGCTCTCCCACATATATACATCCATATACATACAGACCAAGAGGAAAAAAAAATCATTTTCTTAGTGCATGGACCAATCCCTATAATGCTGCCGAGTCCATCCGGTCCATGATGGCTTGAAAGTTCCCCCACCCATCGCTCTCAGTGTAGTTTTTAACAGCCCATTGTACCGTTCGATTTTCCCAGAGGCTGGTGCATGGTAGGGGATGTGATATACCCACTCAATGCCATGCTCTTTGGCCCAAATATCTATAAGGTTATTCCGGAAATGAGTCCCATTGTCTGACTCAATTCTCTCTGGGGTGCCGTGTCGCCACAAAATCTGTTTCTCAAGGCCCAGGATGGTGTTCCGGGCAGTGGCATGGGGCACAGCGTATGTTTCCAGCCACCCGGTGGTTGCTTCCACCATGGTAAGCACATGGCGCTTGCCTTGGCGGGTTGGTGGCAGTGTGATATAGTCAATCTGCCAGGCCTCCCCATATTTATACTTCAACCATCGTCCTCCATACCAAAGAGGCTTTAACCGCTTGGCTTGTTTAATTGCAGCACATGTTTCACACTCATGAATAACCTGGGCAATAGTGTCCATTGTTAAGTCCACCCCTCGGTCACGGGCCCATCTATATGTTGCATCTCTGCCCTGATGGCCTGAAGTGTCATGGGCCCACCGGGCCAAAAATAATTCACCTTTATGTTGCCAATCTAAGTCCATCTGAGCCACTTCAATCTTAGCCGCTTTATCCACTTGTTGGTTGTTCTGGTGTTCCTCAGTGGCCTGACTCTTGGGTACATGGGCATCTACATGACGTACCTTCACCACCAGGTTCTGCACCCGGGCAGCAATATCTTTCCACAGTGCAGCAGCCCAGATGGGTTTACCTCTGCGTTGCCAGTTGCTCTGCTTCCATTGCTTCAACCACCCCCACAGGGCATTTGCCACCATCCATGAGTCAGCATAGAGATAAAGTACTGGCCGCTTTTCTCGTTCAGCAATGTCCAGGGCCAGCTGGATGGCTTTCACCTCGGCAAATTGACTCGATTCACCCTCTCCTTCAGCAGTTTCTGCAACTTGTCGTCCAGGACTCCATACAGCTGCCTTCCATCTCCGATGCTTTCCCACAATACGGCAAGAGCCATCAGTAAACAAGGCATACTGCTTTTCACTTTCTGACAGTTTATTATATGGTGGGGCCTCTTCAGCACGCACCACCTCCTCCTCTGGTGACATTCCAAAATCTTTGCCCTCTGGCCAGTCCATGATGACTTCTAGAATGCCTGGACGACTGGGATTTCCTATTCGAGTTCGTTGTGTAATTAGTGCAGCCCATTTACTCCATGTAGCATCAGTTGCATGATGTGTAGAGGAGACCCTGCCTTTGAACATCCAGCCCAGCACGGGCAGCCGGGGTGCCAGGAGGAGCTGTGCTTCAGTGCCAATCACTTCCGAAGCAGCTCGAACCCCTTCATACGCTGCCAGTATCTCTTTCTCAGTTGGGGTATAGCTGGCCTCAGATCCTTTGTATCCCCGACTCCAAAAGCCGAGGGGTCGACCTCGAGTCTCCCCTGGAGCTTTCTGCCAGAGGCTCCAGGTAGGACCGTTCTCCCCAGCTGCAGTGTACAGCACATTTTTTACATCTGGCCCGGTCCGGACAGGTCCAAGGGCTACTGCATGAACTATCTCGCGTTTAATTTGCTCAAAGGCTTGTTGCTGCTCAGGGCCCCATTTAAAATCATTCTTCTTCCGGGTCACATGATAGAGAGGGCTTACAATCGAACTGTAATTTGGGATGTGCATTCTCCAGAACCCCACTGCACCCAAGAAAGCTTGCGTTTCTTTCTTATTAGTTGGTGGAGACATTGCTGTTATCTTGTTGATCACATCTGTGGGGATCTGTCTACGTCCATCTTGCCATTTTATTCCCAAAAATTGAATCTCCTGTGCAGGTCCCTTGACCTTACTCCGTTTTATGGCAAAACCGGCTTTCAGCAGGATTTGGATTATTTTCCTCCCTTTCTCAAAGACTTCTTCCGCTGTATCGCCCCACACAATAATGTCATCAATGTATTGCAGGTGTTCTGGAGCTTGCCCCTGTTCCAGTGCAGTCTGGATCAGTCCATGGCAAATGGTAGGGCTGTGTTTCCACCCCTGGGGCAGTCGGTTCCAAGTGAACTGGACACCCCTCCAAGTAAAAGCAAACTGTGGCCTGCACTCTGCTGCCAAAGGAATGGAGAAAAATGCATTGGCAATATCAATCGTGGCATACCACTTGGCTGCCTTTGACTCTAGTTCATACTGAAGTTCTAGCATGTCCGGTACGGCAGCACTCAATGGTGGTGTGACTTCATTCAGGCCACGATAGTCTACTGTTAGTCTCCATTCTCCATTAGACTTTCGCACTGGCCATATGGGGCTATTGAAGGGTGAGCGGGTCCTGCTGATCACCCCCTGACTCTCCAGTCTACGGATCAGCTGATGGATGGGAATCAGGGAGTCTCGGTTGGTGCGATATTGCCGCCGGTGCACTGTTGTGGTCGCAATTGGCACTTGTTGTTCTTCAACTTTCAGCAACCCCACAGCAGAGGGATCTTCTGAGAGACCAGGCAAGGTGGACAGCTGCTCAATTTCCTCAGTCTCCAAAGCAGCAATACCAAAAGCCCACCGGTACCCTTTTGGGTCTTTGAAGTACCCTCTCTTGAGGTAGTCTATGCCGAGGATGCATGGAGCCTCTGGACCAGTCACAATAGGGTGCTTTTGCCACTCCCTCCCAGTCAGGCTGATTTCAGCCTCCAGCACAGTCAACTCTTGGGATCCTCCTGTTACTCCAGAAATATAGATGGGTTCCACCCCTTGACAGCTTGATGGCATCAGGGTACACTGTGCACCGGTATCTACTAGAGCCTTATACTTCTGTGGGACTGATGTGCCAGGCCATCTGATCCACACAGTCCAGTAAATCCGATTGTCCCCTACCTCCACCTGGCTGGAGGCAGGGCCCCTCTAATGGTCGTCACAGCATTGGACACTTAAGTCGTGTTGAAAGGGATTATTCTTCGTTATCACAGGAGCTGGAGTAAAATCAGCTCTTCCACTCCATCTGGGAAACTGCTCACCAGAGACTGAAGCCGTAGCTCTCATGGGACGATCAGTCTTGGCCCTTGCTCCCCTCTTCAGTTCACTCACCCGTTCCTCCAAAGCTGAAGTAGGTTTTCCATCCCACTTTGTCATGTCTTCTCCGTGATCCAGCAGGTAAAACCATAGGGTACCCCGTGGCGTATACCTTCTGTATCTCCTCTCTTGAACAATAGGACGTCTTTTGTTAATAGCTGAGACGCGTGTTGGTACACGTGAGGAGCTGGATAAATCAGATACATCGTCCCTCAATTTGTCGAGGTCCTGGGACAGTTTTTTCACAGCTGAGATGATGGAAGGAGTGAGATTGTCTTCGAACTCTCGGAGTTTATGAACCATTTCATCCACTGTTAGTGGTACTATGTCATTCCAGGTCACTGTTGCCAATGAATGGGCATATGATGACGGTGCATTCCGTGTAAGTTTTCGCCACATGGGTCGTGTACATTCAACTTCATCTGGATCTATAGGTGTATCCCCGTTATTCGGCTTGATGTGATAGATCATCTCTACGATGGCCGATTCCCTCAGAGACTGGATGCCTTTGTCTATAGTAGTCCACTTGGCCGAACGACTCGTAACATCGTCCTTGTACGGAAACCTTTCTTTCACAGCTGCCAAGAGCCTCCTCCAAAGGCTGAGGGACTTTTTCTCTCTTGCAATTGCTTTGTCAATTCCCCCTTCTCTAGCAAGTGATCCCAGCTGCTTGGCTTCTGTACCTTCTAGTTCGTGACCATCGGCCCCATTGTCCCAGCATCGGAGTAACCAGGTGATGATGTGCTCCCCTGGTTGACGGGTAAAATCTTTTCGCATATTCCGCAGCTCGGTTGAGGTCCGAGGTCGAGAAGTTACCTCTTCTTCTTCTTCTTCGTCATGTGAGGATGACTCCTGATCAGATTCTGGACCGGGTGGTGAATTCATTGGTTCTTCATCTCGCTTCACCCTTTTTGCCTCCTTTTTGCTTGTTCTCTTGCGTACAGGGGCAACTGATATTGGTACGAATTGGTCCTCTGGTTTGGCTGCAGTGATTATCACTGTGGTTTGAGTGGCGACTGTACTTGTTGCTGGGGGTGGTGTAGCTACCGTGCTTGGAGCTGGGGTAACCGCGCTGTCTGTTGCAGTTGAAGTTTGAGCAGCTGCTGTACTTGCCACTGGGGTAGCTGCGCAGTTCATTGCAGCCAAAGTTTGAGTAGCGACTGTCACTTTGCCCTCAAATCCGCCGACATTCTTTTCCTTTTGAAGGTGCTGGATAGTGTTGAACAAGGCCCTGTAAGCATAGGCCAAGCCCCAGCACGTTGCCGTGATTTGTCCATCTCTGGTATGGCCAGAATGACCACACACCTCATTTAAGTGTTTTACTAATTCTTCTGGATTTTGCAGTTGTTCGGTAGTGAAATTCCAAAATACTGGAGGGGCCCACTGACCTAGATACTTGCCCATACTATCCCACACACCCTGCCACTCATGGCTGTCCAGCCTCTGGGAAAATCTCTCGGTCCTCCTACATCGTCGTTTGACCCCAGACAAGACCCAAACCTGAATCTGCTTAACTCTTGAAATCAGTAGTGGGCAAAACACACTCTGTATGCGTGTTAGCATGGTGATTCCCATCACCATCAGCAAACAAGTCTCAAGAGCATTAAAAGGCCATTTAAAAAATTCAAAACTCTCAAATGTAAATGGTCTGGGGGGACGACTAGGAGGGTAAAAGGATGTCTCCTTCACAGGTTGAGCACCTGAGAAGGAGAAAAAAGATGTGTAATTGCTAAGCACCTCCATCATATACCTCCCAAAGTATAAAGGTGGTGACCACACTGGGAACATAAACCAGATCAGTTTCATGATCAATGATTCTATTGTATTACAAGTCATTACCATAAAGTACAATGGGATAAAAACCTTAGCCCAAGCCCCACACCTGAAAAACACTAATACAGCCAATACCGGATGGACGTAAGATATGGTATACTGAAACTGTGAGATCAAGAGGAAAAACCTTGAGAGCCAATAAATCAGCATTGCGACGAGTGACTATCAATCCAGTCAGATCTGTTCTTATCTCAACCCCTCGTGCCCCACGTTGGGCGCCAAAAAGAACTGTCGTGGTTTAAACCCAGTCAGGTAACTTGTTCACTCACTCCCAGTGAGTGGTGCCGAGCTGACAACAATCAAGGTCCGTGTTCGTCTCCCCCCCCCTCCCTGCACCGGGGCTCTCCCCTTCCCCGCTCCCGGAGGAACGGGGAGGAGGATCGAGAGAGTGCAACTCCTACGGGTTGAGACAAGAACAGTCCAGCAACAAATCACCACCGCTACTATCAGCTAAAACAATGATAAGGGAAAATAACAAGGGAAGAGAATACGATACCACCGGCCAAGAAAACGAGTTCCACCCGGAAGCTCCTGTCCTTCCGGGTAACTCCCAGTTACCCCCCACCCCGGGCATGACGTGCTGTGGTATGGAATACCTCCCCGGCTAGCCCGGGTCAGGCGCCCCGCCTCTGCTTCCTCACAGCCTCCCCTCTTCCCTGGCAGAGCATGAGCCTCACAGAGTCCTTGGTCAGGGTAAACATCACTTAGCAACAACCGACAACATCGGCTTCACCAACGCTGTTCTCAAAACTAGAAGTCAAAACACAGCACTGCACCAGTTAACACAAAGGAAAAAACATGATTGCTACTGCGAATTCAACATGTCACAGGTATTCCACATTCTCCCACAGGCCAAGCAATTACTGAACGTACACATAGAACCCTTCAAACTATGTTGCAAAAACAAAAAAGGGGGAGTTCAGGTTTAACCCCAGAAGAACGTATAGTAAAGGTTGTTATGTTTTGAATTTTTTAAATCACTGGAAGGACCTCCTATACAGTGCCATTTTGGGGGTTCTAAGAATTTTGAACAGGGGAAAGCTCATGTTAAAGTATGCAATCTTGAAACTTAAGAATGGGAAGGCCCTTTCCCTTTAATAACCTGAGGACGAGGGTATGCTTGTGTTTCCACAGATAAAGGACCTCGTTAGGTTCGTCCTGCCTTGTCTTCTGTATCTTTATCACAAGAGGACTGATCCTACCGTGGTTTCCTGCCCAGACAAAAGGGAACATCTGTAGCCAATGTGACAGGACAAGACACCCTGTGCCTGTCGATTGCCACACCTATGAGTCCTTTCAGACTGCTGTTGGAAACAATGGCAGCCTTGAAATCTGTGGACATGTGGGATGGCTGGGGGCTATAACTACACAGCTGCAAGAAACTGATTTGTTAAGATCTGTAAAAATGGATATGTATCTGTATTTTCATTATATAGCTTGAAACCAATTGTTAGTGCAGAATGTTAACCATTGTTTAACTGTTTATTTGCTAGGCTAGGAGCATGAGTAATAAAAATTTATTAAGAATGTTTGTTTTGTTTGTTAGTTTTTATTATCTTATGCAGTTTCTTATTAATCGAGGCCTTAAGGAGATGTTGATAGAGAATATACAAAACAAAGAAGAGGGAGATGTGGGGAGTGAAGGTGAACAGTTTGGGAATGAGCTCTGAGGCCTTGGTGCTTGACAAGCGCTGGGGTGGTGATTTGGGGTGTTGAAGGACAGGGAAGGTCGAAGAGCAAACCTTGGGGGGATGGGCCAGGATGTAGTTGTGGCGGGAATCTCAGTTGGAGGCCAGAAAATGTGGGGATTGTGAGAGTGTCTGCATCATTCTGATTGGACCATTTACCTGGAGAGTTTCACAGTGGCCAATGGGATTGAATGTTGTATGTATGTGCAGGTTGGGAAAGTACCGAACAAGGGAATAAAAAGTGCTTGGTGGTAATAAAAAGAGGATTTGAGTCTCTGCATCGATTTGAGTCCCTGCATCAATTTGAGTCCGTGTTGTGAAATGCCACAAGTTTTAGCCACAAGAACCATTTCATTCTCTTTTAGTCTTTTTTTTTTTTTTTAATCTTTGCTCCCAGAAAACAGGAAAGGCATAGCAGGCAAAACTCCTTGCTGCTCACCAGTGCCCACCGTTGCAGAACTATGTACATTATATCTGAAGCTGCAAGATAAGAGGCAGTAGATACTCTCCATGAGAAAAACAGCTCTGCTGCAGTGCTAAGCTTTCCTGAGGTGACTGGTTGTCATGGTTTAAGTGCAGTCAGTAACTCAGACCCACCAGCTGCTCATTCACTCCCCCCCTTTCTTCCCCCCAGCTCCCTAAGGGATGGGGAGGAGAATTGAATGAATGTAACTCCCACAGGTTGAGATAAGACCAGTTCAGCAACTAAGGTATAACACAAATCACTACTGCTACCACCAATAATAATAATGATAAAGGAAATAACAAGGGAAGAGAATACAACCGCTCACCACCCGCCAATACTCACCACTGTCCGACTGAGCAGTGAACTAGTCCTTCCACGTAACTCTCAGTTTACATCCTGGGCATGACATGCTGTGGTATGGAATACCTCTTTGGCTAGTTTGGGTCATGTGTCCTGTTTCTACTTCTTCCTGGCTTCCCCTCTTCCCTGGCAGAGCATGAGGCTCAGAAAGTCCTTGGTCAGACTAAACATTTGAGCAGTAACTAAAAACATTGGTGTTATCAGCACTGTTCCCAGGCCAAAAGTCAAAAACACAGCACTGCACCAGCTACTAAGATGGAGAAAAAATGACTTCTATTGCTGAACCCAGGACACTGGTGTGTGATGAGTATGTATTTATGCAGCCAAAAGAATGGCTTTTCTTCCTGCAAATGAATATAAATCCATGAAATAACCTGTGAGTGAAGTTAGGCACTTTAAGCAAACTCTCCTCCTTTTCCTGATGCTCAACGTGCTTCTTCCCACTAGATGGCACCGAGGATCTGCTGAATCGCAGGCCCTGCACTCTGCTCCTCAACGGCTGGCACACCCTACCTCCCTCTGAGATCTATGCATCAACACGGATCCATTTTTACACCTAGCAATAAACCCCCCAAAATCACTATTCCTAAAAGAATGCCAACACAATTTGCTCCGTTTCCCCCATACCCAGGCTTCTAACTAAACAGCACAGCCACCACGAGCAGTGGGGATGGTTGATGAGCATCCTTCGGGCATCTCCTTGATGCAGATCAAGGGGATCTGCATTGCTCAGTACTTGCCTGAGCTAAGCGGAGAAAAAAAAAAACAAAAACAAAAACAAACACAGCCGCATTGTCACCCTGCTTAGAAGAATATGTATTTGTTACTTGTTTGCATGGGTGCAACATCTCATACAGCTAGTAGAATTGCTGGTCCTGAGCTAACTCCCAGGGGCTCCCAGAGCTCCATGACACCCCAGTAGCTCTCAGTGGCAAATCTCAGAGAGCCATTTAACAGCTCTTTCTTGAAGAGGGATGCCCAGAAGATACACTGTATTCTTTTCCAAACCTCAGCAAGAGCCTGCATGTCAGGATTTTCAATTACATTTTATTTCCATCACATGCAAAGGAAAGTCATCTCCTCTTTTAATCAATAGCTGTCACTGCAAGCCTGTCCCTGCTGTCTAAGTGGTGATGTGGAAATGGCATAGCTCTGAAGTTGTACTTCATAGTTAGGGAGTACTTCTTTTGCAGAGATTTTGTGAGACTGATACTAGTCCAATAGGATTTTTTTTTTGCAAGTCTCCTGAGGGATAAAGTAATGTTACTGATCTTGACCAAGGAAAGAGAATGGGATTTTTGCCATTGAATATGGACAGGTATAATCATTGCTGGGACTGAGAAAAAGGAACAGAATTTACAGCGAAACAGAACTACATGGGTACTTTCACCTCCTGATTTACAAAGCTGGCACTTGAAAACACAAAGTATGTGTACTCTGTGTACAAAACATAGAATGATAGAAATCACAGAGTTGTTGTGGTTGAAAAGAATTTGTAAAATCATTGAGTCCAGCCATTACTATAATCATGCCAAGTTCGCCACTGAACCATGTCAGTGTTCACAGTGAGTGGAGTATGAGGATGGGACTAAAGATGGAGATAAAATACTGAGATGGAAAAAGGTAAAACCATTCTGGGTAAGGGTGGATTTTACCTCAGCTCAAAGTTTCATACCATATGGCCACAGACACTTCGCTATAAAAACAATGGCTCCCTTTATTACACCTACAAAACAGGATCAAAACACATTACTTCAAAATGTCATGGTCAGTGCCAAAACCAGGTGTCATGTGAGGGTCAGTGAATAAAATGCATGAATAACACTCCTTGTTCACAGGAAGGCAGACTCCATTTTTGGGATTTAGCTTATAGCACTAAGTTATATTTCTTGCCTAGAATCACTTACCTCACAACCCTCCAGCTACAACCACTGTAGGATGCTAATTATCACAGAAAATCCTAATTGGAACCAACTTCTGTCAAGAAAAAAACTAGGGCTGATTTTGTACTGGATGAGGCCATTTGTTTCCCAGAAAAAACCCTACTCATTATATCTGCTTGTTCATGTGAATCAGTATTAAGGACTTTCCTTCATGCAAAGTATTTAATGAGATTATTTTGATTTCACAAAAACAACAAGAAAAAACAAACACTGTCAAAAAAAAAAAAAAAGACTAAAAAAAACCACCCACCAAACACAAAAACTTATTTCAAACATCCCTTTCCCTCATTTTTTGGAGCAAAACATTCTATTCTATTCCTCAGAGGCTTTAGACTAGTCTGTTCACAAGAATAGCAGGGTTCCTTCCAGTAGTGCATTAAGCAACATGACTGTGCTGTCACATATTGTTTCTCTTTCATCCTTTTCCCCAAGGGAAAAGCAGCATATGCAATGGAGAGACTCATTTTGCTCCAGTATTCAGTACTAATTGGCTTTTCCTAAACAATGAAGGCATCATGCCCAGGAATATCACGTTGCTGTAGACCAGCTGAGAAGTGACATGAAATACCTGAGGCCAGATCATTGATTGTCAGGAGGGAAATAAGTCTCCAGGCATTTTTGGTTTTCACCTTTATCTAATGATAAAACTTTACATTATTATAGTGTAAACCAAACACAGTATTTTGATTACCTTTAGATTGGCTTTTTCCTTTATAGAATTTTTCTGAATATTCAAAGCCTGATCTGAAGTCCTTTCTGAAATGCAATTTCCACCCAGCTGAATTTGTTACACATCAGTTCTATTATACTTGGCAGATGATCTTTTTCTCCCTTCTGTCTGTAAATTCCTCTGGAGTTTTATAGACAGTGCTAGAAATGGTAATTCAGAAGCTCTGAAAAGAAACTGGTAGCAAATATAAAGAGCTGGAAAGTTGTATCATTGTATACAGAGCATTTCAAAAACAATTTGTGAGAATAAAAGCAGAAAGGTGGGATGTCAGAAAGTGCTTTTCGAAAACCACCCACTGTCTGCCAGACAAGCAAACACAATGATTTTGATCCAATACTGTACTGTGTTGTATTTCCTTCTGCAGTCTGCTCTTTTTAAACATTTTTTAGTTGGTCTTAGTGGCTTTATGCCCTGACATACATTTTACTAGCTAAACTGGGGAAATTTAATTATCTTTTTCTTCTCCTCAATCCTTGGACTTTAGTATCACCTCATTATGAAGTTTCTGGATTATTTGACTCTGATGTTATTTTGAAAGGCAAAGATACCTCCTAGAAACATAAGCAAATTGAATTTTACCTGTCTAGTTGGAGGGTCTGGATAAAACTCTTCCTGCAGAAGGAGACAAGAGAATGCAAACAATATCACTACAAAGGCAGATAAAAACCTTGAAGTGTCTTCAGCAGCAAGTTTATTTTAACAGAGCTCCATCAGTGGTCAATTTGCTGCCCTGTGTTCTGTTCTCCTAAGACTCAGTTGTGTGACTTCTGATTTGAAGTAAACCAGAGTTGCCAGAAGTACCGAAGGACCGGCTAGTATGGCAAGAACAACACATACATCTGAAGTTATAAGGATCATTGCTGGGGTCTGTAGTTAAAACAGGCATCTTCCAGCTCTGTGACAACTAAAGTTTTACTGCAAGTTGGTGAAAGACACACCAGTTTCAAGATCAACGTCCACACTGAAAAATGCAAAATAACTGCTCTTCTTTCATGTTTGGCATGTTTTCCCTATCCTATTAATTTCCATTATATTAATTTAGGTTTCCATGGTCAAAAAATGTCATTAAAGCCTTTTTTTTTTTTTTAATGTTGAAAGAAACATGTAGAATTTGTAATATAGAATCATAGAATCATACTGACAGGGATGGAGCATTCACAAGCTCCCTGGGCAACCTATTCCAGTGCCTCACCACCCTAACAGGAAAGAATTTCCTCCTTATATCCAATCTAAACTTCCCCTGGTTAAGTTTTAAACCGTTACACCTTGTCCTGTCACTACTCTGTCTCCCCAGCATCAATATAGGCCCCCTTCAGATACTGGAAGGCTGCTCTGAGGTCTCCATGCAGCCTTCTCTTCTCCAGGCTGAACAGCCCCAACTTTCTCAGCCTATCTTCATACAGGAGGTAGGAAGACTGGCTGTTCGTACCCTTAAATCTTACCCCTTACAAAGGTCTGTAGCATATATTAATTACTAAAGATTGATGAAAACAAGTGATCAAAAGGTGTTAGACAACAGCTGTTTGACAGTAGTGACCTTTTTTTTTGCTTTTATTGACTCCTGAAATCTTTTCTTCTCCTTTGTAGCATGTGAACATCATGTGCTAAAGAAAGCACTGGGAAATGTGCCCAGAAGCAGAGTATTAGCCATGGCAGTACTCATCTAGAAGAGGAACTGAGGACTACCTGGGTGTCTCTTTCTGTCTGCCTAAATTACGTGCAACTTGTGCTCAAGTTTCATGCATAGTTCATGCTATGTCTGTCTGTGAGACATCCACATCTGACTCAGCCACTCCCAGTTTTTGTAAATTGAGACTTACTCAACATGGTTAATAGAGACTAGATGCGATTTATTTCATTCTAAAGTAAAAAATAAAAATCAGTCAAATGAGTCACTCCCAGGATCTCTTTACTCTACATGGACTAGAACAGAGGCTTGGGCGACTAATTCAGGTTAAGACGTCTAATTCGTAGCTGTTTAATACTGGACAATAATGTATTGTTATGGTTTCTTAGCATCTCTAAATCTATATTTCAGCATTAGTATTTTTCTTTTTGTTAATGTTATAAAACTCTACTTCTTACATTTTTAATGAAATATTCGAATTACCATTAGGGGAAAAAAAAAAAAAAAAAGCTTTTTTCCAGGTTGCGAATTTTAGTAAAGTTCTTCAAAATTATCTTTATATTTAAGTACTTTGTCTCTTCTGTAACTCTCTCATTTTTCATTTCTGGGCAAACAAGTCACCTCCATCCCAGACAGATATGCTCAACTATTGAGTAATTTTCAACAACATGCCTAAATCACAGTATCACACAGTATGTTAGAGATTGGAAGGGACCTCGAAAGATCATCTAGTCCAATCCCCCTGCCGGAGCAGGAACACCTAGATAATGTTACACAGGAATGCGTCCAGGCGGGTTTTGAATGTCTCCAGGGAAGGAGACTCCACAACCTCCCTGGGCAGCCTGTTCCAGTGTTCCGTCACCCTCACTGAGAAGAAGTTTCTTCTCAAGTTTAAGTGGAACCTCTTGTGTTCCAGTTTGTACCCATTACCCCTTGTCCTATCATTGTTTGCCACTGAGTAGAGCCTGGCTCCATCCTCGTGACACTCCCCCTTTATATATTTATAGACACTTATAAGGTCACCCCTCAGTCTCCTCTTCTCCAAACTATCGAGACCCAGCTCCCTCAGTCTTTCCTCATAAGGGAGATGTTTCACTCCCCTAATCATCTTCGTTGCCCTGCACTGGACTCTCTCCAGCAGCTCCCTGTCCTTCTTGAACTGAGGGGCCCAGAACTGGACACAATATTCCAGATGGGGTCTCACCAGGGCAGAGTAGAGGGGAAGGAGGACCTCTCTCAACCTACTAACCACCCCCTTCTAATACACCCCAGGATGCCATTGGCCTTCTTAGCCACAAGGGCACAGTGTTGGCTCATGGTCATCCTGTTGTCCACTAGGACCCCCAGGTCCCTCTCCCCTACACTGCTAACAGGTCGTTCCCCAACCTATACTGGAACCTGGGGTTGTTCCTGCCCAGATGCAGGACTCTACACTTTCCCTTGTTATATTTCATCAAGTTACTCCCTGCCCAACTCTCCAGCCTGTCCAGGTTTCGCTGGATGGCAGCACAGCCTTCTGGCGTGTCAGCCACTCCTCCCAGCTTAGTGTCATCAGCAAACTTGCTGATAGTACACTCAATTCCCTCATCTAAATCATTGATGAATATATTAAATAATACCGGTCCCAGTACTGACCCTTGAGGCACTCCACTAGTTACAGGCCTCCAACTAGACTCAGCCCCATAGACTACAACTCTCTGGCTTCTCTCCTTCAGCCAGTTCGCAGTCCACCTCACTACCTGATCATCCAGTCCACACTTCCTCAATTTAGCTGTGAGGATGCTGTGGGAGACTGTGTCAAATGCTTTGCTGAGGTCAAGGTAGACCACATCCACCGCTCTGCCATCATCCATCCACCGTGTTATTTCCTCATAAAAGGCTAAGAGATTGGTCAAACATGATTTCCCCCTGGTGAAGCCATGTTGACTGCCCCTCATAACCTTCTTATCCTTGATATGCCTTAAGATGGTACCAAGGATAAGGTGTTCCATCACTTTCCCAGGGATGGAGGTGAGGCTGACCGGTCTATAGTTACCCGGGTCCTCCTTCTTGCCCTTTTTGAAGACTGGAGTGACATTTGCTTTCCTCCAGTCCTCAGGCACCTCTCCCGTTTCCCAAGACTTGGTAAAGATGATGGAGAGTGGTCTAGCAATGACTTCCGCCAGTTCCCTCAGCACCTGCGGGTGCATCCCATCTGGACCCATGGATTTATGGATGTCCAGATTGCTCAACTGGTCTCTAACCCATTCCTCATCGACTAAGGCAAACCGCTCCGTCGACCTGACTTCATCTAAGGTCTCAGGGGTACAGGGCTCTTCAGGACTGCCTGCAGCAGAGTAGACAGAGACAAAGAAGGCATTCAGTAACTCTGCCATCTCTGTATCTTCTGTCACCAGGGCACCCATCTCGTTCATCAGTGGGCCTACATTGCCTCTGGTGTTAGTTTTGTCTGCCATGTATTTGAAAAAGCTCTTTTTGCTGTCCTTGACCCTTCTTGCCAGGTTTAATTCTAAGGATGCCTTAGTCCTCCTAGCTGCCTTCCTACATCCTCTAGCAGCAGCCTTATATTCCTCCCAAGTGGCCATCCCCTCCTTCCATGACCTGTAAACTCTCCTCTTCCACGTGAGCATACCCAGCAATTCCCTATTTAGCCACGCAGGTCTCTTGGCCCTCTTCCTTTACTTCCTACGTGTTGGGATGCTCCAATCTTGAGCACGGAAAAAGCAGTCCTTGAATGTCAACCAACTATCTTGGGCCCCTTTACCTTCAAGCAGCCCTGCCCATGGGATTTCCCCTAGCAATTGCTTGAAAAGGCCAAAGTTTGCCCTGCTAAAGTCCAGGGTTGCAATTCTACTTGCTATTCTACTAGTCCTGCCACACAAGATCCTGAACTCCACCATCTCGTGGTCGCTGCAACCAAGGCAGCCCTCAACCCTTACTGCTTCGACCAGATCCTCCTTGTTAGTGAGGATGAGATCCAGCAGCGCTCCTCTCCTGGTCGGCTCATCCACCATTTGCAGGAGGAAGTTATCATCCATACACTGGAGGAACCTCCTGGACTGTGGCTGGGTTGCCGAGTGGTCCTTCCAGCAAGCATCAGGGAAGTTAAAATCCCCCACGACAACCACGGCCTGTGACTGTGAGGCCGCTCTCAGCTGCCTGTAGAAGGCCTCGTCAACTTCCTCACCCTGATCCAGTGGTCTGTAACAGACACCTAAAACAGTATCCCCCCTGCCAGCCTGCCCCTTAATTCTCACCCACAGACTCTCAACTCGCTCATCATCTGTCCCTGGACAGAACTCGGTGCATTGTAGTTCCTCCCGCATATAAAGAGCAACCCCACCACCCTTCCTGGCTGGCCTGTCTTTCCTGAAAAGGACATAGCCCTCCATGACTATATTCCAGTCATGTGAGCTGTCCCACCACATCTCTGTAATTGCCACCAGATCATAGTCTCCTGACTTAACACAGGTTTCCAACTCCTCCTGCTTATTTCCCATGCTGCGCGCATTGGTGTACAGGCATTTCAGGGAGCGAGCTGAGCACACCGATTTCACCCTAGGATTGTAGGAGGCCTCCCAGTCTTCATTAAAGCTATCCTTTAGGGACATGATGGCCAAATGAAAAGGATTCACACCCAGCCCTTGGGCCAACAACTGACATGCTGTTTTAACTCATCTACAAGCATAGAAGTATTTTCTTTACTAGTGCAAACTTTGCAAGAATTAGCCTTATAATCTGCATTATAATTCACAAATTTCAATTAGTTTCCCAGACACAATAGATCTGTCTGCATGGCAACTGATTCCTCATAGAAAACTAGCTATGTTAAAAACCTTCAAACACTGATATGCAAGTAAATGGAAATTAATATAAAGTAATCTTTTGTGTGAATACTTCATCAGGCTACTTTTTTTGCCATCCTAAATTTGTCTAAAACTTAATGGGAATTAATTCCAAAGCATTTATGGAGGTTTTACATTTAGAACTAACCTAGTGTGCAAAAGGGTTTAGAGAAGATCTGCAGCTAATGTGGCACCAGTGTAATGAAAAAAAACTAATTAAAAGAGCACCTAGGTGTTCCTCAGCCCTTCAAAGTCACCTCTCTGGAATCACAAAAAATTTCATCACGAAAGAAAAAGCCAATATGAAAATACCCAAATAAAAGGCAGAAAAGATATTCAGCTTTCTAAGTGGATGAGAAATTAAAATATAATTGCTAGAGGCTGGTCTACTGAGACCAAGCTTGTAAAAACTTATTCCAGTGTAGACCTTTTAATAACAAAGGTACTTAATCTGAGAATAATGACAAAAAAATGAGTAGGTCAGGATCATTCCTGAGAGCAGGAATTCTGGAGTGTTGCAGAATGAGAACTGATAACCCCAAGGGAATATTCTGGTGCTATTTACGGTTATAGTGTTGCTTTGGAAGACATTTCTCTACCAGTAGATTGAGGCACAAAGGAAGAGTGAACTTTAAGTACCATTTAGTAGTATTTCAGTGCCGTAAAGCTGCTGCCTGAGGGAGGGTTGATATTCACTGACAGATGGAAGGTCCATCCAGCAGTGTTAGGAAGCGGAGAGGTAGACTAAAAGTACAGAGCTCAGGTGACTGCAGGAGTTAGGGGTACTATAGCAAAAGTTTTGTCTCTGAATGCAGAATGTTTATCATTTTCAGAAATGCAAAAACTGGTTTTCATTGCTGAGTTTAAATCAAATACATAAAATGTTGTCTGACACTGGTTTAAATTGTTTCGAATAGTAAAGTACCCTGGGACCTTTACTGCATGAAAGATAGTACCTCAAAGTGCTTTACTGTTGTAATTTCCATGGAAATTAACATTTACTTGCATGGTTATCACACTTTCCTTGTGACTTAATGTATAACCATCTAAATCCCTCTGAAATACAGTCACTGAGGTATCATCAATTTGACTCAAGATTTGATCTACATTTCTGCTTGAGTTTGCTGAATACTTTTGTTTTTTCTCCTAGTGGTAAGCTATACAAGTTACTGCTGAACTGAACTTTAAAATTCAGCAGCCATTTCCTCTTATTTGCTTTTTGTTCCCCATCTATTCAGGTTCTTGCCTATCCCTCTTCCTGTGTTCACTTCGGGCACTTAATATTTGTATGCTGTTCACAGCACCAGTTGAAACCCACAGAATGAAAATCCGTGAAGAATTTTATCCATGCTCCACACCCAGACAAATCTGAGGACAAGTGGCAATCTTCACAGCATTGAATTAAGGGTTCCCAGGAGCCAGAGCTCAGCAATGACCTTCCTCACCGGTGCAGGTTCATGGGGCTTTGTTCTATGAGCCATTATTGCCTAGTAGACTTCATAGCATCTTAAATTTGCTGTTCACCAAACCTTTACAGTCTTCTGCTATTCCAACCTGCTCATCATTCACAGCCTCCTGACAGCCTCTCACCATGCTGCATCAATGTCCAAATGTTCAAACAAGCTGTCTGTGGACATTATTTTGCAGTGTTCAGTTTTGTTACCTTTGTTTTCGAGAGTATTCTTGATAACTTTTACCAAAACTTATATTCCGGCAGTTGTGAGAGCATAACCACGGACTTCTGAATGCTACAGCAAAAATTTAGAACACCCTCATCCAATCATGGGTGCTCATACCTGTGATACTAAATATTTATCTCATTAACAAAAGGTAAGGAATCTGACTTGAGATGTAGTGCCAAGAAATTGCTGGAAAATTTCTCCACAAGACGGTCTTTTTGTAACAGTAAATAAGAAAGGGGTTAGTCCATCTCACAATAGCAAAAGGAATGTGGACAACTAAAACACCGAGGAAGCCCACTCCAGAGTGACCTATTTCAGACAGTTTAGTGCTGGTATTCTTTTCAGGTTGTGCCAAGTGAGGTTTAGAATGGATGTTAGGAAAAAATTCTTCACTGAAATGTTCGTCAGGCATTGGAACAAGTCTCCCACTGAATTCCTTTGGTCCTTCTTTCATTGCGCTGTACCATAGGCATATGCAGAGATACCTCTCAGCATACTTACTGTTATGATTCTAATAAAATGCTTGTATATTAAATCACATTACTTGTAAAATCTATCACATAACATTAGCTACTGAAGATTCAGGAACTGTGCAAGAAGTGGTATACATTGGGTACATGACTAGGCAAACATTTGCAAAGGAAGGAAAGGGACCATGTCTCTCATATGGTGGATGATCTTTTGCTCCAGTGTGCCACCACTGGGGACAGTGACAGATATTTTTAAGAGGCAAACAGGAAATAAAAGAAGCTGTTAAATGTCTCTGGAGCATCTTGGAACACCAAATTAACAGTGAATGGCCCAGACTCATAGGTAACTGCTCACAGTTCAGTGTTCAGTTCAGTGACTAATCTATACTTAACACCAGAGCCACTGCTGTAAAGTATAAATTAAACACTGCATCCCACTGTTACATCTTTCTATCACTGCTTGCATTTTTGTAAATTTGTGTTATTTCTAGATGGAAGTGGCCTTCTTTCTTTATCTTACCAGAAACAAAATCAACCTCCAGTTCCTCTGGAAACACTGTATTTTGTATGTATAGGATTATAGTCTAAATGACCTAGCCTTTACAAAAGTCAAGACAGGTCAAGAGCCCAGCAATGAATCCATAACACAAAATAGAGCTGAAAAGTTCAGGAACTCATACAGCTGAGTTCCTGACTATAAACTTTCTTAGACTGTTTATACTATCTTCATCCAGAGCTTTCCTTCTAAAACCCATGGTAAGAAAGACATCCACACTTAATCAGCCTATGCTTCTCTCAAAATTTTTAACACCTAATAATGATCCTTACAGAATGGCATGTTGTTTTCAAAGTATTGCTTTAATTTTCTTTTCTATACACAGAAATAATCAACTTCACCAAGGATTAGTATTAATTTTGGAATTCATTCACTCAACTACTACTTATCTTTTTGTAAAAATGATACACCTAATTTATAGGAGATATGTTATTTCAATGCAGATGTTTTATTACTAAAGATAGGTGAAACAATATGATATTAACATCAGACAAGTTAATATTAAACAGCAGTTGCAGCAGACCAGGGCACTGAGCTAAGACTCAGAAACTCCAGTCTTTATATGGTTAGGCCAATGACATGTGAGACCTTGGACAAGTCACATCATCCCAGAATGCCTCATCTTTCCTACCTGTTGACTGGGTGCTAATAATAAAAAGACATAACAAAATAAGATGTGCTTAAAGTGCTAGAGAGGAGATAGATATCATCATTAGAAATTCAAAATTGTCTGGCAGGAATCATTATATGGCAGGAATCATTATAAGTGGCCTTACAAAGCGTCACAGAAAGCAGAGAAAATGATATTTAAATTTCTGCTTATTTTTACTGGTGCTCTGCTTTAAGTTGGTGCTAATATCAATTAAGTATATTCAGCAGCTTTGACATTCTGTACTTGACAAATTGATGAAGTTCTGATAATGCAGCACAGTTTTCCTTCTCAAAACTCCTTTAAAAAAAAAAAAAAAAGACTTTTAATTACTATGCAACCATGCAACCATGGGTTTTACTTTTATTAAAGTAACCATTGAGATCTTGACAATGCTTGACACACTCCATATGAATTTAATTAACTTTGTCATTCCTTTTTTATTAGCTGCAGTAAAGTAGGAGAGAACAGAGAAGAAAGAAATTTCAGTTTTATACATAGTAACAGATGCTCTTGGTAGCACAGCAAAATTCTGACTTTGTTAACTTAATGAGAATATCCTAATTAATCAACACTTAGTTCTGAAGTCAGAATATTTTTTTTGGATCTGATGCAATAAGTTCTGAATCAACTTAATTATTTCAGACTTGGCAAAAGGAAAGAGTTGTGAAGACACATGTTAATTGATTTATGTTGGATTTTTACCAATGGTGAACCTGCTGTTCAATAACAATAGTAACAATAACATCCTAATACCTCTGCATTTCAGAAAAGAAAAAAAATCTTCCCTCTAAAAAATAATAGCAAGCACAGAAAACGAGAATAATGCATATATCAATCCCTCAATCAATCACATCTGTTTAATTTAAAACTGAAAACAGTATTTTTGTGTTGTAAGATTATACTATGTTATTTGGTGTTGTAGACATCTTAGCAAATGTGGAATTCATGATGAGGTAATTCAGGAAACTTGTTAAGTTCATTCACTTCTGCTGGCAGGATAAATTAGAGTATCAATTGTCCTTGTCCTACAGTGTGGCAAATCTCCGGGGTTTCATCCCACCAACTGATTATCAATGCTGGTTCCACCCTAGCACAAATTTAAATCACCACTTTTGTCCTATTTCCTTTTCAGTCAGACATTCTAGAAATTAAATGTAGCTGAAAATTGTGAGGAAGACTCAGAAGTAGAACAGATTTTTTTTTTTTTTTACTTCTAGTAGTCTGTTATTTTTCAGGCTTATATCATAGCATAATTCATGTTGGAAGGGACCTTAGCAGATTTCTATTCCAACCTTCTGCACAAGGCAGGGTCCCCCTGAATTCAGACCATCCTTCTGTGGGTTTTCTCCAGTTCAGTCTCCTCTTGGGTGAAAGATTTCACAGATTTTCTGGGCAACCTACTCTAATGCCTGATGGCCCTCATGCGGAGAAATATTCCTTTATGTCAAATTGTAACCACCTGAATTTCAGATTTTGACCATTATGTTTGTCCTTCTGCCATGAACTTCATTAATGAGTCTCTATCTACTCAGAAACCTCTTGCAGGTATGGGAAGGATGCTGTCAGGTCTCCCCAAAGGTATATCTGCTACTGGTTGATTAAACTCTCTTCCCTCAGTTTCTCCTCACAGGGCTCATGCTCTGGCGCCAGATATTTTGTCGGCATTTGCCAGGATCACTGCAGCTTATCATTGTCTTTCTTGAAGTCCAAAACTGGATCGCCTTACACAGAGAAAAATGAATATGTGTATGTCTTTATAAAGCAAGACAATTTAAACTACAGTACTAGCCATCTTTCTAAAACTCAGCACTTTACAGAATTTTAGCAGTATATGTTGAATGAAAATATATTTAACATTAATTGATTTAGTTTTGGTATACCCATTTTTCTCTGATTAAAATCATAAAGTTTCATATTACCCAGGAATTAAACTTCACACAATTAAAATCTATACCAAAAGCACAGTGTATCAGCTTTTATAGCAAAAGCCTGCTAAGAGATCTCTAGATATATTAGCAAGCTCTATGACTATGTTACATGATGATTTATTGTTATAAAACACATGGAAAAAATTCTTTTTAATATCTTCCATTTGTATGAAAGGTGAAACCTTGCTTCTTATCAACACCTCTGGAAGATTTTTCATGAACTTCTACAGGAGTCATAATTCATCCAGAATGTACAAACAGTGCTGCTGTCTGAATATGAATCCAAGCACCAAATTATAAATAACAAATGTAGAATGTGAATTGAAAGCTAGGCAAACATTTTACAAAATGTGATGCCTGGATTATTTCCTAGACCCTGTATGAGAAACAGAAATCAGCATGGCTTAAACAGCCATCAGTTGCTTTAGGAGCCTCTTTATTTCTGTAGGAGGTGCTGTGGGTCATGCCCATCCTATCTGCATCTTTCTGTTACACATGTTTTCTAACATCAGCCATAGCACCTCTCCTGCAATAAGGAAGCAGCAGGTATAAGATTAACACTGCTGATAGCTGCTTCTGATTTACACTTTTATTTCTCTTCCTAATTACTGTGCATTATTAAACATGCTGAGAACAAAGGCATTGGGTTAAGCCTCTACAACTGAAAATCAGACAGAAGACTTTTTAGACACTTTTTAGACACTGAAATTTTTGTAAAAATCACATTACAGTGAAATGAGACTGCTAGAACAATGAGCTGAAATAAACAAAAAGCTAAAGTTTTAGTGAAGAGACAAAACCAGCTATTACCAGTTCTCATGTCCATTGGCCTTACCAGTTCTCAAGGAGCTGTAAATGCTATAGACTATAAAAACATTATATTTTGTGCTGAATTTCCACATATCAACTACCAAGGTGATGGTGGATGATGATTATATGGGGCTACAAAGCACAAAGATGATTTTCTCTGGCTATTCAGTGCTGTCTGGACAAGACTTGCCAAGCTTTGGATCCCAGGCTCTGTGTTTCCCTGTCACACCCATGCCCTGAATTTTGGACTTCATTCTTGCTTTTTTCCTCTTTCTTGATTTTTCTAGTCTGGATCTTTCCTCAAGGCATCATGTCAAAGTTGGCAGTTGTTCACCCAGGAGCAGGTCTCCCATTGGCAGTTGGCCATCCTTGAAATCACTGTTATCTGAGTGAAAACAAAACATTGCCAGTGCAGTGTTGTCAGCAAAAGGCATGCTGTTAGTGCTGAAAAATGGTTTATGTTCTTTCTTGAAAAAATACAGCAAAAAAGAAAGCCAACTTGACTTCCCGTGAGGACACATGTGAGCCTCTCAGCTCACTTCCCAAATGGCAAATGCCACAGAGCTGAACGGGTATCTCTGCCATAGAGGGCATGACAAAGCATTTGGCTCTTCAGCTCCCTGGTGCTTTAAGAATCACCCTACCCTATCCAGGCAGAGGAGAATTGTCATCATTGCACACCCACTGCCAGGCTATAGTTCAAAGGCAAAGCTCAGCTTCAAACTTACACTCTCCCATATGCATCTGTACTTTTTCCTGTAAACAAAGAGAATTGCCTCTTGCTAGTCAGACACACCTTTAACAGCAGCTGAGCAACAAAAGAAAGAAGCTGCATCTTATTTCATAATTTAACGCATGCATCCCAGTTGCTCCTGTCTGCCCCCCAGAAGCACCATAAAACATCTTTCACATAGAAGCAAGGCATCTTCTTCCATTTAAAGGCACAGAATGCAAGAAGTTGTAACTGGTAAGTGTGATATGCTTTTTGCAACCATGATGGAGTAGAGACATCAGTGTAATGGGTAATAATGAAAAGCAAAATCAGCAAGCAAGTCTCTATAGGCATATAGACTAAACTGACTGTGTGACATTTCAATTTTGAATGAATGCCATAAAGTGCAGAAAATACAGGTTTAATGAATGTATCTACATAAAAGCATAAATAAGAAAAACCTTTTTGGTGCAGTGTTTATATTTACATCACATCAGTTACAAATGAAATTTATTCCAGGATGTGCTTCTGATACAAATGACTTTTCAGTAGAGAAATATTATCCATAATCATCAGATCACTGAGAACAAAAAGGATCCGTTAGTGATGCTGGGGATGATGAATTGAAATACTGCTTAGTGGGTTTTAATTATGCTAAAAGATGAAAGTGCTTGGGGAAGGATGTAAGTCATACCTAGAGGAAGGAAAATGAAGTGACTTTATTTAAGCAAGTAGACACATTTATTTCAAACAATTTTGAGTTGATTGCTTAGTACATTAACATGTTTTAAGGAGTTGATCTATTCCAGTACTCTGCAGTTATATTGTTTAATATTATAAGTCAAAACATTGAAAAACTATGAGTTCAGGCTATAAAGATTTTAAATTATGACGTTAAAAAACATGTACAAGACCTTTTCATCTTTTAGCTCCAAAGATACACAAAATTTTCTCTGCAATCAGAACATTGTGGGTATCATTATTTAAAAAAGCAACATTCCTCAAGTGCTCACAAGCTCATACATTAAAAAGGGTACAGGAGTAAAATATTGACTTCACTGAACCCAACAGAAAATATACCATTGACTTGAAGAGGGCAGGATTTCAATACAGTGAAATTCATAATAAAATTGTAACATGTGGCATTGCTGATGCTTGTAAATTAACAGCATCTCTGGAAATGCATTGTAGCCAGGAGTGTCATTAAAAACTACCTAGGACAGAGGGAATTTACAAAGAACCTGGGCCTGGTTTCATTACCGTCTACTTTAAACCTGTAGTAACTCTATTAAGATGACTTAGCACTTTACAAGTGCCAGAGGAAATGGACTCCTATTCCTCTACACACAAGTTTTCTCACTTTTCTGATTCTCTCCCTCATCCCACTGAGTCAGGGGGAGAGAGCAAGCAGATATATGGTGCTTAGTTGCTGGCTGGGGATAGACCAAGACATTACAAAACAGCATCTAGTTTTTGCTAGGAGGAAAAAGAAAGGTGATATATGTCCTGTTACTGCTTCAAAAGGTTTGGTTCACTTCTCCAAGAGAAAGAGTGCATGTGCTCATGAAGACACAGAAGGGCACACACACCAAGTGTAACTTCAACATATACCAACTATCTTAAAATACAGGCCTAATGCCCCAGATAGGAAGATATGTTTCTTTAAGTTTATGCCTGGATGCAGTGATACAGAAAAAACAGTAACACTGTCTTATTGTCTCCCACTTGAAAGGGCCTGGGAACATCTAGGTCTTTATCAAAAACAGAATGACAATTTACCTAAATGGCCACAAAATCTGTTATATTTGAAGGTATCAATAAATGTCTTCCTGTTCTTATCATTCCATGAGCTTTTTGTGGATAGCAATGTGCAATCCCCTGATGAACATCACTGTGCCTGAAGAAGAGGGATTTTGTTGCTGCTTTGCATACTGGCTGATGCTGTAGCCATGAACTTTCTCCTTCTGAGATGTCTCATGGTGCTTGCAAGAAGCAGATACAACAATAACAGTCAGGTATGGCAGTAACAAAGGAACCTGTAGCTGCTACTTGGCTGATAAGCACTATAATATGCTTTGGAGTTCTTATGTTGCAATTTCTGGTTCCTGTTCCTATTTCATTGCCTTAGTCTATTAAATGAACTCCCTAGCAGTTCACAGCCCTGTTACCTCCATCCTGAACAACTGTTTTTCATGTTTCAGGGCCTGAACTCCCTCAGAAATGGAAATCATATGGCAATGTTGTGCATGAAAGACGGCTTAGACAAAACCAGCCCTTTTGCTTGTAGAACATAGGAGATAGTCCCACTCTTATTATTTTTATATACCTTAAAATTAGGCAGCCGGGAACTTGCACTTGTTTAATTAGGCTAGCTGTTTCTAGCATTAATATGCTGTGTTGCTAGTTTGATTCAGCCCATCTCTAAAGCCTCTCTTCAAATGTTTTATTGCATTTCCCCATTATGTTTCTAATATATTAGTAGGTATTTTTTGAGGGCTGCGTAAGCAAAGGATTGTATGCCTAAATATTGTGAACTAATATAAAGAATAAAAATCTGATGTTTGAGCAATCTGCAAAACAGAGTATCCACCCCTGGGCTGCAAAGTCTTCATAGCTCTAATCAGACAATTTCTTAATTGAACATTAGGCTTCACTTATCAGCAATCCACTAGCTGAATCTCATTTAAAGCTTTTCAATTGGGAAAAAAACCCATATGTTTTCCACAGAAAAAGCTCACCCTGCTTTCCACCTGCCTTTCAGCTTAACACCTCAGTAGGCTTTGTTGTCTGTAGCAGTGAATTTGTGATTACGGGTAAGATGTTTACAACATGGATGATAGTTATGAGAAGTGCATCTCAGAGCAAATTTAATTTGTTTCCGCTGTGCTCTAAAAAAATAAAAGTATAAAACTAATCTTGTTTATGGTTTTAGAAAGTCATATTCATTAAATCCATATGTTTGGCATTTCATGTAATTTGCTCCATAAAAAATAAAAATGTTATTTTTGTTTAAGCCTGTTTGACTGCAGGGATTTGCCTCCCTGTTGTTGCTCTTCATTACAAACAGTTACCCAAGACAGTTCCTAACATTCAGTGCTGTGTCCTTATCAAATCCCTGCTGAATGTAAGAAAAAGATATTTGGCTGGAATAATATCAGGATGGTAGCAGGACTGGGAAACGTATCTTGTTTAATAGGACTGACGTACATGGTTTAATATTAAGACCTAATCTAATCCTGCTAATGGAAAATTTAATATTCTGATAGGATCGCTTAGTGAAATAGAATATTATAGTCTGTGTTTAGAAAGAGGAGGAAAAAGAACCTAATTTGCACATGTTTGCTAGCTCAGTATGTATTTTTCATTAGCAATCATATGATTCTAATCCTTAGTCCAACACCAGGGTTTTCTTTTATTTGGTGGTTTCAGACAAATCTCTGGTAAGGCTTTTCATAAAATAAAGTCATATTTCACCTCATCATGATAAATTAATTGTGGTATTATTTTCCTCCTGAAGGCTTTGCTGGGTAAGGTGGTGCTGCAGCCTAGTGAGTTCAGAATCAAATGTACCTGCCACATCTCAGCAGGATGTGTTAAATGTTGGTGGATCCTAGACTGCGCTTGGAGGTTAGTTCTGCTATGGACAATACTTCAGCTGCTTCCTGATAGCCCTAAAGGAGCTGACAAGTCCCTTTTGGCTAGAAATACAAAGAAATAAATGCTGACTGCTTTAGTGTTGCTTTCAGAATAAACATCCAGGAGCTGATAGGGATTAGAAATGAATGAGGCTTTTGCTGCCTTCACCTTGAGTTACACACACACACACACATACACACACACACACACACACACACACACACACACACACACACACACACACACACACACAGAAATGGGACAATAGTCACATATGCAGTGAATAATAGCCAGGCTCAAGGCCATACCTTTTCATTTCTGTAGGTCACAGCTGGTGAGTGTATATCTATACAATCAGATTCTCTTTCCTCCATGTCCAGAGACACTTCTCAGGAATGGCCTACCTCAATGTGAGGATAAGTCTAGGAAAGCACAGTGCTCCTGACCGTGCTGGTAAATATGAAAGACAAATCCATATAAAATAGGCACAGGAAAATTCAGCTTGTGGTCAACACAAAAGGAAAATTAAAATCCCAAGGACTTCTGATGGCTCTGGAAAAACCTTCTACTGTAAAAGTGCTCAGGCAACTGCAGACCTTCACTTACAAATTTGAGGTAAAGATACAAAACCTCTATTCAACTTCCAACTTCAGCTTGTGGTCAAAGATACCTAGTTAAATTAAAACCGTTGCTGTGCCCTAACCGTAGCTTAGGTTGTGTCCGCAAAAATTAGGTCCAAGACTGAAATCATCCTCAAGCCTAGTCCTCCTGACCATTTCTGACAGTGTACTCACCTCACCCTTCACCAAACCTGACTTTTCCCATAACTCCACCAGTGACAGTCACTCATAATTGGTGTATCTATCTGGTTCTGATGGCTGCATCTGCCTCAAAGTGGATTAAAAGGAGACAGAAGAACACAACAGCCAAGGGCTAACTTAAGCAATGTACCCAACTAACCACAGAGATGATTAAGGCTCAGTTAAGCCAAACTTGGAAGAAACCAACATTCATAGTCAGTATGTGTCACAGATTGGAAGATACATGCACTTCAGACAAAGTTGTAAGGAGACCCTCCAGTTCAGTCACTAGGTTCAAAAAGGGCCCCCTTGTTGTCCAAACTCCTTCTCAGGGAGAAGATTAGGTGCAACTGGATCCATACTTTAAGCCACTTTGCCCCACAGGATTAAGGAGATATGTATATATAGTATATATGTAAAATAAAAGCTTTACTATAATTGTTAATGATAATTTATAATTATAATTGTAGAATCATGGAATCAGCTCAGTTGGAGAAGACATTTAATACCAAGTCCAATGACTACCCCAGGACTGCCAAGTTTACCACTATGATATGATTAGGGTAAAGAACTTTAATCAGAATATCTGCCATATGATATAAATGCTTATAACTAGACATCACTATAATTGCCGTTTACTATAATCAGTATTTATTAAATCGATAGTTTGAAAGCTAGCTTAATAATTATTAAGTACAGATTGATGTTACTCACCCATACAGATGACCATTGGCAACTCTCACTCAGCCTGTCAGGGTTACTCCTCAAGATTGAGAGATTCCTTGTCATGACAGATTCTCAGTGATTAACAGCATGCTAAACTTTGATAACTTAGTGATATAAAGGATTGACTGCATATATAATCCTTTAGACATAAACAGCTGACAAGCCTGAGACTACGTCTGGATCCAGCCATACCTGCACTCCTCCCAGAGAAGGAGTTTAAAAAGTAAGGGGGTCCCTTCTGAACTTCATGACTCAATGGAAGTGTCTCCCTGACAGTTCTGTCTGATCCTGCCATGTACGCAGTTAATAATCAATTGTACCTTGACACTGAATCTTGTTAAACCACTGTCACATTTACTACCAAACTTTGTTAAATCATTGTTTTATATCAGTAAACATATTGCTACTTCTCTCTTATGTATGAAGATCATCACTTTATCCATGACAAACTGGTGTAGTTGGTAAGATGGGAAGTAGTATCAGTGATTTATTTACAGAGGACTAGAGCAAATTCAAATCCCAAAGGACTGGGCTGGTGATAACTGGCATAAATCGGAAGTTGTTGAAGTCCACTTAAGGCAATTAGGGGCAGAACAAAAGATGGAAAAGGGAAAGGAGTTCTCTGCAAGATGCTAGGTATCTGTTTAAAAGCCACATATCAAGAACAGTATAGACAAAGGACCTAAAAGACGAAATAAGAGAGTAGAATGGCAACTGAGTTATTGCTGTTCTTCAAATTTGAATAGCTGCAAAAACAGGTACAGGAAGACAAGGAGAAAAGACAAATGTTGGGACATAAGGTCAAAATTATACTTATGCACCCTACCCCCTAACATTGTACACATTAGGAAACAAAAAGTATTCCATGAAGACTGGGATGTACATATTCGAGGTGATCCCAGTGATAGTAAACCACTGTTAAAACAGAAAGAACTATGGGACTATGGGGTGGTCAACTGTGACACACTATACAATCCATCCTGTTGTCCAAAAAGCTGATGTGGTGCCCAGTGAAGGAACCCATGTTGTTCCACTATCTGCTACAGTTGATTTTGCAATGATAAAACCACTGATTAGAGCAGCCCTTGCAATTCTCAAACTCTATCTAGTTGCAAAATGGGATAAGATTTAAAGAGATAATACAATAATAAACAGGGCAATAATACTTCTTTCCAAGCAACTTTTTAAATGGGCAGAATTAAAGCATAGCACTGATAACTACAGCTGTGAAAGGAGTGATGTTCCACCTGTAAAACAAAACCTGAGGCCTTTAGGAGACCACAGAATTAAGACCTGTGGAACAGGGAACAGAAACTAGATCAAAGGTAAACAAATTTAAAAACCTGTGAACAGAATCTCAAGAATGGAGGAATAAATTATGGAGGAATGCATTAGCCCTAGGCATTCCCAGTGCCTCATTCAGGGTCAGCCTACAGACATAATCTTGAGTCTGAACTACTCCAGAAACAGTGGTGAAAGGAAACTGCATATTTCAACTCCTCTGTCCCCAGTCCCCAGAAGTGGAGACAAACCCTCACTCCCCATTACAGAGGAATTACAGGAATGCCCAGAAGGCAATTGGGTGTGCCAGTCAGGGAAGTGGAGGTTTATCAGTGGATAAGGGATGATGGTCCATACATTTTTATTCCAGTTTGGTCCTCAGGACAGTTGGTGAAGTTTTTAATAGAAACAGGAGCACAGATTTCAATACGAAAACAACAACATGCTGAAAAGCTGAGCATGAGATCCAGATAGCAAAGAGTTAAGATCAGCAATGTGAAAGGAGCAAGTGCTATGCATCAAAATGCTCAAGTCAATTTATGGCTCCCAGGAGAAAAGTTCATGGTTAGTAGTTCCTCTGCAATTAAAAACTACCATGAAAATGTTTTCAATGAGTTTCATTGTTTTAAACTGATGAAGCTGGCACCTGCCTGATGGCAGCATGTGGTCCTCCAGCTCATACATAGAACTCAATCCCAGCAAAAATCATAAGGTGGCAGCGTGGGTAGCTCCTGCACTCTCTGACTCAAAAAATGCTAATATGCCTCAATATTTGATTTTTGCTGCTGCATAAAATGGAACTTCCAAAGTCATAGCTGATTTGGAAAAATTATTATCTCCAGAATAAACTCCCCATATAACTCACCTGTTTGGCCAGTTTGGAAACCAGATAGGAGATGGGGGGCAGCAATTGACTCTCAGCACCTAAATGCTAATACAGCCCGGTTAAAAGCTGCCTTATGGAACACTACAAACTTAACAGCTACTTTGCAAGTAGCTGCACACCCGTGGATGGCAGCACTGGATGCAGAACACATGTTCTTTATGGTTCCCTTTAAGGACAAGGATAAAGAGAAATTTGCTTTCACTTGGGAAGAATGCAATATACCCTTAACAGACTCCCACAGGGATATAAACCTTCACTCTTGCTCATGCTGCACTTGCTGAACTTTTACAACCAATCTCACTCCTCCAAGATGTGACACTGACACTGTACCAGTATATAGATAATATTCTGATTGGAGAAACTTCTGCTGAGAAGGTGGGGAAGCAGCAGCAGCAGTATGACAAGTGCTAAATAAAGCAGAAATTGAGATTTTACACAGAAAATGCCACAGACCAAATAAAGAAGGAAAATTTTTAGGTACTCTGTGGATAGGAGGCAGTGCAGGGATTGCTCCAGGGACCTTAAGAAAAATTGAAGAGCTGCAACTGCTCAAATCAAAGGAGTTACAACAATCAATGAGAATTTTAGGATATTAGAGTAAGCATATACCTGATTTTCTACCATTTCCTGTCGATTATATTCACTTTTACAGAAAGGCAAACCCTGGGAGTGGAAATTGCAACATAAAGAGGCAGACAAAACTCTAACTGAAGAATTAAAAACATATCAGTCACTGGGACCAATACATCTCCATGACCCTGTTATAACCAAATGGGGTCTCACTGAACTGTAATGTGTTCTGAACTGGCCCCAGTGGGCCAGAAAGACCTTTATTGTTTAGCTCAACCACATTTAAAGAAACAGAACAATACTCTGAATAAGGAAAGAGACTTTTATCTTTAGTCCAAACAATAAACAAGTTAAGAAAATAAGTCAGGGACAACCTGTGCAAACTAGAGGACCATTAATTTACTAGAAGCAATTCTAAAAGGGACTGCTCCACCAGAAGGAGTTGCACAAAAAGCCACTATCAGAAAATGGTATGCCCACCTAGTAAGAGTTGCAGGAAATTTTCAATTAATTGAAGGACACACTAAACCCTCAAAACACAGACCCTTTAGCATTACAACAAACTTAAACTTTCTCTGATTTTGGATGCACCACCCCTTACTGATGGTACACCATCAGGAAACACTTGTTAGATGGAAGCTTCAGGAAAAAAGGGTAAACAGTAAATGGCAATATAAGGCTATTGCATTAGATGTTGCTGCTGGTAAACAAGTAGTAGAAGTAGGTGAAGGCAGTGCACAAGTAAGAGAAATAAGAGCAGTTGTTCTGTTAGCACAGAATGGAGTAGGAATCCTAAGAGCTTTTGACTGCCCTGACTCCAGGGAGTGACAGGACAGGAAATAAAGGTAAGATGTCACGTGATGCCTATGAAGAAGCATCCAAAATCATTGTGTACAATATCAAGTTTGGTTGGAAGGGACCAAATATAATACTAAGGGTTATGAATATTTTTGCTGCTGAAAGATTAGACTGTTAGTACAATTTTACCTTAGTATAATCTGTTTCTGTAATTTGCCTCTGGGATCACCTAACATAATATTACTCACCTTAGTTTAAATTTAAACCAGGCATTACTAGGCTTAGTATCCACTTAGTATTCACTTTAATTAAGGATAAGAAAATTCTATCCCCATGTATTTCTGAAATTGGACTGTATGTAAACAAACATACTGGACAAAAATTAGTGTTATTTAATCCATCTTGTTCACTTAAAAAGCATTAAACTATTGATGCAAATTAATATCTCTGCACGCAAACTGACCTGCTCACCATTCCTCACTACATCCTATGCAGGATGGTTAGCATTGTTACATGGGTGAACTCCCACTTCTCTAAAGAGAACAAGGAGAGATATAACCCGTGTTACAGAGACAAGACTAGAAGTCTTAAATAGTATAGATGACAAAGTATTCATAAATAAAGTTAGCACAACAACAAGTGATTTAAAGAAATTAGAGCACCTATTGAGGTTTTCTCTATTAGAACCGGTAACTAACCAATAGCTCTTATCCGATATATTGCCTCAGTGAGAAAGAATTAATGAAGGGGGCCATCAGTTGATTGTGGGTGCACTTGGTGCAACCCAAAATAGTGTTTCTCTAGCTCTTAATTGTATACAAGCACAATTGTAGATGCGATCTATAGTAGCAACAATTAGAAGAGGTGAAGAAGGCACCTTACCCACTGAAATTTGAAAGGTAATTTGGCATAATGCAATTAAATTTGAAATATAATTTCAGTTCTGGTGGTATTTAGTCAATGTTATGCGCCATCAACAACAAGGCCACAGCTTTTGTCTTAGTATCTTATTCATCTTCTCTTACATCTTATCAATTGTTCTAACTTAATTATACATGGAGTCAAGATCCACTGCCTACTCCCACTGGAATGGATCTTACATGAGCGAAGAAACTGCTACAACATGATTACCTGTGTCAACTTCTAGAACTTGTCTGAAACAACTGACACAAAACTCTAATCACCGATCATCATGATACAGAAGAGATGCACCACGACTTGAGAAGAGTGAAGAAAGATGGAAAACACCACTGGTGAGAAACTCTTATTGTATGGTTACTGACAGTAACGGTTTTTAATTTCACGCTTCACCCAGTCATTGTTTTACTAGCTCTAAGATTGATATGCCTATTGCTTGTAATTATATTGTGTATAAAGGTCTAGTGCATGATAAAACAAATAATCAACTTCAACCACCCAAAAAATACAAAATAACAGAGAACAACAAGCAGCGTTTCACTACATCCTTATTGTGGATCTGTACTGCACTAGCTACTATTTATGGCGGGGCAGGAAGTGGTACAATGGGAGCTTCCAGTATCTCTTCTCTACCTAGCAGGACTTTATTACTCCCTTATGTGGAGCTTGTGAAAGGAGGTTTTGTATATTTATTCTCTTTAATGATGCTGTAATTTTAGAGAATGCCACTGGATCTAAGGATTACCGGATGGAAGTAATTACTGTCTTGCCAGTATCACATAAAAAAAAAAAAAAAAAAAAAATAGAATCATCACTTCTGTATTTTTTAGGTATGTCCAAATAGTCAGTCTAATTTATGTTAAAAAATCCTAACTTACTGAATATGAAGTCCCATAGTAAATTTGCAAGTGTTTCCTTTTCCAGATGACATGGTCATGAAATTTCTATTATCTTACTTTATGTATACAGTTGAATGAATATTTCCTACCAGAATGCCATGAAATTTAGTTTTCAAAGGCCTTGTATCCCATTTCACTTCTGTCCTAATATATCTCAATCAAGTCTTTCACATATATAAATACTTCGAACATTTCGTCATACATATTCAAAGACCAGTTATTACAGATTCAGTAATTGCTGCTTTACATGGTCCACAAGGTTTTATAAAATATTAATTGCCTATTATTCCCGTCGCAGGTTGAAAAACTGGAAAGATGGCTCCCTCCTGAAATATAATAAACTCATTTTCAAGTTATTGTACTCTGAAACAGAGATGTGTGCACTGAAACTTGTCATAGTCTCAAGCTATATAGAATCATAGAACATAGACTGGTTTGGGCTGAAAAGGACCTTAAATCTCATCTAGTTCCAAACCCCTGCCATTGGCAGGGACACCTTCCACTAGATCAGGTTGCTCCATGCCCCCTTCAACCTGGCCTTGAACACTGCCAGGGATGGGGCAGCCAGTGTCTCACCACTCTCATAGTGAAGAAATTCTCATTAATATCTAATATAAATCTACCTGCTTTCAGCTTGAAGCCATTAGCCCTTCTCCTGTCACTATGTCCTTATAAGAAATCCCTCTCCAAATTTCTTGTAGATTCCCTTAAGTTACTGAAAAGCTACTATAAGATCTCCACAGAGCCTTCTCTTCTCCAGGCTGAACAAGCCCAGCTCTCTCAGCCTATCTCCATAGAAGAGGTGCTCCAGCCCTCAAACTATCTTCATGGCCTCCTCTGGACTCGCTTCAAGAGGTCCTCATCCTTCTTATGTTGGGTACCCCAGAGCTAGACACAGGACTGCTGGTGGGATCTCTTAAGAGTGGAGTAGAAGGGAACAACCATCTCCCTTGACCTGCTGGCAAGCTTTTTATACTTAAATAAACTAAACTTGCTTGAGTTTCATTTAGGAGGTTTTGGGCTACTCATTCTCCTATTAGTTCAGGAAATTTCAATGGATGTATTGTGCCCAGCACATAGAAGCTGCCTCGACAAAAGGGTAGGTTTTGTGGAGTCTTTCTATAGTCCAAATTTTCCATTACTGTGACCTACCTAATACGCTGTATTGATCTGGCACTTTTGTAGAATAGCTGTACTGTACATTAAGTGCTCCAACACGGTCTTAAATGGTATTCAAATTAAAGCAATTTACCTCACAGATCTACTCTTAATGGCAAAGGAATAATTCAACAAGCTCTTTCAAAAGTTTGAAGATTCAGCATAAAAAAAGGTTTCCTGAAAATATATTCTGGGAAAATCTTGTATATCTTGGACAACATGAGAAATCCTTTCCAAATTCATGTCAAATTAACCTGTCAAATCACATGATACCTGTCTGAAAGTTAAATAAGAAGCTTTTCCCATAAGGAATATGTTCATTGATTATTCCAATGAATACAGGTCACTTCTGCTTGTGAGAAGCCTGTTAATAGGTTTTTCTTACTGTCATAAAGCAGCAGAATTCAAAGGGCTCAAGAGTTAACAAAACTGTGTACATTATGAACTGAAGACATGTACAAAATAGAGGAAGAAAACCTTGAATATTCTGATGAAGCACTTCAAGGAGGACTCAGAAATTCCCCCAACATATATTTCCTTCATAATCACAGTAACCATCCAATTCTCTCTTCCCTGAACACTTTAAATTACATTATTGTTTATTCAGTCATGAAGACTAAAATGTGATTAAAAACAAGTACAGGCAAACCTGGACACTTTTTAAAAAGACTTTTTAATCAAGTTCTCTCCAAAGTTTTTCTGATGGGTTTCTGTTTGTCTGTTGAGCTCTTTGGTAGGATTTTTTTTTTTGGTGGGTGGGGAGTGGAAAGTGGGGAGTGATTTTTGGTTTGGTTTGGGGTTTGGTGGTTTTGTGGTTTTGTTTTGTTTTGTTTTTTTTTTCTCATTTCTTTGGAATACCAGATCTGTGGGAGGTTTTGTTCAGTAATAAAATATAAAGTCACTTCTAAGCTTCTGGTATAAAATTTTCTTGTGACCACATAAAATAGTGACTTCTTAAATCTTTGCCTAACAATGTTCTGGTTTTGCGAAGTTATAGAGAAACTCCTTCTCTGTTGCAAATAATGCAAGCATTGCTGTCTTTCTAAAGTGAATTTATTGTATTTCTATTTTTATGAAGTAATGTTTTATCTGTCTCACTCAAATGCTTAATGATGGGTGAAAAGCAACACAATAGGTATTCTAATTTCTGCTTCACATAAAATCAGCATTATAGATTTTATTATAAGTATGGATTTTTTTATTTATTAAAAATAAATTACAATGAGCATGAATATTGCTTCTTCCTCCCTACTACATCAATTCCTTTGGGTCCCCTTTGGGAAAATAGCAGCTCCAGAAAATAATGTTCAGGACTCACCATCCTGAAATTTTAATACATGGCTTATACTTCTTTCCTAGCCTCTTTTGCTGGAGAAAAACTTGGGTAATACTCCGATGATGTTTCTCTTGGTCCAAGGATTCTTCTCTGTGTCATTATTTGCAAAAAATCATATCAGAAGATAATACGATTTTTAATTTTTTTTTCTGCAGAAATCAGACCAGGAAGGCAATGCCACTCTGCAGTGTATTAGAGACCTTTTTCCTTGTTGAGAAAAGCGCATTATGGTCATTCTTCACTTTCTTCTTAGAAATATGCTTTTCATGCTCTGTATGGACTTTCTTCATCGGACCAGCTGAAACTCTTTTTACTCTACAAGCGTTAATGTCCTTATGCAATAATCAGTGGTTTCAGGTCTTCTCTAACTGCTCAAAAATCACCCAACCATTCCCATTACCTCATCATTTTACCTTTTTTTTTCTTTCTGATTTTACCCATACCCAATTGCTATTTAACCCAGCAATCAAGTCTGGATTCAAACCCAAAGAACATTTCTTGTACATTTTATCTTGTACCTCAGTTGCCCTTTCTTAATAGTGTTCCATTTTTTTGTCCATTTCCATCCATGGTATAAAAATATGTCCTTGCCTAATGTTTGGCCATTTTTTTTATCCCTCCTAATCAATTTAGTTATTCTTTCCTAAAGAAAAACAATATAGCATAAAGGTGGGGGGTGGAGGGGGGGGTGGGTGGGGAGGAGGTGGTGTTACTAAAAGCCACAACCAACAAAATCGATGTAAAATATCTCTCCATTCACTTACTAATTTCCTCCTTTATATTCCAAGGCATATGAAGAAAAATAGGTAGTAAATGGATGTATTAAGATGCTCATCATGTGTGCTACTCTACTTTTTTAATACTAGATAATTCCCAGATGCTTCTTATAATTACCTATCATCATTTAGTGGTAGCAGAGGAGAAAGGCTTGCAAGTTTTCTTGTATTTACATCCAGTTGGAACAAGGTCATTGACTAGACCCAAGGACAACAGCTGACAGTAAAATCTTTCATCATTCCAATTATTTCTAACAAAAAAAATAATACTAGCTTTTTTGTCTTTGTGAGAAATAACTGAAAACTATGAGATTCTTTTACTCTAGGCATCCAACAGGATCTATAAAAACTGTAAAAACCTACAGGCTTGCTTCTATTTTTTTTTTTCTCAAAGTCATAGTGTATTATTTTGGTAGCCTTAATGGCAGATATAACTCTCTACATCATTAGAGACTTGAACTCTACAAAGTAGGCCAAGTGAAATACGTCAACAAAGAAAATGAAATTAGACAATAAACCTATTTTAAAATGCACAAAGGCAACCAGAGTTGCTGTGATTCTAAATAAAATAAGGTAAATAACTCAAGGGTTATATTCATGACCTAGCTTCTGCAAGATATTCAAAGTTATTCCAGTAAAGAATTGGCCACCAAACATCTAAACCTTAAACAAGTCACAGAAATTTAACAAGATTTTTTTTTTTTTTCTAAGCATTGTGCACAGTTTTAACTTGGTCATGCTTTAAACAAGAAGCTATGCAGTTCATTAATTCTTGCAAATGGTCATTCATATGACCTATTAGTGTAGACTGGAGAATATATGCTTTTCTTTACATCTGGAGATGTACAACAATCAGCCTCATCAGGATTAATGGCAATTATGAAGGTATATATTCTACGCTCCCAGTTTTAACCTAGGTAAGAATAACAGCCTAGTGATATTAAGACACCAAAAGCAAGCACCATGGAGACTAATGAAGACAGTTAATATGCAAAAATATGTGGCTGCCTTTTGACCTTAAAACAATACATAGTTTTTATGTTTAGATTGGATAAAAGGAGGAAGTTCTTTACTGTGAGGGTGGTGAGGTGCTGGAATGAGTTGCCCAGGGAAGTAGTGAGTGCTCCATCCTGGCAGTGTTCAAGGCTAGGCTGGAGAAAGCTTTGGGTGACATGGTTTAGTGTGAGTACTTCAAACACTTTATCTGGTCAGAATTCTGTATAAAGCGTGTTTAAATTCTTAACTGTTCCTTATTGTAATCAACAAGATTCTACTCAATTGATTTTTAATTTAGAAAATTAAATGGATTGAGGCCAGGAGAGAGAGTGGTGGGGAGGGTTCTTAAAGGACCAGATAGTTTTAAGGGAATATCAAAGAGAAAACATGAAGGAAAAATAAGATCCAAAAGAGAAAACGAGCAGTTATTTATTCATAGAAGGTGAGAAAATAAAATATGAAAATATGAAATAATCTGGTAATGAAAACTTCAGAATTAGAAAACCTATTCTGAAGTGAAACAAATTTCTTGAGAATTATGCATTTTTTCTAAGAGGTAAATCAGTGAACATCTCATTAATCCTTTTTATTGCTAGTTACCTGCCTTCTTCTGAGTTTTTTTTTTGGCAAGTCAGCTGATGACAAGAACTTTCCATGTCTTTACCATTTAGTGTGGTCTCTACGTCTAGGTGTGCCATTTCTCTGCAGCTGCACTACAATTGCGCTTACTCTACCATTGTACCTGGTAAACAGCTGCCTTGTAAGACCCATGTCCTTGTTGATAAGAATTTTACCATTTCTTTATGAGATTTTTTTTGATCTGAGCCACACCTGCTCACTCAAACATGATAACCTCATGACTTGCCTTCCTTACTCCATTTTCTTTTGCATCCTTTATTCACAGACTTCTGCTAAGGTCAAAGTTCTCAAATCCCTTTTTACACTGTTCAGTCACTGTCAAGCACATTGAGACAAAAGGGAAAGCCTAATAACAAGGGACTACCTGTACCTGGACTGAAACAGGAGACAGTCTAAAATAAAACTCAACCTTTGTAGAAGTGATGGAGGGAAGATAAAGAACAGAGCCATATGATAAAGAGACAAAACACAGTGGGATAAACCTAATGACCTGCAGAAGAGTGACAGAGTGGAGAGACAGAATGTCAGAATGTCACACTCTCTCAGCTTCCTAAGGATAAACAATGCACATCCAAAACAGGCAGGTGGTTGCGAATCAAGGAAGAATCTGGAGATGTGAAAAATATGTGGTGTGCTTTCAATGTCATTGCAAGAATTCAGAACAGGTCACCTGAATCACCTTGGTGCTTTGAGTAAGTGGCTGTAAAGACTTGAGAGCAAAATGGTTTTAACTTCAAAATAAAATTACCTTTCCCAAGGGAAAGGTGATAAAAGCGAAAAAAGAGGATCATAAAAGGTGGAAGCAAGGACAGGGTGGCCTGGGAAGAATACAGGGATGTTGTGCGGGAAGCTAGGGACCAGGTTAGGAAAGCTAAGGCCCAGTTAGGATTAAACTTGGCTAGGGATGTCAAAGATAACAGGAAGGGATTCTATAGGTACATTACAAATAAAAGACAGACTAGGGACAATGTAGGCCCCCTCCAAAAGCTATCAGGAGAACTGGCTACCCTAGATTTGGAGAAGGCTGAGGTTCTTAATGACTTCTTTGCTTCAGTCTTTACTGGCAAATGCTCTGACCACACCACCCAAGTCTTGGAACGCAGACGCAGGGACTGTGAGAATGAAGACCCTAGGCTCACTGTAGGACAGGATCTTGTTCAAGACCATCTTAAGAACCTGAGCGTGCACAAGTCCATGGGACCTGAGGAAATCCATCCACGGGTCCTGAAGGAGCTGGAGAATGAAGTTGCTAAGTCACTGTCCATCATATTTGAAAAATCATGGTAGTCAGGTGAAGTTCCCAGCAACTGGAAAAAGGGAACTATAACCCCCATTTTCAAGAAGGGCAAATGGGTGACCCAGGGAACTACAGACCAGTCAGTCTCACCTCTGTGCCTGGCAAAATCTTGGAGCAGGTTCTCCGGATGGCGTGCTAAGGCACATGAAAATCAACAAGGTGCTTGGTGACAGCGGTGCTTCACTAAGGGGAAATCCTGCCTGACCAATTTGGTGGCCTTCAATTTGATAGGTGGACCACTCAGTGCATAAAGAACTGGATGGTTGGCCGCATGCAAAGAGTTGTGGTCAATGGCTCAATGTCCAGCTGGAGACCAGTAACGCTTAGTGTCCCTCAGGGATCAGTGTTGGGACCGGTCTTGTTCAACATCTTTGTCGGTGGGATTGAGTGCACCCTCAGCCAGTTTGCCAATGACACCAAGCTGTGTGGTTCGGTTGATACTCTGGGGGGAAGGGATGCCATCCAGAAGGACCTTGACACGCTTGTGAGGTGGGCTGATGTCAACCTTATGAAGCTTAACCATGCCAAGTGCAAGGTCCTACACCTGGGTTGGAGGAATCCCAGGCACAGCTACAGGTTGGACAGAGAAGAGATTCAGAGCAGCCCTGTGGAGAAGGACTTGGGGTTGTTGCTCAATGAGAAAATGAACATGAGCCAGCAGCAGTGCACACTTGCAGCCCAGAAAGCCAACCGTATCCTGGGCTGCATCAAAAGCAGCATGAGCAGCAGGTCGAAGGAGGTGATCGTGCCCTTCTACTCTGCTCTCGTGAGACCTCACTTGTAGTATTGTGTACATTTCTGGTGTCCTCAACATAAAAATGACACAGAACTGTTGGAACAAGTCCAAAGGAGGGCCATAAGGAGCATTAGGGAACTAGAGCACCTCCTGTATGAAGACAGGCTGAGAAAGTTGGGGCTGCTCAGCCTGGAGAAGGCTGCATGGAGATCTGAGAGCAGCCTTCCAGTATCTGAAGGGGGCTTATAAGTATGCTGGGGAGGGACTCTTCATTAGCGACTGTAGTGATAGCACAACGGGTAATGGGTTAAAACTTAACCAAGGGAAGTTTAGATTGGATAGAAGGAGGAAGTTCTTTACTGTGAGGGTGGTGCAGTACTGGAATGGGTTGCCCAGGGAAGTAGTGAGTGCTCCATCCTGGCAGTGTTCAAGGCTAGGCTGGAGAAAGCTTTGGGTGACATGGTTTAGCGTGAGGTGTCCGTGCTCATGTCAAGGCTGTTGGAACTGGATGATCTTAAGGTCCTTTCCAACCCTAACTATTCTATGATTTCCTTCTAGACATTGTTCAATGCCAGATTGCCTCCACAGTGCTGAATTTTTATTTCCTATGCTTCACCAAGCTGTTAATCAAATTATTTCCACATGTTTCACCAGGTATACTCTAGTGAATATGTCATCTTGCACAAAGAAAGTTGAGACAGGCTTGCAGTGTCTATAGTTAATAGCACAACTTGACTTCAAAATTAATTTGGGAATGAAAGGAACAAAAAATGAAGGAAAGAGGAAGTGAGTGAAAGAAAAGGGAAAACCTCTTCTCGTCTTCATTTCGGAAGAGCAACAACAGGGTCTTCAGATGAGCACCATCCCCTGGGTGTCCCCCTCCACGGTGGTATTAGGTCAGCATTCTCTTAGTAACTGTCTAGTTTCCATCAGAACCTGTTCATTAGCTTTTCCTGCTTATGGTGCTGTCAGCACTAATTGGGCCACACTTGATCAGGTCTAGGTATTAATAATAGGTTGTTGAGCTTTGTGCCTGCATATTGTTCAATAATATCTGATGGGAATGTATATGGAATTTATCATCGCATCTATTATTCTCTAATCGTATAAGAAACTATCACAAAACCTTAACATTGTGTTGTAAAATGCTACAATGCAAAACATGAACAGATAAAAAGAAAAGTGCAACACACAATTAAGTGGAAACTACGGATTGCAGAACTGAGCATAGAGGGCCTCTTTAGCTTTGCAAAGGTTGGGGTACCTAAGGCACTGCTTACCAGGATTGCAAATCCCGCACTGTCTCACATTTGTGTTCACCTACTAGATTAGACGGTTGTGGATTGGCTGTCTGCACCCTGACCTACCTTACTGTTAACTGCACGATGTCTGTACAGTGCTCTGACTGTTTCTCTGACTCTCACACTGCTACAGAATACAGCCAACTGTGCTGTATGCTGGAAAATATGCCTTGCTCAGCATACCCATCAATGATGAAGTCTCCTCTGGACAAATTTTGACTGTAGCACCACGGAATTAGAGTTTCAGCAGAAGATATTGACTTTCAGTTTTTCTTGTTCTCCTTTTTCTGACATAAAATGTTTAAAGTTAATGTATCACAGATTTAATTTACATGGGAATAGTTAGCATGCAGCGGAGGCATTCAGCTGTGTTCTTGTGCCTGTGAATGGACTGCAATGTGTGGTGCCCCATCCTAAGCAGAAACCAAAGAAAAGATATATGCCATCAGTTTGGACTGCTGCTCCTCTTCAGTGCCCCTACATCAAGATCATGCATATTCCTGAATTATATTCATTAACTAATTTTAATACTGTAATTTCACCACAGATCTCAGAGAAACCTGCAATGAATAAAGGAATACCTGTACCCTGACGGATTTACTCATTTCTCCTTCCAAAGGCCCTTAAGGATTAATGTGACTTGGTGCAATATAGTCCAGAAGCCTAGACATGGAAGCTCTCTTCCAAACTTCAGCTTGTCCTTGGCACACTATGAAATATTGAGTTAGAATCACAGAATCACAGAATAGTTAGGGTTGGAAAGGACCTTAAGATAATCACAGAATCATAGAATCGATATGGTTGGAAAGGACTTTAAGATCATCTAGTTCCAACCCCCCTGCCGTGGGCAGGGACACCTTACACTAAATCGTATCACCCAAGGCCTCATCCAACCTGGTCTCGAACACTGCCAGGGATGGAGCATTCACAACCTCTCTGGGCAACCTATTCCAGTGCTCACCACCCTAAGAGGAAAGAATTTCCTTCTTATATTCAACCTATCATCCAGTTCCAACCAGCCTGCCATGGGCAGGGACACCTCACACTAAACCATGTCACCAAAGGCTCTGCCCAGCCTATCGTTGAAAACCGCCAGGGATGGTGCATTCACAACTTCCCTGAGCAACCCATTCCAGCACCGCACCACCCTCACAGTAAAGAATTTCTTCCTTATATCCAACTTAAACTTCCCCTGGTTAAGGTTTAACCCGTTACCCCTTGTCCTATCGCTACAGTCCCTAATGAAGAGTTCCTCCCCAGAATCCTTATAGACCCCCTTCAGATACTCTGAGGTCTCCACACAGCCTTCTCTTCTCCAGGCTGAACAGCCCCAACTTTCTCAGCCTGTCTTCATACAGGAGGTGCTCCAGTTCCCTGATCATCCTTGTGGCCCTCCTCTGGACTTGTTCCAACAGTTCCATGTCCTTTTTATGTTGAGAACACAAGAGATGTTCACAACACTACAAGTGAGGTCTCACAAGAGCAAAGGGCCGGATCACCTCCTTCGACCTGCTGGTCATGCTCCTTTTGATGCAGCCCAGGATACAGTTGCCTTTCTGGGCTGCAAGTGCACACTGCTGGCTCATGTTCATTTTCTCATTGAGCAACAACCCCAAGTCCTTCTCCGCAGGGCTGCTCTGAATCTATTCTCTGTCCAACCTGTAGCTGTGCCTGGAATTCCTCCAACCCAGGTGCACTTGCACCTGGCATGGTTAAACTTCATAAGGCTGGCATCAGCCCACCTCACAAGCGTGTCTAGGTCCTTCTGGATGGCATTCCTTCCCCCCAGAGTATCAACCAAACCACGCAGCTTGGTGTCATTGGCAAACTGGCTGAGGGTACACTCAATCCCACTGTCCATGTTACCGACAAAGATGTTGAACAAGACCGGTCCCAACACTGATCCCTGAGGGACACCACACGTTACTGGTCTCCAGCTGGACATTGAGCCATTGACCACAACTCTTTGCATGCGGCCAACCATCCAGTTCTTTATGCACTGAGTGGTCCACCTATCAAATTGATGTCTCTCCAATTTAGAGACAAGGATGTTTTGTGGGACAGTGTTGAACACTTTCCAGAAGTCCAAGTAGATGACATCGACTGCTCTACCCCTATCCATCAGTTCCATAGCCCCATCATAGAAGGCCACCAAATTGGTCAGGCAGGATTTCCCCTTAGTGAAGCACCGCTGTCAACAAGCACCTTGTTGATTTTCATGTGCCTTAGCAGGCCATCCGGAGAACCTGCTCCAAGATTTTGCCAGGCACAGAGGTGAGACTGACTGGTCTGTAGTTCCCTGGGTCACTCATTTGCCCTTCTTGAAAATGGGGGTTATAGTTCCCTTTTTCCAGTTGCTGGGAACTTCACCTGACTACCATGATTTTTCAAATATGATGGACAGTGGCTTAGCAACTTCATTCTCCAGCTCCTTCAGGACCCGTGGATGGATTTCCTCAGGTCCCATGGACTTGTGCACGCTCAGGCTCTTAAGATGGTCTTGAACAAGATCCTGTCCTACAGTGAGCCTAGGGTCTTCATTCTCACAGCCCCTGCGTCTGCGTTCCAAGACTTGGGTGGTGTGGTCAGAGCATTTGCCAGTAAAGACTGAAGCAAAGAAGTCATTAAGAACCTCAGCCTTCTCCAAATCTAGGGTAGCCAGTTCTCCTGATAGCTTTTGGAGGGGGCCTACATTGTCCCTAGTCTGTCTTTTATTTGTAATGTACCTATAGAATCCCTTCCTGTTATCTTTCACATCCCTAGCCAAGTTTAATCCTAACTGGGCCTTAGCTTTCCTAACCTGGTCCCTAGCTTCCCGCACAACATCCCTGTATTCTTCCCAGGCCACCCTGTCCTTGCTTCCACCTTTTATGATCCTCTTTTTTCCTCTCAAAACTTCCTCAGCAGCTCCTTTTCCATTCAAGGGGGTCTCCTGGCATTCCTGCTGCACTTTCTTCTAGTTTGGATGCAACACTCCTGAGCTTGTAGTAGGTGATCCTTGAATATCAAACAACAGCCTTTGGCCCCCCTGCCCTCTAGGGCTATATCCTATGGAACCTTACTAAGCAGGTTCCTAAAGAGGCCAAAGTCTGCTCTCCTGAAGTCTAGGGCAGTGAGCTTGCTGCACTCTCTTCTCATTGTCCCGCGGATCTCGAATTTGACCATCTCATGATCGCTGCAATCAAGCCTGTCCTGGAGCGTCACATTTCCAACGAGCCCTTCGCTGTTGCTGAGCACAAGGTCAAGTATGGCACCTCTCCTTGCCAGCTCCTCTATTACTTGCAACACACCTCCCCTGAGACTGGGTCAGGCTGACAGATGGGTGCCTCTGTGCCTTTCAAAGTAGAGTCCCCTACCACTATGACCCACCACTTTTTCCTGGCAGCACCAGTAGTGATCTTTCTCAGTGTATCAGCCAGTTGTTCATGTTGTGAGTGTGTTTCCTCGTTATCCCCATGCAGAACTGCGAAGTGGTTCTGGGTGGGGACAGCAGATTTAGAAGGAAGCCCCTTGTTTTTAATTGCCCTCTTGCTCCTTGTTTGTTTGGGTTTTGGTGTGTTTTGTTGTTGTTTTGTTTGGGGTTTTTTTGTTTGTTTGTTTGGTTGGTTGGTTTATTTTGGTTTTTGCTGGTTTCTTTTTTGTTACTATTTCCCAGCTTCCTGGGTTAATGGCCTCCTTCTTTGCTCCATGAGCTACAATGGATGGTTGAGGCCCCTGCACAGTTTGGGCCAGGAGCAAGCAGTCCTGCTTCCCCTCAGCTTCCCTGACATCTCGCAGCCTATTGACAGCGTCCCGCAGCTCAGCCCCTGCTGCAGGAGCACCTCCACCAGGGAGCACCGAGCGCAGCCCTGCCCATTGTGCACCCTCCCCTCACCAGACCAGTGCAGGCACTTTCTACACCCCGAGCTCCGCGCTGCAGCCTCCCCTCTCATCGGCTCTGTCTGGGTGCCTACGCTGCCACCGCCGGGGCAGCCAGAGCAGAGCTCCCAGGCTGGGCCCTGCTCATACGGGGAGCGCTCACCATTCTACGCAATGCTCGCCCACGCTCCCAGGGCAGGTTTTTACCCCCTCAGGGCTGGTGCCGCTCCTCCTGGCTCCGCCCCCTGTGAGTCCCTGCTCGCCTCAGCTGAGCTGCCGGCTCCTGGGCAGGTCCTGTCGAGGACTGAGGCTCCCTCGGTGGCTCTCGCCGCTCTGAGTTGAGGCTCCTGGACGCTGAGCTTCCCCCCGCTCAGGTGTTGAAGGCGTCCTCTCTCGAGCTACTCACCTCAGCAATTCAGTAGGCAGTGGAATATCACCAGAATGAATCAGTCTGTGAACATGGGACTAAATCTTGTAAATACTATTTGTAAGATCCTGCATCTCTTTTTCCATAATGGCTCTATGTTTGTGATGGAGTGTCAGGTCTAAGAAACATGTGAATACATTTATGTCCTTAGGCTCAGGAATTCTGAGCTCTGGTTTTTTTTTTTTTGTATACTTGGTTTTCTGTGTGAAAAACATGACTGAGTTCTGCAATGCATGCCAGTTTAAACACAGTTTCCAATCCAGTGGCACAAGAGATCCCAGCAGGTGTGAAAGAGTTTTGGTGAAAATACACATTAATAGACAGTTGACCCATAAAAGACAATTGACAGGTAAATGTGCTGGTAGCAGAGGAAATGGATAATGATCCATGTAAGAGCTATTGTTGACGTTAAGTCTCACTGTTTTTTCTCATCTGCTGGTATTTGTGAACTCTGATACAGGTAGATGAGTTGCTTTTGTAGAGTTTGGTTTTTACCAGCCACTAGGGACTTTTCTTAGTAACATTAGATCAAGCTTTTTAAATTCCTGGCACCATCTCTGAAATTCCTCTTCCTTCAGGTATCACGCCATCTAGTATGCCCATTGATGCAGTTGTCACATATCTCTGGGTAGACACCACTTCCCTGTCAGAGGGGCTGCCACAGCAGACCAGTGTCAGACCTGGGGTTGGGATCCTAGGATGAGACTGAGCTACAGATTAAAAGACCTACATTTAGATCAGGAGGGTACAGGAAGCTGTTGAGAGAGACAAATCCAGGTATCTGCTCTGAAGAGAGCTAGATGATTCTCTAGACTTTTGACTGCATTATCTGTTTGTTAGATTGGATTGCCTATCTGTTTGTTAGATTGGATTGCCTATCAACAGCATGTAGTATTTGCAGAGAGTTATAGAGCATTGCACCTTCAGATGGCTGTGCACAAGGCTGGGGAACTATTGGAGGTTCTTAGTAGATGTTCCTACCCCAGGAAGATCTTTTTATTACACTAAAGCGTCTCAGATCTCAGAGGAAAGTTATGTTTAGGCAATCTGTGCTCTGTGCTCCTGTTTGCAAGCAGGAAATACTCAGTTCTAACTGTGTGTCCTTTTTTCTCCATCCTATCAATAACACCTTTCAAAAAATTTCCTGTGCACATAACTCCATGCACTTGGTAAACTTCTATGTTAGTCTGTATCAGCAAGTCTGAACTTTTCAGCGGAAGAAATTATTCCAACAATTTACAGCATTAATAGATTCAGGGACTATTTCATCAGGCAATCTAAGTTTGATATTGTTACCTTGATCACTGAAGCGAGAATATGTCCATTACAATCACATTTTCTGTTCACTTTCCAGAGTTATGTGGGGATTAGAGAAACGATTCAGTTATTACCAGCAGTTGCAATGTGCTTAATTTTCACTGCTCGGTTTACTATGGTCAGTGTCTGGAAAACAAGCAATCATCTTCAACTGTTAGTAGGGGTTTTGTGTTTTGTGTCATACAGGTAAAAAAAAGATATTTTGTTGGCAGAAAGAAGAAACCTGATGACATCTCATTACGATCAAAATGTGAAAAAAAATGACTATGTGTATTCTTGAAATTGGCCATTTCTTATATTAGGGTAAATACTATCTCAAAGCTAGCAAATCTGTCAGTGAAAACACCTAAGGAATAGACCCTGTCAGTATGACTGTGACTTAGTCCCATCATAACCTTGTCTTTTTAGTAAGTGATGTTCTGTGTTAGTTTGTAGCACCAGGCACCAAACACATCCCAGGTAATTTTTCTGTTTAAATAACACTGTTGTAAAGGCAGCCTTCAGCACAAAGGTCTCATATACATCCCTAATCTTGAATTATCCATGCAGGCAGTTTCTACCCACACATGACCTTCTGCTGACATCTGCATAGATACAGCAGTCCATTCAGATGTATTAATTAGCAATATCATGAATGGGAGCTGGAATGTCAAAAGCAAAAATGGTAATTCGGAGCCAGGATCTGCATTCCTATTTTCTTATTTTGTAAAACTTCCTCACTGGAGGGGCCAGGTCCTCTATAGCTGAAATCTGATTTAGGATAGAAATGCAGAAGGAATGACGGGGGGGGCGGGGTGGAAATGGTAAAACAGCAGCCTGCACTCAGTTCCAGGAGGGAACATATGCTATAGGAAAGAGCTTCCTGTGGTAGCAGTAAGAGGTGAGTCACTCCAAGCATATAAAAATCACTAGTTATGGTTGCAGCCTCTCTGAAATAGTTCTCTCACCAAAGAAGCAATATAATTTAGAAGTAATGGAGTTACATTGTGTGGCTACCCATTGTCAGGTACATGTAACACAGTGAAAACTGTTCATTTACACAAGACTCTTAGTAAAGCAGGCAGAGTGATTATGAGGAAAAAAGTGTCACATAGAAATGACATAATGTCAGATTGAGATAACAGTGAAAATGAGATTCCTAAAGTAAACAAAGCTTGTGTAAATAGAAACAAGAAAAGCAAGGATATAATTCATATTTAGAGCTGACCTAAATTTCCATTTAGAAGAAACAGAAAAGAGTATAGCCTTTACTGGTCCTCACTGGGAAAACTTCGATGAGAACAGATAGACTTTGTTGTTAGAGGTAATGCACTGGACTGCTGAGAAAGGAGTCTGGGTCCTATTAACAAGATGAAATAACAATTCCAAGACAATGTAAATGTAGGCCTATACTTGTAATTAGAAAACATTGAAACCTTCTAGATGAAAGGCAAAATAACTTACAGAAGGGTCTTTCCTTAAGTTTTGTTTATAGGAGAATCCAGTAAGGAAATTAATCAAACCCAAGAAAAAAAGGGATCCAAATGCTAACAGAAGCTGAGTGTCCTGTGAAAGGAAGAAAGAGATTACCTTTTTATGTAAGGACTATATAAAATAAACTATAGCAGTAAAATAGATGGATTAACAGGAACCACACTGAAATCACACTTCAGCATAAATGTATTATGTAAGGCAGTAAGAAAAATATGCAGTCACTAAGAGCACTGTGGGGTTACAGGAAACAATCCAGCTCAGGCATCACTGCACCACTGAGTTATGCAGTGTAGGCATTCCACATACATTGTAATTATACATTAAAATATTCTGAGCAATAACAATAACCTCTGTTGGGGAGTTGGGAAAGAGAGGAGAAAGCAGTGTGAGTCCTGTCAAGGAGTGTAATGGTGCAGAAGCCCACTGCACCCCCTGGGCCCACTGTAGGAAAGGATCTTGTTCGAGACCATCTTAAGAACCTGAGCGTGCACAAGTCCATGGGACCTGAGGAAATCCACCCACGGGTCCTGAAGGCGCGGGCAAATGAAGTTGCTAAGCCACTTTCCATCATATTTGAGAAACCATGGCAGTCAGGTGAAGTTCCCAGTGCCTGGAAAAAGGGAACTATAACCCCCATTTTCAAGAAGGGCAAATGTGTGACCCAGGGAACTACAGACCAGTCAGTCTCACCTCTGTGCCTGGCAAAATCTTGGGGCAGGTTCTCCTGGAAGGCATGCTAAGGCACATGAAAATCAACAAGGTGCTTGGTGACAGCCAGCATGGCTTCACTAAGGGGAAATCCTGCCTGACCAATTTGGTGGCCTTCTATGATAGGGCTACAGAACTGATGGACGGGGTAGAGCAGTTGATGTCATCTACCTGGACTTGCTCAAAGTGTTCAACACTGTCCCACAAAACATTCTTGTCTCTAAATTGGAGAGACATCAATTTGATAGATGGACCACTCAGTGCGTAAAGAACTGGATGGTTGGCCACACGCAGAGAGTTTTGGTCAATGGCTCAATGTCCAGCTGGAGACCAGTAACGCATGGTGTCCCTCAGGGATCAGTGTTGGGACCGGTCTTGTTCAACATCTTTGTCGGTAACATGGACAGTGGGATTGAGTGCACCCTCAGCCAGTTTGCCAATGACACCAAGCTGTGTGGTTCGGTTGATACTCTGGGGGGAAGGGATGCCATCCAGAAGGACCTTGACACACTTGTGAGGTGGGCTGATGCCAACCTCATGAAGTTTAACCATGCCAAGTGCAAGGTCCTACACCTGGGTTGGAGCAATCCCAGGCACAGCTACAGGTTGGACAAAGAGATTCAGAGCAGCCCTGCAGAGAAGGACTTGGGGTTGTTGCTCAATGAGAAAATGAACATGAGCCAGCAGTGTGCACTTGCAGCCCAGAAAGCCAACCATATCCTGGGCTGCATCAAAAGGAGCGTGACCAGCAGGTCGAAGGAGGTGATCCTCCCCTTCTACTCTGCTCTCGTGAGACCTCACTTGTAGTATTGTGAACATTTCTGGTGTCCTCAACATAAAAAGGACATGGAACTGTTGGAACAATTCCAGAGGAGGGCCACAAGGATGATCAGGGAACTAGAGCACCTCCTGTATGAAGACAGGCTGAGAAAGTTGGGGCTGTTCAGCCTGGAGAAGAGAAGGCTGTGTGGAGACCTCAGAGCAGCCTTCCAGTATCTGAAGGGGGTCTATAAGGATTCTGGGGAGGAACTCTTCCTTAGGGACTGTAGCGATAGGACAAGGGGTAACGGGTTAAACCTTAACCAGGGGAAGTTTAGGTTGGATATAAGGAGGAAATTCTTTACTGCGAGGGTGGTGCAGTGCTGGAATGGGTTGCTCAGGGAAGTTGTGAATGCTCCATCCCTGGCAGTTTTCAAGGCTAGGCTGGACAGAGCCTTTGGTGACATGGTTTAGTGTGAGGTGTCCCTGCCCATGGCAGGGGGGTTGGAACTGGATGATCTTGAGGTCCTTTCCAACCCTAACTATTCTATGATTCTATTATTGTGTTCACATGCCAGGCTGGGTTTTCTGATGAACGCTAAACCTATATTATGGAGACCACATTTGCATGATATTCTTGCTGGTTTTCACATTAAAATGTGTCATGAGAATCCAGAGAATCAGTATCACATAATTGCCAAAAGTTTAAGAAAAAGTTGTAAGGACATGAAATATGATCATTAAATTGATTTTAGTGGTAACACTGCTGTTTTTTAAAAAATTCTGCAGGCAGGCCAAATGAATTGCATTTTAATGTCATTCAAAAGATATCAGTTGAAAAGGTTATTTCAATACCATATTGTGAAATACTTCTCCCAAACCTATGAAAAGATTTAAGCTGTATCACTTTTAGGGTGTTCAGACAGAAACACTGTTACTGTGAGGAAGCTGATTGATCATAACTGTCACCACTATCCATTTCTCACCCAAACCATTCAGTGCTTGCAGCTTTTCCTAGTGATATCCCACATTAATCCACATTAGCCATGAGGAACTGCGAGTGAAAAGTAAAGACAGACAGGTATTGAGCACAGATGATAACTTCTTTCCTGAAGAAACTTGTTTATAATTCAGTGGAAGAAGATTTTGGATACTTCAACATTTTCCCCCCATTCTCCATATCACTGTTGTGGTATATTTTAACATATAATTTAGTATTATTTTTAAGCAGTTGTTCTTTATTGTATATCCTATTATTTTAAATATTTTAAATATTGTGTTTGTTTTCACTTGTCTTCATAATGCACAAATTTGTGGCCCATTTGCAAAACTATTCATGTTCTAACTATGGATTTAAAATGTATTAAGGCAATTATTTAATCTGAAATGCAAGAAATGATTCAGACACATGCAACAAGCTGGGAAATACCACAATTCACCTAGAGGAGACTTCTGAATGGCAGGCAGGGTACCTGGAACTTCTCAAACATCCCTGAGCATCTACATTTAACCAAAGGATTTTCATCCTTTTATTGCCCATGCAGCTAGTTATGGTACATTGAGAAGACTGTGAGTGTCCACAGATAATTTTACAACAGAAAGATGTTGATTCCTCTGACATACATACTGTGCTGTTATCCCATCAACTCAGTACTCTTTCAGTAAAAATTTATCAGGACAAACACCTCATTTTCTGTTTACATGAGTACCTGTAGACTACTTGGAAGAAAGAAATAGGAATTCCTGTAAGTAAATTCCCACTATATTATAACATTTTATGACACTCTTTTTAAGCTCAGCACTTTACTACACATGGTAGTCCAGCTTTCCATCAGTTTAAGTGAAACTGTAGATTGGTGCAGAAAATGGCCTTGCCTTGCCTTGCCTTGCCTTCCCTTTCTGTTTGCCTCTTCACATGTTCATGTGGAGACCCTTTTGTGGATGATGCGACCATGCACACCAGTTCCTTGCTTTAACTGAAAATTAACTCACTGAACTCACTTTCTGGCTAAACATTAATCTGCCTCACAATGAAGTTGCATCACAGAAAATGCAAACTCAAAAGAAATATTAGGAAGCAAAATATATTTTATGCACTCAATCAGCAGTGGCAAAGGCAATAAACAATCTTTTCAGCTCTGTCCTCTGATCTATTCTTAGATGTTACAATAAGATTGATATTGTCTTTTCTCTTAATTCAGATAACAAAAACTGCAGTCAGAAAAGCAAAGATTAGCAATTCAGTCATATTTAATCATTTACTTCTTTCCTAGATTTTTTTCAGATTGAAGCAGCTACGTTTTTAAACCCTACATTTCTAAAGACCTACTCTGCAGGCACTAAACACTGAAGTGGTCCTTCAACTGTTTTTTCTTTTATGCACCAAATGAAGAGCCTTAGGATTATTTTATAACTTTTCCTGAATTCTGGTTAGCAAGTTTATCAGTTTGCTATCTCTGAGTAGTGATAGATGTGTGTGGTTATTTGCTTTATGGATACTTTCCTGATTAATGGGTCTTTCTTCCACTTAAAAATACATCTTTTATAATCTGCACACAAGAAGTCCTGAATGGCCACCTGCATTTGCTTTTCATCAGCATTCTCACCCCTTAGCTATGTTTGCCATTATGTAGTTTATGTGTTATTAGGGAGAGGCACAGAGGGGCCTGAGTGGAGGTCAAAACCTCAGGCATGAAGCCTTCTGTGTATTTCAGCTGATCTGGAATTAAATACTTGTATATGGGACTGTCTGCTGAATGCATACTGGTGATTGAATGGAATTTTTAAATAAGATGGAAAAGGTGAAGGTAAACAGAGCTTTTAACTGCACATTTCCACGTGGTGTTACAAAAGGTTGTTTTCATGGATCAGTAAATGCATGTAGAAAACAGCATTTAGTTCTGGCCAGAGAAGACACTTGTGAGACCTCACATACCTGCTACCACAGGGATCACATCTGCTGTGCAGTAGCGTTACAGTCTGCACTCAAGACTCCATCTGCAAGCAAACACAAAAAGTCTTTGCTCCTAGGCATTGAGTTAGAAAAATATAAAGAGTCCCAGTGGTGGTAAATGACTTTTCCATAAGTGTTATTTTCATTACTCCTGACTTGAATAATAATTAAAAAAAAAAATTAAAACATGCAGTTTCTTCCAGCCCAGTCCCATAAAACCATCACAAGTTCACAAAGACAATAAAAAATTCAGTAATGGCTTTTTTATATTGGGGGTTGGGGAACTGTGAATATGGTGAGGGTTTCTTTTTTTTTTAATCTATAGATCAGGGAAAAGAGGAAAATGCACAAATAACCGTAGCTAAAGTTAGCAAAGGTTATTAAAAATTTATACCCTGTGACAATGCTTTTAATACTGTAGCCATCTGTGCTTGTCAGCCTAAAAGTTTAGGTAGACTTCAGCAGTTTTAAGAAATAGTGCCATTTTTATGTGCTTCAAAACATAAAAACCCAACCAAAACCAACCAAAAAACCCCAAGTCCAGACATGAGGAATTTAGAATTAGCATAACTGAAATAATTAATGTTGTTTTCACATGAATTACATATCAAGAGCATTGTCATAATAAAGACTTACAAGCTCTGAAAAGACTGGAGATATCGAGTTAAGATAATTTACATAAATATTCCATTATTTCTAGTCATAATTCACTTAATGGCAATATTTACATGTGGAGATTCTGACAGAAAAAAAAACAGATTAATAAATTTGTACATGCAGACTTTTTTGACATTGTGGGACATACCTTCTAAAAAGAGCTAATACGGTCACAGAAGACACATAAAGTAATTTTTGGGGTGCATTTGGAGTAAGGTTTTGAAGTGTTTATATACTGGGTTTGTGTGGATTTTCATAAATAGAAAAACATGCAGCAAATTGGTTCTTTGGTTTTCCAGAAGTAAACCCTGCTAAGCCTGTGAAAGAAACAGAATGGTTTAGGCACCTGGGTGAAGCACTGTTTAAATATTTAAAAAACTTCCTTTCTGGAAGTCATCCCTTTCCAGTTCCAAGGTAACCCAGTGATATAATTGACCTCTATAAAAACATAATGAACCACATTTAGAGTTTTGTCTGCAATATTAATATTTATTATATTATATATATAATTATAATATTAATATTATATTAATAAAGATTCAAAGGGGAAGAGAACAGATAGGTGGGGTCCCTTGCTGTCCAACAGAGATCTGTTTCTGAGCAACCCCTTCACTGCATTGCCTCTCCTTTAAGACAGCTGTCCTGTTTCTGTGTGTACCCCAGCAGAGCACATCAGCGCTCATCACTGTATTTGTCACAGCTCCTGCTTACAGTAGCATATGAAGGCCTCTCTTCTTCTGAGGTTGTTGCTATTTTACAATATGCCTGGCCCACAAAGCTCCCTTTCATTTAATTTTGTTTTTTGAGAGGCACCCCAGCAACAAAATCTGTGTGCTGTTTTGATTTGTGCAGTTTTGGATCTTCAGATTTAATCTACTTTGCACCTGATGGCACCTGAAAAGCTAGCATCAGACCATTAAAGTGTTACTGGTTTACATCTGCATACATAAGGAGATGTTGGGAACCTATATGACTCCATAGGGGTTTAACATTAAGGTCCCACAGGTGCACAGAGGAAATGCAGTAAGCAGTTTAAGTTCCCAAGCTGAGTATTCACAAGGCCATTTACTTCTCGCTGGCAGCAATGAGCAAGCAAAACCTGGCTCATACCCAAGTGCCATCAGGAGCCACTAAACGGTGAATTCCTGACTTGTGCAGTTGCTGGAGCCTGGTGCTGTCGACATACCTAGAGCATACCCAGACCATGCACTGGAGAAGTTGGAATCCTCCTTCTTGACTCTTTGCTTACAATTAACCTGATGGCCAAATTTCTCACACAGCCAAACCTGATTCACACCCCAGAGAATCTGAGCCTGTATTCCCTGCTTTCCAGCTCTTAGCTTTAATCTGGAAAGAGGGGGCTGGAAAAGATCAGACTGTTGCTCAATTTGTGGCTGAAATTTGGGAAGCAGTCAGCATTTTGATAGTGGATCAGAGTGAGTGTTGATTTACCAAGTTGAAAATACACATATTCACTGTCATTGCACAGATATTTTATATACCTTCTGTTCCTTTTTCTGGAAACAGCAGAACATCTTTCTTTTACTCCATGATCAGAAGGGAACAAAGCCGCCTCTATTTCCCTTCTCACTATATATTAGTAGACATAGTAAATAAATAATGGGGAAAAAAAATAAAAATGGAGATATGGGGGAGAACTCAACAAATTCAGGTGGAAAGAGTAGAAATTTTTCAGTGAGCTATTGTCCTGGGTTCAGTGGTAGCAGTCATTTTTCTCAGTAGCTGGTGCAGTGCCGTTTTTTTTACTTTCAGCCTGGGACCAACGCTGATAACACCAATGTTTTCGGTTGTTGCTAAGTAATGTTTAGTCTGACCAAGGACTTTCTCAGTCTCATGCTCTGCCAGGGAGGAGGGGAAGCTGGGAGGAAGCAGAGACAGGACACCTGACCCAAACTGACCACAGAAATATTCCATACCACAGCATGCCATGCTCAGGACGTAGAACTGGGGGCAGTTACCCAGAAGAGCTAGATCACTGCTCGGTTGGGCGGGGTATCGATCAGCATGTGGTGAGCAGTTGTATTCTCTTCCCTTGTTATTTCCCTTAACATTATTATTATTATTGGTGGCTGCAGTAGTGATTTGTGTTATACCTTAGTTTCTGAACTGTTCTTATCTCAACCTGTGGGAGTTACATTCTTTCGATTCTCCTCCCCATCATTCCAGGAGCAGGGGGGAGGAAGGGGGAGGGAGTGAGGGAACTGCTATGTGGTACTGAATTACCAGCTGGGCTTAAACCATGACACCTATGTAGCTAGAATAGGAAGGCATCTTAAAGAGCAAAAATAAAGGCCATTACAGATGAGGTAGGATTAATACCCCACAGCTGCTACATGGACACCTTGCAAGCATTCTCCTGAGTGTCTTATATAAGAGGCTAGATTTTTATATCTCCTTTGCTCCATTCATTGGGTGGATGATCCTTTTCCTCTTGAGGCTTGCTCCACCTTTTATTATCCTGTGTCTGTTTTCCCATTCTACGCACTACTGTGGCCCCTGCTGCACCAGGTTCAGCTTGGTTGCTCTAAAAAGAAAAACTGTTTATATGTGCCAGGACAATGCAGAGTGTGCCCTAATAGGCATCAAATGCAGATGTTAAAGGTTTGTGTCTAAAAAGAGTTTGTATTACATACTGAGCCACTAATGTATATGCACACTCAGGGGACCAAGTGTCACAGTTAAGCACTGGAGGGACCAGCTTTTATTGAATTTCTTTCTTATCTTCCATCAGTCTGAGGGATAGAGTTTGGGAACAGAGTCTAAGAGAAAGGTAGAAAGCTTTTTCTACCACTAGCAGCAGCCTGCAAAATAATGCAGCTGTATTTGGGTGCTATTTTGGGGACTCAGTATTGCTCAGAGGACCCTGGATACTTAATTCAGAGTTGTGAAATAGAGCAGACTGTAAAAACAACTGGAGCTTAGAAAGAGAAGCCTGTTCCTGCAACTGTTGCTGATCCAAGATGTTATCCTGTCATATATTACATAGATTTTGGTTCCTGAACTGATGTCTAAAGGAGAAGGCAGCAATACGTTTGTGACATATGTTAACTCCTCTTACAATGTATAGACAACTGTATTTTTTTCTGTCCTGAAAGCACATTTTCATCTAACAGGGAGTAAATACTAATAGTATGGTGCCTATTTGAGAAAGTACAGATCCAATTCCTTAATTTAATTCTCTTGAGATTTACAGAGCATTGGAGGATATTATTACTATTGATTTCTTTTTCAACCTGACTTAGATCGAGACCTATAATTTTCAGGTATGATTGTACTGATGTGATCCTATTAAGTACTTCTATTTGTAGGGACATAGAAATAAAATTTCTTGATATCTTAACATAGCTATGCTACCTGTAGTGCTGTGCAGGCAGTGTACAGCTGTAAACACACTGGTTCAAGTCAGGAACTGTGTAGCTCAGCCTGAGCAGGTTAAGCTGACTGGCAGCTCAGAAGAGGTGTAGGTTACAGCTCAACTCCACCTTCGTACTCAGGGCGGGAAGGCAGTGCCTTTTATAATTCAGGCATCGCCTAATGAAACAATTGCTAATGGGATCGAAGTCCTTTGTTTTCTTCTACTTTCTCTTTTCAGTTGTTCATACTAAAATAGGTGCCTTGATTAGGGTGAATCGTTACTGTGGTCATATTAAAGACAACGCGTTTCTTTGTCATGTAAGAGGGACACCAACCATTCATTAACCTGCATCCAAGATATGGATGAATTAAGGAAATAATGGAAATACTGGCTTTGTGTGAAAAGGCAGGGAGCCAACGTTTGCTGGCTTTGTGTCTTCCTCCTATTCACCGATAGATGGTGGCAAAACTCCTTCTTTATAGCTGTGATTGTATCAAGCAATGTATCACTGTTTCCTCAAGCAGTTTTCACCCTCGCTGTTTCCTGAATGTTATTAGATCTTTTCGTCCCTAACACTAGTCTCACTTCTTTCCACTTTTTTCTTAGCAAAAGCTGTAGGAAGTTTTAACTTCATTTTAATCTTCACTGCATGTAATGCTCTACCTTCGTCTCTTTCTCAAGCAAAGCAGAGAAAAGGGTGCAGTGATTAATCCCTTTAGATTTCCTCTTGCCTGAAACCTGTGGGGTATTAATCATTTCAACATCTGGTGTAGGTATGTGGTGAATGTTTTGTGTCTGTAAAGCAAATCTAAAAGATAAACTGCAGCTCAGCTCTATGACACAGTTGTGCTTCAGAGATCAGAAACACAAATACCTTGGGCTAAAATCACAAGGAGTCAGGATGGATCATCTGAATATCTGCAGGCTTCTTAAGGAAACTTCTTGGGTAATAGTTACTGCCCTTTATAAATGAAGGATTTTGCATAAGTAGGGTGAGCAGAAGCGAATGTGAGAGTACTTCAGTATTACACAGCTCGTTATTTTCAGTGGAAGTATTTTTTACTACAGGGCAATAAAAGGAAACGCTGGCATTATCAAGCACCATCTTACATTGTGCTTCAGCTCTGTGAAGCTGTTTTACGTGTCATGTGTGAAAGCTTATTATGGAAATTTTGCTGTATAAAAATACCACCCTGTTTCACAAAAAGCAAAACCAACAGGTCTTCAGAAAGGAAAGCTGCTCCACAGAGCACGTGAGACTGCTTTTCCCTCAGACTGACTCCTTTGTCTAGTACAGTGCTGATGAATCACTGTGCAAAGTTTTACAGCCATCTGCTGGGAACATACTAATTTTCATTTTTTCCCTCAGTCTTTTGTAATCTGTTTCCTTTTACCTCTAATCACATTTTAATTTCACTGATCCAACACAGTGTAAACTAACAAAAATGACTCTTCCCCGTAGCAGTGTAACAGCTGCTCAGTAAGTCATATTTAGAGACAAGTATTTTGATTTATTCTATAATCTCAGTGGCTGGGCAGATTTTTTTACATTTTGTCAGACTGAGAAAGAATAGCACTGAAGGTGTAGGAACTAACATTTGAAATATGCAGTTAAACACAGCAATTGGAGTGGGATTGAGAATAACAGGAACAACAGTAATGGCTTGATAAATAAGTTATAGCAAAATGGCAACATAATAAATGTTACAGGGACCTTGCACAAACCTTAACTCTCAGATTTCTCCAGTCTGGAGGCCAGTCACTGAGCTATGAAGCCATCCTCTGAGCAGAGCTACACGAAAGCACAGCCCCTGAGGGTGTACAGGCACATGAGAGCACACAATATGTTTTTTACAATGGTCCACTACTAGCAGAGTCCCTTTGTAGCTTGGACAGTATTGTATTAAAGAATAATACATAGTCTGAAGCCTTTCATTTTCTTACTGTGATGAAACCCAGGAAAATAAGGACTGAATTATGAATTTATGGAGAAGACCAATCAGTAGGAGTGCCATTAGATCTATTAATTAATGAGCACTCAGAAGAAAAATAGATGTGTCAGGACATTCCATTATTAACAGGAAAAAAAAAATAGGCAAAATGATTTGAAAGATTAATCTTTTCTTCCCCCACTTTTTTGTCTTTTTGGCAACATTATTTTGTATTTTGCTAATAAAAATGCAGTTGGAGGTGTATATGAATGAGTGAGGTGGAGGTTTGTAGCCTTAGTGAAAAACAGAGATTTTAGAGTAGAAGTTGGTCCAAAACTTGTCCTGCTGCTAGGGACAGGGACTTCTTCCTGCAGGGAAGAAATGTGGAGAATGTGGACTGCAGGGACTGTCAGATGACACAGTTCAGCATCCAGAGGAAAGTTAGAGGAGGGAGGACACTGACCTTTCATAACAGGTTTGCCTTGTTAAGAGACTTTGTAAGTAAGGAAAAAAAAAATCCTGCTCTTTTTGAAGACTGAGAATATTCATAGAAACCTCCTTGGCTAAGCAAAGAGTTTCTTAATGAACTAATAGTGAGATGAAGCTGGAAAGAACATAAAGGGGGAGTATAGAATATATAGAATATAGGGAATATAGCTCAGGCAGAAGAGATGAAATCAGGATGGCCAATGGAAAATTAACTAACACTATCAAAGCAATTCAAGGGGGACAGGAAGAACTGTGTAAGTGGGACATACTTAGGCCTGCTCTGATGGGAGTTAACTCAGTGCACTGATGTAATTGCAAGATCATTATCTCCTGTCTTCAAAAATTATGGTTTTTAGGGGCAGGCCCTGACAACAGGGAGAAGATGTGTCTATACTTATGAAAGGTAAGGAGAGGTCTGAGGAACTGCAGACTGGTATACAGACAGAGACAGGATATATCCAAGGACATTGAGAAATCTGGATGAAGTCCCTATAAGGCCACTGTATGTAGTCTTTCAAAGATCACGAAAATCAAGAAACATCCTGAAGACTGGAGAAAGGCAAATGTTGCAAAGGAGGCAAGAGGGATGATTTGAGGAACTGTACGAGTGAGAGCTTCACTTTGGTCTCTGAGAAACTCATGGAGCAAGTCCTTCAAGGAGAAAAATGAGAATGGGAATAGATGGATTTAAGAATAATTATGCTTGACCAATCTGATTGCTTTCAATGATAAAAGGCTACCTATGATCCACTTCACGGATGAGAGGAAAGCAAGAGGGGACAAGATATATCTTTAATTTGCTAAAACTTTAGATAAAACTTTCCCACCATAGCCTCATTGATAAATTGGCCAGTCTCTTAGATGAGCTGACAACTGTCCAGACCACAGGTCTTACTGAGATGTGATCAATGACTTGATGTCTGTTTGGCAGTGGGTAACAAGTGGAGCATGACAGACATCAATATTTGGGCCAATACTGTTCAATATCTTCATCAACTGCTTAGATGTTGAGAAAGTGTGATACCTCAGCAGATTTCTGAATGATTTGAAGCTAGGGGAGAAGGAGATGGTAAATGAACATTTCAGCGTGACCTTGCTGAAATTAAAGAGTAGATCATCAGGTAACCCTTGAAGTTCAAAAGGAAAAGTGCAAAGATCTGCTTCAGGACAGAGCAGACCTGCCTATGCACTGGTATAGGCCAGGAATAAGCTGGCAGCTCTGCTGGAAAGGACCTGCAGTAACAGTGGGTGCTGACACATGTAGTGTGTCAGTTTCTACATGAGTAGAAAGTATGTTTTGTTGTGACTGAGGCAAACCACAGACTGGGTTTGTCTGGGTTTATCCCTCTGATAAAGGGGAGTTACAATTCCTGGCTGCTCATACTGGTGATGCTGCACCAAGAATATTGTGCCTGATTTTGGACTCTAAGTTCAAGTGGGGTATTTAGAAATTGGAGACAGTCCAAAAACACTGAGAACCCCTTCCAGAGAGATGCAGAGGAGGATTTTTCCACTCTTGATGGTTACTGCCTGCCCAGAAATTTCTCTTTGAGTGCCTTATTAGAATAGTGAGCACACTAAAGCTTAGCCTAATGGCTTGTTAAATCCTAAACTACCTTTTGCTTATGTTAGGCATTGAATGTGTGCTTTATACTTCTCAGCCTGCTTGCAGGGTATCTTTGAGCCCAGTTGAAGATACCTAAACAAAAAGACTCAAATGAGGGGCAGCAGCACAGTCCAGAAACTATTTGAGAGACCATGGCTTGTTACCAACTGTGTCCTCTTGGTGAAAGGACCAAGAAGAACGAGTGAGTAGCAAACTACAAACCCTATTTGAGAAAGGACAATAATTTTATCCCTTCTGTAAGGAATTACTAGTTAGAACTACTGAAATGCATGCAAATTTCAAAATTTTTTTTTGTAAAGGTCAAGGAAATCATATTCTTCACCTTCCCCAGTGGAGTGAGGGGACAAAGACATCCAAAGTACAACTTTCCTCTCCCAGGACAAACAAGATTGTGTCACAAAGCTCTTTAGCTGACAACTTTGATGGCGACTATCAATATCTTGATATTTCTAGGACACAAAAAAATGGATAGTAACTGAAGGCATTGAAGGGATTTTGCTCATGGCAGCATCACCACAAGGGCTTGGACTGGGTTGGATGGGCCACAGTTACTAAGCCAAATGGGTTCGCTGTATGTGGGTTCATTAGTAGAAGAGACTGGTATGTGGTAAAGCATTAAGCATTTTTGAGAAGAAATCTGGTATTGGTCTGAATCCAGTGATGGCATTAGGCCTAATAATTTGGATATTTAGCTCACATATACCAAGAATTGTAGCATTATTGTTTAATCACAGTTATTGCCCGTCACTCTGCTATCATCAGTCTACATAACTGCCCAAGAAAAATTCATCCGTGTTTCGGTAGTTTTCCAAATAAGGTCCTGACCACAGATGGCAATTATATTAGTCCACTAACAAGAAAAAAGTGGTATTTAATATATCTCATGAGTTTAACTTCAGAGAAAGCTAATGAAACCTGACCACAATATAGTTTGTTTGTTCATTTGTTTGTTCCTTTGCTTTGTAATTGAACCTTTATTTTGCTGAATCACATTACTGGGGAAAATTTGTTAACGTTCTAAGGTCTGAAGTCCCTGGGTCTGCTACACTTACACTCAATTTAGAGTAAGATCCTGTTATTTAATATTATACATACCTTTTTTTCCCTACATCTTCTGTATCTGTCTTTCTGCCTCTGATTTTATGTGAACTCATGACAAGGTGTGAATTATCTGATGACTTTTCCTGAAGGTGCTATACTTACTTTCGTAACTTTTTCCATGTATAAGCACTACCAAATATTATCACTAGTTTTGATCCCTATTTTTTTAATCTCACTAGGTCTAACTTCCTTATTATAACAAGACACAAATAAAGCATGCTGTCTCTTGTCTGTAGTAGTTGCTGTAATATTTATCTAAGAATATCTCATTGGAAGTCTTCTCAGGGTCATAGCTACTCAGTGTTTGAATATCTAGGTAGTTTGTAGGTAGTCTGTTCCAATTCTTGACCAACTTCATTGTGAATTTTTTTTTTCCTTAATACTTAACCAGAATTTCCTTTTGCTGCAACTTCTGTCCATTGCCTCTTACCTTTTAGTCTACAGGTGTGAGATCCTAGCCATAATAATGATAATGACGAATCTTGTCTGGATTTCTAACATCTCTCATGACTGAAGTAATGTTACAGCATGAAACACATTATTCAGTGGTGATAAAATAAGAGGTATTAGGTGTTTTTTGTGATATCACCCACTGTTTTTGCTAATACCTAAAAAGATGGTTGGTACATCAGTTCCCTTTATTGGGGACAATCCATTGGAGTTTAAGAGGTTGAGAAATCCACAAATCTTTTAGTAAAGTAGTCTTGGTTACCAGCTGTAGCTCCCAGTAATGGAAGTTTTAAGGTGCTAAATACTTACAAGACAGGACATAAATGCTCAGCAGGTTCTAAAATTCAAATACACGCACACCTAAAAAAAAATGAGGCAGGCACCCCTCATTTTCAAACATTTTGTTTGAACTTTCCAGCCACTGTGTTTTTAAGTAAGCTGCACTGTTTTTTTCTTAGTAACATTTACAGGATGAGTGAATGGACATCTGGCTTGTCTCAGTATCTTGCTACTGAAGTTTATGCAGGAGAAAAAGGTCAATGTATTCATTTCTGCATGAAGGCAGTGGGAAAAAAAAAAAAAACAGAGATTTTCTTGCATTGCTGGATTTACATATGTCCTTGACCAACATCTACGTGACAGTTGTAGACTTACGGGCTGAAACCAGCTTGCTTTAGCTGTTAATACACAATTTGCATAAAGGAAAAGGTCAAGGCAACTTATATTAATCACAGTTTATATTAATTACTTATCTGAGGTTGCACAGTAGCCATTCAAAAGCACCTGTCCATAACAAAGGCTGTGGTTTGTGAAAATGAAACAGTATTCCAGGCAAAGACAATTATTATAAATACCTTTTAAATTAATGGCGATGTGACATTAATGAGATGTACTGTTGGTGTTGCTACTCCTTTTGGTTTGTTTAGCCTTCTTAACACAGTTTATCTGAGAATCTCAAAGAGATGAAGGTCATTAATCACTTAGACTTCACAGAAGCTCTTATAATTTTCTTTTGTTTAAAATTCATTGGACTGAAACTTGCTGAAGGCTGAATTAGTGGCAGAACTAGAAAAATCACGCTGTCCTTACTTCAGTACTTCACGTGAGTCAGTAGTATGTGCTCTTGCACCCAGTATTGGTGCACATTTTCTTTTCTCTGAATTCTAGCTTCAGAGAATAGAAACAATGGAGCAAGGGAGAGGATCCGGTGGAGCAGATGCAGTCAGCAACAGTTTGCCAGAAATGTGTAAAACCAGATCACTAAAAGAAACAAATGAAAATGAGACATGAGTCTTAATATGTAACTTAAATTAAAACTAAACAAAAATCTCTCCTTGAGGTTTGTTGTATCATATTTTTGTTAAGAAATTGTTTCTTCTACATGAGGAAGAAAATTATGCTAAAGATTACATTTAATGCTAGTCACTAGGCTAGCCTAAAAACATTCTAACATGATTACATTGATTTCTTCCTGTTTGTCCTTTATAACAGCACTAAAATTGTTTTTTCAACCATGTTGTATAAAGACTTTTGCAGTACAAAAATCTTCACATATCTAAAAAGAAATTTTACACGTATAATCAAAGATCACTCTTTTAATGGTAAGTGACAAATACTTTTCAAAGAAGCTAAAAACCAAAAAAAGAATGTCTGCAAGCTTAATAAATTAGTCTGAATTTTGTACAGACACATATATTTAGCTTCTAAAATGAAATACATTATGACTTCTGATACACCACAGGCCACAGAATTTCATGATGGACCTAAGGATAGAAATCAGTAACTGTTTTTTGGTTGGGAAACGCTTAGTGTGAAGACAAGCAATCACTCTGCCTTTGCACTTTGTTGGAATAGATAATCTGTTGGTTAAATTTTATGCTTTAATCTTAACATGAAAGTTTTCTACTTTTTCCTTCCAGTGGAATTGGTTGGGATATTTTCAGAAACACAGTTTAAGCTGGCAGTTCTGTCAACATAGAAGTAGGTCACAAGACCTGATGGAACAAATCCTGAAGTCCTGCCTTTTTTTTTTTCAGTATAGAAAAATGCAACTTAAAATTACTTGAACTTTTAATAAGAATACAATATTTCCATAACTTCCTACTTAAGAAAGTGTTCCAATGTCTATCCATTGCTACAGAATTTGGTAACAGTGACAACTCTTGCTGTCATAGCTGAGATAAACTCAACGTGTCTACATTCAACTTTGAGGTTTTGTCATTTTGTCCTAAGGAAATGCCACCCTAGAACAACAAAGCTCAAATTTTCCTCACATAAAGGTATTTGCATTAGTAGAAATCATCTCTCTTTTAGTGACTGAAAACACAGCCATTTATTTTAAAGGTATCATTCTGGCTTCTACTCCAGTAAGTAGAGAAAAGCAAGAGACTTTAATGAATGATTTATCTTACCTCTTTCTTGTCTCTTAACAGTGAAGGCCTGGATAAGCAGTCTAGGAAAACCACCTAATTTAGATGGCTCTAGCTGCATGAACTGAGCCAGATGTTAAATCAGCCATGGGGATTTTCTGATAGAAGTTAGAAGTAATCTCTTCAGCTCTTAGAATGTCATATGACAGGGTTTTGCGTTCTTCCCCCTCCAGATTTTTCCCTTGAAGAGCTGTATAATTGAATTTAGTTTTCCTAGACAAAGCAAGTGGCAGAGAAAAAGTGCAGTATCTTATATTTGTAGGATCAGTGTTTCATATAGTAAATGCAATCCTGCTATTTTACTAAGATACTTTGCTTTTGTACCTGAATTAAAGCAGTACTTACTGCTGGAAACTAAAAACCAATGGCAGGCTTCCAGTTAAAAGCTGATAAGATTATGGTTTTTGCTCTGTCTAGTTCATCACATGGTCACTTTAAACCATCTAAAATGATCAAGTTACCAAGCCCTTGACAAGATGTGTTTTTCATTAATCTAACGTTCTATCCCTATTACGATATTTACATTAAGCATCGAATGTTCTTCCATCCTGCATAAATGTGTTTCCACATGCAATTCAACTAACCATTCATAGAAGGAAGAAAATCAGATGAAGATAGGAAATGCCAGATTACTTCATTAAAAACAGCTGTCTGAAGGAGTTGGTGCAAGTAAAGTGTTCCTTTGCCCCATTATTAGTGAAATCTGTGCATTGGTTGGTAACTATGAACAAACTAGAATCTTTCCCTGTTTGCTTAGTTGATTTATTTGGATGGGAGATGAGAAGGCAATTCATCGTGTGGCACTTCGTAGTCAGCAGAATGGTCAAGTTGAATCATCAGTTATCTAAAATATTACAGTCTGTTTTGAACCTTTACTCCTCTCCCATCATCCCCATGGCTTACAAATAAACTGGCATTCCAATTGGAACAGACACTAGAAAATAATAAGATAAGCAAAAAAAATCTAGATTCAAGGAATGGGTTAACATTTATTTTAATTAGTTCAATATGTCATTTCCTCTCAATCATTCTGATATCATAGAATGATGCAACTTCAGGCCAAGGAGCAGATGCCTACATCACTGAAATCAAATTCTAGACAGAGAAATACTGTAATGCACTGAAGCGTATTCTGCACAAATATGAGCTGAAGAGATGAGCAGAAGGCATGAATAACATGACTTAAATCTATAATGAATACCTGCACATCTACAAAGCAAAAACTTTCAGTGAGTATGACATGAATTCCAGGGCACTGAATTACATCATCTCTCTCTGTTGTTTTCTAGTAAGACTCGACAAGTTTCCATTAAAACGGAGACTATTACTCCATCATGTTCTATCCCAGCAATTACTGATGCAACACAGCAGACTGCTATACAGCCAAAATGTTAAGTTGAAAACAGTATGTGGGTAAGTTCTCTGATGAAGAACATAAAGTGTGATTTGGAAGGTTTGAAATACTACTTTTTAAGTATGAGAAGAGAGTATCATGGCTTTTGTGTTTATGTGATTTTCCTGGTAGGGACATCATAGCAGTCACATAAGACATTAATTGCCTTAAACTGCCTTTTAATTCTATGCTGGTTTGCAGTAGATATAGATTATTAATAAGACCAAAAGGGCTTTTTTTTTTTTTCTTCCCCTTGTTAGCAAGAGCTGTTGGTTTCTGTTTCCCATGTCATTTGAGATTAGTGGAGCAGTACATGCCCATTATTTGAGACAGGAGACTGCAATTTTTGCACTTGTTCTGCATGTCTGAGAACCAAAAGAATAGATTTTATTCTGCATTTGCATCAGGAGCAACTGCAGGAATTGCATGTCTTTGCACCACGCATTTGGCTTCAAATTAAAGCCATTCCATCTCCCTCAAGTTTGTGTAGCAGAAACACTGATACTTCCACCTTGAGCCCAATTTATTTAAATTATCAGTGAATAAGGAATGTAGTGCATATAGGTAAGGGAAAAGGATTTGGGAAACACAATGACTTTTATTGAGGCTGTGCTGGAATGAACACAAAATATTTACAGAGCTGCAGATAAGGCTGAAAAGTCAGATAAAGCTAGAAACAAACACAGAGAGCAAGATTCAATTAACAGTAATTTGGAGTAGAAACTAATCTTCAGCTGTTGCCACTAAACAAGTCTTGAGTGAATAGCAAGAATCCATTTAGCTTTTCTGAATTACTACCTGCAAAGTCAATAGTTATTTATTATCCTAGCAGGCTTATTATCTGTCCACTTTCTTAACTCATAATGGAACCAGCTGTTTATTTTGGATAATGGTGCACTTCACAGCACATACCAAATGCTGAGTTGAGTCATGCATGTCACATGTTCCCTTGTTCAACCAAAGCCTGAGTTTGTTTAGATGCAGTAAATGATTTCACACAGCCTCAGAAATCGTAAGTCAGTAGGTGATAAATCAGTTCTTTCTCGAACTGTACAGCTGTCAAAGTAACAGGTTGTGAGGGGGGTTTTGTGGTTTTGTTTGTTTAATCTTGGAAAGCAAAAGGGTACACAATGTGAGTGAAGCATGGGGATATTGAACATAAAGAGATAAACTGTTCAGTGAGAGAATTCTCTAATTAGTTGTCACACATCCAATTTTATTATCATTCATCCATATTACAAGGGATATGCAAGATAGCTTATCAAGTTACCTTCTGACTTTCTCACATGGTAACTAGGAACTCCAGAGATCACATTATAGAATAGGGTAAATTTTTGACACTTTGTCTAAAGACAGATGCTTACAGCTCCCTTATTCCTAGAAGGGGACCTGAAATCCTCTGCAAAACATCCCTGGGTGGTCTGCAGATTGTGTGTAATGTCTGATATCTCAGTGGTACACATATCACTCTGGCACAGTTCCCACTCCACTGCTTCAGTACGCTACTCCAGCAAAAAAGTACAAGTGCAAATTAACTGATTTTCTTAATGCAACAATAGATGAAAGCAGCCCATTTTGTAAACAAAGAAGTATCCAAAGTTAAAACAAGCAGATATGTTATTGGCATTATACAATTGAGAAGGTTTGATCTTTAATGGTGAAGGAAAAGCAAATGTTTTCCCAGTAATTCTATATCTATGTTTTTACTGGTGTGAAACATTTAGAATGCATATTATGGGTATAGATTCAAGTTCTCTCTTCTCTCCTGAATTATTTGCTAATCTCAGAGAAAAGTTTAATATGGAGACTCTTTTTCATAAACCTTACTTTGGAAAATGCCAGCACACAGAAGGAATTAAATCCTGGAGAGTCAAAAGATAAATAACTTCATGCTAAGACTCTCATAGCGGGAGAAGAAAGGCTCGTTCCCTAAATCCCTTTTTGCATTTTACATGATTCAGCTAGAAGAGACAATGATGTCAAAGGAAGCCAATGATGTTAGTTAATTTGCTACTGAAAGTTGTGGACTGGTTCAAATCCCACCTAAACTAAAAAAAAAAGAGTCTCAAGTAGAGCTTAAAGAACTCCTTTATTTCTATCCCAGATGATTCTACAGAATTTTAGTTCAACACTCTTAAGTTAATGCATGTTTTTTGTGCAGAGTAATTGGCATAGCTCATATTGCTGATTATATTGTGTAAAAGAAAATAAGGCAGCCGAGATAAAAAATGGAGTTTAAATGAAAGAGAAAAATGCATAAGCAAATTTAGGTTATACAACTGACACATCTACGTTATTTATTTTTGTTAAATAACAAAACAAATTCAAACCAAGCAATAGCAAGGGGCACTCTAGCAACAGAAAATGTTCCAAAATGTCAGATGCTACCGCTTCTAATTAAGGTAAAGGAAGTAGTCTAAAACAGATAATTTTATGACAGCCACCTCTATCCAAGTGCAGAAATAACAACACATACAAACTTTAAAATATATTAAAAAATATAATTTCACTTCCATATAGTTTTTCTAAAGCAATCAAAATATCCAGAATACTTCCATGTTTGTGTAGTTCACATTTTAAACAGATGAAAACAGTCATCTTTGTTTGGCTCATGCTCATGGGAAGTCAGTTCTAAATGTTCGAATATTTGAAGTAGGTCCTTGCTGCCTGTTGGCAAAGTTTGAAACAGTTTATAAAAATACACTTGTGTATATGCTTCATGGTAAGAGGACAGCCTTCATTTCTTCTAACGATTCTGACATCTTGAATCCTCTGAGAGGTAACTGGAGAAGTCAGCTTAAAACTTCCCCTGAATGAGATATCTAGCACAGGAACACCTTATTTGGACCTGATCTGAAGATCTTGAAGTTTACCTGAAGATCTGCATGTTATTCTATCTATCAAGAACTGCTGTTCCTCTTGTAGCTCAGACAAAAGACAAGAACCTCTTGCACCTTTATCTAGTTAGGTTCATCACTGATCCATTTGGCTTCAGCTCTGCTTTACCAGCCTTACTTCCACGCAGCCTATGAACATCAGTAAGAGAAGCTGCTGCCTCATGTGTTCTTACTGTCAAAGGTTTCAAAGGTTGCAGGTATCGCCTTCCTCATGGGTTTTTCTCAAGCCACAAAATCCAGAATTAAAGAGCTTGTAAATAGCATAATTGGAAGATGGAGTAGGTGGTTACCCCCAGAGCATTATTGTCTTGTTGAATAAATGTGAGGTTTGGAGAAACTGTGGTGTCATGTTTGATGCAGCTGAACATGCTGTTGTAGGAATCAAGGAATCATAGAATAGTTAGAATTGGAAGGAACCTTAAAGCTCATCTAGTTACAGCCCCCTTCCACAGGCAGGGACACATTCCACTAGAACAGGTAGTTCCAAGCCCTGTCCAACCTGGCCTTGAAGACTCCTTTGCAATAAAAAGAACTTGTCACTATCTGGACAGAGAATGATTACCCTATTGGAAAAATTGGATACCCCAAGGCATCATTGCTGCATGACAAGATCCCAATAAATCTATAGGTTTTTTTAAGAGACTTTCCATGAATGTCTGTGCAACAACTGTACTTTTATAACTAATCTTCGCTCTGTATTTACACAGATCTACTGCATGATGGACAAACAGGACGTCCAGCTGTCTTCACAACAAACCTACCATGTGCTAGTGCTTTTTCTACTTCCCAGCTTGAGATTAAAGATGTGAGCACAGGGTGTCCTGTTTTAACATGTCTGAACTTTATGGCAGGTTTCAGCACAACAGAGTGAGATTCTAAAAAACATCTGCATGCTTACTAGATTACTTGGCATGCATTTTGACAAATACCTTCTGACCAGCCATTTATCATGGTGAAAACAGATTCCTGTGGACTTCATGCAAAATTTTCTACCATTAGAGAAACATCTCCCCTTATACCTGGTGCTCTCATTTTCTGATAGGCTCTAGTCAAGAAAAGTTTTGTTGACCATATTTTGTCAAAGAAAACTGCATTTATAATAGAAATTGCTTCAGCATTATAATATTTATATTAAAATATGTGAAATGCAAGCTTTTCCAGCAAACTCTCTAAGTATGATTTTTTATGAGGATAGAGGAATGATGAAACTTCAGTTTCATTCTGACTGTAGAATCTGATTTGGCCATCAATCATCACGTCAACTTAGCAATGTTTTCCAAGACCTCGTTCATTGCAAAGGAAAGATAAGCCGCGCACCTTAAACATAAAAAAAGCGTTTTTCTGTTGCCTTTCCACAGTAAAATGCATTCACAAATCACCTAGATCGCTAGCTATAACATGACAACTCATATTAGAATTCACTATATGAAAAAGATACTGCTTTAGAAGTATACTCTATCAAGTCTTTGCATTCTGAAATGTGTGTAACATCTACAGGGATTTCATTTCATGTTTAATGACCATTATCTTCTGGCATCAAACGCCTTGTTTTGGATAGGTGCCTGTGAACTCCATATGCAGATAAATTTCCATCCCATGCCATTATTGAAGTACTGGCTAAACATTGTGAAGGAAATCAAAGAAGAAAAACATGTTGACTATGAAGTAAGGTTTTTTTTGAAGGTAGTCTGTAGGTGTGGATTTTTCAGCTAAATCATGTTGAAAGGACTTCTGGAGAAAAACACTGTATTGGTGTCATTCTGCACTGAAATCTTAAAGATTGGCAAATGGTGTGCAGGTACTTCTTAATGTCACTGCCATGACATATATATACTAGGAGTTATGTCTGTTTTCCGCAGAGTATTTTGCCTAACTATTGTCAACAAACTCAGCAAGTGTTTCTCCTAACTTTGCTGTAAACCCCAAATTTCTTGCTGAAAGCAAAACTGTATTCATTATTTGGTACTGAACTTTACAGGTTATTGAAAACATTGAAAAGCATCTTCAAAAAACCCTCACATGCATTTAAAAAAAAAATCACACTAAAAGTTATGAACATTTTATAGTATTAATTAACTTTACAGATGCTTGTCTTCAGGTCTGCTTTTGTTCTATCTTTCTTTTCTTTCAGAAATAGGAGTCTATGGAAAGCCCCAAGATTCCCACCCTTCTTAGGCAATGCAGCTGACAGCTAATGAGCTGATCACTAGCCACAAAGCAAGCTGTAGAACTGTATTTGGAAATTTATGTTCTTCTGACAACTTTGACTTTGATTGTGCATATTCCTTGACACATTTGAGTGTGTTTATCAGGTGCTACAGACAAGTAGGGAATAAATAGACTTGCAATATTTCTTTAAAAGAGTATGTATGTGTATAGGCATGGAGCAGTGCTGTAAAAACGTCTCTTGCAATCCTCTGTGCTGAAGATAATTATTCAGATACAATTCCATATTTATGAGAAACCTCATAATTTCTTTCTCCTCTCATTTCTTGCTCTAAGAACCTAACTAACTTTATGGAAAGGGACTTCTACCTCTCCATTTCTGAGGCAGACACACACAGTTATAGGTAACATCTTGACTACATAGAACCTACTGCTCTGGTTTGTACAAATTCAGCAGTACATCACTAAGAAACATACAAACAGTTCTATAGGATAAGATAAAGAAATCCTCTGTGTATCTGCCTGTACTTTATAAATGAAACTGCCTGTCTAATCAACAGGAGCAAAACATCACTTAACTCAAAGTCTAGACTTCACTCTGCCCCTTTGCATGGCACAGAGCTCCATGGCTGCTCAGACAGCATCATGACTTTACATACTAGTGTTTTGCCCTGACTCCTGCCAGCATGCACTGGTGGCGCTATCGGCATTTTCTTCTCTCCTGTTAAGCCTTCAACGTTGAGCTTTTTTTCCTTCAACCTAATGACATGGTCCACCTTATTTTCCCTCTAATAGAAGGACTGTATATGTTCCCCATCAAACTGCTGCAGGGTGTTTATGGGATGTGACCAGTCATTTGAGGCAGATGAAGCACTGCCAGGGGGATTCTTTCAGATGTAAAATGCATATATTATGTGAAACAGATGGGTCAGAAATAACCATCAAGTTTATTTCTTAGCATGACTTTTCTTGATTTTAAGCAGATATGTGCAGGCTGCATCCACCTTTCCTCATCATTGCTAACATTAGGTAGTTTTCTTCTCTCAAAAACTAAACCACAACTGCTCTAAAACATGGATTTTACTATGCATGAGCATCACAAACTCAGTGCAACTTCTTAAACAAAGAATCACAAAAATCTGAATATATAACCAGAGCATTAATAATTGTTTCATTAGTATTTGCATATTTCCCCAAAAGTGGTGTGCTATATTTATTTCTTGTAAATTCAAATTTTAAAGAGCTCATGCATATTTATTTACTTTTTCTACCTTTCGGTACAATTTATTTGAGGTGTTGTTTTTTTTTTTTTTTCGTACCAACAGATATCTTGGAATTTCATTTTAGATTATAACACTATGTAAAGCCAAGATAAAACATCTAGGCAATGTATTATGGTATTATAGAAGGAAGAGAAAACTCAGGGAATTAAATAGAAAACAAGTCAGTGAAAAGCTGGAAGGGAGTGGCATACAAAGGTAAAGTAATTATGAATTATTTTAATTTCAGATTTGTCCATTTACTTGACAAAAATAGTGTAAACTTGAGGAACTGAAAGATTTGGCCCATGTATGGGAAGCTTGTTGTCGTGGTTTAAACCCAGTCAGGTAATTTGTTCGCTCACTTCCCCCTCTTTTCTTGCCCTCCCCCTGCTCTCGGAGGGACGGAGAGGAGAATCGAAAAGAATGCAACTCCCGCGGGTTGAGATAAGAACAGTTTAGTAACTAAGGTATAACACAGATCACTACTGCTACCACCAATGATAATAATGATAAAGGAAATAACAAGGGAAGAGAATACATCATCTCACCACCAGCCGACTGATAACTCGCGCCCCCCCCAGCCCGACCAAGCTCTGACCGATACCTCCTCCAACCCCGCAGTCTCCCAGCCCTTCCGGCTAACTCCCAGTTACATCCTGGGCATGACGTGCTGTGGTATGGAATAGCTCTTTGGTCAGTTTGGGTCAGGTGTCCTGTCTCTGCTTCCTCCCAGCTTCCCCTCCTCCCTGGCAGAGCATGAGGCTCACAAAGTCCTTGGCCAAACCAAAACATCACTATCAGTTCTGTACCCAGGCCGAAAGTCAAAACACTGCACTGCACCAGCTACCAAGAAGGAGAAAAATGACTGCTACTGCTGAACCCAGGACATTATCCACCCCTTATTCCATACCATTCACGTCATGCTCAGATCCCACATTTTCAATATACCATCACTCTTATCTTAGTGCATGGACCAGTAGCTATAAAGCTGCTGAGTCCATCTGGTCCATGATGTCAGGCTCCATCTCTTGTAAGAGTCTTCCAGAGTAGGAGAGACTGTGTGCAGTGTTCACACTTGTGAATAACCTGGGCAATAGTGTCCATTGCTAAGTCCACCCCTTGATCATGAGTCCATCTCTGTGTTGCATCTCAGCTGTGATGGCCTGAAGTGCATTGGGCCCACCAGGCTCAAAATAATTCACTGTCCCCTTCAGCAGTTTCTGCAGCTTGTTGCTGGGGACTCCATACAGCTGCCTTCCATCTCCGATGCTTCCAAAGTACTGGAGGGGCCCAGTGGACTAGATACTTGCCCATACTGTCCCACACACCCTGCCACTCATGACTGTCCAGCTTTGGGGAAAATCTCTTGGTCCTCCTATATCGTCGTCTAACCCCAGGCAAGACCCAAACCTGACTCTGCTTAACTTTTGAGATCAGACAAAATGGTTGTGGGTAAAACACAGTTTGTATGTGTGCCAACATGCTGATCCCCATCACAATCAGCAGGCAGGTCCCAAGGATACCCAAAGGCCATTCAAAACCTTCAGAACTCTCAAACGATGCTGCTGTACTTGTCACTGGGGCTGGTGTAGCTGCTGTGCTTGCCGGCTCTCCCACCACCAGCTTCTCTTTTCCTGAGTCCAGCTCTTCCTCCTCTGCCTTGCTGGGAAATGCTGCGTGGTCTCCTGCATCCTCCTGGGGCTTGGCGGGCGGCTGCCGGGGAATGCTCTCGGCCGTCGCGGGGCTCGGCTCTTCCGCGGGGCTCGGCTCTTCCGCGGGGCTCGGCTCCTCCGCGGGGCTCGGCTCCTCCGCGGGGCTCGGCTCCTCCACCGCCTTATCCCGCTGCTCAGCAGCCGCTTCCTTCTGCTCCTCGACCGCCCCGACCTCCTCCACCGGCAGCCGTCCCCTCGCGGCCTCCGGCCCCGCTCCCGCCGCCGCTCGGTCCCCGGGGCCGCTCTCCCGGGCCGGTTCGGCTGCCGCCGGCTCCCGGGGCCGCTCCCCCTCGGCTCCCCGCAGCCTCACGAAGATGGAGAGTAGGGTGAGGGCCAGGACGGTGAAGAGCAGCCGGACGGCCAGGTACAAGTCCACGGCCACGTCCGTCCCGCCCTGCTGCTGGAGCTCGCCCGTATTACAAGCCATTGCCGTAAAGCACAGCGAGACAAGAACCTTAGCCCAGGCCCCACACTTGATAAACACTAACACAGCAAATACCGGCTCTAAGTAAGTTACAACGGTCTGAAGCTGTGAGATCAACAAGAACAACTCTGAGAGCCAATAAATCAGCATTGTGACGAGTGACTATTAATCCAGTCAAATCTGTCGTTATCTCAACCCTTCGTGCCCACGTTGGGCGCCAAAAAAGAACTGTCGTGGTTTAAACCCAGTCAGGTAATTTGTTCGCTCACTTCCCCCCCTTCTTTCCCTCCCCCTGCTCTCGGAGGGACGGAGAGGAGAATCGAAAAGAATGCAACTCCCACGGGTTGAGATAAGAACAGTTTAGTAACTAAGGTATAACACAAATCACTGCTGCTACCACCAATGATAATAATGATAAAGGAAATAACAAGGGAAGAGAATACAACACCTCACCACCAGCCGACCGATAACTCGCCCCCCAAGCCCGACCAAGCTCCGACCGATACCTCCTCCAACCCCGCAGTCTCCCAGCCCTTCCGGCTAACTCCCAGTTACATCCTGGGCATGACGTGCTGTGGTATGGAATAGCTCTTTGGTCAGTTTGGGTCAGGTGTCCTGTCTGCTTCTTCCCAGCTTCCCCTCCGCCCTGGCAGAGCATGAGGCTCACAAAGTCCTTGGCCAAACCAAAACATCACTATCAGTTCTGTACCCAGGCCGAAAGTCAAAACACTGCACTGCACCAGCTACCAAGAAGGAGAAACATGACGGCTACTGCTGAACCCAGGACACTTGTCTACCCCTTCCCCTCCTTTTCCTCTGGGAAATGTGCTTTTTAGTCAGCCATGTGAAATGTAACACTGACTTTGAGCTATGAGGAATAAAGAAACAGGAAAATGGAAAGAGGTGAAGGAAACAGGTTCTTAGATTTGGGGTGAAGTAATGACTGACTTCTAGAGCTCCTTATTTCTCACCCTTACTTGTAATTAATGAAGGTAGCTAGCTCAGAGACTTACGCAACACTCATGTCTATATTTAGTCAAGTGAATCCTCTCATGATAAACCATAGTGCTTAAATGTCAGCAAAATGTAGCATGTAAAAATGCAAAAATGACAATTACTGTCTTGCTTTTTAAAAATCCCAGCCATCTTTTTCAATTGTGAGGAATCTCATTTTTATTTGCCATCTCTAATGAAGACATACTTCCTAAATCTTGCCTCAGCTGTTTGACTGGACAGCTTCACTGACAGTTGAGAAGGTTCAGGTTGCTGAAAGAAAAGACGGGACAAGTTGTAGGAGCCTCAATACAGCTTGAAGGGGCCTGAGTGGTCAGATGTCTTTGTATTTGATCCTCACATTCCTCATTTAGAAACTCCTAAGGTAAGAAAAGGAATAAAAAATAAATCTGCCTGACTTACATAACTCAGATTAGAGGTGACCTGTAGCTGCAGTTTTCCTTTGGTCTTCTTCAAATTTCTAAGTTATAAAGTTATCTAAGTTATCTAATTGTAGACCAATTCAATCTCATTTCAAGTGTTTTCTGTACCAATAAGAGCATCCGTAGGAATTCATAATTGTGATCTTTGAACTCCTGTTCATCTACAACCTCAGAACTTGAAGGACAACAGGTTTTTAAGTCTTTTTTTAATGTTTGTTCCAGAGAATATTGAGAGTTCTTGATTACGTCAGAGAAGAAGGTAGAAGGGGCAAAGTCACAGCTTAAGCCTTAGCCTCAGCCATACATATCAGTTAACAATTAGCACTTTATCAAGTGCAATTCTGGTCTGTTCCAGATAGCACTTTGCTGGACAATCCCAAACACGGTTCAGAGACTAGAATGAGACAAGCTGTGTTTCCAGTAACCAGTATGGATGATATTGTACCCTATTTGTCTTGTTTAATCCAAAAGCATCCCAGTTGCCTTTGCACAAACTGAGCGGGTTTCTTTATATGAGTCACTTATTGCAACAAAACAGGGTTTTTTTTCCTGAAAAATATTTAAAAGGGAATACATATTTTGGTTGAAGGTGAAGCTCAGGAAGTCCCCAAACACCTCACAAGGTTATAGATCTGGATACTCCACTGAAGAGGCAATCAGCAAGTAGTTTTTAACCTTAAGCGTCCCATTTGTCTATGATTCTCATCCCTCTTGATTTAACAATGACATCAGTTTAATTTGTTGATGTCTTCTGTTCTTCGATACTCCCTATTTATTATTCAAGTCTCCTACATTAATGGCAAATGTCCTGTTTTCCAAACTGCTGACATTAGGATTTATCTGATCAGCTGACAAATTTTGAATTATTTATCTGTGCAGGTTTAATTGGTCATCCTGATGAAGAAATTTTCATTTTATGGACTGTGTAAGCCACTTCCTCCATGTCACTTATTAAACCAACATTATTAGCCTTTTATTAGATTAAGCATCTTGATTATAACATTTGGGGGAAGCTTTGGTTTGCACTTCTTTTAATAAGAAATGTATTATTCCTTTGTCCAACACAAGCTGCTGGGCAATAGTTGCCATGCAATGTAGTATTCAAGCATTAAAAATGTAAGAAAAACCCTATACCTCTTTATTGATTGACTGATCAATAACATGGAAGGCAGTGCAGAAGGCTCAGTGTTTCAGCATGATCAAAGAAGAAACAATTGGTCATATAGACCAATCAGGCAAACAAGGTAAATATTTGAGCAAAATAAAAGCACATTTTATGCAGCTGAAACAAATAACAATACAGAGGTGAATAAAATAAATTACATGATGATGGCTGTTGAATGCTTAAAAATACACGTAGCTATCTAGTGTATAAAAAGGGTCAAATTCACAGTGTATAACAATACAATATGCAGCACAACACTTAAACTAGATGAAGCAGTGTTATTACCCAGTTCCTGCTTTTAACAGGTGGGAGCCTTTAATAACTTCCAGCATACAGAATCATGGTATATATTAATGGGCTGTAGTCACCTCTTTGAGAGGAGGCATTCTTTCTCACTAGGACAAGTACTTAATGTGCATGAAAAATCATGCAGGCAGTATATGTCATCATAAAAATAATTTTTAATGCTAGCAATTTGTTTTCTTAAGTAATAATGCTAGCATTTTTTTCTTAATAGGCAGTCCTTTGGTGTTCTTCAAGCAGAGTCTCTTATTTTGCTACTATTACAGAAAACAACATGACTTTAGATATACAATTTAAAGCCATATTTGAACTTTTGAATTTTAATTTGGCTGCACAAACACTTTTATCCTGGATGCTTGAAATAATGGTTGTATTTTGGTCCATGCCAAAGCTCCCAGTTCTAGTAAATAAATAGCCTAGGCTTTACACAGAAGCTTTCCAGACTTAGCATTTAAGAATTATCAAGAAGACACGAATGTCAAGTCCTCTTTCATTAAGTCTACTCTGCTGTTTCAGGCATATTATTAAATCCTGTACAGAATATCAGTTTGTTATTATTTTGATTTGCAACACTTCATAACTCCTCTGTTTCATTGACTGCTAGTCTCAAAAGCATGCTCAAGCAATTTGAAACTTTTTCTTGCACACCACAGATATGCATTTGCTTTTTCAGTGGTCCTTACAAGATATGAATAGATTCCCGACAGGATTTACATTTCTAGAAAGGGCTTACTATGTGACCTCCCTTCAGACAACAGAAATACCCCAGAAGCTGACAAAACAAGCTCAGATGAAGATGTCAGCATCAAAAAACTCAGGCTTCTTTCAAGGTACCTTTATCAGACTAGGAAGCATGGAACATTTTGAGGGTGTAAACATAGATGTAAGTATCTAGTGCAAAGGTCAGATGTCTCGCTGTGGTGTAACACTTCTGGTTTTGTAGCCCTAAATGTCTGTTCTTTACACCATTCCAGTCTGAAACTCCCCAGTCTAAGGAACACAGCACTCATATAACTTAGACTAGTGCTGTAGACCATGGAAATGTCATTCTTACCCATGGCTTTCAAAATTAGGGATGAGGTCATTTCATATACCTATTTACTTTATTTCCTAAATCAAATAACTTAGTATGAAGGGCTTCAAAGCAAAAGGTAAATGTGGCTGGCCCACAGAACTAATCATGTCAACTGGAAAATAACTGTAACAGCATCATTACCACTTAATGTGTTGGGTAACTCCGAATGTACCTGAAAGATAATAAAGAGGTGTCAGTATTATTCATATCTTTTAATTGCTTCCATTAGCATTTCTATTTTTTTTTTTTTCCTGAGGGCAAAATAGTATCACTTCATTGATTATACAGTGGATACAGGAGAAATAATAGTTCAGAATCAAATATATTTTTAACCACCCGTTGCCATCTATTGCTATAAACAAAAGTATAACTTGGCAATAAAACCTATTTACTGTTAAAATTAAAATTGCTTTTAACAGTTTTATAGCATGCAAACAATTAAAATAATTGTATCAGGCAGCAGCTGTTCTTTCAAACTTGTAGAAAAGGAAAGAAGAGAAAAAGACTGTAGGAAAAGTTAAAATCAGGTAATTTCTTCCTCAAATAGGTGGGATAAAAATGCCAAGATATGGGTGTAAGGGGGCTAGGAATAATATAATAAAGAGTTGGACTAGATAACCCTTACAGGTCTCTTCCAACTCAAGATATTCTACAATTCCATGAAATATTTGAATAGTCTATTGAAATAGTCTTGAAATATATATATTTTTATTCTACATAAAGAAGTCTCATGTTACGACCAAGAATATGCCTTCTGGGATCAAATCATGAAATAGAATGACCTTTAGATTCTCAGCTTTGGTAGTACCATGAAACCAGGCTTGTACCTGGACTCCTTGAATCCAATTCCTTTTTTTATTCAGTGTTTGATGGTATTACTATTCTTACAACTTAAAGGTGGTTCCTAAGAACTCCAACACTGGTCACAGGGTCAGACCAAAGCCCCATTTCCTCATCTATCCTGTTTGCCAGTTGCCACAACAAAAGACTTACAGGAACAGAATAAATATTAGCAGTGTACATTAACTGTGTCACTATAACAAAAGAACAGGTCATGCTAGATAATTCAAGTGTTGTTTTGTTGCTGAAAGACAACTGTAAACATTTATCCAAACTGAGGTAATTCAGCCCAAGCAGAATGGGCAGGGTGCTAGCAAATGTAATACTGCTACTCTATACTTCTCAGAGGAATGCCAAGTGATTTTACCTGCTACTTGAAAACATGCAAGTTAATGAACACATAAATAACTTTAGAGTAAGAGTGGCAGAGTAATTCTGGATCCTTCCAGTCCCGTACGATCCCCCTCTTTTTTTTTTTTTTTTTTTTTTTTTTTTTTTTTTTTTTTCTTTTTTTTTTTTTTTTTTTTTTTTTTTTTTCCCCCTGTAAATGCTGATGAAGAAGCACAAATAGATCAAAGATGCTGGCTAAACCTGAGTTGAGTCTTTAACCTATTTAACAACCATTGTTTGCATTGCTTCCATAAGCACACCTGCTGAAAGCTGATGGCTGAAGTCAGTTCTTGAGTCTTTCAGTCCCAAACCTGGTATAGAGTTCCAGTATTTTATCCAACAGAGCTTGTATGGGGAGATGGTATTAACGTCATCTTCTGAAGTTTGAGAAAGTCAATCCCTTGGTTTTCTATTTTCTTCCTCTGACTCATTCTGGAGAGTTTACAGGCTGTAGACATTGTATGTCCCTGAAGAGGGGAGTTGCATTTACCTTGGATCTTAGTACCATTACTGCCACAAGTTCCCAGTTGCTATGTTGTCCTGGGTTCAGCAGTAGCAGTCATTTTTCTCTGGTGCAGCACTGTGTTTTGACTTTCGGCCTGGGAACAGAGCTGATAATACTGATGTTTTAGTCTGACCAAGGACATTCTGAGCCTCATGCTCTGCCAGGGAGAAGGAAAAGCCAGGAAGAAGCAGAGACAGGACACCTGACCCAAACTGACCAAAGAAATATTCCATACCACAGCACGTCATGCCCAGGATGGAACTGAGAGTGACCTGGAAGGGCTGGTAGACTGCGGGATTGGACAAGGTATCGGTCAGTGCTCGGTCAGGCAGGGTAGGGCGAGTTATCGGTTGGCTGGTGGTGAGGTGTTGTATTCTCTTCCCTTGTTATTTCCTTTATCATTATTACTATTGGTGGTAGCAGTAGTGATTTGTGTTATACCTTAGTTACTAAACTGTTCTTATCTCAACCCGTGGGAGTTGCATTCTTTTTGATTCTCCTCTCCATCCCTCTGGGAGTAGGGGGAGGGCAAGAAGGGGGCGGAGTGAGTGAACGAGTTGCCTAACTGGGCTTAAACCACGATATATGTGAACCCCACAATTTCTGCACGATGAAGGGAGAAATTCCCATCCTAGTGTGTGACAGGAATGGTCTGAGAGATGTTCCTGCTGGGCAGTATCTCAGGAAAGCTATAAATGTCTGACTCGAAGTGGTAACAAGCAACTAGTTTCTTCTGCCATCAGTCAATTATCCTAGAGACAGTGCTTCACATATTGCTGTGAGAAAGTGGACAAAAGTAATCGCCTTACGAAGGTGCAGTTTGATCGGGTTTACTGATGTAGCTTGTGCTTACACTAATGCCAATTCAGTGCTGGTTTTAAAGATTACCTATAGAAAGAGACTGAAATTTGGGATCAGTCTGAATCTGAGTCTGGGTAAAACAACCCTTTTTGCTTTCAGATGGGGTACACTGAGACCTCACTTGGAGTATTCAGCACAGGTCTGGTGTCCCCAACATAAAAAGGACATGGAACTGTTGGAACAAGTCCAGAGGAGGGCCATGAGGATGATCAGGGGACTGGAGCACCTCCTGTATGAAAGCAGCTGGGAAAGTTGGGGCTGTTCAGCCTGGAGAAGAGAAGGCTGCGTGGAGACCTCATAGCAGCCTTCCAGCATCTGAAGGGGGCCTATAGGGATGCTGGAGAGGGACTCTTCCTTAGGGACTGTAGTGATATGACAAGGGGTAATGGGTTAAAACTTAACCAGGGGAAGTGTAGATTGTATATAAGGAGGAAGTTCTTTACTGTAAGAGTGGTGAGGCACTGGAATGGGTTGCCCAAGGAAGCTGTGAATGCTTCATCCCTAGCAGTGTTCAAGGCCAGGTTGGACAGAGCTTTGGGTGACATGATTTAGTGTGATGTGTCCCTGCCCATGGCAGGGGTGTTGGAACTAGACAATCTTAAGATCCTTTCCAACCCTAACTATTCTATGATTCTACACTCTGAACATTATTTGGATTAACATGTCTACCTGGTCTGTCCTAACCATAGACCTATTAAACACAAGCAAATTCATATTTCTTCTTGTTGTTGTTGATGTTAAACTGATTATCTGGACCTGAGTCTACCTTAAAATTAGTAGCAACATACTTGCAGGGGTTTCTTATACACAGCAGGATGAAACAGTTTGAATTATGTGACATAAATGTATGGCCATAAAATGTAATAATCCATTACCAAATGCTTTCATTTTTCATTTTATTGCCATGTTCAAATAATTTTGGGCTTTTTTGCTAACCTGAACAAATAGATATTCATTGAATTATTGTATTCTTTTTTTATTGCAAGCACAATAATGAAGAAATGTAAATTATCTTCCTTATATTGTATTTGCAATAAATATTGTATTTTCAGAAGATTAAAGATGCAACCAGAAATCCTATTCTTGATAGCTTTATTTTATGAATTATTGTACTTATCAGAATGGAACTTCAGTTATGAGGACCACACACTACAGTTGATCGGAATTATTCTTATATGTGACTAAAAGAAAAAGACTACAATAAGTGCATGCTTCTTTCAGAGACATTTATTTAAACACCTGAAACCCCATATTTGTTGATTACAAACTATATAACAAGGGCTCTGTGATTGATTTGTGTATCAAAATAAGTTTCCTTATATAGTTTATGCCTTTGCTTTTCTGTTCTTTTAGTGTATTACTTGGTTGTACATGTCTTTAACCTCAGACTACAAAATTTCCTGTGAAGAGTATCCTCTTTAGCCTAGTAGCTTGAGGAAGAGAGTGTTTCATTGCACTGCAGTTACATAGGTGTAACTAATTCTCTTTCCAATAATTTTTGAACTGGGTATTTTCAAAGCAACCCAATTTGATAAATAGAGGCTTCTAAACAAATAAAATTTCTACATTTTCAATGAAAATTGCAAGGACTAATAAACAAAAGATTAAAGGTTGGCTCTCTGCATTAGCTATTAGAGAATCCATGTGCAGAAAAGAGGTAATAGCAAGGTCAATATTAGTTCTATTATGTAAGAAAGTGCTGTCCAGTATGCCTCACTGATGTCTTAGACAGTGATAATACTTTAAAAATTACAGGTATCATTCTCACTATTTTCAAGAATTAAAACAAAAGCACCTCTACATGTCAGGCTGAACATCTACCTACCCCAAAAATCTGATGGAGTCCAATAACACATAAGTGGAAAATAGAATATGGTAATATCATAACAGTATTGCAATCTCAGCCTCACAGATTATGAAAAAATGTATTTGCTTTCATTCAATAATGTCTTTGAGATTGTCAGGAATAAACTTAAAAACATAAAAGCATATGACATTGACTGGAAGGGTCCTCTATAGTCTAATTTCCTGCTGCTATAAATAGAAATATTTTTTAAACTGATAGATCATAATTTTCCAGTTTCTGAACTACTCAAAAAAAAAAAGTAAACTTCCATCCTAAATTTATCTATAATTACTATTGACCTATTTTGTTTTTTATTGGTCTTCAGTTACAAAGCTGAGCTTCAACCCAAGCTTTACTCTCGCTATCCACACAGAGCTTCTCTTCTGTTAGCTAAACAAGCCACGTTATCTTTGTTTACCCCAAGTAGTTGGGATTTTTACTCCTCCTACTTCTGCTTCTGTCTTTCCTGAACGGGGAATTACAGATTGTACCAGAGCAGGACTTACCAGTCCTTTGTGCAACACTTTTTCATTGGGAAGATCTCCCTTGAGCAATGGATCCACATTGCACAAGATTAACTGCTTTACTGAATTAGAGTAAAAATCCTGTCTGTCAAAATTAATTAAAAAATAACTAGTGTACTTCATCTTAGCACATGTGCACACAGCTAGAGTAACAGACATACATCTAACAGAAGGATCAGCATCAAACTGAGGGCAGGTGATAGAAGTGTAAATAATGAAAAAATTAAATTAGGAATCATTGACAGTATTAGTGAGAACTGAAAAGAAAGAATGTAACATAGATAAGAAAACTTAAAGGTAGAGGGAAAATATAATGAAGTTCATATTGAAAAAAATATTTTAGTGCCTAATAAGAATTGGAAATTGGAAATGTATGAATTAAAAGCTATGATGTAGCACATGCATCTTAACTCAATTGAAAAGGTTTTTTTCCCCTTATGCAGCTATAATTGTGTACATGCCTTGCATTATTCCAGCCCAATATTTTGATTCCTTAAATCCAATCTGAGATAAAATATGTAAGCACAGTGGTGCCTCTAAGTATATAAATATATAATATTTAATAATTAAACAGAAACAATCCTTGTATTAGAACCTGATGAAATACCTCTACAGGAAGCCTACAGCAACACGGTCTTTTTTGTATAGCAACTCATAAGGTCTTTATAAGTACAGGCTCATTAAGAGGAAAAGAAATTACCATTACACCAAACTCTAAATTTAAGATACTTTCTTAAGAGCTGAGGGTTAAGTGAAATTGATCTCCTATATTGTTACCAAGGAGTTTCCTCTGTTGGTAGCTATATAGATACACACTTCATACAAGTGAAAAAATGTCCTTCACAAAGTACACCAGCCCACTTGCCATCCATGAAGGAAACCAGCCAACATCCCATGGAAATAACTGCCCAAATACATGCCACAACCCCTTCAGCATTTCTCATTACCAGGAGGTAAAAGAGTTCCACATAGATCTTAATTATTTTTCAACTGTGTCACCTCTGTTTATCCACTCCTACAGAAAATGCGGTAGAAATGTGTACTGAGTTTGCCAAGGTTATTATAGCAGGGGTCTACAGGGACAGCTTCTGTTAGTAGTCTGTCCCATGTCTGATGGAACCAATACCAACAGGCTCCAAGACAGACCTATCACTGGCCAAGGCTGAGCCCATCAACCACAGCAGTAGCACCTCTGGGATAACATGGTTAAAAAGGGGAAAAAGTTACTGCATAGGAGCAATGGCAGGTAGGAGAGAGAAGTGAGGATATGTGAGAGAAACAACTGTGTAGACAGACATGCCTGACCCCTGAAGCCTTTAGTGAAGACCATGGCGAGGCAGGTTGTGCCCCCACACCCCATGGAGATCCACAGTGGAGCAAATATCCACTCACAGACCCTGGAGGTCCAGGCTGGGGCAGATATCCACCTGCAGCCATAAATGACTGCATACAGGATCAGGGATATGCACAAAGGAGGCTGTGACCCCTCATGGGGCCTCCACAGAACCAGCAGGCTCCTGGCAAGACCTGTGGCTGCATAGACAGGAGCCCATGCTGGAGGAGGATTGCTGGCAGGAACCATGGCCCCACAGGAGATCCTTGCTGGAACAGTGTGTTCCTGAAGAATGCACCCTAAGGGAGGGACCCATGCTGGAGCAGCTCATGAAGAACTGCAGCCTGTGGGACAAACTCATGTTGGAGAAGTTTGTGGACTGTCACCTGGGGGGGTGACACCAGGTTAGAATCATAGAATCATAGAATAGTTAGGGTTGGAAAGGACGTTAAGATCATCTAGTTCCAACCCCCCTGCCATGGGCAGGGACACCTCCCACTAAACCATGTCACCCAAGGCTCTGTCCAACCTGGACAGGTTGAAGCAGGAGTGTGAGAAGTTCTCCTCTGATGAGAAACGAGCAGCAGAAACAGCATGTGATGAACTGACCACAACATCCATTCCATGTCCCCTTGTACTGCTGAGGGGTAGAAGGTAGACAAGTTAAAAGTGAACCTGAGCCTGGGAAGAAGAAAGGGGTGGGGGTAAGGTGTTTTAAAATTTGGGTTTATTTCTAGCTACCATACTCTGATTTGATTAAACTATTTCCCTAAGTGGAGTCTGTTTTGCCTGTGATATTAATTGCTGAGTGATCTCTCCCTGTCTTATCTCAAGCCATGAGCCTTTTGTCCTATGTTCTTTCTCTTCTCTGGTTGAAGATGGGAGTGATAGAGTGGCTTATCGGGCATGCGGCAGCAAGGCAAGGTCAACCAACCACCGTATTTCTTAATAAAGCCCCTATGTAATTTTGACTGGTTTTACTAGCCTTACTCAGATACTGGAACTCAGAATACAGCAAATAACATTTGAAAGACCTGAGGCATTATCTAAAGGTATTACCTCTACAAAAACTCTAGTTTCATTGATTAAAGTAACTAGATCATTAAATTAAACTGCATTGATGTTAGTTGTTTCATCAGTAGCCTTGCCTACTTCTTTTGACAAAAGTCTTATGACTTCAGATTAGCATCTCTTTAGACTTGAAGTTCTCACAGCCTTCATTCTGATGACCCTACTTCTCTTACAATGCTTTATTTACGAAAGTAATCAAGAATGCAAAATGCAAGGAATGGTTTCTACAGCTACTGCACAACATCTATTAGGTGTTGGCAGCTGCAGTTTATTTGATGATGGTGTGTAGCAGAAGAATAAAAATTCAAGTCACTAGTTTTTTCTTTTTCTTTGCAAGAAAGGTTTATCAATATTTCTGCTTCAGTATTTCTCATTTTGTGCCTTTCAGGGCCTGGGTCTCCTACTGAGTACTACTTCTGGTAAGTGACAGTGGGATCTACTTAAGGACAAGTGGGATTCTATAGCTGATGAATCCTTGGTTAATATCTTTTAGTTGCTCTCTATGAGGACATATTTTCTGTGATACTGGGTTTAAGACTACTGAATCAATACAATTGCGTGGTGGCTGTTAGTTGGTTTGAGGCTTTGGTTCGTTGGTTTTTCGGTTTTGGATATGTGGTTTGTTGTTTTTTTCTCTTTACAGTGACTGATCTCAAAGAACTGCTGAAAGGTTCCCAAAAGAAATGGAGCTACTTAGATTATAAAGAAATTTTAAAAGAATAAGGATTGATAAGAACATCATAATCAGTTTTAGCATGTCTTTCAAACCCACTAAATTACCTGTCTCCTTAAACTAGCCCTTTCTCAGACTTAACAAAGGAGAAATATGCCTGGTCCTCTTTATCTCATTTGTTTTATTACCCATTGCTGACAGGAATCATAAAATCACTGAGCTGATAGCAGTAGCAGAGTAATGCTTGCACATCACTCAAAATTACTGCTCATACCACTTTAATAAAATTAATTACTTATCATTTTATTTTAATATTAATTATAGGTTTTCTATTAAAATATGTCAAACTTGGAAAAAAAGTAAAGGAAGCTCTTCTACAGTCCTTTGAGATGAAATTATGGCCTCATGGAAGGAAATAGGAATGCTGTCATTCCTGTCCATTGAGATTCTATATATTTTGAATTTTCATATGAACATTCTACATGCAAAATAAAATAGATATTTGCTCTATAAACGACAGCCTTTAAGAATGTAAATTATTTATATTAATGATGTAGAAGAAAAGCTTACAGGTTAGTAAAAGAACCTAACAGAGGAAAGACAACCTTAAATTACTAGGAAATCCTTTAAAGGTCTTAACCTTTTCTGTTCTAAAAATTTTTAATAAATGCCTTTAAATACCAGGTTCTTTAGAATCAGGGTTACTAGATACTGTCTTCTCTCAGATGAGTTGCATCGATTACTTAGACTTCTTTTGTATTTATTTCAAATTTAGTAGTAAGTGTCAAGAACATTTCTTGACTGCTGCTACCCCCCTCTTTCTAATAGAAAAGTTAATTGGCTGTCATTCATTAAATTAATTCCAGATATTTCTAGACTTCTAATCTGCTAATTAACAACCTTACACTTAAATGATTGCATACACTGGAAGAAGCACATACACAGAAGCAACTGGTGAATGAAGTTGCTAAGCCACTGCCCATCATATTTCAAAACCCATGGAAGTCAGGTGAAGTTCCCAACGACTGGAAAAAGGGAAATATAACCCACATTTTCAAGAAAGGGAAAATGGATGACCCGGGGAATTACAGACTGGTCAGTCTTAGCTCTGTGCCTGGCAACATCTTGGAGCAGATTCTCCTGGAAGGCATGCTAAGGCAAACAACAAGGTGGTTGGTGACAGCCAGAATGGCTTCACTAAGGGGAAATCCTGCCTGACCAATTTGGTGGCCGTCTATGGTGGGGCTACAGAACTGATGGACGGGGTAGAGCAGCTGATGTCATCTACCTGGACTTGTGGAAAGCGTTTGACACAGTCCCACATGACATCCTTGTCTCTAAATTGGAGAGACATCAATTTGATGGATGGACCACTTGGTGGATAAAGAACTGGCTGGGTGGCCGCACACAAAGAGTTGTGGTCAATGGCTAGGTGTCCGGTTGGAGACCAATAACAAATGATGTCCCTCAGAGATCAGTGTTGGGACTGGTCTTGCTCAACATCTTCGTTGCTGACATGGACAGTGGGATTGAGTGCGCCCTCAGCAATTTGCCGATGACACCAAGCTGTGTGGTTCGGTTGATACCCTGGAGGGAAGGAATGCCATCCAGAGGGACCTCGACATGCTTGTGAGGTGGGCTGCCAACCTCATGAAGTTTAACCATAACAAGTGCAAGGTCCTGCACCTGTTTCAGAGCAATCCCAGGCACAGCTACAGGTTGGGCAGAGAAGAGATCAGAGCAACCCTTCAGACAATGGCCTGCAGGTACTGGTCAATGAGAACATGAACATGAGCCAGCAGTGTGTGCTTGCAGCCCACAAAGCCAACATCTGCTGCATCAAAAGGAGCGTGACCAGCAGGTCGAAGAGGGTGACGCTGCTGCTCTACTCTGCTCTCATGAGACCTCACTTGGAGTATTGTGTACAGTTCTGGTGTCCTCAACATAAAAAGGACATGAAACTGTTGGAATAAGTCCGAAGGAAGGCCACTAGGATGATCAGGGGACTGGAACACTTCCCGTATGAAGACAGGCCGAGAAAGTTGGGCTGTTCAGCCTGGAGAAGAGAAGGCTGTGTGGAGACCTCATAGCAGCCTTCCAGTATCTGAATGGGGACTATAGGGATGCTGGAGAGGGACTCTTCATTAGGGACTGTAGTGATAAGACAAGGTGTAAGGGGTTAAAACTTAACCAGGGGAAGTTTAGATTGGATATAAGGAGGAAATTCTTTCCTGTTAGGATGGTGAGGCACTTGAATGGGTTGTCCAGGGAGGTTGTGAATGCTCCATCCCTGATAGTGTTCAAGACCAGGTTGGACGAGGCCTTGGGTGATATGGTTTAGTGTGAGGTGTCCCTGACCATGGCAGGGGGGTTGCAACTAGACAATCTTAAGGTCCTTTCCAACCCTAACTATTCTATGATTCTATGATTTAGAAAAAGGGTTAATTCAAAACTTTGAAATAACATGTGACCAGATTCAACTCGCGACAGGTCTTTATCCTGGACACTTAAAAATTACATTATGTTTAAAGGATCTTAATCCTTCTACACTCCTGTTTTTTTTTCCTGTTATCTGTTCTCTTCTTTCTTGGTAGATTAAATTTTAGAAGTGAAAATTTCTCTCTGAGATATATTTGCATATTAATACAATTTGAGAAACACTAGTCTGTTAGATGTCAGTTTTGGTCCATTAGGCATGTTATGCCTCATCTGTTGTAGGTAGTTGCTTCATACATTATTGAAAAGTTAGTATTTTATTGTTGAGAAAGAAAAAAAAAAAAAGTTTTTTTTTTCTCCTGACCCAGCATAATTTTTAAACACTGTTTTTTTTTTTAATTTGACTAGCCAGTTTCCATGAGTTGGATTTGAAAGTTTGATACAGGAAATCTGACAGAAGATATATTAGGAAAAGTGCTGAAGGCCTCTTAAGGAGACCATATATTTGAATGCATTTTAAGGTTTAAAATTTTAACCAAAAATGTTTTCATAATTTGTTAAGATTTTGAGCCATGAAAGTGAAGAACTGAAATAACTGTGACTTGTGATGAGTGCTTCAAATCTTCCTTCATTTTTCCACAAGCCATCCTCATTCCAGAATACAAAGAAGGATTCTGACAACTATAATGACTGAAACACAGCCTTATTTTCAACATAGTGACCACTGATTCTTTTGTGACTCTGATTTGATACCCATTTCTTATTTCTTGTGAAATATAGTGCAAAGTCTCATAGATGTGGCAAATTTAATAAAAATCTCCTGACATATGTATATCATTAAACTAAAATGTGGCACTTTGGCATCTGTAAATCATCTTGGTGCTAATGCAAATACAGATCACTCATTCGTGGAAGGTCTGTTGGATAACCCTACCCATTGCTCTTTATATTTATCAGCCCATAACTCAAAATGTTTATGGTGTCAGGTCTTTCAGTCTGAGTTATGAGTTCTGCAGTTCCAACAGTTGTGAAGCAGTTAACAACTTGCTGAATTAGTTATGCATGGCTTAGATATTTAGGCCAAATGGCTTTACTTAAGCATAGGCTGATTTTTTTCCATCTTTTAACTGACCTACATATGTCTTCTAAAATTAGTTAGATATTGATTGTCTTCAACCTACTGAAGCTATAGCCTCAATTATGTTTAATTTAAAAGTAACGGAGATTAAGACCTTTAAAAGTCTAAGACATTTAAAAGTAAATAAGATTGACTTCCTGATTTACCACCTAAATTAGGATTAGTACCAGTTCCAGGCTCTACCCCCCTGAGAATCATATATCTAGGTTTTGCCCCCATCTGATTGACTATATTTTGTCAAAAAACATGTCTAGCCTTCAGGCAGTTAAGCGTGTGTAACTGGCTATGTAATGGAAGAGAGTAAACAAGAATCAGACAGACTTCTCAGAAAAGAAAAGAGCAATTTCCATTAGATATGAACCAAAAAGGTTTACCATGACAGTTGTTAAATATTCAAGGAGGCACTCAAAGCGGCTGTGGGATTTCTGCGCTTGAAGATGTTCAAAACTTGATTGAACTAAGCCCTGAGCAGTCCATCATAATTGGACCTGCTCTAGGCAGCAGGTTGGACCAGATGACCTCTGAAGGTCATTCCAGCCTGAAGGAGTGTGTAATGCTGTGATAAGTTTCTGTACCAGTGACTGCAAGATGCTGACAGGGCATGCCAGAGAAATGATCCCTCTATAGCTGTCATGTTCATACTTGTTAAAATATTTTTCTTACAAGCCACTTAAAGGAAGATTATTTTGCCCTTCATATATTTACCGATTTGTCTTCTATAACCTTTGATCTAGCAGAATTCTTTTTTGCTTTTCACATATGCTTGTGTTTCTTCCTTAGCCTTTCATTTCTGTAATAAAAGTATACAGCCTGACATATACTTGAAAGGAAGATATTCAAGAACAAGAAGTTATATCTTAAGTTTAAAGTCATGTTGCAAACTACTAAACATGATGTTGAATCCATTTCGTGCCAAACCCAAGAAACTACAGTGACTTTAGTTACTTTAACTGTGAGACTCTTACTCTGTCTAAACAGGTTTAAATTTGTGACATTTAATAAAAATTCTGTAAGCACCTCCGATCATTTAGTACTACATGAATAAAAAGGGATGCAGTCTAATAGCTCAAGGAATTTCAAAGTCATGCCTGACTTAACAAAGGAACTTTCTTTCTTATTCTCATTTGTTTATCTGGAGTCTTCCCATGTCAGTGAATGCAGTTACAGCTGTGGAAAAATGTATATATATTCCACCTAAATTGCTTCAGCCCATTATGCTTCAGAAATGAGAAAGCAGTTACATGCTAAACTGCAGGGAGCAGAGAGGAAGGAGCGAGGGGGGAAACTGTAGCAGATTAAAACACTTTCTGCTTGACAGTCAAATAAATAAGGAAATTAGTCAGCACATGGGATATGTATGTTAAACTATTCCACCTTGTTAAAAATAAAATCCAAAGGCTAAGAGAAAATACCTTTGATACATGGCTATTCCCATATCTCTTAAACCATTGCAAAAAGATATAGAAAAATCATCGGATGAGAAGAAAAGATCGAGGGATACCTGTCTCTAATTCCATGATACGGTAACTCTGAGTTATGGCTTGCTTCACCGTGGTCTTCACCACAGGCTTCAGGGACAACTGTTGGAATTCCTTCTGCACTGACTGTGGTTTCTGCAGAGATATTCCACTCACAAAATCTCACTCCTCTCTCTGGTTATAGTTGCATAACAGTATTTCCCCCTCATTAAATATGTTATCCCAGAGGCACTACAGTTATGGCTAATGGGCTCAGCTTTGGCTGGTGGTGAATCCAGCTTGCAGGCAGATGGCATTGGCTCTGTTGGACAGAGAGGAAGTTTCTGGCACACAAACATTTTCTGTTGTAAACAACTAGAAGTAAGTATTCCCTGTCACCTTCCAGTTGGAAGTAATGACAGATTTGTAAGGGATTTGTTTTATTTTCTTGTTGTGGGCTCGAAGTTCACAGTATGTAGTTATTTACAGTATTAATGCATCTTTCCTCATTTGTACTTGTGCTCATATTTCTACCTTTCCCTACATTTTTATTGGATATCAGCAAGTCTCATTAAAAATGACAGGAGATTTATAGGGCAAGATAGTGTTATATTCTATTATTACCTAGGGAAAACATACATTGATTTCAGTTTCCTTGTTTTTTTCCAGATGCTCTAATAATTGCAAAGATCATCCAAAGAACTTTTTTAATATAAAAGGTTTTGATTTTTAATAAACTGCTCAAAGTTTTGCAGCTAATTGCTATAAAGGCATAGGCATTCACTAAGGTATCTAATGACTGAGACTGAGAGTGGAAGATAGGCCAGATTCTCAACAGTTCCTAATTTTCTACTACCATCAGTGAGTATTAGGAATTTGAAGACCTTTATAAATCAAATGCAATTTGGCCATACAGGATGGTAGCTCCTGACTAAATTAGGATTGGATAAGCTTTCGTGTTCATGTTCCTCACTCCAGCACAAACTGACAGTCGATTTCCATCAGTGTGTCCCTTTGCATGATTTTCTCAGATTCTCTGAGTGGTGAGTGAGATGACCTTTTCACATGGTTTAAGACCAAGCTGGTAGCACAAAGACTTAATGGATAACAAAATGTTTTTGTTACAGATAATGTGCAATCTTCACAAATTATACAACTTCCCTACCTACAGTCCAGGAGATGGATGGGTCAGGATGGTGGGTCCAGCTGTGCAATGCATCATCTGGATACAGGGCTCTGGGGTCCTTCTTTCTTCAGTTCTCTCCTCTTGAATCTCCTGGAGTCTTTCTTGGGCTTCTTCCAGACTCTTTCCCCCACATATCCCTGGAGTCTTTTTCAATCCCCAAGTGACCTCCACACCATTTTGTTACTGGACTGGCTAAAGCACATCTGATTCTTCTTTGACTTGCTCAGATGTATCCATCGTTGGTTAACAAGTGTCACCATCACTGGTGCTCTTTAGCTGCTTGATTGGAAGGCTCTGCACAGTTTGTAACTCTTAGAGTGATTAAGAGGCTGTTTACACATCAGGCATTCCCCTATTATAGGAAAGTTGCTCTCAACTTTGTCGTTAATTTTGCTCCTGGATTATTCCTCTCTCCTGTAAAACTGAACCCTTGATATGATGAAAGAGAGAAAGAGACATTATTTTCCAAAAATATTTTTCTGTTGTTTCCCTGTTTCCTCATGCTTCAGCTAGATCTCCTTTATTCCTTCCCAAAACATACATGAACTGGAGACTTTATGATAATTCCATGACTGTTTCTAACTGAGGCATAGACTTCAAGACCTTTATAAGCTTTCTTTCAAGATTTCATCAACTCTTAATAACACTGTGTTTGAATGTCTAGTCCAACAGACAATTTGAAATACAAAAGTGGTCATCTTAGAGATCAGTGAACATCTGTCATGCCAGAAGGTCTTTCTTCCTACAAGTACGGCATGGTAAACTGAAGAGGTAACTGTCATACACACTAAAAGATAAGAAATGAATACATGACTGACCTTATTGTCCCCAGTCATGCCATTTATATTAAAAAAAAAAAAAAAACAAACCACAACACCTGTAATAAGCAGCCAACACATTTTAGCACATTATGGGATTGAGCAGCAGTTTCTTATTAAAATGTGTTCTGATCCATTTCAAGAGAAAATATTTTCTAACTACATTTGAATGACCTTCCTCAGCATAATAATGAAGCTCTGAACACAGCTGTATATTGACACCACTATACAGTATTGGTAACACATACTGTGTTAAAACTGTGAAGATGCTGGTAACGTGACTTCCCCCCTTGTCATTGGGACCAAAGTACAACTACACGGTAACACGCATTTTGATGCAGGAGATAGTAAACAACTTGGCAGATAATCATCTAATGTCCTTTCGGAGAAGGACTTGGGGGTGTTGGTTGATGAGAAAATGAACATGAGCTGGCAGTGTGCGCTTGCAGCCCAGAAAGCCAACCGTATCCTGGGCTGCAAAAAAAGGAGCATGACCAGCAGGTCGAAGGAGGTGATCCTGCCCCTTTACTCTGCTCTCGTGAGACCTCACTTGGAGTATTGAGCACAGTTCTGGTGTCCTCAACATAAAAAGGACATGGAACTGTTGGAACAAGTCCTGAGGAGGGCCATGAGGATCATCAGGGGACTGGAGCACCTCCCTTATGAAGACAGGCTGAGAAAGTTGGGGCTGTTCAGCCTGGAGAAGAGAAGGCTGCGTGGGGACCTCATAGCAGCCTTCCAGTATCTGAAGGGGGCCTATAGGGATGCTGGGGAGGGACTCTTCATTAGAGACTGTAGTGATAGGACAAGGGGTAATGGGTTAAAACTTAAGCAGGGGAAGTTTAGATTGGATATGAGGAGGAAATTCTTTCCTGTTAGGGTGGTGAGGCACTGGAATAGGTTGCCCAAGGAAGCTGTGAATGCTTCATCCCTGGCAGTGTTCAAGACCAGGTTGGATGAGGCCTTGGGTGCTATGATTTAGCATGAGGTGTCCCTGCCCATGGCAGCGGGGTTGGAACTTGACGATCTTAAGGTCCCTTCCAACCCTAACTATTCTATGATTCTATGATAATACTAGTTGAATATAGATTAGCATCAAAACCTGTTGGTTACATTAAACGGAAGCAAATGACACTGCTACAAAATTTCAAACTAATATGTCCATACAGACAGTGATTTTTGCAGGGCAGTTGGGAATGCTTGGATACACCTATTTCCACTATGATTGACTGTGGTGAAGAATCAGCAAAGTTCAGTTTCTAATAGTGTGGCTCTCCTGGTAGAAAAGGTGATTAATATAGGTAATTGAATTGAGAGCTTCAGAAAGTGTTGTTCAGAAAGTGTTGTTTAGAAAGCTGTGGACAAACACTAAAAGAATGGAGGAGCTCTTCTGGAAATTAGCCCACTGGGAGTGGAGAAAAACTTCTTCCACAGGCAGAAGGCTTTAGAGAAAGCACTATATTGCTGAAAAATGGGAGATTTTGGGGGGATGGGTATAATTTCGCTGTAAGCAGGATTCTCTGTTATGTTTTCCTGCTTCCATGTATGGCAAGTGCATTAGAAAACAGCAAGATGTTCAAGTGCTTCCAGTGGTCTGTGGATTCTGGTTTTACCAGATTAGTGCAGCACTGTGTCATTAACTGGAAACCTGCTCTATGATGTGTAAACACAAAAATGGGGGAGCCTGGAAAAGCTTGCTATGTGGGTTTTACAGCTCATAGGATTACCATCTTGGTTATTGTCACCTGTTGGGGTATGTTGTGGTTTAAACCCAGTCAGGTAACTCGTTCACTCACTTTCCCCCTTCTTTCCCTCCCCCTACTCCCAGAGGGACGGAGAGGAGAATCGAAAAGAATGCAACTCCCATGGGTTGAGATAAGAACAGTTTAGTAACTAAGGTATAACACAAATCACTACTGCTACTACCAATAATAACAATGATAAAGGAAATAACAAGGGAAGAGAATACATCACCTCACCACCAGCCAACCAATAACTCACCCCCCCCAACCCGACCAAGCTCTGACCGATACCACCTCCAACCCCACAGTCTCCCAGCCCTTCCGGCTAACTCCCAGTTACATCCTGGGCATGACGTGCTGTGGTATGGAATACCTCTTTGGTCAGTTTGGGTCGGTGTCCTGTCTCTGCTTCCTCCTGGCTTCCCCTCCTCCCTGGCAGACCATGAGGCTCACAAAGTCCTTGGCCAAACCAAAACATCCTTGTTATCAGCTCTGTTCCCAGGCCGAAAGTCAAAACACTGCACTGCACCAGCTACTAAAAAGGAGAAACATGACAGCTACTGCTGAACCCAGGACAGGGTACTTACATATGAATATACTTACAACCCAGTCAGCTGCACTTGCACCTTTCAAGTCCATTTTCAAGACAGTTAGCCCCTTCATTCCCCTGTCAACAACCCTCCCTCCATTCCTATATGCATGCCAGGAAAAAGCAGAGATCACCAATATACCTTCCTCCAAACCCTACCTGTTCTCAAACTGCCTTTTTTTTTTTTTAATTAACAGAATAAAATCTTCCTTTTTAAAAGCACTGGTAAAGGCCTTATGGAGACAAGTAGGGAAAAAGCACATCTGTGACATTTTAAATGGAGCTGTTTGTGGCAGCAAAGCTAAAAGTGTTTTAAGAAAGTGCCAGACTGGCATTCTGCATAGGTGTCTGCAGTGAACAGTTCAAGCAGAATATATTGCATACAGTGATTTTGCTAGGCCTACACAGAAAGAAGAGAACAGCTTTGACCATAGAGATCTGTAAACTCATCAGTTGCTATGCGGAAGACAGTTTCTGCAAACCATAGTTTCAAATCCAATGCCTTGATTAGTGTTGCCATGTTATATTCCAAGAACAGGTTTTTTATTTCCTGTTCCATAAAAAAAAACAGAAATCCACAAAACATCAAGAATCACCAACCGTCTGACAAATCACACTATGAACATGCCAATGAGTATGTTTGCCAAAATTCTTGGTGAACTGAAGGTCTGTTGCACCAAGTTAGGGAAAGGATTGCCCTGATAGGACAGTGACCAGCCACAGACTATACTGTAAATAGTCCTTCTTAAGCTACTCCGTTGTTCAATGATCTAGACAAGTCAAAGGAGTGCCAGGGGCCAAAGTATTTTTCAGGCTCTTCTGTGAAAACCTTGGCAGGAAAGTTGAGAAGAATACCTCCATTTTGTATTCCAAGTCAAAAGTCTCCAGATCTGCCACAGGGACATAATTCCTATGTGCTGCTGAAGACTCATTTTCATTCTCTCTCTTCAGGATCATAACCTTCATCTTCTTAAATCTGATGCAGCAGTGGTCCCCATCCCTTTTATAACTTGCTGTGATCATCTGCCTGGCAATGTTGATATACTGCCAGAAAGTTGCTTGAAGTTCTCTTCCCTTAGAAGTTAACAGACAAGGCTGTTGTGTTTCAGATTGTTCACATGTGCTTTTATGATGCCTATCATGAATTCTATCTCCCTCTTTTCTTGGTCACGCATGTGCACAGACAAAACAAAATCAACTGAAAATGAAATAACAGGTTTTGTGGTATTCAGTCTTGAAAGAATTTCTAAATTTCCAGAGAAAGCCCTTGTGAAAGATACACACTATGATCTGTAATAGTTAAAAGCAGACCAAGAAAACAAAAGAAACCCCAATGGCACAGGCACTGTTACCTCCATGACCTTTGTTGAATTTTGAGACAAAATCTGTTGGGGAGGAGGGAGCCGTGTATACTTCCAGAATCCTATACTTGTACATGTGCTCCCAGACAGTGCTGGAAAACCTCAGCATTGCTATGATCTACTCCATGTTGCATAGTACCACCAAGAGGAATTGACAGCTTTGATACAATAGGGTCCAAAAAGTGGGGCAGAGCAGCAGTATACATAATTGAATTCTACAGCACAAGTGCCATCACAAAGATGGTTATGCAGCTGGAAAGCATGCATATTGTATGTTAAACTGTAAATATAGATGCATTTGTCATGCACTACCTCCTTCTGAGCCTGCAGCCCAGTCATGCAGTCACACAACAATTGAGTTCTAGTATATGACAAGGAGTAAGGAGATTAAAGGCACGTAAAAGTTTGGAATGTGTGGGTGGTATGACTGGAACCAGGTAGCAAAACTGCATTGATTTTTTGAGAGTTAGCTACCTAACCTTTATAGACTTTTTCATAAACAGTAGATGATTGATTGAATTTTTGGGACTCCTGAATACATACGTAGATTTTGCCTAGAAGACATGTACAAATAGAAAAGTATTATACTGTGCTGGCTTAATTTATGCAGTTTCCATCTTTGTGTGTTTTTCACTTTTCAGAAGGTTATGCATCTCTAATATGCAAACATCACAGTTTCTTTCCCTTAGCTTCCATCCTTCCAAATGGAGTAGTGAACCTTTTTGGCATATAAATTAGAGCATCATTATTACATTTTTGGTGAGCAAATGGCAGCTGATGAAGTACAAGCAGGTGTATATTAGAAGAAGCAGAGAATAAATCACCACTCTGCTGCTCTCATTTTCAGTTGCGTACATAGGAGCATGAGCAGGGGACAAGAAGAAATGATCACTGTTTAAAAAAATAGTGATGTGTGCTTCTGGGCCCCTGTTCTGTAAGTTAATGAATAACCTTACTTTCCATCAGTGTCGAAGTGAGGAAAGAGAATGCTTTGCACTCTGCAGGATTTAAAGATTCAGGCAAAAGGCATTTCTTTTGCTTTATGAATCTTCCTCCCTTATCAAGATTTTTTCTAAAACTGAAAGTTGTTTGTATTTCCTATATACGTGTTGCAGTGCAAGACTGACAGCTTCAAGGATGTTCTGGAACACCAAAATTCCAGATCAAAGGATTTGAATTCATTTTCCCAGTTCTTATTTTATTTGTCATAATTTGGAGAAGTTTCATAACTTTTTCCTTTTTTTTTTTTTTTTTTTGAGGGGTGGGCTGATTTGCAGAATAAGCATAAATTTCAGTAATGTTGCAACAGTGTCACAAACTTCAATTAAAATATTTTAAAGATTACATTTCTGACTACGCCTGTAAACATGTGTGCATATTTTCAAGATGCTGAGGAGTCAGCAGTTCATGCTGACTTCATTAATCATATCGGAATGTGGGAGTATATGTTCTTTCATGGAATTTTAGTCCAAAGTAGCTTTATGGAGTTAAACAATAGAAGACCCCATATGCCATAAATCACAGGAAGCAGTAGTGTGTAGGCATTATATGGGGAATAAATTAAGGCATTCAGTCATAAAGGCAATAACTTATGGAGAGAGAAATTAAGAAATAGTCAATAGGTTTCAAAATGAGATGAGGAGAAAAAAAGGAAATCAATGAGGCAGAATGCTCAATGAAGCCTCTTCTAGGTGATGAGAGCTGAGGAGAAGACTTCTACATCAATAGCCTGCAGAAGGGTAAAGAAGAGACCCTTGTTAGAAAGGGAGAATGAAAGGGAAGAAGGATAAAAAGAAGTCAGATTCTATGTTTCTTGAAACACCTAAAATTTTTTGGCACCAAATATTTTTACAGTGTATGTCTAATGTAGAAACACTGTAGAAATCTTTTTACAGTGTATGTCTAATGTAGAAACACTGACTAACTCTGTAGTGATACTCAGTTTACCTAGAGCTAATCAATATGCTAGGAGCAATCTAGGTTTTTCAGAATTTCTTTGCCTGGACTGATTTATTGTATTAGTTTGCAAAATGCCTCTGGATGTGATAAAACCTATAAGTTTGAGGGGAGTAAAAAGAAAAAAATGACAAATTTTCAGCAGTTTGCTATTCTGATCTTACCAAAAGGAAAGAATTCCATGGGAGAAAGAATACGACAGATGAAAAAATCAGGGCAAGCCATTCCTCATCAACAACTTGCATTTTCTAACACATACAGTGCTAATCCTTGCTTTTTATCTCCAATGAGGAGTGAAACTCTTACTGTCAGCTAACCTTGTTTATAGAGAACTTGCCTATCCTTGTCAGCTGATCTGTGTAGCATTGTACATTGACAAACGGACTAGATAAGTTGATTATTTGGAGAAGTTTCTTTTTAAGTGTATTAAGAGGCAGAGTAATTCCTTAGAAAAATACAGTCTGTTATATGAAGCAGGTGTTTTGAGAGAGTTGGGTTCCATTTATTTTTCTGTTGTGCTGCTTTAGCCAAATAAATTCATTAATCAGATTTTTTTCTTTAATTTTCCTTTTTTTTTCCCCCAAATTATTACTATAATTATCTTAGTGAATTATTCTTTTGTGAATATGCACATTAATGTTCAGGTAATATATTAGAGAGGATCAAATAGAATCTAGAAGTTTTTCAACTCTGTTCTAGCAGGGCAGGTGTGAAATGTGTCAGTGACTCCACTGACATTATTGTAGGTATACACTAACTTGTAATTGTTCAGATCTTCTGAAACATTCTGATCTAATGTGCTATTTTTGTCATAATTTTGTATCGAAGGACAATGTACACGACTTCTACAGCATTAGTGAATTAACCATTCAAGACCATATCTGGGTTATGAAGAATCAAGTAATTGCCTATTAAAAATAATGCATTACACCTAAAAGACACAATGACACCAGCAACGAAATTACTGGCAACTCATTTACAAGTGCATGTTAACTTAATTAGGAAATTAGCAGATTTTTTTTTTTTTTTAATAGTTGTTTCTTGATTAAAATCTTCACGGTGTTTGAGTGCTTATTAAGTCCATTTGGTATGGATGTACTAGCCACATTTTGGGATACATTTAAAATTGCCTGAAGACTTTCTCCCCTCTACCCATTTATTCATATTCATTACATAAATATTATAGAAAACTCATTCCATTTATTTCAGACTGCTGTTCCAAGGGGGAAGGAAAATTAAGTAAACACATGTATATCTTCTGCAATAAGGCATGGAGAAAGAAGATCTTTACTGGCAGTTGGTTTATGATAATACCTATTTATCACCACTTTGAAAAAGGTATAACCTGAACTCATTTTCAGATGAATGGTGTTTCCATTATTGCAGTTTCATGACTAACACAGCAACTTCTGCACTGTTTTGCTTTGAAAATGACCAAATATTGCTTTTCCCTGAATAAGTTTCTGTTTGAACCAGTGTAATATCTGATTTTGAGTTTAAAATGAAAGCCAAAACTACCAATGAAACATAATGGACACAGAGCCACAGATGTGGTTACTTCTGCATGCCATTACTTTCATGGTTCTATTAAAAAATAAATAAAAATAAAAAACTTGTTCCAAGTTGCATAACTTTGGGCCATCTCAAAATCCATGCTTACTAAGTGAAAAATGCTGTTACAGCTAAATATAGGTAGGATATTCCCTAAAAAGGATTGACAACATCACTTTAGTATCTTTAGATGGATCTCTAAGACTGACTTTTGAGATATGCATGTGTAGCAAAAATATATCTGCTAGGAAGTCTTTATATTGCACATAGTAATAGGTATTTTTCTGACTTCTGCATGCTGGTAGATGAAAACCTGTGTCCTGAACTTGTTTGTGCTAATAGCTATGTAGGGTGCATGATTAAGACAAATCTTTAATTACAAAATTCTCTTCCCCGTTTAGGGTTGCAATCAGGGCAATTTTTTGTTTATTGGGCCAATAGTGACAGAAATAAAGTGTTGGTGATAAATTACTGGCATTACATTGTGATAATGATAAAGCAAATTATTTTAGAAGACTAATTTAGTATTTTAATAGTAACATAACTGAGATTTATATGAACAATTTTTACACTCTTGACTAGTAACCCTTTTATTGATGAGTTAATGGACAGCTAGATAAATTAGGCTCTGTCAGCTTCACCCAATGCCTTTTAACAACTCACATTGGTCATTAACTGGTTGATTGGTAAAGTGTTTTATTATTGCTTTGGAAATATTACCTAAAATGAAGCACAGTAATTTCTGATCCTTTATCATTTTTATTTTGATGGCTTGACTTTTGATTAATCAAAAAATGTGATGCACATTGAGAACACAAAATCTATGCAATTAATGTGATTTAAACTGAAACCATCCAAGTTACTTTTCAAATACAGACATTTGCACTTGGAATAGTAACCCATTTATGCCCTGTGAAAACATCAGGGTCTATAGAGAGATTAAATCTGTTCTGAAGAATTCCACATGCACTCAGCTGTAAAAAAAAATGGATACATTTGATAAGGTAGCAATTCCATGCAATATTTTCTAATTTAGCTATATGAAACCTTTTTCTTAGCTTTCACACAAGTTCAGGGAGGGTTTTTTCCCTTACCCCATTCAAATGTTCTTATCCAAGATACACGATGAGTGTACAAAATGATTGTTATCTCCTCAAGCTTTCTGATATTTTTAGCAATATTTTACATTCTATGAATGTTCCCACATGCACACTTTTCTGCAGCCACATTCATGAAGCAAGAGTGAATTTCTCGGAATTAAATGAATAACTTACAGACAAAAACATACTCTTGCAATTAAGAGAGCTGCAGTGTGAGTTTTCACAATGAATTGTATGTTGATAATTTATTAACAGCCTTTTCTTAATTTTAGCAGTTGTCAGCTTCTCTTGATATCTAGCCTAATATTGAATACTCTTTTGATACCTAATTCATTAAAGTAGTCTCTGCTATGTTGTTTAATTGTGAAAGTTAGCAGTTACAACCTCTTGTTACAGTTGGAATGAATTAAGTGAATTGCAGAGTTATAACAAAGAGCCAGAATTTTTAATTTCCTAATGAATAACTTAAAACTATGTAAAAGAAGAGCAACAACAAGGTATTTACTAAAATTTAGAAAACCTTTTTCTCTTTGTGATGCAGATATTTTCCAATTAAGCACAATGAAGGAACATTGAAGGTAATATCTGACTACGACTAGAGGTAGTCAAGCTCAGTTGTATGTTACCAGTCACTGACTTTTGCAGTTGTGTGTCTGATGTCTGTTGTAGGGTTCAGGAAAAACATTGCAGAACTCATTAAGTTATGACTGTAGAAATTTCTCTCCCTCCCCCCCTTATTAAATAATGTCTATCCGTAATTAAATGTTTTTTCATGCAACATATCTGGCAATTTACAGTCTTTGCATGCTTTTCCTAATGACCCCTAGCACTCTCATCATCATTCTGTTTGATCACTTCAAGCCTTAATACATCTTCTCCCAGTACAATTTATATCAAATATAACTGAATCTAGATAATGGGCTGATAATGCACAGGGAACAAGCGTTAGGGATTTAAGTTTTGTTGTATGAGGAGTCTGACAGGTGAGTAGTAAGTTCCTCTGATTTCTCATCATGCCAGTATGTTCAATCCCTTGAAAATCCTTCAAGCATGAATACACATCTATAAGAGATCAGATCTAGTTTTCCATGGGTCCTCAGGAATTAGATTAGTTTGCTACCTGCAAGCACACATTCAGGGAAAATTTGGTTCCTCAAATACATTGGGTTGAGAAAACAAGGACACATTGAGAAGAATTTTTTTTTTTCTATTTTTAATAAGGAAAAGAATAAAAGCAACATATAGAGCCTGCATTGTGGTTTAACCCCAGATAGGAGCTAAGCACCACACAGCCGCTCTTACTCCACAGCAGGATGAGAAGAATTTTCTCACTTTTAAAGTGAGAAAACTTGTGGGTTGAGATACAAGCTTTTTAAGAATTGAAATTAAATAAAATAATAAAAATAATTATAATAGTAATAACAACAATAACAATAAATGTTCATGAAAAGGAAAATAACAGAAAGATAACTAAAGCCTAAGAAACACAAGTGATGGAAATGAAAACGATTGCTCATCACCAACTGACTAATGCCCAGCCAGTACCCCAGCAGTGGCTCCTCTCTAACCTTCCCACTAGTTTTATTGCCGAGCATGATGTCCATATAGTATGGAATATCCCTTGGGTCAGCTGTCCCAGCTGTGCCCCCTCCCAACCCCTTGTGCACCCCCAACCTACTCACGGGTGGGGTGGGTGGGATTAGTGGCAGAAGAGACCTTGACTCTGTGTAAACACTGCTCAGCCTGCATGGCAGCATTCTCCCTCAGGAGCTCTCTCTTTGAAGAGGCTCCTGATATGCCACAACAGTTGTTCCATCTCGTGCTGTTTATGGTATGGTGGTGCATACCCAGTCTCATTGCACAAACTTAAGTGGATATCCTGGGCCGCAATGTCTTCCTGTAACTGCTGGTGCATTTCTGTGAGTTTCCTCTTGTCCTCCAGTTGAACAGCTTGACACATCCTGGTCTTCAGTGGGTTGAAGACAAAAGGTGTAGTAACTCCTTAGTTAGAAAACAGCCAACAAAAGCTGATTGTTAAGCATTAAAAAAACCCTACAGAGCCCTTCAGAATGCAATCCCCACCAGCAGCAGCAAATCACAGCTGCCTGGAAAATGATCCCCAAAGAAATTCCCAGATATTTCCTGCAGTCTGAAAAAACTGTAGTACTATTGAGATATGTGAGTTAGCAAAGCAAACTATATGCATTTGCTTAATTGCACTGTATGTTAAAGATTCCATATTCACATCCAGAAAATCTCAAAAAATGTTGGTATTTAATTCATGGAGTAAAGTAGACTAATTTTCCTTAAGTCTTTCCATCTCCACTGGTTTATTTGATTAAGTTTTCTAAAACAAGCTACACACAAAAACATCATTATTTACCTTTTCTTTCTTGTTTCAAAGTCTAAAGAGGTTCTTCAAACAATTACCTTAGACTAGGTGTCTTAGTGATACCTAAAGATGGTGGAGAAGAGTCTGTCTCGTACGAAACATCATGAAATCCAGCAGAATACAGCCCTTGCTTCTGAACAGATATTAATGTGCTTCTGTCCCAGGACAGTTTGCAACTAGAGAGAATACAAATATGCTATCTCTATACAGATCTTAATGGGTTTGTTCAGGTTAATGAAAGAGACCCTGAGAAATCCACATGGCTTATTGAGTAGACAAGGAGATAGGCTTATATGTAGGTAGGTTTTGGCAGGGTTTTTTTTTTTTCCTCCTTTTTTTGCTACACTCATTAACTTATAATAATTGTACTCAGTGTTAGCTGACCTAAGGAGCACATTTATATTTGCTCAGGCAGCAAAAATGTAGACAGAAAATGTCTTTTTCAGCAACATAAAGACAGATGAGGCATACAAGGAGAGTTTTTAGAATAATAATTATATAACTAACTTAATTAGTCTGCTTCAATCAGAAGACAGTATGATAACACCAGCAAGTTGGTTTATATCCACAGAGACTAAAACATTGAAAATATACACAAAGGATTCTCCAGGGTGTTGTGCTATGTTATGTTTATGGTCCTTGAACAGAGCAGAATCTATCCAACTGAAATGGAAAATTATGGGCAAATGTAAGGAAGATTTTTATAGAGCAGCTCAGAAATGGAACAGAAATGTAACACCCACATCCCCAAAAGCAAGTCAAACATAAGAATCCAAAACAACACCATGTTGTTCCTATTGTAGCAGCACTTAGACTGAAACGGGGTCCCTAATATTTGAAGTGTTTTCAAAACCCTGAGTCAAACCTCCATTCCAACACAGCCCGACCAAGTAAAGAAGAGTAGGAGCAAATAATGTCCTTATTTCACAAACAGAGAAACGAGGCTTCTTCAAAGTGACACGGGGAACCTATACAAGCAGCCAACTGAAACTTGAACTTGTCACTTTGCAATTCATTGAAAAGAGAATGTGTACGTAGGACACTTTTAATTTAAATAAGCATGCAAATGTACTCTGGAAACCTCAGAGAAATGTAGGCAAAAATTCACAGCTGACCACATAAATTGGTTAGTTACTATCAATTTATTCACATTATTCTCAGAAGGTTCCCAAAAGCTACAGGATTTTTCTCGCATTTCTCTGCATGGTGTGGGTTGTCACTGAAATTATTTCCAACTCACTCTTACTGGTCAGGATGCAGAATAACTGCTTTTGTTAATTCTGACAAAACTATCACTCCATGCTGGGATACCTCATTCCTAAATTCTCTGAAATATAAAAGGACACTGTATACAAGTGATCACGCAATGGACAGTGATGGTGCATTTTCCTTCTATCCTTGATAAGAGAAGACAAAGTCTGATTTTCAGGGGAACACTATCTGCTTGGATGTCTTTCAAACATCTGCAGAGTCTGATGTGTCTGCTACATTAATGGTACCAAAACTTGCTCAGGAGAAGGATCAAGGACCAAAGAATTCCTAACAGTGATATTCTGTGAAAAGTAACACTATACTCATGAACTCCCTGTCAATCTGAAAAAATGTATGTCTGCAGAAAATAGACTATAGCTAACCAGCAATGGCAGAGGATCATATATGAACACAACTATCGTCCCTTTAGGAAGAAAAAGAATTTTATTATTTCTGTATTGACTTACTTAAGTTTGATGTTCCTTTCTCCTGTCTCTTAGTTTCCTTTACATCTATAACACTTCCAAATACTCTCAGAAAGAAAGTTTCTTTGTTTCTTTTATTATAATATACTTATTCTCTTACTAAAAACATCTGTGACTGTTTTTTTCCTTGCCAACTCATTGAGATCCTCCCACACAGAGCTTAGAGCGTAATGAAATTAAAATAATGTGGCCTTCTATTTATTGCATTAAGGAAGAGTAAAAATGGGAGCAGAAAATAAAAGAAAGAAATACGTCAGAGCTTAATCTTAACTGGTGATTAACTCATTAATGTTTTATTTAAAAAAAGCAAAATTAAATTAAATAAAAGTGGGTTTATAAAAGTATGTATGAAAACAGCTGAATAAATATAACACATTCCTTGACCTACTTTAATAATCAATGTATTGTAAAAAAGGCTCTACACAGTGTATGACAAACAAATCTCTTGCCCATCCCCTCTCTCACACACCCTCACATGCTACTGCATTAATAGACAAGGGGTCTTTGTGGAAGAAAAAAAGTTATATTTAAATTTAATTTGGATGGCTTGTGTGTTTTTCTCCAGAAAACATGGGAAAAGAGGGGATGTAAACATTAGATTAATCTGTTTCCTTCCGTGTTCCCCCTACCTTTCCCAGGAAAAAATAGTGAAAATGACTTTTTCCCCCCCTTTTCTTTAAATAGATACTTGCTGACCTGCTAATTTTTTTAAACTTGAGGTCTCCTTTCTGGCTGCTTGATGAATGCTGAAGGGTAGAAGAACATTCCCTGAAACATGTCCCCTGTCTCCTGAACATGAATATACCCCATTAGTGTTCTTTGAGGCATACCCAACACTGTCACCTTCTGACAGATTCACCTTTTGTTTGGTGGATATGAAATTTGAAGATTACATTTGTATTTTCTCTGCACTTGACTGCCTGATCAAATGATAAAAAAATATCACTCACCCTAACACATTGTATTTTTAAGACTTCTGGAATATAAATGTCTTTTCCCTGACTTCAGTAGGATCAGTTGCACATAAATTCTCACACAGAGATACATGGTAGAAGCTACTTGGATGTTACCAATGAAATCAAGTGAATCATTCATGCCACTAGTATTATTTGCTTTAGATTTGAAGCTGGATCGATGGAGAAAATTCATTTCCACTGGATATTCTAATCAATAGAGCTGTCTGAGAAATGCATGTGACTCAATATGTTTAGCAAGTTAATTAGTAGGCATCTCAGGTTTGGACTTAATTAGTGATCTCAGAATAGTTGTAACCTCAGTATTTCATGAGGCCATAATCCAATAAAGTTTACTTGTTACTATTTAAATCAATTTTCTAACAAAATATTAGTTAGCATCAATGAAGATGTGGTTTATAATGAAAAATGAGCAGCATATGAAGCTGATTTAAAAGTACAATGTTAGGTAAAACTATGAGCAAGTGAAAAGCAAATTTTCTAGGGCCAGTAACTGAAGCACTAAATGGGATCACACTCAGGATTACTGAAAATGAGAATTTTATGACAGAATGTATTTTTTTCTTTTTCCTTCTTTTTTTTTAACTTTTTTCCATGAGTTTCTCAAAATTAAAGAACCTGAGGAGAAATGTCAAGTTTTCAGATTACCTACATGGAGAAAAAAAAAAAAAAAAAATTTTCTTTTTGAATATAACATTTCCAAGTTATTGGCAGGTTCCCCAGGGAAGGGGTCATGTCACCAAACCTGTCAGAGTTTAAGCAGGGTCTGGAGGATGCTCTTAGTCATATGGCTCAGTTTCAGGTAATCCTGTGAGGAGCAGGGAGCTGGACTTGCTGATCGTTATAGGTCCCTTCCAGCTTGAAATATTCTGGGATAAGAAATCCCTCCCATACTTAAGCAATTCAAACCAACAGCTTTTCTGCAGAATCTTCCCCTATAAGACATTGTATTCCAGCTAGATATCACAGTAATTTTGTGAATTTCACCATCATTACTAATTTGTTTGAATGCCAGCATTGGAAAATAGACAATAATTACCAAGTGAAGAACCACTTTACAGGCAGGAATACTTTGTATCCTGGCATCTATAACAATACTTCAAGTGGAAGTAGGGACTTATTCAAACACTCTAGGTGGACTGCAATTCTTCAATTAATAAAAAAAGGACCCTTAAACTGCAATATTCTGATTTATTTGGCATCAGAAAATTTAATGTGTTTAGGAGATAGCACACTAATGGAGTTCTCTGTATCAAAACATCATCAGCTATGCATTCTTCATATTTATTTTTGTATTTCAGCTTGCATGACAATCAAACACAAACAGGAGTATAGTGAAAGCTCTTCCGTTCATTTGCTCTAGATAAACGTTTTATCATCCTACGGTTCATCATTTAATCATATGAAAGACAAAATATTTGCTGGAAATAAGAATAGTCAGGAAAATAGGTCAAGATCAGACAATAAGCAGTGAGCTTTGGATTATGCTTTTATTTATAAGTGGTCTCAGATGTGAGTAGTAGGCAGCGCTATAGTTGTAATTTCTCCATGTAGGTTGTTACGACTTTAGACCACCTGTCTTTCTAAGGCATTTCTACATGCAAGGACCTAATTAAACATAACATAGGACTCCATACAGGGGTAACTGAGTTAAGCATTTAGTGGCCAGGGACAGTCAAGCAATAAAATAATTTTTAGTGACATTAAGCATAGAATCAAAACCATAAAGATGCTTCTTTGGGCTATCTGAGCAACTGCCAAGGATACCAAAGGCAGCAGTTCTGACCAGATGTTTCTCTGGGTTTTGTTTTGGGTCTTTTTTTTTTGTTTTCTGAGTACTTCTTAAACACTAAATGATTAGCTTTTATAGAATTAAACATAAAATACCAGCTTTGGAAGAGATCTTTGGAAGCTGGTTCCAAATACTCCACTTGCAAGACCCAAATCACTAATTTCAGAAGTTTGTATAACTACTTAAACCTCCTATATGCTTTTACCAGCTCAATAATTGGATGATTGTAACCTTGGAGATAAATTAAAACATTAGTTTTCATCAGTGTTCTAGTAACTTTACTTTTCAGAAGTCAGGATAGTTATCTGACTCAGTATGGCAAGGTAAAACTATGATGAATAATTTCCTGCAATGTGTCAATAAGGTGAAGACCATAGAGATTCCCACTTAATGAGGAAATATTAACTGACTTGAAAATACTGTATTTCTTACAAAAAAAAAAGGAAAACAACCCAATGAAACTAATTTAGGGTATCATTCTACACAAAAGGACACAAAAGAGAAGGTTTAAAATAGCAAAATTACAATTCCTAATCATGGCCTACTTGCTATGCATAGGGCCACAGTAAGGTCAGCACAAAGAGCATTGAAATGGCTGTCTCTTGTGAAGCAAAGATTGCCTAGGGATATTGTCAGAGTGGATATGAATGCAAAGAATTAAAAAAGATCTGACGAATTGTTGTAAAATAAAAGTAGGACATTAATATATACTTTGCAAACTTCTAACAATTTCAAGCCCACATCACTTTCCTGCTTTATTGAGTGCTCTTTTTCTTCTTTGTGGGTATCAAAAAATTTACACAAGGTGTGGTGAATATATCTGGTGTCAAATATATTCAAAATCACCAGATCTTAAGAACCTTGGATAGTCCCATTCTTTAGATATGGCTTCACCTACAGCTAGAGTATTAACCAGGGTGTGTATTGGAGATAGCACAGGGTGGAAGAATGTGTACATCCAGCACTATCTAGTTGCAGGTGGCAATGCTGAATACAGTTTAAAGTTTATTCTTAAAGAAGCGTAATGACAGTGACTACATTATGTTGAAGAGAAAAAAGACCCAAGAGAACAGTAGAAAAATAAATAAGTGAAGATGGATCACATAGAAGAGCTTCTGCCTTGCACTGTCACAGCATGGTTGAGCTGTGCCCTCTACTAACTCCATTTCTGCAACACATGAAGGGGAATGTAATCCTTTCTCTGACTTAAAAGCATTAACATCATTATTGCTTGAATTTGTACAAAACATCTTAGTCTTAAAGAAGTCCAAGTTGCCCATGTAAACCTCAAGGTAAGAAGCTTTTCAACCTGACTATAAGTACTATAATGGTCATATACCTTCCGCATATAACTTCTTCCCTTCAAGACACTTAAAAAGCAGTTAACATTTTATCTTTCCACTGAATTACAGGTTTTGTACTCTTTCAAGTGAACTGTTCTGGAAAAAAATGGCTTTTTAACTTTGCCTAATCTATATTTTTCCTTCTGTTGTTTGGTTACCATCGGGACAATTGTTCTGCTTCAAATTTTAGCTCTTGTCATCCATCCACATTTAGCTTATGTGCCTGCTGCCTCCCATTCTGCACTAGAACAGGCGGTGACAATGTCATGGTGTGAGCTCTGAGTTTGTAGGAGGTCTGTGCTAAAAGCTTTGAAAGCTTTTCCTTTCAGATTAGCAGTCTGTGAACTTCCTCTCACAGTTCAACTGAAGAATATGATTTCTCCATTGAGTTGACAGAAGCTATTGATGTTTTTTGTGCATGCTGTTTCACTGTCTTTTTGAAGAAGAACTTGAAGGAAATAACTAGCGATGCTTGTGTAACATGAGCATGTTTTTGGGTTTCCTTCTCACCTGAAAATAGTAGATGGTCAAATAGCGCAGTGGCAGATGTGACTTGTGACGTCAATGCTATTTCCGGCCCACTTAATGTAATAATCCATCAGAGGGAGAGCATAATGACAGGCAAGAGATGCATAAGCAAACAACCCATGTGATGTCAACCCAACTTCTCTTGTTTTCTACAAGGTAAAGGTCACTGTGGCAGTGAATGGGTCACTTCTGTCCTGCATTACCCTGTTCACTAGTACAGACTTGATGAATAGCTACAACCAAAGTATCTAGTCCTGGCTATCTTCTCAGACCTTATACTTCACGTTTCCTAGAAGTTTAGTGATATGTATGATGAGAAGGACCTATATACTTCCCCTGCAGTTCCTCTGGTATAAGAAGTCAAAATGGTAGCTTGCATGACACATCCCTCCTGTAGGAAAGGTTTATTTTGTAGTCTAAAATCTGTCTGTAATGCTAAAATAAGGCTTTTTTAAATCATTGGGTCAAGTTGTTTGCAGGGCCCCATGTGAGGATTCATACCGTTTTCCTTAATTATATGTAAAAAGCAGCTTTCGTATGTTTTCCTGTTATTATAGGGATTTGTACTCCACATAATTACTTCCACATCACCATCTATTTGGCTGTCTGGTGCAGATAAGAGCTTTTCTATTTTCAGCTTAAGATTTGTACCCCACATATATAAATTAATTTGTGTGACCGACACTCAGCTTCATTCATAAAAGTCCTCTTTTATTGCCAACACTGTTGTGTCAAGCAGTAATTCAAGTCTGAACTGCACATATTTGAAGCAGAAAAGTCCACTGTATGGAAGAAATGCTGCTATCTGTGATGATCTCATGCCATGTTACATTGGCAAACATCTGAAATTCAAGACTAGAAAACATGTAGTTTTCACCATTAAGTTCTTCATCATGTGGCTGGAAATGGTTGTTTGTTATAGCTTTCTTTGATTCCTTTGAAGTAACAGCAGCATTAACATGCAAGTGATGCCGTCCTTACTGTGGATTTCTATTGCTGAAGATATTCCTCTGGATTCCCCTCTTTATTAAAGTTTATTAATATAGCTATTCCTAGTACAGTATTCATCTCACTTAGAAGAAGACGTTCCAGATAGATCAGATGAGACCTGATCCAGAAAGTTTCCATTTCTCTCCTTTGTTTATAAGGAAAATCCAAGGTGACCCAGCTCACGTGCAGGCATATCTGCATCGCAAATATTTTAAGTAAGATAAAGTGAGTCTTGTCTTTCCAGCTGTGTTTGTGGTGACTAGCACTGAAACCCATTCAGAAGAACCTGCTTTTTTTCCTTACTGCCATTCTAAGTTAGATTTTCAGCTTCTGGTTACTCAATATCCATCAGAGAAAACAGCTGGTAGCCTACATTAGCTTAAATTTTGTTATCACAGTATTCCCACACATCTAAATGTTCTTTTGGTATTCTGTCACTTGTACAGTTGAAATGGGAGGCTGCCTTGCAGCAATGTGTTTGATGCCTGGGGACACACTGAAGCAGTGAACTATTTGAATGTCTTGTTCAGCAAACAGGTCTCTGCCTGGCACAGTGAAATGTGCCATGCAGATTTCAGCAAGTAGGAAAGTCATATATATATACATGCAACTATACAGAAAAATTTGATTCTCCTTGTAACTGACTGCACAAGTCTAATAATTTGTCATTGTTCTGTTCTGTATTAATGGATCTACATTTTACTACATGAGAAATAAGGAAAAAAAATAACTATACTGCCAAGAATAAACCAGAAAGGAGTAATACCTTTGGCTTACCACTGGCAATGATTAGCCATACTGTCTATAGTACTCATTGCAACAACTTAAAATGCTTACTTTGTCTGTTTATTAACTTTTAATGTATGATCCAGAATACTTCCATTATTCAAACAGGTGGTCACAATCATCTCACACAACTTGAGGCACAAAGCTATCTGTGCATGCAGTCTTTATGCTTTCTCTGTACATACTGGTGAGAGAAAAATACAGATGGAAACTTAGACTTTAAATAAACTTAAAAGTTCCCCTCAGCTTCATTCTCTGTCTTGACTATAAAATGTAACTGTGAACCATTTTGTGATTTATCAGTTAAGCCTCTATGTTCATGGAAAAACAACAACAAAAAGAAAACAAACCAAAAAAAAAAACCACAAACCAAAAAAAAAGGCGTGATAAAAATGCATTAATAGTCGTCAAGCGCTCTGCACTCAAAATTCCTTACCTTTTGGCTGTGTTTGTTTCATGGCTATAAATATTTAAAAATTCCAGACTCATCCATAAAACATTTTGTCTTGATTGGACAGAAAAAGAAAAATCTCCTGATCTTTCTATTGCCCATTTCTGCCCTCACCTCTTGATACTAAATGCTGAAGATTCAAACTTATTTTAAGGTTCCCTGTGTGACTCGAGTGTATATGTGTTTGCCTACAGCACAGAGAACTCTCCTGGCCAGTCATCCACACTAGCCACTACCTACCTGCACATGCTGTGTTTCACTTCTGGATACAAGCCTTCATTTCCTTTGTATGTAGTAGTGAGTATGGAAAAGGGGCTAGTTTGCATCCAGGATTTCCCCAAAACACAACTAAGGTGCAGATAACATGTGCATCAAACAATAAAATTCAGTACCAGTCTGCTACCCTGTTTTAAGCATGAATTTTGTGATGCTGTATGGAGTTGATAATTCTTCCACATTTATATGCTGATTTCTACAACATTTCTGTATGTCAGTTAGCCTTAATTAAAGTGACACTGTTCATCATATGAATCTTTACTCTTTGGACAACCCTGATCAGGTTACTGTCAGTTCTGAAATAAATGCCTAGAAAAAGAGCCCAGAACTTTTGTGCATGTGCTTTAATAGACACAGCTTCAAGTACTGAAATAAGAGGAAAAACAGTAATGTTGAAATCATTCTGAAATGCTGAAGTGATGGACGCCACTTGCATCTCTCAAAAATGCCTTTTTGTCATGCGTCCTACAGTTGAATGATGTGTAGACCATATGAATACATAAGCATTCACACCTATTTGCACAGCTCCATCAGGACTTGGGAGCAATGTCTTTGCAAGTAAGTGAAGTCTGCCCAGGGATATTCCCAGGCATAGAGCCAATAGATTGTCCTGAAACCCCACTTGTAAACCATTTCAGCTGTGGAAAAGAGGTTGGCTGCATGCAAATTTTGCTGCATCCACCTGTCTCCTTGGCCTGTGCTAAGTGTTGAACATACCAGGAAATTCCTTTAGCACGATGCCAATCAACATAAGCCAAAATTCTGTCAGGGACTGCACTAAGATATTTATGGGGTTTTTAATAATTTAGATTAATACTCCCAGCTGTTATTATACTACTGCAGACCTGTTTAGTCAGTTTTGTACACCTCCAGCAGCAGATAAGTGTGCTCTCCCTGTAAATGACTGTAAACGTTTCACTGATTAATATACTAACATATTAACCTCTTATCAGAAGATCTTAACCTATTTCTTTGGTGTCTCTGATTCATAAGAGGCAAATGATAATCACAGAATCATAGAATCGTTAGGGTTGGAAAGGACCCCAAGATCATCTAGTTCCAACCCCCTGCCATGGGCAGAGACACCTCACACTAAACCATATCACCCAAGGCCTCGTCCAACCTGGTCTTGAACACTGCCAGGGATGGAGCATTCACAACCTCCCTGGGCAACCCATTCCAGTGCCTCACCACCCTAACAGGAAAGAATTTCCTCCTTATATCCAATCTAAACTTCAGATTTTGCAACCATTGGCCAGGAACCTGAGTCTGCAGGCACGAAATTCTTGGCCCTGCTATAGGCCTTCAGAATATATTTGTTTGTGTTATGCAAATTGAGCTATTCTGCCTTCCCATAAAATCCTCAGTGTTCTCACTCCCCCAAAAGTTCCCTGACGTAAAAATTATTGGTTTCAAATTTCCAATTCTATAAGAATTGAAAATCCAAGTAATATTGCAGTTGATCAGCTTAACTTCAATAATGTACAGAAAAAATGTTCATTTCTGAACTTTGAACCTTGTATATTTTTTTTAAGTACTAAATGGGATAGCTTAACATCTTCAGAATACTCTTTTTTTCAAAAAACAATGAAAAGGTTATGTAGGATTAAATGCAACACATATTCCTCAGATCAATAGATAGAACATGGGATGCAAAAGTTTTGGCTGCATTGAGTTAATTGTGAAATCTCTCTACAGACTATGATGAATATTCATGTTAGTTGAAATTTCTCTTTGTTTGACTTTTTGGAAAAGGAAAGCTTGTTACTATGAACACTTGTATTTAATTTATTTAAATGTGGGGGTTCTTCCATTTGTCCTTCCTCAAGGCATTCAGTGTCACTCCTGCTAGACTGTGTGGTAAGGGACATTGGTTGTCTATGGAGAAAATTGTTCTCTTTCTCTGAGATGGTAAGATAATTTTGCTTAAACCTTCCTCCATCTCCTCTAATACCAGTTACTGGCAAAGTTTGGAATTGCCACAGGACATCAGTGAAAATGTAGTCTCAGCCTCTGCTTCATTGCTGTATTTTCCAATCACCTGTAAACTGCACTACCTCTTAGTAGATGTTTCAAGTTTGCACCCTTCTGATAATTTGTGCAATGAAAATATTGCATAAGGGATATGATAATACTTCCAGGTTTACTGGCAGCCTAAAAGTTGTCTGGAAATTGCAAGTGAGTTTCCAGGTGAATAGCTGGGAAAAAAAAAACCTCACAGAAGATCTCTGCATTACATGAATGGTTCAATTATGTTGTTCATTGACTTTAAATGGATTACTGCCATGATGTGGTAAATAGAAACTGCATAAAGTATTTATATTTTATTTAAATGTCAGTTGGTTAATTTACTTTCTCATTATACATCAAAGTAATGATCAGCCTGTTTATTAGTGTTAAATATTTCATGGCCTTCACAACACTGTATAACTTACAATGAATGAATAGAGGTCATTACATTGCCCATTGTGTAAGATTGTATCAGCAGAAGTACACAAGAGAGAAAGCAGGAGAAAAATCATCATGGAAAAAAGAAGCCTTGGTGGTATAATCTCTTCAAGGATTCACTGTGCTATGTCTCTGTTGTTCAATGTGAAAAAGTGCTAAAATAAAATATGAATTGCACCATAATTATTACGACCTTTATCTATCCAACTTGCCTCCTGAAATATCCTAAAGTAGTTTACAAATTAATTTTCAACCTATATGCAGAATAAGAAAACCCTTACAATCACTATCAAAATACAGAGAAGTGTAGGATGAAATGCAATTGCAGTTTAAACACACGAGTCCAATATTATGTGGTAGTTTAGGAAAACACATTGATCCATAATGTAATATCAGAAAGAAATATAGTTAGAAATTTAAAAATCCAGATCAACTTTAAACTAAGATTGAAACCATGAGTAAGGAGAGCTAGTATACCTGATCGCAGGTATACCCAAGTCAAAATTTGCTCAGACTTTCATGACACTCCTGCTTTCAGACAAAAAAAAAAAAAAAATATACGTTAAGGGATTTTCAACACAGTACTGATTTGTCAAGACCCACAGTCTTCCCTATCAGTTTTTTCAACAAGATCAATCTGGGGAGGGAAAAAACAACCAACCAACTAGACAGAGGATCAAACTTTTAAAAAATTGTGTTAATTCTCTTCTTGAAAGACTAATCAAACCAAATCCCCTCTCCACACACTAACACCAGAGATGACCCTGCTCTAAGGACTCCCCTAGTAACAAAAATCAGCTTTTGAATACTCTTGTGAAGCACATGCTGAAATGGTAATCCATTAGCATTGCTGTAACAGAGTACCTTTTGGATACAACTGAGAATTAAACAAGTCTTATTGACATTAACAGATATTTATACATAATAAATGAGGAAAAGATATTGGGGTATAAACACTGATTTCCTGGAATGCTTTGCCTGGGTACACTAAAGAACCTGCCAATGCATTGCCAGCATTTAAACTGAAAGGCATCTCATAGGTCACTGAATCTAATTTCTTATTGCTGTGTGATATCTCAGAGTATGCCTTTTTTCGTAAGCTCATTCCAAGGCTATTTTTACAAAAGACATATTTTCTAGGTGATTAGTTTTGGGTTTTTTCCCTCCAGCATTTCAGTCACTCATACAGGGAAGCTACTGTCATGGAGAAACAAGGATGCATAAAGTCTCAAATGCCATTGTTTCAATGACCATGAAACCTGGGGATGTTACCCAAATATGAAATATTGCATATTACCTCTCCCTTACAGAAGTACTTTTAGTGACAAGAATGAAAAGAAATAACAAGCTCTATTATCTGCTGACAAGTCTGTTGGCCTCTTAGAAAACAACAGGGGAATTGAGGGTGCTGTCAGCAAGTTTGCAGATGACACCAAGCTGAGTGGAGCAGTTGATATATGTGTGGGACAGGATGCCATTCAGCGTGACCTGGACATGCTTGAGAGTGGGCCCATGAAAATCTCATGAGGTTCAATGGGGCCAAGTACAGGGTCCTGCACATGGATTGGGGCAACTCCTAGTATCAATACAGGCAGGGGGATGAAGGGATTGAGCATACCCCAGAGGAGATGAACTTGAGGGTACTGGTGGATGAAAGATTGGACATGAGCCAGCAATGTGTACTTGCAGCCCTGAAGGACAATCATATCTTGGGCTGCATCAAAAGAAGTGTGGCCAGCAGCTTTGCCCCTCTGCTCTGCTGAGATGTCCCCCTTGCAGTCCTGCATCCAGCTCTAGTGTCCTCATTATGGGAAAGAAATGGATCAGTTGGAGAGGGTACAGAGGAGGGCTACAAGTATTATCAGAGGATGGAGCACATCTCCCTGTGAGACTGAGGCAGTTGTCTCCTATAGGCTGAGATAGCTGGGGTTGTTCAGCCTGGAGAAACGAAAACTCTTGGGAGACCTTATTGTGGCCTTCCAGTTCTTAAAAAGGGCCTATACAAAAGACGGGGAAAGACTTTTTAGCAGGGCCTGTTGTGACAGGATGAGGGGTGATGGTTTGAAACTAAACGAGGGGAGATTCAGGGTGGACACGAGGAAGAATTTTTTTACAAGGAGGGTGGCAGAACACTGGAACAGGCTGCCTAGAGATGTGGTGGATATACCACCCCTGGAGACATTCAAGGCCAGGCTGGACGTTGTTCTGAGCAACCTGATCTAGTTGAAGATGCCCCTACTCATTGCAGAGGAATTGAACTAAATGAAGGTCTGTTCCAAACCAAACTATTCTACGACTCTATGAAAGGAGGAGAAAGGGGTGAATTAAAAAGCAATAGTTCAGTGGTCATCACCATAGAGAGAAAGGAACATACACCACGTCTTTTTTCACAAGATATGAGCTGAACATAGTATCAGTAGAGGCTCCTTCCTCATAGCTGTTCACTTTTTCCAGTCTCTTAAAATTATGAGTGATAACCACTTTATCTGCTGTCTCTCTGCACTTGGTTTGACATAGCTCTCACCCACCTCCTCCTCTTCTTCACACCACTGTCAGGGAAGAACTCCAAAATTGTGATAGCCATCAAACTGGGATTTAACAGCATCCTCTCAAATTCATTGTGATATGTCAAAAAGAGCAGCTAAAAGGGATCTCTGACAAATTCCTTTACAAAGCAGCTGCAAAAGAGAAGCAATTTGAATGAATACTATAAATGCAAAAAAAAAATTGGCACTCAAATTGCTGAACTGTTTTGTTTTCTCAATGTTGTAGATGTGGAGCACAGCAGTATGAAACAGCAGAACACCCTGGCATCATGTCTCCAAACACACATTTAGCTCTGAGACACTGAGACCTCAGAAGCAGCAAAGCTGTACACCCGACCTTGCTTCTGCTCTGCATATCTGTAGGATGTGTGACAGAAAATAAACAAAACAAAGCTATAGGATGACAGAATCCCAGACAGAGCCACAATACACCAAACATACTATGTTTGTGGCCAACTGCACAACCAGAAGATGCACCATAACACTGCATAGGGCCTTAAGACTTTGATGGCATCCAAGGCAAGCTACGTATGTCATAGATGCATGCAATGTAAAAGAAATGGCTTCTAATATCTAACAGCTTGTGGTAAACATTTTTCCCATGGAAAATAATGTGTACCAGATATATTTGCTAATGTAAGCAGGAATTTGCATAGGCCTGCATGGGTTACTTGGTGTGGATTACTGTTAGCAGAATGCAACTCCATTTGTCCTTCAGATATTTTTCAAAACCATTTAAATGATAAGCTTTTTAACTCTGGTCACCCTTAATACAAATCTGTTGAATGACAAGGTAAAATGGCAAACATATCTTCAGTGGGCCCTTTGCATTCTCCCCAGTCCAGTATATTTCTGCAAACTACATTTTAATTAAAGTATTTTCACAAAAACAAACAAACAAAAAATTAAATCTTACTTGTTTCTATTTTGAGAGCAGAGTAATGTTTTTTTTGCAGAAAACACCAAGCTGAAAACTCAGGGCTGGATCCCAAGCATTGCCCTCCTGCAAAGATGTGGTGATGTTCAACTGGTATTTGTCTGGACAAAGCCAGGTGTAAACACCTGATGAGCTTTAGATGCCTTCTGTAAGAGATGAAATGAATCATACTTTAAATTATAAAAGGAGTCTGGACAACTCTTCTAGGGTTCAGTAACTTCCTGCTGTCACAGGAGTTGGCCATCTGTGAATTTACTTGATTTTACATACATATTTCATTTCACACTCTGTAGCCCCTGTGCTGCTGCACAGCCAGGGAAGCAAAGCCAGCTCGTTTCTGATTATTTGGAACATGAGTTTTCTGGTCTACTTGAGCTGCATTTTCTGCACACAATTTGTCCCTCTTCTGTAAAACAGGGAGAATTCCATCTCCTTAGACAGCAATTTCTTTCCCATGTGCCAAGGTCACTATTATAATTATCAACAGCAGATTATGCAAGACAAGTAAATTAAATAGTGTAATATACATTTTTAATTCCAAATGTTACAGTACTCCTGTCAGCTAGAGCAAAGTTCTTTCTTTATTGCAGGCACTGCTGACTTTATTCATATTCTAGGTATCTTCATCCCAATAAACTAAATTTATGGATTTTACCAGATTTCGTCTCTTGATAACTCTGTTTCTTATGCAACTTGGGACAGACCTTTACCCTAGAAAAGTCTCAGAGTGGCAAGTGAATTCTGCTTAGCTCAGTAGTAAGAGCTTGAAAAGGGTGATAATTTCACATGAGAAAACTTTTCAGCTCAGTGTTTAGAAGTCATTGGACATTTCTAGCTATCACTGAAGGCTTTTCCACTGATGTATTTCATGCACTGGACTGTCAGTGCCTCGGAAAACAAGTGAGGTTAACAAACAGGATCAGAAACATGTCCTGCAGACACCAAATATTCATGGTTGTCTGTTTATTTCCCTTTCTAATTTTAAAATAATGACAAATCTGCGGAAAAATAAAGCTAATAGCAACGACAAGAAAGGTTTTTTAAAAGAGATTTTATTGGGTTTAGTTATAACTGCACAATGACAGGTTATAAATGCAGCTGTGTTATACTTTGACACTGGTAACAAGATAAGCACATAATATCAGTTTCCCCATAGCTCCAGCTACATTGCATGACTAACTACAAGGGTATATAAGCATATCTGTTAAAAATAGAGTGCTGTTCGCTGTCATCAGCAAGGCAGACACCTGGCTTCCTCTCTCAGCTAGCACATTATGAACGACTGTTTGCAACTACCTGCTATAAACAGCCTGGGACAAATTAACTCTTAATTGGTTTTCACTTACAGGACACTATTAGAAAAAAGGAAAAACAGCTTTTACCTGACTAGCTAGCATGTTTCTTCTTTTTAAGTTTGCTATCAGTCTGAAAACAACATTGCTACTCTAAATGTAGACATTTTCTATCTTTGTAGGTTGCTTTTGACATAATTTCCTTCCTTCTCACAGATTATGACCAGAAAACACATCATTCCCTTTGAAAAATGACCTGTTTCAGTTAGTCCTGTCTTTACTTCCATTTTCAAATATTCAGAGCTGCTGAGTACAACTTTAGGGAACAGGATATGCATTCAACTTGACAATCACAAGCAAGTTCTTTCTGATTGTTTGGCAGTTATCGGGAGCTTTACACTCAGGTTTGCACACTGCTGTGGAAGACTGTCTTCTTTCAATCTGCACAGGACTTATGAGCTGGGCACGCTCTGCATGCTGTTAGCAGAGCCAGTTTACCCCACTGCCGGATCGCACCCGCTTGATGCTGACCAGGTGTCTTTTCATGTTCATCTGGAAGCTCTTCTTCTCACATTTCACGGGGTTTGTGTTGGAGTCTGACTTGCAGTGCGGAGGAGAGCCCTGGCTGTCGCAGGCTGCCTCACAAGAAACAGCCCGCCTGTTCTTAAAACAGGTGGCTGAAGGTTTTACACACTTAATGGTCTGTCGAAGTTCACTGAGAGGGCTGGATGAGCTCCTTACAAGAGGCTTGGTCTTCTTCCTCTGGGACAAGAGGATTTTCAGCTCTTCAGAGTCATGCTGAAAAAAGAGGCTCTCCTTTCTCCTGGTATTGGGACTCTCACCCACTGTAAGAAACCCATATGGGGTCGTGATTTTGGAGAGATGAGGCAAAGAGAGGGCAGCCCTGGTTTCTGGGTCAGAATGATATGCAGCTCTCTCCAGGTCTCCAGGGAAAATCATTCGGTTTGTAAAACTGAATGTCCCTCTTCTGTCCAGACTCTCTCCTTTGCACAATGTATCTTCCCTGATGTAGGATTCAGATTTGCTTCTGGTTGTTCTGCATTTTTGAACAACTTTGTCAGAGGCTCCTCTCTTTGCAGAATTCTTTACGATGTCTTCCTCTGGCTCCTGTTGGAAGGAATTATGCTCAATGTCCAGAGAAGGGATGAAAAATTTAGGGATGCGATCAGGAGTCATGACAATGTTGAAAATGCCTTTGTTTTTCTGAGCAACTTTGTCTTCAGGAGGTGGCTTGTTGGCTTTGAAATTTGTCCAAGTTAGCAAGCTTTCTATAGCACTTTTTATGGAGACCTGGGATGTATCACCAGGCACCATTATTTCAGACAGCAGTGCTTTCTTGAAGAACGCAATTCTGGCTGCTGATTGAATTCTCACAGCACTGATTGCAGACAGGGGACTCATTCCTGCTTATAAAACAAAGCAAATGACGTAATCTGATAGCTAGATGTCATTGGCATGGTAACCAAAGATAAGAAGGCTTTTATGCTCCTACTTATATACTTACAGTATGATTCATGCTGCGCCATTACCTTAAATAAGCTTAAACAGTTGATTAAATTATTTTTAAATTCCAGGTTTGGTGCTAGAGCCCCAGCTATTTTCAGAAGAATAGTGGCTACAAACATACATGTAATTTTCAGACTGTTTGGATTATATTATCCGTGCTATTACACAAAACATAATGAAGATTTTTTTTTTCTTTTTTGAAGGGCTGTGTTACTAAATGAATGATGTGAAAGCAGGTTTAAAAAGCATAGTTCAGTTACAGTTCCTTAGTTTAGCTTTCACCAAATCATACTATCTGGAGTATTTCACCTGAAGATCTTGACATGAGTGATCAAACCATTACTGGACTAGTATATAGAAATGCATCACAAGGGGTCTCAAATTTACTTTACCTTTCACCAAAGCTGTATATACCTGGCATGTTATGAGAAAAAAATGGGCAGCCCTTCACAGGGTATTCAGATGCCAGGAGCATCCTGCTGAAGGGAAGACATCTGCTGTCCTCCCTCTGCTGTCTGCCATGAGGGGAACTGTTTCCCTTCCCAGTCCCCTTTCTCAGCACTACCTGAAGGAAAACCCTTAAAGGCAAGGTGGGGCAGCTGCCTGGGCCAGCAAAGCAAAGCCCTATGTGCTCCCCTCTTGCTGTCTTCCCACAAGAGTGAGGAGCATGGCAGAACAGAGGCTAGCTGGGGCCATTCTCTGCACTCGTTCCTTAAGGCACTTGCAAACAACCCTGCCTTCTCCACAGGCATCCTGCCACAGCTCTTGCAGTACCTACACATGGAATGTCTGAGCCATTTCCTTGTGCACATCACAGGTAAATGTCCCCAGGACAGTGTCTGCATTGCCTCATCCACTCTCTCAGAGGCAAGAGACAAAGTGAGCATGTCAGGTTCTAGCAGGGGGTCAGGAAAAGGGGATGCCGAGGCTGAACCTGGGAACCCTTCCCCACCTCCCTGCCCTCTAGCACTAGTCTAGCACAGCTTAGGGAGATTCTGGGTCAGGGTGTTTTGAGCATGCGCTACAGGATCTTTGGGCATGCAGCAGAGGAGAATCCCCTGGAAGCACAGAACCCCCAGGGGATGGGGTGCTCTGCAGCAGCCAGCCCCAGACAGATGTCTGAGACCAGTTGCCACTAGAAGCACGCCTCTGGTGTGGCTTTTCCGTGGGGCCACCCCTCGGCCCACCCCAAGAAGCACAGGTCAGAGGCTTACAAAGACAACAGACTCTTTGGGGGCACTGCTGACTTCCTCAGAGGGAGAGGCTGCCTCGGAGATGTGCCAGGTGGTGACAGCCCTTGGCCACATGGGCTCAGGCAGCCAGATGACCACATGGCCCTGAGATCCCTGGAAAGGCCTGCACTTGCCAGGGGCAACACTGGGTTGAAAACAGAAAGCCATGAGCATCAGGGCAAGGCAAACAAAGTTTCTCAGAAAACCACAGCCAAGGGTGGTGGGCCGGTTGCAGCAGCTGTCTTCAGCTCTGTTCTGCTCCTGATGGGAGGGCACTGCTGCCAAGGATGGCAGGGGTCAGGAATTGGAGCCAGACTGCAGGGCAGAGGAATATTGCCGGGCCAGAGGGAAGCACTGTACACTTGGTCTGCCAATCTGAAAGCAAGGAGTTGAATCACATGTCAGGCCTTCTGTCATGGTTTAAACCCAGCCAGATAGCTCGTTCACTCACTCCCCTGCTTCTTGCCCTCCCCCTACTCCTGGAGGGATGGAGAGGAGAATCAAAAAGAATGCAACTCCCCTGGGTTGAGATAAGAACAGTTTAGTAACTAAGGTATAACACAAATCACTGCTGCTACCACCAATAATAATAATGATAAAGGAATAACAAGGGAAGAGAATACAACACCTCACCGCCAGCCGACCGATAACTCACCCTACCCTGCCTGACCAAGCACCAACCGATACCTCCTCCAACCCTGCAGTCTTCCAGCCCTTCTGGGTAACTCTCCCAGTTACATCCTGGGCATGACGTGCTGTGGTATGGAATACTTCTTTGGTCAGTTTGGGTCAGGTGTCCTGTCTCTGCTTCCTCCCGGCTTCCCCTCCTCCCTGGCAGAGCATGAGGCTCACAAAGTCCTTGGTCAGACCAAAACATCAGTATTATCAGCTCTGTTCCCAGGCCGAAAGTCAAAACACAATGCTGCACCAGCTACTAAGAAGTAGAAAAATGCTACTGCTGAACCCAGGACACCTTTTCTTGGCATACCTTGGGAAAGACATGGGGAAGGTAAAGAAATGTATGAACATAATGTCTTGGCTTTCACCTCTGGAGGCTGAGCAGTTCTAGTTTTGCTTCTTCTTTTGATTCTGTGAAGTCATCTTTGTTCTGGAGATGTTGAGGGCACCTGTGCTATTTGGGCACTTTGAAAGCAGAAATCCAAGTTTCTTATGTTACAGTGTAAGGCTCACAAAGCAATACAGCCAAGCTGAGAGAAAGTGCTGTGCACTTGGTCTGCCAACCCAAAAGCAAGGAACTGAACCACAAGTCAGCCTTCCCTTGGGATATCTGCAAGATTGTCCCTTGGAGGGTTCACAGAAGACAAGCTGAACAGCGGAGGCCACCATGTCATCTTGCCTTGCCCACCATAACTCTTGGATGTCTTCTCCTCATCAGTGGTGACACCTGACAACGGCTGTCCTCTGACTAAGAAAGCCCAGAGATCAGGAGGTGCAGCAGTGCATTACTGTGTATTTCTCAAGCCATGGAACCAGGGCTTGCCAGGGCTTGGGGCACTGCTTGGGGCAGTGCCAGACACAAGAGATTTGGCAGGAAAACCTTCTGTCTGCACATCTATGGTTTCCAGAGCCCAGTCAGGCTTCTGGATGTATTTTTGAAGCACCTTCTTAATAACCACTTGACCAACTGCACAATTTCCTAGGGAAAAATGGGAATGTTGAGACAGCAGTGAAGACCAAAGACACTCGGGGGCAGTGCCTTTCTAATGGCAATAATAATGGCAAATTTAACAGAAAAAAAAAAATATTGTTCCCCACTTCAGACTTGCTTGCTTTGACTTGGACAAGTCACCAGTATCAAGGCTTTGCCGAGGTGCGCAGCTCCGCAGAGGCGCCTTCCGCACCGGAGCATGGGGCACTCCCAGCTTGCAGGAGCCTTGCTCCTGAAGGGCTGGAGCCACCGGGGGAGCCCCAAGGCCTCAGCAGGCCTCGCCGGGAGCTGCGCGGACTCATGGGGGCGCTGCAGGAGGGACGGAGCCGCCGGGAGCGTGTGAGCACCGCCCGGGGGCGCAGCGCGCAGAACGTGAGCAGAGCAGGGACCAGCGCGGGGCGACGGTTTGCGGGGGCGGCTGGGTCCGGTCTGGGCACTCTACACTGACTGCCCCGGCCGTGTCCGGTTTCACCACCCAGGCGAAGCTGCTGATGGGGAAGCTGCAGCACAGACCTCGGAGTATAGAAAGTGTGTCTGGAGGCAAGGGTGAACGGTGGACAGGGCTGTACACGCTGCACCCTGGACCTCCTGCAGCAGGTGGCTGAGCTGCAGGAGGCTGTCAAGAGACTAACAGGTATTAGGGAATCTGAGAGCGAACTGAGCTGCTGGCTCTAAGCTCAGACTGTGCAAGGGGCACAAGTGTCCCCCTGCACAAACAAAAGAAAGGAGGGCATTAATCCAGTAGATTCAGAATTTGTCACAAAAAAAAAAAAAAACAAACAAAAAACAAAACAAAACAAAACAAAAAAAAAAACCAACACAACAGAAATGGAAGAAGGGGACAAATAAAAGCAAGAGGCTTCCTCCAAAACCCAGCATCCCACCCAGGGCTGCTTCACAGCTCTGCTGGGAACTAACAACGGAATACACACCATGTGCAGAAATTAATCTGTCAGTCACCAATTACTGCCCACAAATAGACAGGATTCTTTTAATTACATTATTCAAATAAAGGGAGAGTCCACAGGGATATTCCCCTGTGGTGTCTCAAACTGGTCAGAGGAAGCATCCTCGTTTAATCCTATGCACACGGCCACATACCACCATCTCCCTTTCCCTATTGGCTAAGGTCCTGTTGCCTTGCCCATCATAATTCTTGGACGTCCTCTCTTCATCAGTGATGGCACCTGACATGAAGGAGAACACAAGTTGACTAAGCCAGCTCAGAGATTAGGGGGAGCAGCAGTGTATTACCCTGTATTCCTCAGCCTTGAAAACAGCTTGGCAGAGCTTGGGGCTGTGCCAGACACAAACAGATGGCAACAAGGCCATATGTCTACATATCTATGGCTTCCAGCGCCCAGACATGCACCTGGATGGAGTTTCCAAGCACCTTCTTAATCGCCACCTGGACCAACTGCACAATTTCCTGGGGAAAAAATGGGAATGTTGAGATGGCAGTGAACATAAAGTCACATGTGTGTAGTTGTACATGAACACCTAGTCCTGGTACAGATCTAAGGAGAGCTTCTGTGTCACAAAACCCAAGGCAAAAGCTTTTGGGAAAGGTGCTGACTTTGAGAATGTGAAGTGGAAGCCGCAGGAGGGTGATTGGATGTTGCTGACCGTTCAAAGGCCAGAGAGTGGTTTTGCTCGTATTCTTGGGAAGAGAATTAAGACTCATAACGCACCAAGAAACTTTATTTGCCCACCAACAAATTCCAAAGACAGAGAGAAAAAAGCAGGAAAGTAAGAGGGAAGTATAAAAGTGTTCACAGCAACAGCTACCACTATGGAGCTGCAGTGTCCCAAGAGTATGATTAGTTCCAAGTCCGATGGGCGAAATGTTCCCCGTGATGGTGGTTGGTGCTGTTCTTTTATAGAGTTGTAACCACATCCTCCACCTGTCAGAGTGTCTGTGCCCAGTACCATCAGTAGGGGGTCTTCTACCTCTGTTGTTCCGAGGTGTCAGTTAGGGATTTTCACAGTGTTAAACATCCTGCACCTGAGGTGTCGGTGAGTGATGTGGAGACAGACATCCTGCACAAATATCTTCTGTGGCTGTGGTGTCAGCAATGTCAGTTTTCCTGCCATAGTGATGTGGAGACAGACATCCTGCTGTAGCAGTGGTGTCGGCAATGTCAGTCTTCCTGCCATATCAATATTGAGACAGACATCCTGCTGTGGCTGTGGTGTTTTCAACAACACAGTCTCTAACGTCACCCCGTGGATCAACATTCCTATCTTAGGAATGGTTGTCTGTGGTGGCATGAATGATAGAGGTAGGGAAAGGAGGAAGGGAAATAGATAGCATGCGATGCAATAGCTAATAACATCTAATAACTAATGATTCGAAGTACTCGTCAGGAACTCACCAACAAAGTTTAAGTTGACAAGGAGGTATTCTTCATTGCAGCACTGGGAGACATGGGGGATATCTCCTCCTAACATGTCTCGTCCCAGCATCAATCAGGCTGTGATTATATTTCTACTTGGCATGCATATTCATTACATTTCCAGTAAATGTCATGCATACTCATTACTTTTCTGAAAACCGTTTAACATAATTCTACGCTCATTTCCACATGTGCACAACAATGTGCTACTGGTCTTTGGACCCCCTGGTACTCATTCTTCATCATCTTCATCACTTTGGCTGAACTTTAGGTTTGGAAAGTCCTGTTGTCAAGTGGCCCACCACTAGTCCAGTTCTAGCTGGTTATTGTGAAACGTTTATCTAAAATGCTTCCTTCTTGCTATTATTACTTGCCATCAATGTCAATGCTGCTTAGCTATAAAGCAGAACTAAATTTACTTATTTATGAAATATTATATTTAATTTTGTACTTCCCTGTCTCAAATCTTTCTTTTTTTTCTGTCCTCTTGCAAATTCTTTTGCAGGATCCTTTAAATTATTCCATTGTGTCACACACTGGTCAAAGGCTGGAGCGCAGTTTTGTTTGTATTCTTGCAGTCAAGTGCCAAGGAACTTTATTTGCTCACCAGCAAATGCCCAAAACCAAATTTCAAAGTCAGAGAAAGAAGGAAGAGAGGGAAAGTAAGAGGGAAGAATGAAAGAGTTTACAGCAATAGCTACCACCCCAGAGCTGCAGTGTCCCTGCAGTCTTCTCTGTTTCCAAGTCCAGGGGGTGAAAGTGTTCTTTCTGATGCAGGTTGGTGCCGTTCCTTTATTGAGCTGAAACTACATCCTCCACCTGGTGGTGTTGGTGAGCGATGTGGAGACAGACATTCTGCATAAACATCTGCTCGGAGGGTGGTGTCAGCCATGTCAAGCATCATCTGCGGTGGTGGTACAGTTCTTGCTAACACCATCTTCCCCGTCTTCATAGTCTCTTACACAACCCCATGGATCACCATTGGTATCTTAGGAAGTGTTATCTGTGGTGGCATGAACGATAGAGGTAGAGAAAGGAGGAAGGGAATGAGACAGTGTGTGACACAATAGCTAATAACATCTAATAGCTAACAACATATAATTAACTTTGGCTAACAATTATATCTAACAACATATAGCTGTATAAAGCAACAACATCCAAGGGTTCAAAAGGAGGAGGAGGAGAAGGAGAAGAAGAAAGTTTACAGGGGCAATTACAAAGCTGTCAATTACAAGGCCAAGTGACCTGTATCACAATAACAATTAAAGCAATAGTTAATACAGTTAAGGCTACACAATAAATTGGTACAAGTACATTCATGTGTTCCAGCATTTCCCAAGATTTTGGTGGAATAAAGTTGAGCGATTGAGGCCCTCACAGTCCACGCGGTCTGCTGTCCTGGTGTGCCAGAGTTGGAGTCAGGATACGCAGCCGGAAAATTGGTTTCCACACCCCCTTAGCTTAAGGCACATGTGCTGTCTGGTTCTGGAAGCTTCTGTCCCATATTTAGGAAGGAGAAAATGATCACCAGACAATCAGTACTATTGATGATGCATTCTGGTGCACAACACAAATTTCTCTGACACCCTCAGGTGAGACCATAGTTATAAGTAGCATCCTAGCCACAACACGTTGAATCCATTTATTAGTGTTTTAATTACTTGTTTCGCATTATTCACTCTACAAGGGAATGCTTCTGGCCATCCTGAAAAAGTATCTGTCAATACCAGCAAACATTGGTAACCTCCTTTCCTAGGTAATTCAGAAAAATCTATCTGCCACTGCCATCCGGGGAATTTCCTTTCCCAGTTGTCCCAGTCTGATTCTTGTTTTCAGTCTTAGGATTATTTTTCAGACACAATTGACATTGTTTTCTTATCATTTGGACTGTGGCATAGAAATTTCTCCCTACAATTTTATAGGTCTAAATATCTGTACAATGAGTTGGCTCCCTAATGGGTCATAGAATCAGAATAGTTAGGGTTGGAAAGGACCTTAAGATCATCCAGTTCCAAACCCCCTGCCATGGGCAGGGACACCTCACACTAAACCATGTCATCCAAGATTCTGTCCCACCAGGCCTTGAACACCACCAGGGATGGAGCATTCACAGCTTCCCTGGGCAACAAATTCCAGTGCCTCACCATCCTCACAGTAAAAAACTTCTTCCTTATATTCAATCTAAACTTCCCCTCGTTAAGTTTCAACCCATTACCCCTTATCACTGCAGTCCCTCCCCTGTATCCTTATAGGCACTCTTCACATGCTGGAAGGCTGCTATGAGGTCTCCACGCAGCCTTCTCTTCTCCAGACCAAACAGCTCCAACTTTCTCAGCCTGTCTTCATACAGGAGGTGCTCCAGTCCCCTGATCATCCTTGTGGCTCTCCTTTGGTCTTGTTCCAACAGTTCCATGTCCTTTTTATGTTGGGGAAACCAGAACTGTTCGCAATACTCCAAGTGAGAACTCCCCCAGAGCACAGTAGAAGGGCAGGATCACCTCCCTTGACCTCCTGGTCACACTCATTTTGATGCAGCCCAGAATACGGTTGGCTTTCTGGGCTGTGAGTGCACACTGCTGGCTCATGTTCATTTTCTCATCAACCAGCACCCCAAGTCCTTTTCTGCAGTGCTGCTCTGAATCTCTTCTCTGTCCAACCTGTAGCTGTGGCTGGGATTGCTCTGACCCAGGTGTAGGACCTTGCACTTGGTGTGGTTAAACTTCATGAGGCTGGCATCAGCCCATGTCACAAGCATGTCAAGGTTGCTCTGGGTGGCATTCCTTCCCTCCAGCTTATCAACCGAACCACACAACTTGGTGTCATCAACAAACTTGCTGAGGGCGCACTCAATCCCACTGCCCATGTCAGTGACAAAGATGTTGAACAAGACCAGTCCCAACACCGATCCCTGAGGGACACCACGCGTTACTGGTCTCCAGCTGGACATTGAGCCATTGACCACAACTCTTTGTGCGTGGCCAACCATCCACTTCTTTATCTACTGAGTGGTCCATCTATCAAATTGATGTCTCTCCAATTTGGAGACAAGGATGTCATGCAGTGTTGAATTCTTTGTGCAAGTCCAGGTAGATGACATCAACTGCTCTACCCCTGTCCATCAGAGCCCCATCATAGAAGGCCACCAAATTGGTCAGGCAAGATTTCCCCATAGTGAAGCCATGCTGGCTGTCACCAAGCACCTTGTTGCTTTTCATGTGCCTTAGCATGCCTTCCAGAAGAATCTGCTCCATGATTTTGCCAGGCATGGGGGTGAGACTGACTGGTCTGTAATTCCCTGGGTCATCCATTTTCCCCTTCTTGAAAATGGGGCTTATATTTCCCTTTTTCCACTCATCGGGAACTTACACCTGAGTACTATGATTTTTCAAATATGATGGCCAGTGGCTTAGCAACTTCATTCTCCATCTCTTTCAGGACCCATGGATGGATTTCCTCAGGTCCCATGGACTTATGCATACTCATGTTCTTTAGACGGTCTCAAACCAGATCCTCTCCTACAGTGGGTCTTCATTCTCACCGTCCCTGCGTCTGCCTCCAAGACTTGGGTCGTGTGGTCAGAGCATTTGTCAGGGAAGACTGAGGTAAAGATGTCGTTAAGAACCTCAACCTTCTCCAAATCGAGGGTAGCCAGTTCTCCTGATAGCTTCTGGAAAGGGCCTACGTTGTCTCTAGTCTGTCTTTTATTTGCAATGTACCTATAGAATCCCTTCCTGTTATCTTCCACATCCCTAGCCAAGTTTAATTCTAACTGGGCCTTAGCTTTCCAGATCACATCCCTGTATTCTTCCCAAACCACTTCTCCTAGCTTCCACCTTTTATAAGACTCTTTTCATTTGAAGTTTCCTTAGCAGCTCCTTATCCATCCAAGTAGGTCTCCTGACCTTCCTGCTGCACTTCCTTCTAGTTTGGATGCAACACTCCTGAACTTGTAGCAGGTGATCCTTGAATATCAACCAGCAGTCTTGGCCCCCCTGCCCTCTAGGGCTATATCCCATGGAACCTTACTAAGCAGGTTCCTGAAGAGGCCAAAGTCTGCTCTCTTGACGTCCAGGGTAGTGAGCTTGCTGCACGCTCTTCTCACTGTCCTGAGGATCTCGAATTCGACCATCCCATGATCACTACAACCAAGGCTGCCCTGAAGTGTCACATTTCCAACCAGCCCTTCCCTGTTGATGAGCACGAGGTCAAGCATGGTACCTCTCCTTGTCGGCTCCTCTGTTAGTTGCAGGAGGAAGTTGTCTTCCGCACAATTGAGTATTCGATTCCACACAATCGAGTTTTATTATGTTCTTCTCTTACTAATTCCCACAACTGGTTATACGGAACTACAATTCGCCCATCAGGTACTTGAACCCAACCTTCAATATTCTCCATTCAGATCCTCAATTAACTTCCTATTGTCCTTTGAATATTTAGGTCTAGTCTGTTCAATTGCTAGTTTACTGTCATGGATCAAGGATGTAATTTGGCCTGATCTGCAGGTTGTTTAGCTTCATAATTGACCAAATTACTCCCAATTTCTTAATCAGAATTCTCTCTCTGATGCCCTTTACGATGCATAATGACTATTTCCTTAGGTAGTTGCACAGCCTCTAGCAATTGCAGAATTTCTGCTGTATGTTTAACTTGCTTTCCTTGAATAGGTAGGAGTCCTTGCTCTTTCAAAACAGCACCATGCGCATGAACAATACCAAAGGCATTTGTAGAGTCTGTCCATATATTTATCCATTTATCTTTTGCCTACTCCAAAGACCTAGTTAGGGTTATTATTTCAGCCTTTTGTGCAGACTTGTTAGCAGGCAAGGGCTTAGCTTCTACTACTTGTGTACCACCAGTAAACCAGGAATCTGTGCCTTCCAAAGGTTCCTCCCTTAGGTCTGGTCAGCTCGAGTATACTGTCTCTATAGTGGCCAAGCAATCACGAGCCAACAGTTCACTAGGTGTTTCCTGAAGGAAAGGTGCTGGATTCCCAGCATCAGTGACCACAATTTCAGTATCATCTTGTTCCACAAGAGTGGCCTGATATTTCAAGAACTGTGATGGATATAGCCAATGAGCCCCTTTTTGTTCCAGAACTTCTGATATAATGTGTGATACCAACAGAGTTATCTTTTGTCCCAGGGTAAACCTGTGGGCTTCTTGGATGTTAATAACCACTGCAGCCACACCCCTCAAGCAACCTGGCCATCCTTTACTTATTTCATCAAGCCGTTTTGAAAAATACTCCACTGCCCACTTGTAGCTTCCTAATCTCTGAGCTAGGAACCCTCGAGCTACCCCTTGACTTTCATAGGAGTATAACCAAAAGGGTTTAGTCACACCTGGAAGCCCCAAAGCTGGAGCTCTCATAAGTTCCAACTTCAGTCATTCGAATGCTTCCTTGGCTTGATCAGTCCAATTTAAACCAGAAGGATTTCTTTTCAATAGTTCATTAACAGTCTTACCATTATTCCATAATCATGGATCCAAAGTCGGCACCATCCAGTCATATCCAAGAATGTTCAAAGGTCCCTGGTTTGGATGGTCTTGGCGTTTGGCAAATGCCTTCCTTTCAGGCTGTTACAAGCTCTTACAGTCCTGCAATTATTTCATATCCTAAATAAGTATCAAGTTTGAATTAACTGTGCTTTCTGTTTGGACGCTCAGTATCCGCTTAGTCCCAGAATTCAACAGTCCATTGAACAAATTCTTCTTTAGCTTCACTAGCAATTAGCAAATCATCAACATATTGTAGCAAAGTTCCTGTCTGAGTGGGTGTATTCCATGATTCTAGTTCTCCAGCTAATTGATTTCCAAATATCATCGGGCTATTTTTGAATCCTTGAGGATTCAGTTAACTGTTCAATTTAACTGAGTTTTTCTTCCCATTTTGGGATTTTCCGATTCACAAGCAAACAAATTTTGGCTTTCTCTGGCTAATGACAGGCAAAAGAATGTGTCCTTTTAAGTCCAAGATAGTAAACCTTTTCTGGTTATTGCTCAATTTGGTTAATAGGGTGTATGGATTAGCTACTAGGAACTGCACACCCCCCCCCCCCCCCTTTTTTATTTCTACTTTAACAGGCAAAGCATTTTCTGCCTCACCTGGAACTTAAGAAGCCCATACTCCCAGATATACCTGATTAAAGACTTCTTCTATTTCAGGGAGCTCTTCCTTTCCACTTTTCTGTTGCATTAAAGATAAACTCAGGACTTCTATTAATTGTTCATCTTTAACTCTTAATTCCATTTCTCCTTCCTCAAACATTATGGTTGCTTACAAATATTCTAGTAAATCTCACCCCAATAAGGATTTTGGGGAATTAGGCATATATAAAAACTTATGTATTCCTATTCACTTTCCCAATTTGCACTTTAAGGGTTTCAGAAAGAACACTTTTTCTTGGTGGCCAGTAGCTCCCACAACCATAACAGATTCTTTTGCCAATAGGGTCAAACTCTGATTCAACACCAAGGAAGCTGTTCCTGTATTCACTAAAAACTCCACCTCATTTTCTGTAGTCCCTAGCTTTAATTTAACCAGTGGATCCACTAGGGTAGATTCCCCAGGTACCTGTCAGTCCAGTTCCAATTTAGTCACTGGATCCACCTGAAGATTCTTTAGTTTAGGGCAATCTAGCTTCCAATGTTCAATTTCCCTACAGCATGCACACCGATCCAGTCCTACAGGCAAAGGATTTACTTTTTCACCTTTGCCTGATATTCCTCCTCTATCTTTTCTTATATTTATCCAGTAAGTTCTTAATCTCCTCAGGACTATAGCACTTGCCTGTTTGCCCCAGTAATCATCTTCCGTTTAAACACAGGAGCTGCGCAGGCTCCTTCCTTTTCCATGTCTGTCTCATCATCAGTATTTGATTCTGACTCACTGGTACCCCAAATATCTCCATCCCATGTCTCCAGGTCCCAATCACAATCAGACAAAAGGGCACAGACTCATGCCTTTGTGCCATTTGTATTGTTTTTTTGTTGTTTTGTTGTTGTTGTTGCTGTTTCCAAGTCTCTCACCCTGCTCTGCAGCAGCTGCAAATCCCTGCCTCCTCAACAGCACTTTTGCTGTAACACCTTCTAACTCTGAATGTAAATCTGCTACTTGTTGCTCCAGCTCTGTGTTCTTATCTACCATGCCTTTGTAGGCAAATAGCAAACAGCCTGCCTCGCGTCCACCATGATTCAGTCACTCCTTTGAGCGGGTATGTGGGTACTTAAATACTCCCATGGGGTCCTTGGCTCCCCACAGTTCAGGTCCTACATTAGTGCAAGATTCTCTTTTATCCCACAATGTGCTTCACCATTCCTGCGTCCACCCTGGTCATCCACAGGAGGAGCCACAGCCCAAGGCTCTTTCTTACGAAACACAGCTATCATGTATTACACAAAAACTTCAATGGGACCCCAACAACAAAAATACACAGAACAGCATTCTTGGTGCAGCTACATGCCCCACTGAGCAAGCCCTGCCCTCAACACCCACACACAAACAAGGGATCCCACAAGCACACACCACAAAACTACAATACTAGAAACACAAAATCCAACTAGACAAACAACTATTGATGACACAATCACAACATACAGCACAGCATTAGCCATATCATAGCATCAATACCAACATCGTTACCGTGATAATCCATAAAACTTAGGTCAAATGCTGTCAAGGCACAGAGAGAATCCAAACAAATTCAAATGTATACCAATCAGGTGCTGGCAGCTGGATATATGCCTTCCTACGAAATTTCTAAATCTCACTTTATGAAGAGCTTCAAACAAAAGGTTAACCCATTATAATCCAAACTTTAAAGAAACTCTTGTGTAGGACGTCTTCTAAGGCTTACAGAATGTTAACCAAAATAAAATAATACAAAAGAATATCTTCTTCAAGAAGGTCCTTGTCTGCTCCCGCAGTGATCCAAATGAGTCGAGGGGCCCCTCCGGGAAAAATTCCTAAGTGCCTTAGGGAGCCCCTTCCTCAGCGGGTCCTGCAGCCGAGCAGAGAGGGTCCCACCTAGGTCACCAAATTGATCTGAAGAACTTGCCATGAACTAGCCAACAAAGTTTAAGTTGACAAGCAGGTATTCTTTATTGCAACACTGGGAGACACGAGGGATATCTCCTCCTAATATGTCTCATCCCAGCACCAATCAGGCTGTGATTATATTTTTGCTTTTATTTCCAGTAAATACCATACATATTCATAACATTTCCCAGAACAACTTTACATAGGTTTACGCCTATTTTTGCATGCACACAATAACGTGGTAGTGGTCTTTGGGCCCCTGGTGGTTGTTTTTTCATCATCTTCATCTTCATTACTTCATCCTTTGGCAGAACTTTAGGTTTGGAAAGTCCCATTGTCAAGCTGCCCACTACTAGTTCAGCTCTTATTACAAATCCGCCAAGGTCAGTGTTGCTTAGAGACAAAGCAGAACTAAATTTACTTATTTACAAAAGATTATATTTCATTTTGTACTTCCCTGTCTCACCACCCAGCCACATACCACCATCTCCCTTTCCCCATGGGCTGAGGTCCTCTTGCCTTGTCCACCATGTCCTCTTCTCATCAGTGGTGGCACCCGACATGAAGGAGGACACAAGTTGACCAAGATAGCCCAGAGATTAGGAGGAGCAGTAGTGCACTACTATGTATTTTTCAGCCTTGAAAGCAGAGCTTGGCAGAACTTGAGGCAGTGCCAGACACAAGGGGATGGCAGCGAAGCTGTCTCTCTACATACCTGTGGCTTCCAGAGCATACTGAGGCATCCAGACTGTTGGGAAAACCTGATTTCAATAACAGAGTAGCTCATGAGGCAGAGTGAGGTTTAAAGCTTTATTGGAATAAGGGGAGAACCCCACAAGACAAACCTGGTTTAGGGTTCTCAAATCTTCTTAGTGTTAATATTATATTTATGTCTATCCAGTCCAGAGTGTCCCTCCCCTTTTCTTCTTTGTCATAGATCTTCGGGGGTTACAGCTACTGGTCTGCCTATAATTTTTTCACTCTGCTTTCACAAGCCTCGGGCTACCAAAAAGCAGAATTCTAGCAATTCTTAGCAGTCATATAGCCACATTGTTGAAGTTATTTTCAGGGAGTAAAGCAGTTTCTGTGCTATGCTTAGTGGTCATATTGCCACATGATTTGCAGAAATCATTTTCTGTTACTAAAGCAGTTTCTTGCGCTTATTCACTATTCTTGATAGTATTTTTGGCAAGGCCACAGCTTTTCTCCATATGGATGTAATTTTCAAGCATCTTCTTAATCACCATCTCAACCAACTGCACAATTTCCTGGGAAAGAAATGGTAATGTTGAGGTAGCAACTTTTTGAATGAGTTGAGGGTAGCTCCTTCTGTAAAGAAACAGCGGAAGCCATCATTACTGAGATGGACAGAGCTACTGCACATCACTGGGGCCATTCTGCCCATGTTCCCCCTGCTGAGGAACAAAGGGATGCCCTGACAAGTCACACAGTCACACAGTCACACAGTCACAAAGGGATGCCCTGACAAAGGAGGAACAAGGGTAACCATCAACAACCATATGTGCCAGGGCCACAGAGAAGCCTGGCCCCATAAGCTTGCTGAGCAGAGCATTGGTAAGCACAAATCCAAGTTCTTTATGTTACAGTGTAAGGTTCACAAAGCCTGCTTTCACATTCATTGTGTTATTCATTATATTGATGCAAAGGGTTAACCAATGTACAGGGGGGCTAGGGTTAAGCCACTTGCTTAACAATGTTACTGCTTGTTCATGCTTATCATACTTGCAGTGTACAAAGGGGTAGGTCAAACCGCTTACTTAAAAATGTTATTGCTTGCTCAAGCTTACTGAACTTGCAATGTACAAGGGGGTAGGTCAAGCTGCTTGCTTAATAATATTACTGCTCGTTCATGCTTATAGTACTTGCCCTGTATGCTGGGACAAGACATAAGGACATAGCTATTGTTAAGAAGTAGGGACTGTGACTTGATTCCCGTCCTTCAAATGCCTAGGCCGGCTGAAATTGGCTCTACGCTTTGGACAATGACCAAGCCTCCAGGGAGCACACGTAACGACTAGAGGTGAAAAGTTCAGGCTTGAGGAAGACTCATTTGTACTTCATCTTGAGACCCTCGCCCATGACCACTAGACAGCACTGCGCAGGTGGAAATGACTTCTTAGTGCATTATAATATGAAGCAGGGATAGGACTTGAATATTTATAGGCATATTGCACAACCTCATGCATATGTATAACTTGAGAGAATAAATGTAAAGGGAAAACGACACTGAGATGTGCATTGCTTTGGAGGAGCTATCTCCCATGCGCCTCAACGCTGAATAAAGCATACCAACTTTACAACTTTCACGAGTTGTGGAGTCTATCCATGCATCAATATATTGTATTTCATAACATTTTTGACACTCTTATTTTACTCTGTTCCCACCACTAGCATTTTCCTTTTGCTCTGTTTTGAGGCTAGAAGTCCAAGCCTCATAATTCAGCCATGTATGTAAGCAATGCAAAAAGGTTTTGACTTCTCTATATTCATAAAATCATACAGTCACAAAATAGTTTGGTTTGGAAGTGATTCAGAGAAAATCCAGGAAAAAAATTGCCAACAAAGTTTTGAAGTTGATAAGCAGGTATTCTTCATTGCGGCACTTGACATGGGGGATGGCTCCTCCCAATGTGTATCACCATATTGCTATACAGGCCATCCTTATATAGTCACTGGACATACATAGGTATTCATGAGGCTACCATGAATTGCATCATTTTCCAAAGCATCCTGCATGCATAGAGAACCGTGGTGGTGGTCTTTGAGAGTCGTTTACTTCTTCCAACATTCTTCATAACTTCTGGCAGTCTTTGAAGCACCAACTTAATTAACATTACAGACATAGCAATCATCCTGTCCTACTTATCAATTAGTCTAACTGCTCCCATCCTGGACATGTGCTAGTTCAGGATACTCCGTAGCAGATGTTTACACCGGCTTAATGGGTTCATTAGCACCACAAACATAGCAATAATCCTGTCCTTCTACCTATCAGCCAGTTTAACTGCGCCCATGCTGGACGTCTGCTAGTCCCAGATACTCCCCATCCCCAGGTCCTCTTTTTCTTACACTTTTTGTACTAAGGTCGTAAGGACCTAAAACTATGCCAACTACCTTCAAGCACCTCAGCCATCAAACTTAGAATGTATTACATTTTGTGCTTTTGTGCCTCCTTGTCTTAGAAGGGGCTTAAAGCTCATCCAGTTACAACAACCTGCCATGAGCAGGGACAACTTCCACTGCACCAGGTTGCTCCAAGCCCCATCTAACCTGGCTTTGAACACTGCTAGGGATGGGGCATTCTATTCTCTATTCGTTTCTCTCTTGCTTTGGCTACAGATTTTGGGTGCTGTTGGGTCCTGGTGCACATCAGCATTTCAGTACCCACACTTACGGAAACTTTCTTGGTTTCTGAATATTGCAGTGGAAATCTTTTGTTGGAATTATGGGGCAGACACGGACTCTGTTTATCTCAGTACGCTAATAGATATTCAGGGGAGCAGTTCTTGTCTAAGGATGATCAGCCTTCACAGGCAGGTGGCTGTTTTACAGGCACAAAATGGCAGAATTGGTAGAAAAGGAATTGTTCCCAGTTCAGACTTGCTTGTTTTGACTTGGCTAAGTCACCAGTATCAAGACTTCGCCGAGGTGAGCAGCTCCGCAGAGGCACCTTCAGCAGCCTTCAGTGGGGCACTCGCAGCATGCAGGAGCCTCGGTCCTGCTCAGCCGGAGCTACCGGGGGAGCCCTAAGGCCTTCCCAGGCCTTGCCCGGGAGCTGCGGCGCGGACTCATGAAGGCGGTGCAGGACGGACGCAGCTGCCGGGAGAGTGTGAGCACCGCCTTGGGAGCGCGGGGAACACAGCGGGAACAGAGTGGGAAACCGAGCGGAAAACAGAACGGGCAGGTGGCGCGAGCACTCGCGTCAGGGTCTGGGCCCGGACTGGGCTTTCCGCACTGATTGCCCCAGCAGCTTCCCGTGTCGGCACCCAGATGGAGCTGCTGAGGAGGAGGCTGCAAAGCAGATTTCAGAGTTTAGAAAGTGCCTCCACGGGTGTCTGGAGACAAGGGTGAACGGTGGAAGAAGGGGCTGTACACACTCTGCCCTGGTGCAGGATGTCCTGCAGCAGGTGACTTTGCTGTGGGAGACTAAGAGACAAAAATAGTCCATAGACTTAAGAGACAAAAATAGTCCATAGACTTAAGAGACATGAGGCATACCGCATATGGCCCTCCCTGTTTCCCCTCTGGCTAAGGTACACAAGAAGTACAGACTTCCTGATATGCCTACTATGTGTTTCCTCTTCTTATGTATCACCACCTTACTTAATGTGTTCTTTGGTCATTATTTTCTATTTCATGCCTCTTAGAGCAGAGAGATTCATATTCATAACTCAATTAAGCATGTGCACTTCCAGCAGTTCAAAAGTTTATTGCCCCAAACTTTGCAGGTTTGTATCACTTTGCTGTTTGTGGACAACACTCTTTTTGTGAAGCATATCTGTCTGTACCTTTGCTGCCCATTGATTACACAATTTCCCCAATCCAATGTAAAGACATCCCTATTTCCTGCTTCCCCAACTTCCCTAATCTATTTGTAAAGACATTCTCATTTTCTGTTTTCCCAACTTCTCTAACCTTTTTGTAAAGACATCCTCATTTTCCTGTTTTTGTCCCAGCCATGGCAGAGGAAAAAAGAGTTGCCACACCAAGAAAGATTACTACTATTGCATCCAGGAAAAAGCAGCAGATGATAGTAGTAGCTGACTCTACTTTGAAAGGTATGGAGGCACCCATCTGTCAGCCTGACCTGCTCTTGAGTGAGGTGTGTTGCTTACCAGGGTCTCAGACCAGAGGTGTGGCTGAAAGACTGCCTGATCTGGTAAATCCTACTGAATATAATCCACCTCTGGTGGCAGATGTGGGTGCTAGCAATATTGACAGCATCCTGAGAAGTATTAAGAAGGACTACAGAGCCCTGGGAAAAGTGGTTAGGGGCTCTGGGGCTCAGATATTTTTTTCATTGATGTTCCAGGTCAAAGGGGAGGACCTTGAAAAGGCAAATCTGTTAGGTTCAAATTGGTTAGAAGGGTGGTGCCATAGTCAGGGGTCTGGGTATTTAGACCTTAGACCATGGCACTTGCTTTGGGAAGCCAGATCTACTGGATGCTGATGGGGCTGGTCTGACAAAGAAGGGGAAGAGCTGCTTTGGTTGGAGACTTGCCAGGCTGGTCAAGGCAGATTTAAACTAAATTTGTTGGGGGACAGGGGTGTCAATCCACCCCAACATTTCTAGTCAGATGCCTGTAATGAATGCTAAGACCAAGCGTCCGTGCTCATACTGTGTGGATGAAGCCATGTATAGATAGACAGGAGTAGCCTCTTGCTGGCAGGCCCTTGTCCTCACAGCTTGGATACTTGCCTTCGGTACAGTGGAGGGAAGGAATGCCATCCAGAGGGACCTTCACACACTTGAGGTGGCCAGCGCCAACCTCATGAAGTTCAACAAAGTACAAGGTCCTACGCCTGGGTCAGGGCAATCCGAGGCACAGCTACAGGCTGGGTGGAGAAGAGACTCAGAGCAGTTCTGCAGAGGAATTTAGAGATGTTGGTAGACAAGAAACTGAACATGAGCCGGCATCAGTGTGCACTTGAGTCCAGAAACACTGTATTCTGGGCTGCATGAAAAGAAACGTGACCAGCAGGTCAGAGGAGGCGATCCTGCCCCTCTACTCTGCTCTTGGAGTACTGTGTGCAGTTCAGGTGTCCCCTACATAAGAAGGACATGGAGCTGATGGAGCAAGTCCAGAGGAGGGCCATGAGGATGATAAGGCAACTGGAGCACCTCTGGTATGAAGACAGGGTGAGAAAGTTGGGGCTGTTCACCATGAAGAAGGCTGCGTGGGGACCTCAGAGCAGCCTTCCAGTATCTGAAGAGGGACTATAGGGATGCTGGGGAGGAACTCTTCATTAGGGACTGTAGTTATAGGACAAGGGGATATGGGTTAAATCTTAACCAGGGGAAATTTAGATTGGATATAAGGAGGAATTTCTTTACTGTTAGGGTGGTGAGGCACTGGAATGGGTTGCCCAGGGAAGCTGTGAATGCTTCATCCCTGGCGGTGTTCAAGGCCAGGTTAGACAGTCTTGGGTGACATGGTTCGCTGCCCATGCCCATGGCAGGGGGGTTGGATCTAGATAATCTTAAGGTCCTTTCCAACCCTAACCATTCTGTAATTCAGCAGACAGAGCAGTAATGAAAACAACGTATCTTGAAATCACCCATAAAATTGATCACCTTCCATTTTGATCCTGTTCTTTACAGAAAGGAAAAATGAGGGAAAGAGCATCAATTGTTGGGAATAAAATCCGTCAGGGACTGCCATTTCTCAAAACTCTGAATGATTTACATAGCATGTTTGTTTCTCTGGCTGGAAAAACATAAGTATGAAATCCCTCCTAACTGAGTCATACATTACAGACAGGTAAAGTTCACAGATTTGCAAGACTTTTGAAAATGCTGAAGTATAAGGTTCACTGGTCGCTGATATTACTGGTTTACAAATTTTAGCAGACAAGTGTTAAAACAAACAAAAAAAAATGACATTACTGTGATAAGGATTCCTTCCTGTCCTTTGCACCTTAACATATTCTGACTTCATATGCATGTAAAAAAATTAATACCTGGCTTTCTATCTCTGTCCAAACTACATTTCTACAAAGACTTTCTTCAGATCCACAAGGAAAACAGAAATGAGGATATTTAGATTCTGTTGTAATGGAATACAGAATATAATTGTTATTATTTTGACCATATTTGATCCAGGGTAAGCATAATTTTATTTACAAACCTAGCAAAAAGAAATACAGTAGATGTTATTTTGACCCAGAAGAGTACATGACTGAGTTTGTTCAAGGAGTAAATCAAAACTGTAATTCTTCCAGTTGTTTTTGACCACAACCATGCAGTCTGTCATCAAAACACAGTACCTTTGAATAATTATCCTTATATTCACTGGTAAACTTTTATTTTATTTTATTCAGGTAAATCACTGAGAACAGTGACTCCCCAACTCCCCACTCCTATGAGGCTGGAACAGGTCTTCGTCCAAGCAATTTCAAAGACAAGAAAGCCAAAATCCTCTGGGGAAGTAGCTATCAGAATTAGCTTTATATTATGAGGCAGAACATGTCCCTTCCTCCTTGTACAAAAAATGTACTACTAGTACAAAAAACGTATTTTCCTTTGTACATTTTGACCTAAGGACTGGGATTTAAGGTTAGAATTATTTTTCCTAAATTTTCTACTCTCTTTTTCTTCACATACTATTCTAAAGCACAATGGAGATAAGCTGTGGTAGGTCAAACATACATACATACATATATACACATATAGAAACCTGAGACTTGTGTACATCTGTACATCTATACAAACATACCAACATACACATACATATGTATTCATTTGTATATTTATGTGACCCTTAGGTTTATATATATACACATGTATGTATGTATACATGTATGAGCCTTACATATATACAATGCAGCAGTACAGTATTTATGTGCATGTATATGTAGTCTGGTGACTCTATCGTGATAGTAACCCAAATACCCACTTCAGGATTAACTTCTGAAACAGCAAATATTGGAAGAAGATTCCCAGACCATTTATTTCAAGGCTGTCAAAACCACAGTTTATAGCATTACAATACAAAATAAATTTTATCTTAATTGTTTCACACAGTAATATAATTTAACGTTTATTTTTAATTCTCTGTTATTTCTCTGCGATCTGAGAAAAATATCCAAATATCTTCTTTTTGCTTCAGGCAAAATAGACTTAATCATTAACAACTTCAACAAATAGAAATATCCAACACCTTTACTAAGTTTTAGATTGAGACCTACTATATGTAACGGACAGAATAGAACGAGGTAAGTAGCAGGATCCTGGGGAAAAATTTAAGGTATAAATATCTTCAATATTCTCTGTATTATAAACTCTTAAGTAGAACATTTTGTTCCCCTTATTTTCATTATAATCTCGCTAAACAATATAACTCATCTTTTTTCCCCCCTTTTTCCTGATGGAGTCAGCAGCTTTAACCAGTCTCAAAAGCAAAAATAGACCTTTGGATGTTTTATATCTCATTTTCTCTAAATAGCCCAAGTATTAAACTGTAATTTTGTAGGCTTTCTATAGAATATGACTTTCACCTCTAGAAATTGGACAAAGCTAGAAAACAGTTCTACTTTTCATTTTTCCTGTGTATAATGCATATTTCTGGTGTCTGCAAATACACAAGTGCTTAGTACTTACACCAAGCTTTTCATCGACGTGCGCCAAGAACATAAACTGATCTTCACAGCCCCCTGAGGGGTAAGCAGGCATTATCCCTGTGATGTTTGCTGTCCACACAATAAGGAGAGAAGAACAGAAATTGCTGGTGCTCATGCTGGAAAAAAAAAAAAAGAGTTGAAGAGATGAAGGAACAGCATTTTTCTCATGTGCAGAATCATTCATGTTCAAAAAAGTTCTGACTTTGGCTGGCCTTTCATTTGGTTTGGCTCATTACTCCACTATGTTTCCATGCATGCCTTCAGAAAGAGTACTGCAATTTAGGCACATATTTTTTGGCTAGATGCAGCCTGGAAGCAAAGGATTTTATCTGGGTCCCAGATGCTAGAGCTGTGAGCAGCTCAGATGCTGTTTTTCTTCTTTTAATATTAATGTTTCAGCTCCATTTGGGGATATCCCCATTTTTCAGAATACTGCTGGGTCTCTCAGTTATCTACGGGACTTTCCACTCATTCATATGAAGGTGCTAGGGTTGCAACCATGACCCAGCCATAATGTCCAGGCTTGTTTTTTTTTGAAATGGCCTGGCAAGTGTCACATTAGTTATTGACAGCTCTTGTTTTGCTAACAAGACTTCAGTCCTGTGTTTTCAGTTAATGACAGCTCCTGCTCACTGTAGGTTTTTGGTCTGGATTCACTTGCCTAACTTCAGGAATTTAACAGGATAGATTAGGTCACTGTCTTGTCATTTGCCATTGTAGTCATCTCTGAAGATAGTTACTCCCTCTGCCAACCACAAAAAGTCTGTGAAGAGATCTGCAGCCTCAGTGACACAGTCGAGCATCAAGGTATGTAGGGAGTAATAAGGGCATTCAACTCAAATTTGCAAGCCATAATCTATATCAGCATACATCTTGGCTTCCTCCTGAGAAAGGACTTCATCCAAGCTGAGGTTACTAGTTATCATAAATGTTACGGAAGAGCATATATAAGAAATTAAGAAGTTTTGCATAAGAACATTTTTAGCAAAGTCACATTATACAGTTGTAAACAAAGGCTATCAACTCAACTAATCTCACAAAATTAGTCCTTGTTTCCTGACAGAAATGAAAAAATACCCTACTATATCCCACACTGTGTGGATACCCAGTGAAGAAACTTGGATGATAGAAATTTTTCACAGATGTTTCATGTGTACTTGAAATGGAGATTATACAGTGTCAGCAGAGAGCAATGCAAATGAATGAGACTATTTTCTTGGAAGTAAATGCAAAAAATAGGGGGAAAAAATCAACTGACACCAGAGGTTGAACTCCAGACCCCTATAACTGAAAACCGTTACTCATGGCTTCTGTTATAACAGCAGTAAACATAACCAGCATATCAGCTTATACAGAAAACTTCTGAGTCTGTTGTTTGGCAAGAGGCAATTCTAACGATATGCGTAGATAAGACTTCAACAGCACTGAGATTAACTGCTAGAGAAATTGTTTTCTCCTGTAGTTAAGTAGAACAGCACACCCCAGCTCAAGCGAAGAAGCCCAAAGCTTTGCAGAGGTGCTATTTCAACAATCTTTGCTTTGTTGCTCTCAGTCATTTTCAGTCATTTCAAATTACTTATTTAATAACAAGGAGGCAGCAGGCAGTAGCTTTCCTAAATTATTCATTTCAGCCCTACAAAGTGACTCTCAAGATTTCGTTGCTTCGTTTTTGTGGTGTTAATAATTCAGAGCTGCTAGAGAAGCAAACCTTGACAGTTTATTTCCTTAACAATATTACACTTCTCAGTCTTGTCCTGATAGCTCATACAATCTGATCCTCAGCTTTTTCACATACTCACCAATAGAAGTGTGCAGAAATAGACTATATTTGACAGAGAGGAATTTAGGTGTTCATTTATATCCATTTTGATTCAGCAGCCAGAGTGCTCTGTTTCTAAATATCTTGGAAAATAAATAAATACTACCCTCTGGTGTTTTCCATTTGTAAATATTGGTATGGTATCCACCCTTATGCAAAAAAAAAGTGGTTTTTTGACTTTATTTCTAAGTGCTAAAGGATTCACTTATTGCTGGGGATCACTGATTTTCATTCATTCTTGGAACAGTTAAAAGAGCAAGGAAACATAAAAGGGAAACCTGCACTGCAGTGTGCGGAATACAAAGCATCTCAAACTCACTCAAAAAAAAAATGCTAACTGCAATCATATTTCTAAACCCTGCTTTAAATGTTCTGTATGAATAATATATTAGTACTGCCATATTCAGTACATATTGTGGTACTCCGACTGTTCACATATATTAAAGGAATATGTTATATGTTCTTAATGCTTTATGTGTCATGTGTAACATGCATCAGAGTTTAATGCACTATTAAAAAAAGAAAATATCAGCTCCCTTAACACTACCCCATATAAAAGTTGTATGAATTACTGAAAACAGCCATTCAGAAAGTGATTAACCAATGGCTAGGTAATAAAACCTGTATGTCAAACCACACCCTGATGTGTTCCTGTAAACAGAAAGAGTGGTTTTTAATCTGTACATGTGGACCCACTCATGTGTACATCTAAAGTATAAGGTCATGTTTACATGATGGCATTTAGTGAAGTCACTGTGCAGATAGTCCTGAACTCATGAGATGGTAGAGTTGAATGGGACCCTCTCTTATGCCTATTCAGTCCCACGCCCCACATACAGGGTTATTCTTATGTCAGGGATGTGTATCTCATCTACAGAAAATCTTCCCTAAAGGTATGTGAGGTCTTGAGTGATGGAAACATCTCCGATATTCTTCTGGAAACAGTTCCAGTTTTATTTGCCATGATAATGAGGAAGATATTTTTTGCCTTTTTGACTGACGTGGTCTTAGCCTTCCAGCTCTTAAACTACCCCTCTGTGTGAGCATAATTATCAAAGAAGACTTCATCATCTTGACAGTAGCTTGTCATTTGTCATATTTAAAAGAATTAACATGTGACTTTCATTTTTGATCATCACACTGGACTCACAGGAGGAGACAAATGAAATGAGGAATATAAAATAAGACTAATTAGAGCAGAATCTTTCTTGCTTGGGGTCAATATGTCAAAAATCTCTCATGTCCACCAACATTTTTTCTTTGTCCAGGAGAAAAATTTTACTTTATATTTCACTGATGTGAAGTTAGCATTCTTCAATCTGGAAAACACAAAACTTCTCCAAAATAAAACATCAAAAAATAATCCATAATCCTTAGAAAGTAGTGAGATAAGTTTGGAAATTCATGAGAAAACCATAACTGTAATAAGCCAAGTTGCATTTACTTACCTTTAACTTTCCATAGCTCCATGTCCTTCTCTTGACTGCTAGCTTTGTTATGTACTTGGAGGGTTATAAAATCTGTATTATAATTATCATTAAAAAGAATAGACTCTGAACCATGATTCCTACTGTTTTTTCTTTTTTCTTTTTTTTTTTCAATACAAAATGCAGAATGTTGTAAGATGGAAGAAATCTATGAACATAAGAGCATTTTCACAGCTTTTGCATCAATTCTTTTGTTGAAGCCATCTAGATTCAGAATTACCTGAACCTAAAAAGAAGGAAAGACAATAAAGGACAGAGAGAGCCTCCTTCCCTCAATCTCAATTATTTTTTCGAAACTCTAATTTAAAAATGCTACACGTCTAAAACCGTACCTGAAAGTAAATTACTTAAATGCATACATATAATAGAGACTTTTAACTGAGTATGTACATGCACAGAACTGTTTTCATATAGTATGTGGTATGGAATAGTTTATAGCACTGTCTCAACCAGACATAAGCACCAGACAGTCAAGGGGAACCATCAATTGTTGCTCTCCCTTGGTGTATCTCAGTGACCATTTTAGCAAATAAATATATTTCTGATAGATAAAATTGGGTAAGATGGATTACACTGTATTGACTTGATGAAGACAGCATGCTGGAAGCAGTGGCTGCTCTAGTTAGGTTTTACATAGAGTCACTTGGGGAGAATGCAAATTTTGACATGAGGAAGAAAAAGGACTTGTGGGGGCCTCCAGCCTTTAAGCTACAACTGTTCAGTCAGTCTCTTTTTAAGTACAGTTTTCTCCCTCAGCTGTGCATCTGATGTCTTTAATTTTTGCTCCCTATGCTGCCCTAGCATTTGCTCAGAGTCATGGAGCACATTCCCAGCAAGCTTCGTGGCTGATAGAAATGGGGCTGTGGCAGTCTGCGTCTCAGGAGGGTTTATTTTAATTTCAAAGTATACATCTCTAAGCAGCATACTGCAATTGGCAAGTTCATCTGTTGTCTTCTTTCTCCTTTTAAAATCTCCTGTTATATCTCTTTAATCACGTTTTATGATGTACAAGATTACCTGCATTTTGAAGACTCCAGCAATAAACACAAGGAAAGGACTTTCCACTTTCACTTTGAATTTCTTTACTGCCTTTGTGTTTTGCCTTTGCAGTAAAATCTTTGAGGCATATTTTTAAACAGGGTACAACACATTTCAATACTGAAGCTCCTGGGAGCTGTATGACTAAATCCATAGGAGGCATGGAAGCTGCAGCCATTAATGTTTTTCTCATTCACTGAGCTGCTTGAAAATGGAACTGCTTCCTCCTGGTTTTGCTACAGAACTCATATAGAGTGAGAAGAGTGAGGTATTTTAATCCCTGCGAAGTAGGACTTCTGTGTGAATTCTGTGTGAAGCACCCAGAACCAAAACCCCTGGTACCCATTCATAGGAGGATTTCTGCCAGGGCAGCATCCATAAGTTAGTCTAGGTGCTAGGTTAATTCAGAAGCACGAGGTCTGACTTTCTATCAGTCTCAGTTCCATTATTATTCAGAACATTCCAACATCACTTTCACCAGCTCTCTTCACATAGACTTCACTGATATGTCACCAGCACTGTCCGCCTTTACTCTATGGATTTAAGCCTTATGACAGTTTTAAATTTGTGGATAAATTAACCAGAAGAAGCTTTGTAATTGTCAGTTGCTCCATGCAAAGCCATTACTTTCCTTTCTGCTCCAAATGAAAGTAACCTCAAACTATATCTCAGACCAGATGAACACAGATAGAACATAGATCATTTGCTTTCCAACACTGGAACCTAATAAAAGCTCTTTGTAGAGAAAGTTTTATTCCGAGTGTGATAACCAAAATTAATGTCATACAGGTTGTATTAAATTACAAATCCTGCAACAACAGTAAAAAATAATGTAAAATAGAGGCACCACTGAAGTTAATACAATAAAATGAAGTGGTATGACTATGAGATTGAAGGCAAAGTAATAGAAGAGGTCTCTGTGTTTGTCTTAGTATCAGTTTTTCTGACAATGAGTGAGGATTGAAAAGCAGTGGGGCACACTGTAGTTGACTGTTCAGAGCTGGCAAAGCTTGCACGTTCAAGTGTTGTCAGATCATACACAAAAGTGAATTTTAAGCCAAGAAGGTCAATATAGAAAGAGGGGTGATAACATAAGCCAAATTACATCTGAAACAAGCAGTATTTCACGAGTATTGAAGCATAATTATATAATAGCACAATTAACCTGTGTAACTCCCTACCAAAAAGTTGAGGTAGGATTGATTATGTCCAAATAGTAATAGCCTGCATAATTTCACAGAAGAACAAATGCATAGATGAAAATCACAAATAGTTTGAAGCACTCAGTAGACACTAGATGGGATAATGAAGGAATTTCTTATTATGACAGAACAACTGGCTATATATTAATATGAGACAGTTATAAACAACTTAACAAAGGCAAAGAAATTAGTGAGGCTCATCTAACAGAAAGATAAACTATTTCTAAACAGCTTTGTAGACCTCACTGAAATGCTTGGACTTGGCAGAAAAAGTGAGGCAAATTTAGGTATGGGAACTAACTTCGTGGTAGTCCAGCTGTACTGTAGATGCATTGAGACAAAATTCCCTGTAGCAAGGACTGTGTTTGTTGAGGTTAAAAAGAAAAATAAAGCCATGACATTTTTTCTAAATTGTAATATTAGATTGTTTGTATGACCTAATTTTAGTCAACTGTGAAATGTATAATGATGTTGTGAAAATAATACATCTGTGGTTATATACTCAGTGCTGGAAAAAGCATGACAAAAAGGGATTTTCATTCATGAAATTATAGAATCTCAGAATGGTTTGCATTAGAAAGGACCAGAAGATTATCTAGTTTAAACCCCCTGCCATGGGCAGGGATGTTTCACACTAGAACATCTCACCCAGCCTGTCCTTGAACACTGCCAGGGATGGAGCATTTACTTCTTTGGGCAGCCTGTTCCAGGGCCTCACCACCAACAGTAAATAACTTTTTCCTTATATCCAACTTGAACTTCCTCTGTTTATTGAACCCATCAACCCTTGTCATACCACTACAGTCCCTTATGGAGAGTCCCTCTCTGGCATTCTTGTAGGCCCCCTAAAGATACCAGAAGTCTGCCATGGGATCCCCAAGAAGAGGAGACCTCAGAAGAGCTGCTCAGAAGAATTGTATTTTAATGCATTGACCAGAGGTACTTAGAAAATTAACATGTAAAATAGGGTGAACATGACATACTTGTTTGTAGGATTTTTCCTCAGTTTGGATAATGACTCATCCTGCCTCTGCAAGTTTATGCTGAAGTAAAAGTTGCTATAATCACAGCAGTATAACTTTGTCTCTAGATTTCTCTTTAGTGAAGCCTAGGAATTTCTCTTTTCGGTGTGAATGATCATGCCAGGAAAGTTAAGGAGTGTTAATTGGGCCCTATCTAATCTGCTGATCTAGAGCAGATTACTTTAGAAAAATACCTGATTGCCATTTAAGTATTCCAAACAAAGGAGGATTTGCTGAGGTGTTTGACATGAAAAATTAGCAAGATTTTTTGCAGGAACACATGAGAAGGGCAAGGAACAACGACTGCATTCTGCAGCAGAGCCTGTTGTTCACATCATAGGAAATAGATGTTTTCATGAGGTAGGGGGAATTCTATATTTCATAACTTTGAAACCAGTTATTTCTCATGAAAGTGGGGTGATTTCATAACAGGAAAAAAGAAAATATAAGAAAAAAGAGAAATGTTTCCTATTTTAGAGCCTTAGCAGAAAATGTGGAACTTGAGGAATGATGACATACCTGCCTTGCTATTTCTTTCCAAAACTACTGGCAGCAGTATTACAATGAAGCAATACCAGCTTGTGTCTTTGGATGGCAGCAGCATTCTAAGGACATGATTCAACCTGAAATGTCCTGGTTTATATCAATTTCATACTGCTCAGATGCCACTGATTCTGACTGCAGAGCTCAAGGCTAGTGCTGTAAGCTGAGAACTGTTTCAGCTGACCTTTAATGTGTTATTTAGGTGGCATGGCAGGGCCATGTGAACCTTGTTACGTGACACATGATAGGACAAGGAATCAGGTCCTGTCCAATTATCAATCCTGTTTCCAAAGCAAGAAAGTGTTGTGTAGTGATTATCTGCAGCATCAACCTGCCAAAAGCTTTAGGCCAAAAGCAATCAAAAGATGCTTGCCACCTTCTGTTCTGCTTGCAGCATGAAATAAGTGTTAAGAATAAGATTTTAAAAAAGTATGTTCAAAGCACTGAAAGATACGTTAAAGAAACAGAAAATATTACTGAAAATGTTACCAAAAATATGTTTTGGACAGCTTTTTCTTTTTTTCTTTTTTTTTCCTCTTTCTCAATATTTTTTTTGTAGCTTGTCTCCCTCAGCTCAAATTATGATATTTCCTCCACTTCCAGTTCACTTGTAACCTGGGGTGTTACAGTATCAGAGGTTTAAAAGGTCTTCTCAAAATTAGGTCTGACCTAACAGGAAAAATAATAGTAAGCTTTTAACATGTTTCAAGCAAACATGGAAGGGATTTGGCCACTTGTGTTTGCACCTTTAGTGTTTACAAGCTAGTTGCAGGACTGATAAAGAGCTCATTTGAAGTAAGCTCGAATAAAATAGGCTTATCCCAGCCTATCTTGAAGTAAAAACAAAGTTCGAAAGGTTTGTTTGCCACAAATAATAATAAAAAAATATATATGTAATTTAATGTTTAATTGGAATTATTATGAGAAGTACATGATAGCAATGGTCCTAAAGTGTACATTTTTCAGAAGCTATTTTCTGAAGAAAGTATTTCAATGTATCATTTTCATCTAGCCAGTGTGTTGTGTTTCGTTATGGCAGAATGGAGTTTTGCTTTCATACATTTTTAAAAGAGCTTATAGTAAGCATAAAGAAGGTACAATAATATTTGTATTGGCTCTCTAAATCAAAACAAGGTTCATCAAATTAACTCAGTCCTCTGCAGCCTTTAAATCTCCAGTCTCTGAGCCACAGCATCATGACAGATAAATGTGGGTGTCAAGCAACTTGAGTAATTCCAAGTGAGCAATTTACTTCAGTTAGCTTAGATAGAATCATAGAATAGTTAGGGTTGGAAAGGACCTTAAGATCATCAAGTTCCAACCGCCCTGCCATGGGCAGGGACACCTCACACTAAACCATCTCACCCAAGGCCTCGTCCAACCTTGTCTTGAACACTGCCAGGGATGGAGCATTCACAACCTCCCTGGGTAACCTATTCCAGTGCCTCATCACCCTAACAGGAAAGAATTTCCTCCTTATATTCAATCTAAACTTCCCCTCGTTAAGTTTTAACCCGTTACCCCTTGTCCTATCACTACAGTCCCTAATGAAGAGTCCCTCCCCAGCATCCCTATAGTCCCTCTTCAGATACTGGAAGGCTGCTATGAGGTCTCCATGCAGCCTTCTCTTCTCCAGGCTGAACAGCCCCAACTTTCTCAGCCTGTCTTCATGCAGGAGATGCTCCAGTCCCCTGATCATCCTCGTGGCCCTCCTCTGGTCTTGTTCCAACAGTTCCATGTCTTTTTTATGTTGAGGACACCAGAACTGCACACAATACTCCAAGTGAGGTCTCACAGGAGCAGAGTAGAGGAGCAGGATCACCTCCTTCGACCTGTTGGTTGTGCTCCTTTTGATGCAGCCCAGGATACGGTCGGCTTTCTGGGCTGTGAGTGCACACTGAAGCCGGCTCATGTTCATTTTCTCATTGAGCCAACACCCCCGAGTCTTTCTCTGCAGGGCTGCTCTGAATCTCTTCTTTGCCCAACCTGTAGCTGTGCCTGGGATTGCTCCGACCCAGGTGTAGGACCTTGCACCTGACATGGTTAAACTTCATGAGGTTGGCATCAGCCCACCTCACAAGCGTGTCAAGGTCCCTCTGGATGGCATTCCTTCCCTCCAGCGTAAAAACCGAACCACGTAGCTTGGTGTCATCAGCAAACTTGCTGAGGGTGCACTCAATCCCACTCTCCATGTCAGCGACAAAGATGTTGAACAAGACCGCTCCCCAAACCGATCCCTGAGGGACACCACTCGTTACTGGTCTCTAGCTGGACATTGAGCCATTGACCACAACTCTTTGTGCGTGGCCATCCAGCCAGTCCTTTATCCACCAAGTGGTCCACCTATCAAATTGATGTCTCTCCAATTTAGAGACAAAGATGTTTTGTGGGACAGTGTCGAATGCTTTACACAAGTCCAGGTAGATGTTGTCATCTGCTTTACCCCTGTCCATCAGTTCTGTAGCCCCATCATAGAAGGCCACCAAAGTGGTCAGGCAGGATTTCCCCTTAGTGAAGCCATGCTGGCTGTCACCAAGCACCTTGTTGATTTTCATGTGCCTTAGCATGCCTTCCAGGAGAATCTGCTCCAAGATTTTGCCAGGCACAGAGGTGAGACTGACTGGTCTGTAATTCCCCAGGTCATCCATTTCCTCCTTCTTGAAAATGGGGGTTATATTTCCAGCCATTGTGAACTTCACCTGACTGCCATAATTTCTCAATTATGATGGACAGTGGCTTAGCAACTTCATTCGCCAGCTCCAAGATCTTCTTAACTAAACAACTGCAAACACTGTATACCACCATGAGATGCTTTGGCCAAGCAAGCACATATGCTGTAATCTCTGAGAGGGTTTATTTTATTCCTTGTAGGAATAAATTTTATTCCTTGTAGGAAACTCCCTGAGACCAAATTTCCCTGCACTATGTTAATATGGATCAAAACCAAGAAGGCTGAGATTTTAGGCTTTTCATCTCCCAGCAGAGCAGGCTAGTAGCTCAAGGAAAAGCTTTCCTTCTGGCTCAGGATAATGGCTTTTAGAAATGATGAAAGTAGCAGCAAGAGGGAGACTATGAGGAAAGGGACACAAATGCTGTTTTGAATGATGATGAAGTGTGATTGGGAAGGTTCTACTCACACAGAAATAAGTCTGGCTACAGACCTTGCTGTTTCCATGATGTAAGACAGCCCTCATTTCCTCACCCTAGAGAACACAGAAAGGACAATAATGCATTTATACTTCAGACTACTGATGTATAGTAATTTCCCAGTTGCCATGGTGAGGAACAGGTGACCTAAGCAGATGAAAAAGAGATGTCAGGCAACAAGTCTCAAGTGAAAAGTTGAAAAGTGCTAAAAGGATGCTAATGGCATTATCTGGAATGTTTGTGTTCCACTCTTCATCACTGAAATTAGATTAATTTCGTAGGAAATCCCAATGTTTTTAAAGAGTTTCTGGAAAAATAAGATTATTATTTTTCTTTTAGATCAAACTTTGCAGAAGACACTTGGTTCCTTTTGAGTTTTGTTTCCAGGAAGACTTGGAGTCTGCCCTTTTCAAAGCTGTTAGAATGCAATACATGTCCATAATTTTTGTAAATTTAAGCTTATCATTAAGCTGACACATTTAAGATGCATAGGGTATGATTCAGAGATGGATTAGGAGGTAAAGGTAGTCATCTTCTTGAGAGTCTGAGAGTCCGTTTTACTTCCCACTGGGTTAGTGGTGAAACTGTTAAAATATATGTAAACATGTTGTAACTCCAAAGTTAATCTCATCCTGATTCAACAGTCCCTGCATAGACTTCCAGTGTGCTTTGAAAATAAAGTAACCTAGCAAATGTCTGCAGTTCCTTCAGAAGCAGCTAAGTAGGTTCTGTGTTAGACATCTCAGTTTAATGGGATATTTTTGACAAATTAAAAACCCTTACAAGTCTTTTCATCATCTGGTAGCCAGATGCCCCACTGCCTTGAGTCTGTGGTGCATGAAGAAGGAATTGAGGTCATTGCATTGGCCACATTTGTCTCTCAGTGTGCTTAGTGGTGTCCACTCGCATTGGACCAGCTGGAATCCATGGCTGGTCAGAGTCCAGAAAAAAGAACCAGTCCAAGTCATCAGAAACTTAACTGCATTGCCACCACTACTTTGTAAACCCCTCTAAACAACTGGTTGCTAGCCTACACAAACACCAAAGAAAAATCAATGGTGCAGATCTGGCTCTTTTCAAATACAACACCTACCCCACCTAATGCATAATTTTAGTCAGAATTCCCTTCTTGCTCAGCTGTGCAGCTGAATTATCAACTTTTGTGTTGTCTCTTGAGGGTTTTTTTGTTTTGCTTCCAAGAGCGGTTGTTTGTTTCCCTGCATGTTTTATTTTTCAGAATGCCATGTGAAAGACCCAACAACAAATTAGACTGACAGGAAAGCAGTATAACTCATTCTGTATAAAGGGATGTCAAATATGTGAGGGGGATAACCAGAAGAAACAGCTTTTTGAAAATATGTTTTTCTCCTAAGGAGAAAAATATAATCCTTGAAGCTCCTTTAAGCAATGAAGCAGTATGTTGTTCTATACAGTTTTCTGTTATAATAAGATTTACCATGCAATATTTAGTGTGTTGTGGTTTTTTTTCCTACAGAGAAACTAGTATTAATTTGACAACATCCTTGCAAATTAAAAAAAAAAAAATAATCATTTTTTGAAAACTTTCTTAAAAAAATCTTTAATTTGCACACATCAGTTTAGCAGCATAACCTATACAGTCATTTAGTAGGTGAGAGTTAAGGTGGATAAGGTATAATGAGACATGTAAGTGTAAATGAGCATTGTTAACTTGCAGAGCAGCAAATTATGTCCTCAAGAACTCGTAACACTCTATAACTTTATCATACTTAGCAACATGTGTATGTTAGAAAGAGATAATACTCAGGATTACCCCTTTTCTATTTAATTACAATAGTTCTTTTCCTCACTGAAATCAGCCACAAGAGGGAGAGATGATCAAAAAGTATGCTATCCAATTCATTCTACAAATTTGAGGTCTCTAAAATAAATGTGATGGATTTAAGTACAGGACACCAAAAAAAAAAAAAACACACCAAAACAAACAACAAAAATCCCAAAACCAAAAGCAACAAGCCACCAAACCAGCAGTATTTTGGCTCTGTAATGTAGTATTTGAAACCAGCCCATGAGGAGATTATACATCATCCTAACTTGCTGTATCTTCCTAAAAAATGAAATGCTTTTTCTAAAGGCATGATAATTGCACACTCACAGGGTGCAGGATTTAACTCAGTGTCCTACCAACAGTGTTGTAGTTTATGCTGCAAAAAAGACAAGGGGATTTAAATTTCTTCTTCTCCCTCTTCCTCTGGTTAAGCAGAGAAGGGACATAACATTTTGAAGGATGGAGCAAAAACTTTCATTGACTGCATCTTGGATAGCAGAAGGGATTTGCTTTTGCTTAAATATATGTACACTTAAGTCACTAGGCTCACTTGGAAAAAAATACTGTAGAACTGTAGGGTTTCAGACTTTCTGAGGTGGGAGTCTAGATAATGTCGAGAAACTATTGCTTTTGCCCAACAAAAAGGAAAGAATATAAACAATTTGTGAGAAGATATATTACTTTGCTCTGCCCTTACCCTCACAGACTTACTTCATATTCTGTTTCTTGCTGAGTAAGACCTTCACTGTGGCTCAGTGACTGAAAGGAGATAAAGTTGACTGCTCCAAAGGAGTGGTCTTTTAGAAAAAAAATAAAATAGGACAGTGAGAAAATATCAGCAGAGAAAACAGGAGTATTTGCCAGGAAGAAGTATTTGCCAGAAGTATTTGCCAGTATTTGCCTGGCAAGCAGATCGGTTTGCCAGGGAGGGCCATGGTTTATGGCAAGGCTCATGTTATTTGTCCATTGTAAAGCACTGCTATTCCCATTTACCCAGTTATGCTCCTTTTGTCAAGATACTCCACTCTACCACTGTAAATCAAACTTCATCTTTTCATCAGCATTAGTACATACTGGATTCAGGACCAAAAAACAGATACTAGTTGTTATTCTTTATTATTAATTCTGCATGGTGGCAGCACTTGAAATACGTTTTGTTACAGGCTAAACACACTGCAAATATAAAAAGGAACTGCTTGCTAACTTTTTTATGGGGTCAAATTAGTTGTCCAGAAATAGTTGTGCACTCTGATTCTCACTTTGTGACTGCAGCTGTTGGTGAGCACTCACATGCTTGCAGCAGCAGTGGCCTAATGTGACAAACACATAATTGCAGAATCAAATCAACTTTAAGTGCTGCCTTTCTAGAAAACTATGAAATAGCCCTGCTTTTCAGGCATGGAGAGAGAGGTCTGGACTAATTTTTGTTGTCACCTCCAAAACTACAGACAATCCATGGGTAGAAAAGTGTGGTAGCAGCAGAGATGTTGTTATCTGTGGCAGAATAAACTGGGTAATGAACACAAAAGTCATAGAATCATAGAATCACAGAATAAACTAGGTTGTAAAACACCTTCAAAATCATCAGGTCCAACCTTCACCACAGGACTGTCAAGTCCACCACTAAACTGTCACTGAGAGGTCTACATGTTTTTTGAACATTTTCAGAGATGGTAGTTCCATCAGTGCCCTGGGCAGCCTGTTCCAATGCCTGAGCACCCTTTTGGTGAAGAAATTTTTTCTAACATCCAGTCTAAACCTGACCTGGTGCACCTTGAGGCTGTTACATCTTCTCCTGTCACTTCTTACATGGGAGAAAAGGCTAACACCCAACTCGCTACAACCTCCTGTCAGGCAGTTGTAGGGAGCAATAAGGTCCCCCCTGAGCCTTCTCTTCTCCAGACTAAACCCTGCCCAGGTCCCTCAGCTGTTCCCCATCACACTTGTGCTCCAGACCCTTCACCAGCTCCATTGCCCTTGTCTGGCTCAGCTCCAGCAGCTCTATGTCTCTCTTGTAGTGAGGGGCCCAGAGCTGAACACGGGATTCGAGGTGCAGCCTCACCAGTGCCTAGTGCAGGGGGGATGATCACTGCCCTGGCCCTACTGCCACACTCTTGCTGGTACACGCCAGGATGCTGTTGCCATCCTTGGCCACCTGGGCACAAGCTGCTCACGTTCAGCTGCATCAGTCAGCACCCCCAGGTCCTTTTCCATGAGCAGCTTTCCAGCCACTCTTCTCAGGCCTGGAGCATTGCATGGGGTTGTTGTGGCGTGAATGCAGGACCCAGAACTATTTGAACCTCATACGACTGGCCACAGCCCATCAATCCAGCCTGTCCAGATCCCACTGAAGAGCCTTTCTGTCCTTCAGCAGATCAACACTCCTACCCAGATTGGTGTCGTCCACAAATTTACTGAGGTTACACTTGATCCCCTCATCCAGATCATCAGTGAAGGTATTAAAGCACATTGGCCCCAATACCAAGCTCTGAGGGACACCACTAGTGACCACTGTGATTTAGCCTCTGCTTCATCTGCCACCATCAGAAGCTCAATTTTCTGTAAGAAAAAGATTTTTTTTTTCTAATTTTCTAATTCAATGGAAAATACTTGACCCACCACAGGTTTTCCCTTCATATTTTCGAGTCACAGCACCCCTGCTTTCTGTGTCCACCAATGTCTTTTTACAGAAGCAAGCTTCATTATTTTTGTAATTTTTAAATGATTATTTTTCTTTTCTACTGAAATCCATTTAGCTAGTGTTTTCCTAAATTATTTGGGTTTGTTTTTTTTAGAAAAAACCCTTTGAGTAATTCACACACGTTGTCACATTCCTTACTATTGCTCCATGGCTGTATTTTATTTTCATCATCTTCAAATAAACGTGCTGTCATTTGAAGGTTTTCTCACTCCCTTTTATACATCCATGAGACTGAGCCTTTGTTTCCTTTGTTATAATGTTTGTTTTTCTTGTAAGAATTTTCTTTAACTGGCAACAAAACTTCAATAATCCTCAACTAGGAGCCTATTTCTTTGTTCTCAAACAGTTTAAATAATCTTCAGTTTGCTACAGTCTTCCTTTTTTTTTAAATAGACTTAAAAAACAATACATAATGTGAATTTGTATTCTTATAAAAATTTGAATCACTGGAAATACCACATGCTTTTATGTCTATTTGCAGCAGATATACAGTCAGTCCAACACTTCCAGTCACTTCAAATTATACTGATAATTACCATTCAATACCTTACTTTAAAAAATTTCTATGCATTGTCCAATAATACTGGAAGAGTTCTGCTGAATTCTGGTGAACTAGGATGGAAGAACTGAGTATGTATTGAACTGTTTCTTTCCAAAGCCTTTTTAAGGTAGTCATACACATTGCCTGCTAGGAAAGTGTATGGGTTTTATTACAATACAGAAAGACGCTGGGTTTTTTTTGTGTAGCTTCTTTCTTACATTGAGTTTAAACTTCTTATTTTGCAAAATGTTACATGTCTCTCTATTGTACTTTGTTTGGAAATAATATTTGTTAGTAGTATCTATGCTGTAATACAGACTATGTAAAGACATACATGGAATGGGAAATTACCTAATACAGGGTTTGGGATTAGAAGCTCTTATAAAGCTATATACATTTTGTGTTACTGTTTACCCACGGGATTGATTTAAGCAGATCAGAAATAAAACACAGTTTTTAAATCAGCAAAGGACTGTGTTTTCTCTGTCTCTGTGTATCTATATGTTTACTTTAATCTGTATGCCAGTTCTAGAGATCCTGAGGAATTTTATAGATACAGGAATTTTTATAGTTATCTAATATAAGTCTTATAAGAAGTAAAAGTAAAATAAAATATACCTGTTAACTTTTCCTTGCTGAAAACAAAGGCAAGAGAGGAAAAAAAACTTTATTATTTTTTTAATGAAGGAAATACAATGTTAGGAAATTGTTCATTTTAAGAAATTATTTTAACTCATTTAATCAAATTCTGTAGGAATTGTGATGTAAATTCATAGAAATGGATAAAGTAGGATGGGCTGTTTCAACTGAACTTAATATCTTTGAAAATGTCTTATAACACCACCATTTTCTTCAGTTATCACTGATCATGCTAGAGAAATGTAGAACTTGGCCCATGACTGTGGCCAAGCAGATTCTGCTTTCCCATTAAAGGCAGAAGCTGAAGGGCTGTGCCATATGTTGTTTTACCATAAAGTTTACCCATGTGTCCAACATATCACAAGGAGCTCTGTTTTGATGTTAATTCAGACACGCTGGCTTAGTTCACATAGTTTCCTTGAGGATAAAAAATAAAAATATACAAATTCAGCATTGAGCTGCAAAATGTTCACTTTGAAGCAATGTGTCTTATCTCTGCCAGATCTAAAGGTCTGAATCCAAAAAGACAAAGTAGAGGTAGCAGGGAGAAATAAAATGCTTCAGTAGAAGAAAAACGCTACACTGAAGGAAATTAAGTAGATGATGGAACATCATGGCCCTAAAGGAATTGTAGGCCAAAATTTCTGATTTAAAAGAGAAAGTTAGTTTGTAGTACCTATGCAAATTCAACTATAGTTTTGACAACTACTTTTATTATTTTTTTATACATGAGCAATTGTGTGAAAAGTATACTTTGCTTTGAAATAAAGTACCTATATGAAGTAAATTTCAGCTTTACTATTTGCATAATGGCTACTTTAAACTTACTAATATACTATAGAAATCAGTCAAGTGAGAGAAACAATAGCATACAGGTTACATAAAACAGTGAACAGAATACAAAATAAAGATACTGAGCTTTTTCTAACAAATTAACATTTAATAAGCTACTTACTCTGATTATAAATGAGTTGCAAAGTTTACAATTTACAAACTTTTGTTTTGCAAATGAGGAAAAAATATTTAAAGTGTTCATTGAGTGGTGGCACAATGACATGCAAGATAAAGAAGTAGCTTAATAAGAATAAAAATAGTATCTATGTCTTCAGCACACTATTTTTTGCCAAAATGCTCATATTCCTTTATTTCTTTGTTATAGATTATGTACAAGTCTTAAGGAAATTCTTGCTGAAAGAGAAGTATGATTGTAATAGCTCTATCTGGGCCTATTACATTTATTACAAGAGCTTTGAAAGGCTCATATAATTAGTGTTTGTAAATCATGTTAGTATAATCAGAGTGCAATTACAGAACTGCAAAGTGTTATTCTTATTATTACTATTATTATTATCATCATCACATCATCACATACACTAAAGGCATATAAGCTTGAATTGTAATTGTTACCAAGGTTTCTGACATAAAAGAAAACCAATTCAGCAATGGTTTTATTTTTATATGTATATTATAAATACATATAAATATTATATAATATATATATTAGAATGTAGAGGTTTGATGTGAGTGCCATATGACAGAAAGAGACAAAAATCAGCAATATTTCATAACATCTATGTTTGTGTTCCATCCAGAGTATCACACAGTATCACAGTATGCTAGAGATTGGAAGGGACCTCTAAAGATCATCTAGTCCAATCCCCCTGCCGGAGCAGGAACACCTAGATAATGTTACACAGGAATGTGTCCAGGCGGGTTTTGAATGTCTCCAGGGAAGGAGACTCCACAACCTCCCTGGGCAGCCTGTTCCAGTGTTCCGTCACCCTCACTGAGAAGAAGTTTCTTCTCAAGTTTAAGTGGAACCTCTTGTGTTCCAGTTTGTACCCATTACCCCTTGTCCTATCATTGTTTGCCACTGAGTAGAGCTGGCTCCATCCTCGTGACACTCCCCCTTTATATATTTATAGACACTTATAAGGTCACCCCTCAGTCTCCTCCAAACTATAGAGACCCAGCTCCCTCAGTCTTTCCTCATAAGGGAGATGCTCCACTCCCTTAATCATCTTCGTTGCCCTGCGCTGGACTCTCTCCAGCAGCTCCCTGTCCTTCTTGTACTGAGGGGCCCAGAACTGGACACAATATTCCAGATGGGGTCTCACCAGGGCAGAGTAGAGGGGAAGGAGGACCTCTCTCAACCTACTAACCACCCCCCTTCTAATACACCCCAGGATGCCATTGGCCTTCTTAGCCACAAGGGCACAGTGTTGGCTCATGGTCATCCTGTCGTCCACTAGGGCCCCCAGGCCCTCTCCCCTACACTGCTCTCTAACAGGTCGTTTCCCAACCTATACTGGAACCTGGGGTTGTTCCTGCCCAGATGCAGGACTCTACACTTTCCCTTGTTATATTTCATCAAGTTATTCCCTGCCCAACTCTCCAGCCTGTCCAGGTTTCGCTGGATGGCAGCACAGCCTTCTGGCGTGTCAGCCACTCCTCCCAGCTTAGTGTCATCAGCAAACTTGCTGATAGTACACTCAATTCCCTCATCTAAATCGTTGATGAATATATTAAATAATACCAGTCCCAGTACTGACCCTTGAGGCACTCCACTAGTTACAGGCCTCCAACTAGACTCAGCCCCACAGACTACAACTCTCTGGCTTCTCTCCTTTAGCCAGTTCGCAGTCCACCTCACTACCTGATCATCCAGTCCACACTTCCTCAATTTAGCTGTGAGGATGCTGTGGGAGACTGTGTCAAATGCTTTGCTGAAGTCAAGGTAGACCACATCCACCGCTCTGCCATCATCCATCCACCGTGTTATTTCCTCATAAAAGGCTAAGAGATTGGTCAAACATGATTTCCCCTTGGTGAAGCCATGTTGACTGCCCCTCATAACCCTCTTATCCTTGATATGCCTTAAGATGGCCCCAAGGATAAGGTGTTCCATCACTTTCCCAGGGACGGAGGTGAGGCTGACCGGTCTATAGTTACCCGGGTCCTCCTTCTTGCCCTTTTTGGAGTGACATTTGCTTTCCTCCAGTCCTCAGGCACCTCTCCCGTTTCCCAAGACTTGGTAAAGATGATGGAGAGTGGTCTAGCAATGACTTCCGCCAGTTCCCTCAGCACCTGCGGGTGCATCCCATCTGGACCCATGGATTTATGGATGTCCAGATTGCTCAACTGGTAAAGTCAACACTATCAGATATACATACAAGTATTACTGCTTGAAGCACAGGATTGATTGGTATCATAAGTATCTCCAATGTACTCCCCTTCTCTAAGGCAAGATCAGCTATTTCTGATGCATGTTTGTCTGATTTGTTCTTAAGAACCTCTGATGCTGGAGGAGCCATAGTTGTTTTGTGCAGTCTATTCCAATACTTCATGATCTTTCTGATTTAAAAAAATATGCTTAATATTGAAGCATACTAATCCTTTCTGTAGTTTAAGTCTTCTCCTACTTCTCTCCACAAGGGATATTCTGAACTCTAGAGAATTTTCTGTAGAACTGCTTTCTTAGCCAGTCTTGATTCATCTGCTTATTGCATGTATTATCTTCTTCCAGTCACTCTTCATTGGATAGCATGCTGGGTTTTGCATCAATAATAGTTGAATTCTATATTCTCTTCTGACATGTGTGGTCATTACTTTTGTTATACAAACTTCCTTAGATTTATCAAGTATTTAGGCTTTCTGGACCCAAGGGAGTCTTGGAGAAATTCTTGGAAGTAATGTACATTGCTTTGACTTGCTTGTTTTCAACAAATTCATGATGGATTTTGATTATCTCCTTATTCCTTTATGGTTTTATATGTCACTGGCTATATGCTCCTTCATTTTTCTCAGAACTGAAATTACACTGACAATGTCCAGTTTACCTATTTTTTCTCATATAAATAAAGATATATGCATTTATATTTCCAGACATTCCTTAACTTTATGAAGGAGAGATTTCGTACATAGGGTTTGATACATTTGGTTTGATTGAGTATTCTAACTTTTTATCTCCCTTGGATATTATTCCATTAATGCTTTTATGGAACGTAACAGCTTCCTATCATTTAATGGAATGATGTCGGTTTTTAAATTAAGCCTTTTTCAGGGAAGCTTTTTACAAAAATGGCACTATGCATCCTGGCTCTCTGTATCTCTCAATAATTTCTTTCCTTCTCTGACAAAAAACTTTTCTTTGATATACTCTTTTCCTCTCTAGCAATAAATGAACCACAGTCTTTCCTTGTTTGTGCTTTGTGTTTATCTCCGTATAACAATGAAATTTTTAAATATTTTTCTTTACCTAGTTCCAATTTCCTACATATTTTTTTTTCCTTGTGTTTAAGGTTGCCTATGAGCCAGTTTTCTGAATTGGTCCTCAATTCTACAGTATTTTCTGTGTACATCTTTGTTATTCTGTACAGAATTATCACCTTGCTTTAAGACATTTTTCCCATTTTGTCCATCTCTCTATAATCCTATCTAGAAAGTATATTAAAGTCTATTTATTAAAGTTTTGTGTATAAAGTATATAATGTTAAAACATTATTAGTATTTCCGTGTTGTCTTTTCTATCCCACTTCATGACTGGTTGTCATCTTTCCCAGTCTAAGTGTTTTATATCGTCTACTACCATTAATTTTTTGGATGTGTATGCTATTTGCCTACAAAAAAACCTATGGATTGTACTCACTTTATAATCAAATGGTGCTCAGAAAGAGAACATCTGTGTTCTCGCTCCCCTTCAGTTACTAGCAATAAACATTCAGCAGTTTATCGGTGCCTGTAGGATGAACCTCAGGAAAAAGACATCTGTTACCCATAGATAAAGCAATAGCTTTAATGGCAGGTCCCCTTTCTTAAGATGAGCACACCGAGAAGTTTATGAACATTTGAAGCTAAGTTTTAGTATGATAAATCAGAAAGACAAAGTTAAAATAGAAAAACTCAAATATGCTGTGTAAGGGAAAAGAAAAAGGCAATCTTCAACCTCCCTCTTGCTTGACAGATCACTTCCAGTCAACTTACTCTTAGTTCACCAAGTTGCAATGATGTTCAGATTTACAGTCAACTAGTTTTTCTCTACAAAGCATTGTTTCACAGACACCAGTCTCTCTTATACATGGATTATCTTTAGCACACATATTCTAGAGGGTGTCTGCCTAGCCTTAGCTGTTTTCAGGGAAAAAAAAAAAAAAACAACCAAAACTTTTTTTCCTCCTTCCAAAGAGATCTACATCCACAAAAGGCAGCAGTGAGGATAAAGCAAACATTCACAGCCCTTCTAGCAAAACAGAACATACAGTAACATATGCCAACAAAGGTCAAGCCTGAACCATGATTCAAGGCCAGGACTTCAGTAATGACATCAGTTAAACTCCTGAGTCTATTAGTCCCTCTTTTAGAGATTCATTGTCACTTTTGAGATGTGTAAGGTCATTCCTAATAGTGTCAGTGAATCACAGAAAAGTTGATTTGATGGGATCCCAAATTCCCACTTGGAGCAGGTCTATCACCAACACCAGACAAGGCCAGTCTTTTCTAGCTAAATCTTAAAAACTTCCAAAGATGGAAATTCCACAAGTTCTCTGGGAAATTCATTTCTGCGCTGCACTGCCACCTACTAGTGAGGATCATTTTCCTCATGTCCAACATGAACATACTAAGCCACACTTCGCTGCCATTTGATGTTGTTTCATCACCTGCCCCAAAACAGAACAGTTTGGCTCTGCTGTCTCTGTAACAGCTTTTCAGGAATCTGCAGGTTCCTGTACATGTTGGTTGTTGCTCTGGCATGTGTATCTTTTCTCCCTCTCACTGGTACTGCATCCTTACCAGGACAGTGTTGCTGATTTTGGTCTAAAATCCTGCCTGCTTAAGGAATGAACATTATCATATATAGACTAGCTTTCTCTGTCTGATCTTTATTACTGGACTCACTCAAGATAGCCTGGACCAAACCACTCTATGCTGCAGGAAACAGGTAAGAGACACTAGCTAGATATATAGCTACAAGACAGGCATGCATCTTAGTTTCAGAACATAGAAAAGATCTTGATATCAGGTTTTATTTACTAGCACGCATATAGCCAAAGATTCCTGTTGAACCATCTTTGTTGAATATGCAGACAGTTGTGAATTAGCATACATTAAATCACCTTGAATGGAAACAAATGTTCTTGGCAGGCCAAATTCTCACAATCCAAATTCTCACAATCTGAATGTACTCTGTATGAGATGCTTCTGTCCACCTACTGATATTTAAAGCAAATCAGTCATTAAAACTACATCAGCATCAAAACCATGGAGTCATTAACTGCTACCATTCTTCGGAAGCACATGCAGCAATTGTTTAAGATATTTCATATGTCTGCCTAGATAGACACAGTAAAAATAACAAGGCATGGTCCAGTGAAACCCCTCAGTAAGTGATAAAAATAACAATATGAATTTGCTGGTTTGTGGTCACCCTTTCTGGATATGTATTCAAGATTACCCAAAAGTGCAACTCAACTGTCACTAATTATCAAGTCACAAAATACTAATGTGATGTTAACTTTTTTTATGTATGTAACAAAGACTGCTATGTCATTGTTACAAGAAAGCCTAATCTTAAGAAAAACAGACATCCCTTTATGGTGAAATAATGAGTCCCTTTATAGGCAAAATGGCATTCCCTGTTAGTGGTTAGATCACTGAAATACACTAAAGACTAAACATTTAAGAAAGAAGTCTCTTATTTTCCCTTTTCCACAAAATCATGCTCCTATCGAGTTAATAAGGGCAAAACTAAAAGACAATGATAATATTGCTGATATAATCATTGATGCAGACACACACAATTGGACAAGATAATACAGGACAGAAAGAACTCAACTATAACCACTGAGAAAGAGAATTGGGAAAACGTACCATGCACAAAAACTCTGATCCTCACAGTGCATAGTTCCTTAAATTACTTGTTTCAATGTCAACTTATTTTTTTTATTTTTAAAGAAAAACATACATAAAATATTAGGCTACATGAGAAATACCATGAAAAAAAATAACTGAAATTTATAGACACTCGGTGTGTAAACTGATGGTACATCACTGTGCAAAATACAATGCTAAATTCCAAAAGTGATAGAGAAAATTAGCATTTGAGAGGTCTGTTACTGCCATTGGAACTTTTTTAGTGAGAAAGGCACCATGACATAAAATATTACAAAGGGTAGTGATACACACTGGAGTGTTGCCTCCATTTCATTAAGCAAAACCTAGAGCTTTACAGAAAAGATGATCTTCAAATCTAGTTCAAAACTGGTATGTCAGTATGTTTAAGGTTATGTTTACCATCTCTCGGAAAAGTTCCTTCCCACAATGTTCCACTGGAGATGAACCCAAGGGATTTCAAATACTATCAAGCAGAAAGTGGAATTATCCAAGGCCCGCCAGCAAATTAACTAAATACTTACTAAAGTAGAGAAGTAACATTTATTAACAGAAGCCAACTCACATGGGTCACCTTCAGAGAAGTTAATGGTTTAGATGAGCACCAAATTTGGATCTAGCAGAAGCATCTCTCTCTGATTGGAAAGCCTGGATATATGGCTAAACACCAAAATAAATTTCTAGGAATGCAAGTTTGATTCTTAACTCACCCATCACTTTGCAATACACTTTGGAAACTGAACTGATGAGATACCTTTTGGGCAAAGGTTAGTGTACAATAAAGTAGCTGTAATATATTCACTAGGAATTATGAAGATAAATGCTTTTGTATTTGTAAACTAAATATTTGTATTTAAATATGCAATAAAAATAATGTTTCAATAAAAGAGCTATTGAAATAAAAGTGTCATTTATATAAAATGTTCTACTTATTTTTTATTTAATCTTAATCATTTTGCCATTGTGTACATGGAAATATTAAAGTAATTAAATTTGGGGGTTTGTTTTCTTCTTTTTTTTCTTAACTAATTCTCTTAATAAATAAAGGAAGAGAGGAGAATGACATGACCTCAGTAGAGCTGGGAAATAGGAAAAGGCATGCAAAAATAAAATTGCTTAAACTAATTTTGATACTAATAATGTTAATTTAACATCAACCTGTGCTCAGTCCTGTCATTTAATTTAAAAGTAGCTTATTTTGTCAACCTGTTCCTAATTTGAACAAAGAAACAAAAAACTGGTTCTGCCAAAATGAATCAATATATCTATATTGGTTTATAATCATAGAACCATAGAATCATAGAATAGTTAGGGTTGGAAAGGACCTTAAGATCATCAAGTTCCAGTCCCCCTGCCATGGTCAGGGACACCTCACACTAAACCATGTCCCCCAAGACTCTGTCCAACCTCGCCTTGAACACCACCAGGGATGGAGCATTCACAGCTTCCCTGGGCAACCCATTCCAGTACCTCACCATCCTTAAAGTAAAGAATTTCTTCCTTATACTCAATCTAAACTTCCCCTGTTTAAGTTTGAACCCATTACCCCTTGTCCTATCACTACAGTCCCTAATGAAGAGTCCCTCCCCAGCATCCCTATAGTGCCCCTTCACATACTGGAAGGCTGCTATGAGGTCTCCACACAGCCTTCTCTTCTCCAGGCTGAACAGCCCCAACTTTCTCAACCTATCTTCATGCGGGAGATGCTCCAGTCCCCTGATCATCCTCGTAGCCTTCCTCTGGACTTGTTCCAACAGTTTCATGTCCTTTTTATGTTGAGGACACCAGAACTGCACACAATACTCCAGGTGATGTCTCACAAGAGCAGAGTAGAGGAGCAGGATCACCTCCTTCGACCTGTTGGTCGTGCTCCTTTTGATGCAGCCCAGGATACGGTTGGCTTTCTGGGCTGTGAGTGCACACTGAAGCTGGCTCATGCTCATTTTCTCATCGAGCAGCACCCCCAAGTCCTTCTCCACAGGGCTGCTCTGAATCTCTTCTCTGCCCAACCTGTGGCTGTGCCTGGGATTACTCCAACCCAGGTGTAGGACCTTGCATAATCAGGCCCTAGATTACAGTTGTGCAGATTTCCTGTGTAAAGGAACTCTTTTCATGTATTTCTGAAAGTGTAAGTTGCAGACTGCAATAAACAATGCTGTTGTGATATAAGGTCTTGTAACAATCTGACTCATGACCATCTCCTAAGATTAGTGATCTGCGAAAATTATCTCAGCAAAACACCCAGGGCTCTCCAGAGAGCCAGGGATTATTGGTAATGCTACCATCCCTCTCCCCTTATTTCTAACAGAATACAGAGAAACTTATTTTCATAGGAGAGTGCCCCAGGTCTGTCAAGAGGTATATTACAAACTGACCACATTTATTAGTTAACAAACATAGTATCTACAGTAGAGATGCAGTGCTTGACATCTTCCCACTGATTTTGAAGTACAACACTACTTCAGAAAATGTTTCTATTTTACTGTATTTTGGAGCTGCTGTGATATTTTTGTTATGGAGAAGTGAATTTAACACTCATGAAAAATGTCAGATTGACAGTAATGGAAATGAGAAGCATTCAGTTTTTTCCAGAGAAGAGCTGGAGTAAAAGAAGAGGCAAACACAATACTGTCTTCCCAGAGGCATGTGTCTCTGCTTCGTATTCTCACCTCAAGCAAGAGCACTCCACCGCTGAGGCAGCATCCCATGTGCACTCAGTTCCTAGACTTTCTTTAAAAATGGTCAAAGCTAAAAAATGTGGGAAATTGCATAAATCTGCTGGACTTTGTCCAGATTTTTTCATCAACACTCTACTGATTAGTGTTAGTTCCAATCCACCAAGGATGCTGTTAAAATCATTGTGTTAATTGCTGACTCCCTCCCTTGAATGATTATCGTCAATTACAGCCATGTCTCAAAAAGCATGCAAAGAATGCGTAATTTCAGAGATAGATAATAAAAATGAGCAGACATTTGGCTACATAAAGGGAGAAATATTTATAAAACACCCATGGTAGGAAAATGTAAAATAGGTAAGAACATCAAAAAGAAAGTACATCATCAGAAATCTCATAGCTTATTTTCAGTTACTTCTTCACTTACCACCTTAAATTAGCATCTGTCTAAGAATACAAATATCATGCTAAGCTAAACTCAGAAGTTAAATTTAAGGGCTTTAAGTCTTTACAAACTCTTATGCAGAGCACAACCAGCACTGGAAAAGGTAACGCTATGTGACTCATAACAAAGTTTATTTTCAATATCCCATGGCATTGGTGAGTGTGTGAGTCAGAATTTACAAATTTTAGTCGGTTAACATCAGGCTGACAACCTAAAAGATGGCAGAAGTTATACCATCATTCCCATTTATTTAGATCGCCCCCAGTTTGTCCCAATGAGGTTATCAGTATAAGGATGAATCTGATTACAAGACTGAACTGTGTCAACAAATGACCACAGATGTCAACATTAGAAACCTACTTTTAAAATCCCAGTCCTGAGTATCTCTTTGCTGATTCTTTTCTTATTCCACAAGAAAATGTTTTCCTGGAAACATCCATGTAGGGTAGTGATAACTACAGCAATCATTTCAGTTGGGAGCTAGAGTTGAGTTTTACAGGGATCCTTTTTCTCTGTGTTTACATATTGTGGTGAAATTTTGATTCTATGACTTCAGCCTTTTCCTCTCATTTCTCTGTTCTTCTGTCAAAAAGATACCAAAATTGAAGAGCTTATCACATTCCACTATGTATATATATTTGAAAATTAGAGAGAACAATTATTGTTGAAAAAGAAAACTGAACGGTCTGTTGTATGGTCTCTTTACGTATGAAACACAGCTAAATCCAGCCCTGGAGCCAGCAGAGTGCTTAGAATCCTCAAGGCTGGAATGTCAATAAGCATTAGTGTTTGTAGTGTTGAGTCAACAAGCACGCACCCCATAGCCACACAACATGTAGACCATTCACTGGGGAGACCACCCCCAAAGTTATAAAGGCTTGTATCAAGAGGTATGCAATTACAGGGTGGTTACTCTCCTTGAGTACTGACTGCAGTTCTCCTTTCGGCACTTTGAGAAGTGACATATCCTTGGTCACTGCCATGGCACTGCCAAGTCCACCCCTGAACCATGTCCGTAAAAGCCACATCTACACATCTTTTAAATACAAAGACAGTGATTCCACCACTGCCCTGGTCAGCCTGTTCCAATGCTGGGCAACCCTTTCGGCGAAGAAATTGTTCCTAATCTCCAGTCTAAACCTCTGGTGCAGTTTGAGGCTTTTGTCCTGTCATTTGTTACTTGGGAGAAAAGACCGATACCCACTTCACTACAATCTTCTTCCAGGTAGTTGTGGAGAGCGATAAGGTCCCCCCTCTTTATGTGCCACCCCAACTTACTAGGTTTATTTTTGACAGAACAGATGGATGTTCTCTTGCAGATGGAGCTGCTGGGTATGCCTTGCAGGAGTAGAAACTTCCCATTGTGCCATGTGTACTTCAATGTAAGCATGCTGGAAATCAATTATGAGGTACTGCAAATCACCTGCATTCTTTAGCATATATACAAGCTTTATTTCCAGACAGTATTACATTGTCTCCCAGACTGCATGTTTACATCAGTAAATACGATAGAAACAAAAACTTCTTTATTAATCCCTCTACGGAGATAACATAGCAGGGAGTAGAGATGGAGAGGGAAGTCTCAGTTGCTTAAAAATAAATTAAAAAAAAATTAAAAAATCAATATTCTGTAACTGAATTTAAATAAATATGACAGGTAAAGACTCCATTGCAATTAGATCACATATCATTTCTGTGCTTTATTCTGTATAGAGCAGTATTCATTTTGTTTCTTTGTTGGTGTTTTTCCCCCTCATATGCTTAAATTATATCTGATTCTTTTTATACTGGGCCTCAAAGCATAAATGTAAGATCACAACACCTCTGTTGTGCAGGGAAGTATCAGTCACATCAATTTGTCACAAAGCAAGCAGAAGCACAGCCTTCAAAGCAATTATCCATGGACTGCCAGCAAATTAACTAAATGCTCACTAAATTAAGAACTGTTACTTGCTGTAGCAACAGCTCTTTATTCAACAGTCTAAACCACAGGGTATATGATGATGTTGTCAGTAGACTTCTTGTAACAATTTTTCCATGAACTACCAGGAACACACTAGATAGCAGAATCCTAAAAATGTTATACTTCATATGAATATATATATGTATATATAATGGATAATTTAATTTATTTCTATATATATTAAAAAAATAAAGAATTTAAAATTTGGACAATGTTTTTGGAATAAAAGTTGTAAGTTATTTTTATTTTGGAGTGAAACAGAAATGATGTCACTGTATTGGATACCTTCTAATTTTCACTGCAATGCATGTTTCCAATGATTCATTTTGAAGTATTCTGGATACTTTGTATTCTATTTAAATTCTGTATCATGCTTTAAATGAGATCCAGAGGGATGGTGGCAGAGAACAGCCTTTAAATAGCCATATGGAAATACATATGTACCCAGCTGCAAATAGAGGTACAAGATGACACAACCTGTCTGGAAATCAGGAATAAATGGCAGTCTGGGGAACAGAGCAGCCCAGGTATCTCATATCATTAAGCAGACATCTTTCTGCACATGATGAATGTTTGTATTCCTTACAGTGGAACTGTAGTTGAAAGAGAATTGTTCAGAAACAGAGACTGCAACACTAGATTTGTTGGTAGCACACAAACAGCAGTAGAGGACTCTGGTAACAAACGAATACCTGTCTTATGTGTATGTATAGTTTAATGACACCAGAATTACTGCAGAGTTAAGAAGCTGTGTTTTGAAACAGTGACATAAAATCAAAAGAGGAAATACAAGATGGTGATTCATCTTCACAGAACATATCTCATAACGATCATTCCTTCCTTTCTTTTCAGCTCAACCTTTTTTATTTTGGTTAATTTTATTTCAGTGTACATGTTATATACCTTTTTGTAGCAGTGATTTTCTGTATTGTGATCTTGGAATGGTGCAATTCTACAAAGATGTGTTGTACAGTGCTAAAATGCAGTATATAAGTCACTGCCCATGTGAGTTCAGTTTCCAAGTGCAGTGCTTTGGAAGAAACCACTCCAACATTATTGAAGCAGGAGAACTTGCAATCTTGAAAACATCTTTTTGAGCATTTCCACTAAAGAAACTAAGGGACCTTGCTGTTCTAATGGCCTGAGCACCATATTTGTGTGCAGTATGCACCACAGATAAAAAAGATTAACTGTTCTCCAGATGCCATACAGAAACAAATGGGCCAGATCTGAAGCTGACATCAGTCACTGTAGTTCCTTCAAAAAATACTTAAGTGAAGCCACACCACTTTTAATCTATTTAAAGATCAGGTTTAAACTGTTGATAGATGCTACAGAAACTACCTTCAATGTTAGTTAAATACAGCCCTTAATAGAGAGGGAAGGAAAATTTATTCTTAACGTCTTCCAAGTTTTAGAGGCTATAATCATCAGTAAAGCTAAATAAACAGTGATTTTTATCTCCCACATTCATTTAATTAAACGTGGTTCATAGACTGCCATCATTAATACTAAATCACTATTACAACTTCTGTAACATTAAATTAACTTTTGATTCTACATTTTTTCTTTTTTGCCTTATTTGAAAAATCTTGCAGGGGGATTAATTGATATGTTTTAACTAGAGACAAACATCCATATGCAAAGTCTAACAGGAAGTACAATTTCTTTCCCTATGATTCTAAAAAGAGTTGCCATGACAAATAAAATGCAGTTGCAAGAGCCACGCTGGTCTTAAAATGTATGTTGATCTTCTTGCAGCATGCTAATTCTGTGATATTCAAATAACGGAATGCTATGACAAATTCTAGTGCAAATCAAGCCAAATCCCTTAATGTTTAACTATGGATCATTTCATCTGGCTTTCTGTATATCTCTGACCTATTCATTCTGTGTCAGTCACATTATCCTTCATCATTGATCATTGGCAATCATTGATCATCATTAGCCTTCAAGATGGAAACTGTTTTTAAAGTGAAATTCCCCATGTTTGTCTTCTAGTCACTGAGGGATTTTTTGCTAAGTTTATGACTAAGCAAAAAAGTTTCTGGATATGCACTATGCTCTGTTGACAGGCTTATGAATTGCAGTTGTCAGCTTTATCAATCTGATTTTGATAAAGTAGTTAATCTCTTACACTTTCCATTGTAAGGAACATTTGGTAGATCTCAGAGTGTTCTTTTTTTACTTTATCACTAGTTTATAACTTCCTTTGTAATGTACAAGAATTCCACACAATATCCAATCACCTGTTTCAATACTGCCACATGATCATATAATTACCAGTTATCTGCTTATTACTCCATTTCACTATTGTTATCAATTTTTGCCAGAAGCTGGCAGGTGAAGGAAGAGACAGAAGTTTGGCTTTGGATGTTCTTAGCAGTATCTAACACAAATGTACCTCAGTAAGTGACCAACTCTGATCACTCCACTAGCTAGCCTGGACTTTTTCATGGAATCATAGAATCATTTATGTTGGAAAAAACTTCCAGATCATTGAGTCCGACCATTAACCCAGTACTGCCAAGTCCACCACTAAACCATGTCCTTAAAAGCTACATCTACACATCTTTTAAATACTTACAAGGACAGTGATTCCACCACTGCCCTGGTCAGCCTGTTCCAATGCTTGGCAACCCTTTCAGTGAAGAAATTGTTCCTAATCTCGTCTAAACCTTCCCTGGTGCAGTTTGAGGCTTTTACCTCTTGTCCTGTCATCTGGGAGAAAAGACTGATACCCACCTCACTACAATCTTCTTCCAGGTAGCTGTAGAGAGTGATAAGGTCCCCCCTCTTTATGTGCCACCCCAACTTTACTAGTGTTTTTTTCCTGCAGGAATTCCATTTCAAGCAGAGAACATATATCAAAAAGTATATCAAATGTTGGATTATCTAGTGATGATTTTCCATTAAAAAACACTTAAACTCTTTTGGTTAGCAAACTCACAAACCATTTAACATGTGACATACAGATATTTATAAAGATTTTTAAAATCAGATCCTCATCTGATAGAAGTTATTTGCCACACCAAAGTATACATGTATTACATATACACAGCTACCTTTATCAAATAAATCTTTAATTTTGTCAAATAATGAAATCTCAACTATTTGACAAAACATATTTTCCATAATACCACATTCACTAGGTTGAATTACATCCCCTTCTTTTGATTCTCTATTAATGGAAAATCATACTGATTGTTCCATTATCTTGTCTGAGCCTGATATCTGGGTAACTGGCCAATAATGACTACAAATAGTAACAATAAAACCCAACAAAAAAAAAAAAGAAAAAAAAGGAGGAAGAGGACAGTTAAAAGCAAGGGGCTTCCTCCTAAATATGCTGTGCCCACCCAGAACCTCTTCAAAGTTCTGCAGGAGGGTAACGAGGAAACACATACCTTGCAACATGAACAATCGGAGAAAATCACTACTGGTGCTGCCAGGAAAAAGTGACGGCTCATAGTAGTAGGGGACTCTACTTTGAAAGGAACACAGGCACCCATCTGTCAGCCTGACCCAGCCTCAAGGGAGGTGTGTTGACTACCAGGGCATGGATCAGGGATGTTGCAGAGAGGTTGCCTGGTCTAGTAAGTCCCACTGACTGTTACCCACTTCTAGTGATCCATGTGGGTGCTAGTGATATAGATAGCAGTAGCCTGGAGAGCATAAAGAAGGACTACAGCACCCTGGGAGAGGTGGTTAGAGGCTCTGGAGCTCAGAAAGTTTTTTAGTCAAGTCTCCAGGATAAAGGGGAGGATCTTAAAAAGGTTAGGCAGATTTGGCAGGTTAATAAATGGTTAGAATTGTGGTGCCATAGTCAGGGGTTTGGGTATCTAGAACATGGGACTCGGCTTGCAAGGCCAGGTCTACTGGAGGCTGGTGGAGCCGGTCTGGCAGTGAAGGGGTAGAGTAGTTTTTGTAGGAGGCTTGCCAGGCTGGTCAAGAAAGCTTTAAACTAGATATGTTGGGGGAGGGCAGCATCATTCCATCCCAACACACCCAGTCAGTTGCCAGCACCTATAATAAATGCTCGGAGCAATATAGAGAGATTTCAGCTGCTCCAGCCAATGAGCTGGCTTCAATTGGAGCTTGGCTCTGATGCCTCTATACAAACCCCTGTAGTATGGGGAACAAACAAGAGGAATTAGAGATGTGTGGATGTCTACGGGGATATGATATAATAGGTATCACAGAAACAGTGGGATGGTTCCTATGACTGAAGTGTTGCAATGCAAGGTTACAGGCTCCTAAGAAAAGACAGTCCCTGTAGACAGGGAGGGGGAGTTGCTATTTATGTTAGGGATAGGCCGGAGAAGTTAGGAAAGCTAAGGCTGTTAATTTAGAATTAAACTTGCCTAGGGTTTTTAAGGATAACAGGAAGGGATTCTATTGGTACATTGCAAATAAAAGACAGACTAGGGACAACGTAGGCTCCCTCCGGAAGCCATCGGGAGAAGTAGCTACCATGGATTCGGAGAAGGTTGAAGTTCTGAATGACTTCTTTGCCTTGGTCTTCACAGGCAAAGGCTCTGACCACACCACCCAAGTCTTGGAAGGCAGATGCAGGGACTGTGAGAATGAAGACCTTAGGCCCACTGTAGGAGAGGATCTGATCTGAGACCATCTTAAAAACCTGAATGTGCACAAGTCCATTGCACCTGAGGAAATCCATCCACGGGTCCTGAAGGAGCTGGAGAATGAAGTTGCGAAGCCGCTGGCCATCATATTTGAAAAATCGTGACAGTCAGGTGAGGTTCCCGATAACTGGAAAAAGGGAAATATAACCCCCATTTTCAAGAAAGGGAAAATGGATGACTCAGGGAACTACAGACCAGTTAGTCTCACCTCTGTGCCTGGCAAAATCTTGGAGCAGATTCTCATGGAAGGCATGCTAAGGCACGAGGAGATACAACAACGTGCATGGTGACAGCCAGCATGGCTTCACTAATGGGAAATCCTGCCTGACCAATTTGGTGGCCTTCTATGATGGGGCTATGGAACTGACAGACGGGGTAGAGCAGTTGATGTCATCTACCTGGACTTGTGCAAAGCATTCAGCACTGTCCCACGCAACATCCTTGTCTCTAAATTGGAGAGATGGACCACTCAGTGCATAAAGAACAAGCTGGATGGCCACATGAAAAGAGTTGGCTCAATGTCCAGCTGGAGATCAGTAATGAATGTCCCTCATGGATCTGTGCTGGGACCGGTCTTGTTCAACATCTTGTTCAACATCTTTGTCACTGACATAGACAGTGGGATTGAGTGCGCCCTCAGCAAGTTTGCCGATGACATCAAGCTGTGTGGTTCGGTTGATACCCTGGAGGGAAGGAATGCCATCTGGAGGGATCTTGACACGTGTGTGAGATAGGCTGATGCCAACCTTATGAAGTTTAATCATGCCAAGGGCAAGGTCCTACACCTGGGTCAGAGCAATCCCAGGCACAGCTACAGGTTGGGCAGAGAAGAGATTCAGAGCAGCCCTGTGGAGAAGGACTTGACTTGGGGGTGTTGCTCGATGAGAAAATGAACATGAGCAGGCTTCAGTGTGCGTTCGCATCCCAGAAAGCCAACCGTATCCTGGGCTGCATCAAAAAGAGCACGACCAGCAGGTCGAAGGAGGTGATCCTGCCCATCTACTCTCTCGTGAAGTACTCACTTGGAGTATTATGAGCAGTTCTGGTGTCCTCAACATAAAAAGGACATGGAACTGTTGGAACAAGTCCAGAGGAGGGCCACGAGGATGATCAGGGGACTGGAGCACCTCCCATATGAAGACAGGCTGAAAAAGTTGAGGATGTTCAGCCTGGAGGAGAGAAGGCTGCATGGAGACCTCATAGCAGCCTTCCAGTATCTGAAAAGGGACTATAGGGATGCTGGGGAGGAACTCTTCATTAAGGACTGTAGTGACAGGACAAGGGGTAACGGGTTAAATCTTAAACAGGGGAAGTTTAGATTGAATATAAGGAGGAATTTTTTTCCTGTTAAGTTGGTGAGGCACTGGAATGGGCTGCCCAGGGAAGCTGTGAATGCTCCATCCCTCGTGGTGTTCAAGGCGAGGTTGGACAGAGTCTTGGATGACATGGTTTAGTTTGAGGTGTCCCTGCCCATGCAGGGGGATTGGAACTAGATGGTATTAAGCTCCTTTCCAATTCTAAGTACTCTGTGATTCTATGATTCTGTGACTGTTCAGCTTATCCTTTATGAATATTGGTACCACAGTAGCTATCTTTCATAACTGTAGGTTTTCCTAGAATTTAAAGTTTTCTAGAATTGTCTATTTATTTTTTTATTATTTATTTTAGTTACCTACTCAAAGATTCCTGAATGCAATTCATCTTAGTATTCCGATTTCAATTTTTTTTTTACTTCATTAATGGTAATGAGATTCACATGATACAGGCATCTCATTCTCAGTAGTGGTCATGTTGGGCAAATTAAGACTTTTTTTTCATTTATTTGATGGTTTGTTTTGTTTTTTTTTATTTCATGGATTTGAGTTCTATTTCCCACCATCACTGAATAAGGATGATTTGTTATTATGAATATTATTCCAACCCTAACTATTCTATGATTCTGCGGTTCTATGATTATTTTTCTTTATATTTTACTTGGTAGTGAACTGCATGTTTTCTAAATATCAATTTAATTAGTATTTTTCTTTCTATACTTTTTATTGCCATCAATTTCAAGTGAAATCTTCATTTCTATGTTTTTGTGTATGTTCATTCAATGGTAAATAACAAATATTTTGTTGCCCTGTGGAATATTCTGGTTTCTGAATACTTTTGCCAAGTCTTGAAAATGCTTAATTGGGAAATCACATTTTCATGAACAACTTCAGGTCACTATTTTTTCCTTCATCATTGGTCTCTGTTGCTTTTTTTCTGAGGAGAGAAGCTATTTGTATGTGCAATCAGCAAATTATAGTAGACATCCTGATGCTATCAGACCTAGGAAGGGCATGCCGTGTGACTGGCAAGTGTTTCTCCCATATCTGGATAATTTTAGTCAGGGAACAAATTATGATGAGGAAATACAGCTGTAACACTTCAACACATTATATCACATCTAAACTCAGAAACTATAAATGCACAGTTCATTTCTAAAAGCTTTTGTAATTGTCTTTTCCTTCTTTTGAAAGAAGGATGATTTATCTCATGTTTGTTAAATGGAAACACTGCGTAAACATGCAGTTACTAGAACAACAACTGCATCACAAATTTGTACCCTGTTTTACCCCATTAAGGTGCTTATGAACCATCCCTTGTTATAGACTGGGGATTATGATTGTATTTTCAAGTGCCTGAAATGTGTAACTATTCACAGAGTATGCATGAGCCTACACAAGGTCACTGTTTCAGCATACGAAAGAAAATAAGTAAGACTTTCTCCACTCTCCTTCACTGTTTGCTGCAAAGAGAGCTTCCTAGGTAACCACCCTATATTTTCATGCCATTAGTGCCTTGCTATGTTAGAATTCATTACCAGATTTGTGGGGGTTTTGCACAGTGTTTAACTGTTTGTTGCAGTCTTATACCATTTGCTTTAGCTGGTTCAGTGGATTCTCTGTTACAAAGTTTGGTTTTCTGCATGGATCACATGCAACAATCCTTTACTTCTTTCACACCTCCATTGCTGGGCTGTGGGGCTTTCTTTTATCTAAGCCATTCTCATTGTATCCTTCTCCTTGCTGCATGTTGTCTTCTTCATGTTGCTGCTGTTTTTTCACCTCTCACACTTTTCATGAACCTGCACTTCATCACCTAAAGTCATAGTAGTTTATGTAAGAGAAAGAATGGCTAATTGCTGCAGGGAGAAGAAAACTGTTCTAGTAAGAGGAAGGGCTTTAATAGAGGAGGCTATTGTGATCCACTATAAAATATCCTATTTCAGGCACTACAGTTTTAGGATTAGGAAAGAAAGAAAGGTCTTTCTTTTCCTCTGTGAGTCAGTTTTAGATTCAGCCCATCTTCATGGATATCGATCAGGCTCAGCATCCTGCATCTGATGCATGCAGTGGCTCCCCTGGAGTCTAGGAAAGCAAGTGTTTGAAACAACATTGAGAGATCATGAGGTAGGAATCAGAAGTAAACATGGGAACATTAATTTCTTTGGTTTTCTCATCTCACTTAGATATTTTTGGAAGCTGTTATTTTTGAAGATCTGACTTAAGCTGCTAGTTTATATGAGTATAGAGATAAAACCTTAGTCTTCTTATTTCAAAATTAGCTTAGCTTACAGAGTAATAGCTGCAGTAACTCAGCTACTCTAAAGAGCAGTGCTACTCACTCCAGATAAAAGCACATTGATCTGAGAAAATAATCTGGTCCAGAAAGACCTGCCAAATTCTGTTATGCCATTCCCAGGGTCCAACCTTGCTTCTCACATCCTTTACCTTGTACTTCCCCCACACGATGTGATGCTCCATTTCCTCTGACGCACTGTTTCTCTTTTCACAGTCCACCCTCTCATTTTCTAATATTTAGTCTCCCATACTTCTCTGAAGCATTCTTCTCTGTGGGTTTTTGTTTTTTTTTTTATGTGTTTTAATGCCCCAATTGTGTTAATTTGTTGGTGTGCTCAGATTAGAGATCCTCAAAATAGGAGTCCTCTAACAGAGGTGAAATGTAGTAGGCCACAAACAAATGGTACAGCCTTTCAAGAGCCAAGTGTGACCTGACTTCAGCTAGGCACTGAAGGCTGAGAGATACTACACAAACCTTCTCCTGCCTGTCATGAACAGAAACTAACATTCTCGTCAAGTCTCCACCTACACACTCCTTGTGCAAAAGCCAACTCAGATTTATTTTTACTTCCCTGAAAGGTTGGGAAATACACACATAAGATGTAATAGTAATAGTGATAGTCAGCAGTAATAATAAGCAGTATAATGATTTGAAGTGTGGATCAGGTTTGGGCAAACAGAAATACATTGTTAATTTTTTCGATAGTCTTCATGTGGAGAATAAGATCTTGGGATCTGGAATATTATCCATACCTTTTTTCCCTTTCTATAAAAATTCAACAAGCATTTTGATTTTGTTATATTTAGTACAAAGAAGTTCTCAGTCTACACTGCTTTTAAAGGTTAGTATCATCTTTGTCTGCCTAACATCATTAGTCATTTGTCATTAGTCAATTAGTCAATTAACAACCAGTTTCTGAGGGCAGGAATTACTTCTGTATAGGTGATAACCAGGACAATTACCTACCAAGGTTATTTTTTTAAATGAAGTTTTTATAATATGGATTAAATCACTAACAAACTTCCACACAGTATTCTAATGTTGTAAAGTGGTTATCATCATCATGGTAAGCTCCCCCCTAACCGCTTACTTCTGGCTGATATAGATAATGAATTTTTTAACTCTTAATAGAATTACAGTATCTTATATATAAGTATATATAATTGAGGTTCCTCAGTTGTGTCAGCTACATGTTTAAGCGTAAAACTGAGGTCAGAAATGGGTACAATCTTTCCCCACTACTCTTTCTGTTAGTACTGGCACTTGTTCTGGTGTCCTTGCCCATTAACTGTGCAATACTGTGAAATAGAATGAGCCAAGGACTTTATGAATGGAGACAGATTGCGTTCACATGGCTGAACTCTCTTTTTCAAATGTGCTATCCCCCAAAACAAAAGCCTCATCCATGATAAGTACTGGGAAAAATCCCTGTCCCATTCTGTTTTGCAACTGTACTTGAGCACTGGCTGCAAAAAAACAAACTGGCACAGGCCAAAACCACCCTGGTGTGGTAACAATTTTTAGTTTACATCACTGAAGCATAAACACAAGGATTTTCACCAATAGAACCATGGTGTGCTTATTTCGTCTGGGTTAATTTTCTTCATAGTAGCTAGCACGGGGCTATGTTTTGGAATTGTGCTGAAAATAATGATGGTGTTGTTTAACATCTTTGTCGGTGACATGGACAGTGGGATGGAGTGCACCCTCAGCAAGTCTGCTGACAACACTGAGCTCTGTGGTGCAGTGGACGAACAGATGGGATCCAGAGAGACCTTGACAGGCTGAAGAGGTTGGACTGTGTGAACTTGATGAAGTTCAGCAAAACCAAGTGCAAGGTCCTGCCTCTGGGCAGGGGCAATCCCAGGCACAAATACAGGTTGGGCAGAGAATGGACTGTGAGCAGCCCTGTGGAGAAGGACTTGGTAGTGTTGGGTGAGAAGCTCCCCATGACTCAGCTTCAGTGTGTGCTTGAGCACAGAACCCCACCCCATCTGCTGGGCTGCACCCCCAAAGCGTGACCAGGAGTTGAGGGAGGGGAGACCGGCCTCTGCAGTCCAGGTCCATCTATTGCTTAACAACACATGGAGCTGCTGGAGCGAGTACAGAGGAGGCCACGGAGATGCTGTGAGGGCTGGAGCAGCTCTGCTCTGGACCTGGGCTGAGAAAGCTGGGCTGGTTCAGCCTGGAGAAGAGAAGGCTCCTGAAGGGGGGACCTTAGAGCAGCTCCAGTGTCTAAAGGAGCTACAGGAAACCTGGAGAGGGGCTTTGGACAAGAGCCTGTAGGGACAGGACAAGGGGAATGGCTTTAACCTGCTAGAGGGGAGATTGAGATGAGCTCTTAGGCAGAAGCTCTTCTCTGTGAGGGTGCTGAGGCCCTGGCACAGGGTGCCCAGAGAAGCTGTGGCTGCCTCATCCCTGGCAGTGTTCAAGGCCAGGTTGGACACAGGGGCTTGGATCAACCTGCTCTAGTGGAAGGTGTCCCTGCCCGTGGCAGGGAGTTGGAACTGGATGAGCTTTAAGGCCCCTTCCAACCTAAATTATTCTGTGATTCTATCAGTCTATGATTATGATTCTATGAAAACATGATAACATGGCTACAGAACATTAATTGGGAAAAACAGGCATCAAAGAGATTTTGCTGGAAAAATTAGCAAATATCTCATTTGTTACTCAAGTCTCAGTGAAGTGCACTATCATTTGGTATCACAGTTTTTAAAAATTTTCAGGTAATATTAACCAGACCCAGATGAGCCCCTCATCCCTCTTCTTCCTACTCTTAACAGAGGTTGTCATCCTGAGGGTTATACATTTAAATGCACTTTATCAGACAGGTGTTTTTCTTTCTCTCTGTTTAATATGAACATCTCTGAATTCAACCTGCTTGAATACCTTCTGGGTTTTGAAGAGCTCATATATTCTGGTTTTCCTAAGCATCTGAGCTCCAGCAAATCCCATACTTTTGGTCACTTACCCATTTTTCTTAGCCTGCTTTTACATTTCAAGATCCTTTCATATTGCCATGATTTGACATTATGCAATTACTTCATTTGTTTTGCATGCATATTAACCTGCAGGCAGCAGCTTTGCATGTAATAAATGATTCTATCAAAAAGAGACTTGGAAAAAAAAGACTTTTCTGGCAATATTCATTGCCTGTAAAAAAGAATTACACAACAAACAGACATTTATTCCAAATCTAACTGCCTATTCATACAGTCCAACAGACTGTCAGATTAACTGTAATGGTGCCTTCTGGTGACTTTGAATAATACAACAGTCTGTGCCCTCAGATTATTTTTTTTTTTTTTTGCCTATTTTTCTGTCTAAGTGGCTGTTATCTGGTGTCCATATTCAGTTTGAGGAAGTGGGGGGGTTCAGGAGTGGCCTCTGTGAGAAGCTGAGTTTTCTCCCTCCCCAAATCTCTTTTAGTTGTCAATAAATTCAATTAATTATCCCCAGTTAGAGTCTGCTTTGCCTCTGGTGGTAAGAGGTAAGTAACCTCCCTGCCCTTATCTTGACCCATGAGCTCTCTTATTCTATTCCCTCTCCCCAGCATCTACTGAGGAGAAGGATTGAGTGAGCAGCTGGGTGGGCTTGTGGCTGTTTGCCAGGGCTAATCGACCACAGAGGAGTTGAGATACCACACTTGAAAGCAGAATGGATGCCTTTCCCTGATACAGAGATGTAAACTAAATTCAGTTCAGGTTAAATGCAAGTAAACTTTAAGACACCCTGAAACTCAAATCCCCTGACTATCCAAGTGTAAAAGCAAGCAAAGAAGTACATGGTTGCAAGATACATACAGCTGTACGCACTTGAATAATACATAGGCATTTTATATATTATGTTTTTTAAGCACGAGAACTTACCTTTATATAGAAAAAGACATATTTAACTTTGTCATTAAACAATTTATATAAGTCTGTACAGACATAAATAAGGCTATACAGCCCTCTGCTGAATAAGAGGAAAGAATAAAGCAGCCAAGTGAATAACAAATCCAACCAACCCAATTATTCCCTGGATTGTTCCACTGTGAACAACTTGCCCTCTGGTTTCTAATAATTACATTTCATATAATTTGGCAAGTGCCATTTCTTCTTTTACTGAAAGCCAGAGAAAACTAGTGCAATACACCACACAATTCCTGAGAGCAAATAGTTACTAGTACAAGGGAGACCTTATCTTCTGTACATAATCAAAAATATAATACATTATTAGCTTGACAGCATGCAAGTTTCAGAAGAACACAAATGATTTAGGAACAGAAGCTCCAATAGGTTTTAAATGAAATTTCATTTCTAAGTAAAGCTGTGTCTCATTTATCAGTCAAAACATATTTTATCTACCTGTACATTAAGATTAACAGAAACAACTTGTGAATTCAAGACAATTTCAGCTAATTATCTAATTGAAGTTAAAAAAGAGAACAGTTCTTCACAGATATTTCCCAATGGAAAAACAATAATCTTTTTCAACTTTGAATACCATATAATTACTGAACTAACTCATACTGAAAATAAGAAAATTCTCAAAGATTTTTAGGGTACTTCTAATAACTTTCCTAATGTGTATGTTTAGGTTTGTGAACTTGCATTCTCTTTCTGAGGACTGTGGGAAAATCGGTATTTGATTGCAAAAGTTTTTTCTGGATATTTTATTTCTTTTTTATACTTTTTATATGACCCATATATAGTAACACAATCTTAGCTAATGCAAAATGTGGTACAATTTTCTGTTTTGAAGCCTTCTGCACTTTTTCTTCAACTTCTAGTGCATTTGTGAAGACATAATATTAAACCAAAAAATTAAATAGGTTACTTTTTCTCAATTATATGTAAAAATATTCAGTTCAATTAAAAAACAGTCACCACTTCCTGTCTTTTGGAATGAAATACTTGGGAACATTTATTCCAGTAGTGTAAATCAGTGGAGCTCTGCTGATTTCAATAGAACAATGACGATTAGCTGCAAAGAAGACTCTAGCATTTGGTTTTCAAATCCAAGAGTGATAGGCTCTTGTAGGAAAAGATAGTTTCCCTGCCTGCTGCAGATATGGAGTCCTATACATACATAAAACATAAAAACACACACCAGTGTGCCAACAGGTTTTTAATTATTTATCGCACTCAGAGCATAGAGTGTGATAACATTCCTGAGGTCGCTTTTTTGTTTGTTATAGCAGGTTCCCTTAATGAATGTTCAGCATTTGTTTGCTAAGCATGAATGTAAAATGGAGCAAAATAAGATCCTTGTCAAGGACCATTTAAATGGTAATACCAGTGTTGCAAAAGGTGATAGTCTGTATCTCTTGTAAATGATTCATTCCCACTTTCTCTGCATAGCCTACTTGCAAAGCTGACTGATTTAGCACCTGCTGTTTTAGACTCAGATTTTTATGTCTGTATATACAGATGTCTCTATATTATCAGAAATGCACACATTAAAGTTGTGCTTCCATCAGGATGTGCATGCAGGGAGGAGTCTTTTATAATTTAGGAACTCTGTGGAGTTTTGCTTCCTCCCCCTCAGAGAAGACGACTTCAATAATTCTATTTTTATTTGTATTTATGGTATAGACCCAAGAGTTTTCAAAGCCCAGATATCTTGAGTGTGACACTCAGAAAATACAGGGAAGTGAGTTCTGTTTGACACTGAATGCCTGTGCCAACATACAAAATTACAGATCTCTCCTGGAAATTAGATACATAAAATATTCTTGGTCAATACAGAAACAAAATAAGATCCAAAATTCATGTGTGTTTCTTGCCTACATAGGCTATAAAAGTACATCTACGAAAGAGTTAATACTTTAGCTACATTATACGTGTCTAAATATAAAAATGACCTTATTAAAGTCATGTTTGGTTGAAGTCCCAGAGTACCCAAGGGTATAACTCAATGGATACTCATTTGGCAATCACTTTTCCAATGCCCCTCAGCCATCAGTCCCTTAACTATTCACGGTTGTGCACAGATGTACCAACTGCAATGTTTGTTGGACAGTTTATATTAACTGGATGTTTGAATTTATCAGATATAATTTTTTTCTTGTAGGGGCCTGGGATGTGAAATAATCCTGTTTAAGTAGTGGTTGTCACTTAAACAAGAGTATCATGAAACTACATCCTGACTAACTACTAGCAGAGCTTTTCAGTCACCTCTTCTACTATCTCTTTGCTATTGCTGTTAGCCTTTTCAAGTCTGCTAGCTATTTAAGCATCAGAACTCCCAACCAGAAGTTTTTAAAGAAAACTTTTTCACAAGGAGGGGTAAAAGTTTTCACAGCACAGTATAATATGATGATAAGAGGAAAAGTTCTCAAACCCAGGATGAAACTTTCATTGTACTGAGAGACGGGCCCATCTACACAGGATAATTTTTTATTTTGGACATAGGATATTTGTATTCTCAAAGTTCCATTTCAGGTTAAAGCTGATTCTCAGTTCAGTTACCACTTTATTCCCTTGACTTTACCACTGAGCTTTCTTTGCTGTCTGCTGTTATCCTTTTACCCCTTGCACTTCCTAAGTTCCCCTTCAGTGAATACTGGGACTACTTAAGCTCTGTATTTCAAAGCCAGTGTCAAACTCACAGATGGCTCAAGTACAGACAAGGTGAAAGAATCCTCTATCTAATCATTGATGGCTTGACTTCGCGAACAAAGATTTGGGAAGGGCTTTACCCACGCTTACCACAGGCTCGCTGATGACTGAAAAGGCCAATGTGGGATAGGCAAATCCAGTTGCAAAAAGCACAGCTGCATGCAGGGTTGGGTCTGCGGCTTCCAGTGCACCTTACCGCCTGCTGTTTCGTTACTCACCTGTCCCTACAGAGCTTTGCAAGTGTGAATAAACCCTTCAGGCCTGCGCAGTGGATTTTTTAGGTGAGGCACAGCATGGGAAGAACTGGCCCCACCCTTTACACCTGAGGTTTATCTGCCAGGGCCTAGGGAGCTTGGACTGTGACAGCTAAATCCTCAGGTTGTAGGTTTGGTTAGAGTATCCTTCTCTTAGATGGATGGCCTTACAAAGCTAGATGAGCTCCATCTGTCCGGATTTGAAGTTAGAGATGTCCTTCTCCTAGGATGGTTGCCCGAAAGCTAGTGAGCCCATACTGCCCAGGGGCGCACTTTGTCTGACCCTTCTGTTGAGACCTGTCTGACATGGGAGACCCTACTGGAGGTGTATGCCACCACCAGCATAGCTCTCAACTTCACAAGGGCACGCTTTCCCCGTGACAAGGGTGTGTCCGTGAAAGCGAATCTAATCATTAGGTGACAAGCATCACTATGATGTATTGTCTATAGTAGTTATTCCCCATTAGCTCTGTTTTCAAGTTAAGTCTACTCCTACATTCAGCTTTCTGTCTGGAGGTTAATCTTCAAGAAGAATGTTCTCATATTCTGTTTGAATGCTGAAAAAAGTCCAGAATTACCTCTTTCTCCTCTCTCTTGTTGAGGATGTTCAGGTATTGACTATTAGTATGAAATGAAAATCTCAGCTGTAGTAGGTCTTGCAGTGATATACAGGACTGCCATTCAAAGCACAAGAGGAAGAGCACAATGTTTTTTCACATGTTGCTGTGCTAATATTGCTTCTGGACAGTATTGGTGGTAGTGTACTCTGGCTGGCAACATAGTTCAAGTGGAGTGGAAAGAGATGTTGACCCCATGAAGCACAAGAAAATTAGTGAGTGACTGCCACCTTTCTTTTCCAAGAGGTGTGCCTGGAAAATCTCTGGATCTACCAAGATTGTGCTGTAGCTATAATTCCTTTTCATTTTCATGGAGTAACTGCATGGAATATATGCTTTTTCACTTTTCCACGACATGACCAGCAATGCATGTAACAGAAGTTCCCACATTCCCCTCTCTTACCACATTTCAGAGTTACGGCTCTATTCCTATTCCTACTTTGTGGCTTTAAATTTGGAAATGAATGAACTGTACATATTTTGAGCATCCTTTTCCTTTCTGTTTTTACGCAGCCTTTCACTTGACTGTGAAGTTTGCTTTACCATTTTTGCTTTATACACTTCAAGCAGAGAAGGAACAGATCTTAATTGATTACCTAGTTCATAATTTCTCTACACAGGCAAGATTATCAGTATATGTGTTATTCCTCTTTTTTTTTTTTTTTTTGTTTACTCTATTTTCAGAGGTTTCACTGACTCCTATGCAATCTCTGCCAAGGTTTCAAAAATATTACCTTATTATTATCTCTGATACAATGAATTAATAATTTCTTTCATTTTTTGCAACACTCCCTACGTACTTGAAGGTTGTTATCAGCTCTTTCTGGTGTTACTGTTCCAGCAAAACAACTGCAAGCTGTTCAGTCTTTCCTCCTAGCAAGTGTTTTCTAAAATTGTGCTTGTTTTCCTCGTGACTCCCTTCAGCTGTTCGACATTTCTTTTGAAATTCAGTGTCCCAAACTGGATGTGCTTGCCCTTCTTAATTTCTCTTTTGTTCCTAGTCTTTGATACCTCCACACAAGCAATGATATTGAGGTAACTAACCCTGATGGGGCTGAAGCTGTAAAGCAGTGTTTAAAGGTGGTCTGTTCTATGATCTTTGCAACAGAAAAGACTGCTCATACAATTTTGAAATTTTATGGTCCTTTACAGTGGTAAAGGATGACTTGTGGTTCAGATTTGCAGTTACTTGAGTGATAAGGTCCTAAGATAGTTCTCTCTTCTATGAATATAACATTTCTTCTTATTTTAGCAAATTGTAAGATCTTTTCTAAGTATCTTGGAGTTTAAAACAGTGTTCTGATAGTTCTACATACTCAAGTTTTAATCAAGCCAGAGTGAAGAAGCAAGCATTCAATTCTAGGGCAAACCTTGGAAATGTTGTTTAAAAGAAAAGCTGGGGCTTTTTGTAAGTTTGTCTCAGATATTCAATATACTGAACAGAATGATATTCCCCAAAGTAAATTTCTGGCTAAGAGTCACTCAGTTTCAATTTTACTTTTCTGGCATAAGGGGACCTGGTTTTGACATTTATTATTGCTGTATGCTCACAGGTGATAATTTCAATATCTACTTCTATTATAAATGCTAGAAGAATGACTTATTTGGGTGACTGCTTCTGGGTAGTGAGTGTGTCTGTTATGAGAATATATTAGGAGTACTGCAGGTAGTTCTGCAGAAACTCAGCATATTGCTATGGAAGTGTGCCAGGTGAGCAGGAGTATCGGAGAAGAAAGGATCTGGCAGAAATAAAAGGATCTTCAGGCTCAGGCAGAGGAAGAACCAGTGATAGGAAAAGGGAAAAGAGGGGAAGTGTGACAATGAGCACTAAATAATTTTAGGGGCCTTAATACGAATCTGTTATGATATGCATGATCCCCAGTGGTTTTGACTCTTAAACCATGAGTTTGGGAATTCCTCCTTCTTTCAAGGATCTAATTCCCCTAATTTCACTATTCCTCCATGATACAAAATTCCAATTGGCTTTGAGGCATCTTTCACCTCTGAAAGGGGTCTGAGCCCTCTTGTTTCTCTTGTTTTCTCAATATACTTTCTCCCCAGTAAAGCAGAAAACTCACTACCCTGTAGTGAAACTCCACCCACCAAGGATCCCACAGTCAGGCCAGGGCAGCATGAAGACGGCACATGCAAGGTGCGCATCATAGGAACAGAAGCGCTGATGCTTCTGAGGCAACAGTGATAGAACCAGTTCAAGTGACTGAAGCAGTTCAAACATTTAAAAGCTGCTGCTTCAGACTAAATTCATCTCCATGCCTTTTTCTCATTCAGCTGGGAACGTTTCATGGAGACAAATTGGCCACTTCACACTTCTGTGAATCTCCTAAACTACAGATGGATGTGGAGAGCCCTTTGCTTTCATCCTTCCTGTTAAAAGTCCTTTTTTCAATACTGGCAATGTCACTATGGCAAAAGCAATGTTTTTTGATTAATTTTATATAGTAGTACACTGGAGAACTAGACTTCCTATAGGTAGGCTGAAGAATTTCTGACTTCTGGAAACCTTTGGAGGTATTATATGTCTGGACACTTGACGGGATTATCTCAAATCTTGTTTCCTTTGGTAGTAATACACGAAGTGTTAATTTAAAATAAAGGTTCCTGAAGCAAAGTCCTCTCAAGAGTGAAAGATATATAATCTATAAGATATCCATATCTATTTTCTATACATTTGTACATATGAAGATATGTATATATGTGAATATACATGCTATGGGATTTTAATATTTGTGTCTGTGTTTATATAAAATAGTTAATAAATTTTGCTTAATAAATTTTACTCTGTTTAACAGCCCAGTAACTCTGTCTACCTCCTTCCCAATGCTCCTCAGTTTATACAATCCTTCAGAGAGACAATTGGAACCACATTTTAAAAACTATTTTGGATAATGACTTATTATTATTTTGGGTGAGGAGAAGAAGAAAACCTATTCAGTCAGGTCTGATGTGATCCAGGTAGTTTAATTAGACATGTGATTTGGCCTTTACTGCATGCAGGCAGCGCATATTTCAGCACTACATATTGCACACATCTTTGAGGAAAAAGAAATAACATTATCAGCCAAAAACTATTGGTGCCTTGTTAAAATCTGCTCTGCATTTTATTTTTGGAAAAATAGTAAATGGAGAGAAAAGTAGAATTAAGGAAAAAAAAAAAAAATTTCTTCAGAAGATTGGTTTGAAAAGGTGGAAGAGAGGCATTTAAGGCTACACTATAGAATTTGTGGTTTACAGGAATGTCACTAAGTAGAAATGAATGTGAAAGGAGAGAGGACTGTAAAGGGGCTAAGTGGACAAAAGTAGAACATGTAAGCCTCGTTAGCCACAGAAGAGAGATGGTAGATGTCATGGATCACAGAAAGTCAGGGAAGTTTCCCAGCTCCACTTCCCTTCCATTCTTTGGGATCTTCAGCAATGTAAGTATGAAGCACAGCTAGATGGCGAGACTATCGAAATTCACAGGGGAGTTTCAAAACTTAAAACAGCTCTTCACAGCTGTGAACTTTCAAAACTCTCCACGTAATGGAGAGCAAGAGCTTGGGCCAAGGCTACATCCCAAGAAATATAACTGTTGAGTGTGCAGGTACAGAAAGTATTGTTTTCATGAACTCAAAAAACAAAATGGAAAGGTTTTGGTGAACAAATCAAGAGCAGAGAAAAAAAACCACCTTAAGTACACTTAATTTACATCTGCTGTGTCACACAGCTCAGGGTAAAAAGCCAGCCCTAGAGACATAAAAGCTGGTTGGCTTGGAACTTTACTTATGTCCTAATAGCATAAGGAGATGGTTTTAATTATTTAGAGCAGTCGAGCTCCTCTAAATAATTAATAAATTATTATCTGACCCAATCTGACCCAGAACGATTATTAAACAAAATAATGCTTCCAATAAAGTATGTTGTGGTAATTACATACATAATTTTATAACAGGCTACTTCTGGGAAGTGCATTTTCCAACTCAAAGCATTTAGCAGGATTCAGAAAATAACCTACTTGGTTTAGAAAAAAATATTTAATCAAAACCTCTGTATGTGGAAGCAGCATAAGGACACATTCAGATTTTAATTCACTGCTAAAAAAAAAAAGTAAGTTTTATTCAGGGAATGTTACATAAGGGATCCAATAGCTTATTCATACTGCCACAGGAAACAGCACAATAGCAGATCATTCATTAATGGTATCCTGTAGGAAAGAGCCTAAAATTCTACTAACTTGTTGACTAAGAGGATTTGGCTTTTTGTAATGTGTTCAACATTCTTTGATACATTCATTAAAAATGGCATAAGCTATAAAATGTGCACAATATGGGAAATTCAGTTCTACACCTTTAATACAAAAGAAGTAACAAAATCTACATTTCCCAGTGTCATTTCTCCATCCTTCATCCGTGGTCACGCATAACCTTTTTCTTTCTCTCTCTTCAGCCCAGAAATACCAGCACTTTTGTCCCTATATCTACTTTTAAGCTGTTTCTGTAAGATAACCCTTCCTTGTTCTTTCTAGTCTCCACACACATACATGACAAAGAGCAGTGTGAAGCACAGGATTGCTCAGTTAGAAAGATATCTTATGTTTCAAAGAAATAGCATTATTTGGTAGTTATGAATTTAGGTTATGCAGTTTTTTGTCACTAAATATTGAAGAAAATTATGTTTTCGCAAACTTTCATCTGTCTGCCATAATTTCTTTAACTTCTTTCCGGAATCAATTCATCTTTAACATCTTGAAGGCACCCACTTATCAATTTTCCTGGACAACACCCTCATTTGTCACAGCACTGCTTACCACCAAAATTACCAGACTGCATCTTTTTGTCTTGACTGAGGTCTGACCTTTTCCTTTCTCTCTTCCTCCTGTGAGTCATTAGAATATGAGACAAATCTTCTGGTTTATACTCTATACAGAGACCTCAGTTTTTCAGTAGCTACTCAATGCACAGTGACACTGAGAATTGTCTCCCTTCTACAGGGAGAAGAACCCCGCTGCTCATGTAAATGGCATCATATAGATGGCCCCTTTAGATCTTGTGATTTTATTTCTGAGAGATGTTGCAAGGGTAACTTCATCTTCTGTCTCCATTACCTGATAGGAGTGGAAAACAGCACTCAAGCTGAGAATTGTTATTTCATTTATATTTCCTTTGAAAAAGCAGAACAACAGTAAATCCAAGAAATTTGGTTTCAAGAGGAACAGTACACATTTCAAGTCAGACTATAATATTTTTTCTTAGCTCTGACTGCATGTCAGTGCCAGTCTGTGAGTCATGATTCCTTACCTGTTTCCATCTTGTTTACTGGTGGAAATAATCCTATGCTGCTCCTTGTTTCCTCTGTACTCATACCATAAGAAATCAGTCTGTGCCTTTACTTTCTATCTGCTTGTCTAAAAAGCAAAGTTATATAAATAACAGCTTCCCAGAGCTTGACCTATGAGACAGTGTTAAGGGAGATTGAGAAGGATGATTAGTAAAACCAGCATAGTATGTTCCAAAGTGTATGAGAGAGAAGAAATACACACATCTAAGCCTTTCCCCTGAATTTTGACTATTCTTAATACCCACTTCAAATCCTTGTCTAAAATCTCAGGATAATTCTTGTGTGATGAAAATTCTTATATGATGAGTGTTTCTGAATAATTCAGACTCATTATGGCTAGAATCTAAACTGTCCTTGAAAGACAGAGTATTTTTATGAAGAACTTCTCAGGTCCTTGGCTGGATGCAAGGTGCCCACCAAGCCTCAGCAGGACAGGGAGAGAAGAAAATAAGACGAAAAAGACCTCATGAGTCAAGATAAAAGCAGTTTAATAAAGCAAAAGCAAAGGCTGTGCAGAAGCAAAGCAAAGTAGATTTATTCTCATCAGCAGGCAGTGTCCAGCCACTTCCCAGGAAGTAGAGCGTCAGCATGCATGGTGGTTCCTCTAGAAGAAAAATGACATAATAATGAATGATCCCTCCCCTCCACGGCCCTTCTTTCTTTTAGTTTATATTGCTAAGCAAATGTCCTATGGTATGGAATATCCCTTTGGTCACTTTGAGTCCTGGCTCTGTCTCCTCCCAAGGTCTTGCCCACCCCTCAGCCTACTGGTGGGGGGAATACATTGGAGAGGCAATTGTGATGCACTGCTCTGTAATAGTTAAAACAGAAGAGTGTTATAAAGATCTTTCTAGCTACCAGTACAAAGCACCACACTATAAGGGCTGCTATGGTGAAAATCAACTCCATCTCAGCCATACCCAATACAACTTCTTAGCGTTTGTAGAAAAAACAAATCATCTGTTATCTTGGTTCTAACGGTTTCTTTACTTGTGGTCCATTAATCCTTGAGGTCTTTTTCTGAGAGCTGCTCAAGACAGCAAGAACAGCCAACTTCTTGTCAAAAAGCTATTCACTGTCAAGGGGTTTGAGCCTCCCAAAGGATATATTGAGGAGTGACAAACCCTTATAATTTGCTAACAACTTTGGTATTTTTTTTTCACAGTATTCACTGGTGAGACGCAATGTAACCCTGTGAATCATAGGGAATTCACATAAGATGCAAGTGCCTAATTTAAGATATTCTCTTAGGCTTCAGCAAATAAGGAATGCCCTTGCCACTTAAAAATATTTGTTACTTAGTTCATAGTATTTGGCAGGTTTCACTTAGAATTTCACATTTGGCATTTACCAGAACAGCTTTCTACTTCAATTTCCTGACTGTGAGACTTGAATACCAATACATAGTTCAAATTTTAGCATTCAAAAGACAAAGTATACATAAAAAGAGAAGTATTTAGGAATAATTTTCTGATTACATTAAGAAAACAGCTGACCAGCCATACCCCTGTGCAACATCTGTTTCATGCATACACATATAAACTTAGCAGGACTTATAAAATGACAGACAGCTGCAAAAGGCTGTTTATAAACCAAAACCTGAATTCATACATTGCAAGGAATCAATCAGTGAAGCACTGCTTCAGTTCCAAAGGAGACTCTGAATAACGGCTAGGCTATGAAATTATTCCTGCCACCAGATGCTGTTTGTCTGCTTATGTGCTCTAATTGCTATCAATAATTAAACACAGGTCTCTGATTCATATGCACAGAAGCAGAGATTCTTAAATTAAATGTTTTAAAGTCATTATAGTAGATTTTATATGTTCAGCTAAACACTGCACTCAGGCTGATTACGATTAAATATACTGATACTAAATTACATATTGATTCCATAAATATCAGTGGATACCCAGAGCAAATAAGAAAACTCCTGGTAAATAGAAGGAACATTTTCATTTCAGATGACTAACAGAAAACAGATTATATTTATTTTATAAGTTATTTATAGTAGTGGTTTAAACCCTGGCCAGACAGCTTGTTCACTCACTCCCAGTAAGTGGTGCCGGGCTGAGAGCAATCGAGGCCCCCCCCCGGGCTCTACCCTTCCCCTCTCCCGGAGGAATGGGGAGGAGGATCAAAAGATTGCAACTCCCACAGGTTGAGACAAGAACAGTCCAGCAAACAACGTACAACACAAATCACCACCAACGGCAACAATGATAAGAGAAAATAACAAGGGAAGAGAATGCAATACCACCCGCCAAGAAACGAGTCCCACCTGGAAGGCCGTGTCCTTCCGGGTAACTCCAGAGTTACCCCCAACCCCAGGCATGACGTGCTGTAGTATGGAATACCTCCTTGGCTAGCCTGGGTCAGGTTCCCCATCTCTGCTTCCTCACGGCTTCCCCTCCTCCCTGGCAGAGCATGAGCCTCACAAAGTCCTTGGTCAGGGTAAACTTAGCACACTTAGCAACAACTGAAAACATCGGTATCACCAGCACTGTTCCCAGGCTGGAAGTCAAAACACAGCACTGCACCAGCTACCATGAAGGAGAAACATGACTGCTACTGCTGAACCCAGGACATTGTCCACCCCTTATTCCATACCATTCACGTCATGCTCAGATCCCACATTTTCAATACACCATCGCTCTCCCACATATATGCATCCATATACACACAGACCAAGAGAAAGAGATCATTTTCTTAGTGCATGGACCAATCCCTATAATGCTGCCGAATCCATTCTGTCCATGATGTCAGGTTCCATCTCTTGTAACAATCTTTCAGGGCAGGAAAGGCTGTGTGCCGTATTGGATCGTTGCCTGCTGATGCTGGTCGTTCCTTTACTGCGGAACTCATCCAGTTCTGTCAAAGTTCATTCTCTGTTGGGATGATGGTTGGAGGGAAGTCAGGGCCAGTCGCTGGTGACCTGGAGACATCTAGTTGATGGGCTATAAAAGTATTACACAGCAGGCAACAGCATACAATTAAGTTCATTGGCTGTTTTCCCCTAAAATCAAATCCCCTTGAGGTATACATCGGACTTCCCCATCTTCCCGCATTACCCACCAAGTATATCCGGGTCCCTGAGGAAAAGCAATCCCGCGAGTGGGTTTGCCTTTACCTGAAGCAGGAATAACCCAGACTGTCTTCCCCAGCAAATTCTTCATCTGCACCACGGGAACTTTGTCCCCCTCTACAATATGTAAAAGTTCTGACTGGGCTGGGCCAGCCCTGTTGGCAGATCCTCTGGTGTTGCCCAACCAGGCGGCCTTTGGTAAATGTGTATCCCAATGCTTGAAAGTTCCCCCATCCATTGCTCTCAGTGTAGTTTTTAACAGCCCATTGTACCGTTCGATTTTCCCAGAGTCTGGTGCATGGTAGGGGATGTGATATACCCCTTCAATGCCATGCTCTTTGGCCCAAATATCTATAAGGTTATTCCGGAAATGAGTCCCATTGTCTGACTCAATTCTCTCTGGGGTGCCGTGTCGCCACAAAATCTGTTTCTCAAGGCCCAGGATAGTGTTCCGGGCAGTGGCGTCTGGCACAGCATATGTTTCCAGCCACCCAGCGGTTGCTTCCACCATGGTAAGCACATGGTGCTTGCCTTGGCAGGTTGGTGGCAGTGTGATATAATCAATCTGCCAGGCCTCCCCATATTTATACTTCAACCATCGTCCTCCATACCAAAGAGGCTTTTACCACTTCGCTTCTTTAATTGCAGCACATGCTTCACACTCATGAATAACCTGGACAATAGTGTCCATTGTTAAGCCCACCCCTCGATAACGAGCCCATGTGTATGTTGCATCTCTGTCCTGATGGCCTGAAGTGTCATGGGCCCACCAGGCCAAAAATAATTCACCTTTATGTTGCCAGTCTAAGTCCATCTGAGCCACTTCAATCTTAGCCGCTTTATCCACTTGTTGGTTGTTCTGGTGTTCCTCAGTGGCCCGACTCTTGGGTACATGGGCATCTACATGACGTACCTTCACCACCAGGTTCTGCACCCGGGCAGCAATATCTTTCCACAGTGCAGCAGCCCAGATGGGTTTACCTCTGCGTTGCCAGTTGCTCTGCTTCCATTGCTTCAACCACCCCCACAGGGCATTTGCCACCACCCATGAGTCAGTATAAAGTACTGGCCACCTTTCTCGTTCAGCAATGTTCAGGGCCAGCTGGATAACTTTCATCTAGGCAAACTGACTCGATTCACCCTCTCCTTCAGTAGTTTCTGCAACTTGTCGTCCAGGACTCCATACAGCTGCCTTCCATCTCCGATGCTTTCCCACAATACGGCAAGAGCCATCAGTAAACAAGGCATACTGCTTTTCACTTTCTGACAGTTTATTATATGGTGGGGCCTCTTCAGCAAGCACCACCTCCTCCTCTGGTGACATTCCGAAATCTTTGCCCTCTGGCCAGTCCATGATGACTTCTAGAATTCCTGGACCACTGGGATTTCCTGTTCAAGTTCGTTGTGTAATTAGTGCAGCCCACTTACTCCATGTAGCATCAGTTGCATGATGTGTAGAGGAGACCCTGCCTTTGAACATCCAGCCCAGCACAGGCAACCGGGGTGCCAGGAGGAGCTGTGTTTCAGTGCCAATCGCTTCCGAAGCAGCTCGAACCCCTTCACAGGCTGCCAGTATCTCTTTCTCAGTTGGGGTATAGCTGGCCTCAGATCCTTTGTATCCCCAACTCCAAAAGCCGAGGGGTCAACCTCGAGACTCCCCTGGAGCTTTCTGCCAGAGGCTCCAGGTAGGACCGTTCTCCCCAGCTGCAGTGTACAGTACATTTTTTACATCTGGTCCGGTCCGGACTGGTCCAAGGGCTACTGCATGAACTATCTCGCGTTTAATTTGCTCAAAGGCTTGTTGTTGCTCAGGGCCCCATTTAAAATCATTCTTCTTCTGGGTCACATGATAGAGAGGGCTTACAATCGAACTGTAATTTGGGATGTGCATTCTCCAGAACCCCACTGCACCCAAGAAAGCTTGCGTTTCTTTCTTATTAGTTGGTGGAGACATTGCTGTTATCTTGTTGATCACACCTGTGGGGATCTGGCAACATCCATCTTGCCATTTTATTCCCAAAAATTGAATCTCCTGTGCAGATCCCTTGACCTTACTCCGTTTTATGGCAAAACTGTCTTTCAGCAGGATTTGGATTATTTTCCTCCCTTTCTCAAAGACTTCTTCCGCTGTATCGCCCCACACAATAATGTCATCAATGTATTGCAGGTGTTCTGGAGCTTGCCCCTGTTCCAGTGCAGTCTGGATCAGTCCATGGCAAATGGTAGGGCTGTGTTTCCACCCCTGGGGCAGTCGGTTCCAAGTGAACTGGACACCCCTCCAAGTAAAAGCAAACTGTGGCCTGCACTCTGCTGCCAAAGGAATTGAGAAAAATGCATTGGCAATATCAATCGTGGCATACCACTTGGCTGCCTTTGACTCTAGTTCATACTGAAGTTCTAGCATGTCCGGTACGGCAGCACTCAATGGTGGTGTGACTTCATTCAGGCCACTATACTGTTAGTCTCCATTCTCCATTAGACTTTCACACTGGCTATATGGGGCTAATAAAGGGCGAGCGGGCCCTGCTGATCACCCCCTGACTCTCCAGTCTTATGGATCAGCTGATGGATGGGAATCAGGGAGTCTCGGTTGGTGCAATATTGCCGCCGGTGCACTGTTGTGGTCGCAATTGGCTCTTGTTGTTCTTCAACTTTCAGCAACCCCACAGCAGAGGGATCTTCTGAGAGACCAGGCAAGGTGGACAGCTGCTCAATTTCCTCAGTCTCCAAAGCAGCAATACCAAAAGCCCATCGGTACCCTTTTGGGTCTTTGAAGTACCCTCTCTTGAGGTAGTCTATGCTGAGGATGCATGGAGCCTCTGGACCAGTCACAATAGGGTGCTTTTGCCATTCCCTCCCAGTCAGGCTGATTTCAGCCTCCTGCACAGTCAACTCTTGGGATCCTCCTGTTACTCCAGAAATATAGATGGGTTCCACCCCTTGACAGCTTGATGGCATCAGGGTACACTGTGCACCGGTATCTACTAGAGCCTTATACTTCTGTGGGACTGATGTGCCAGGCCATCTGATCCACACAGTCCAGTAAATCCGATTGTCCCCTACCTCCACCTGGCTGGAGGCAGGGCCCTTCTAATGGTCATCACAGCGTTAGACACTTAAGTTGTGGTAAAAGGGATTATTCTTCGTTATCACAGGAGCTGGAGTAAAATCAGCTCTTCCATTCCATCTGGGAAACTGCTCACCAGAGACTGAAGCCATAGCTCTCATGGGATGATCAGTCTTGGCCCTTGCTCCCCTCTTCAGTTCACTCACCCGTTCCTCCAATGCTGAAGAAGATTTTCCATCCCACTTTGTCGTGTCTTCTCTGTGATCCCGCAGGTAAAACCATAGGGTACCCTGTGGCATATACCTCCTGCATCTCCTCTCTTGAACAATAGGACACCTTTTGTTAATAGCTGAGACTTGTGGTGGTATACGTGAGGAGCTGGATAAATCAGATAGATCGTCCCTCAATTGTTTGAGGTCCTGGGACAGTTTTTCCACAGCTGAGATGATGGAAGGGGTGAGATTGTCTTCGAACTCTCGGAGTTTATGAACCATTTCATCCACTGTTAGTGGTACTATGTCATTCCAGGTTGCTGTTGCCAATGAATGGGCATATGATGACGGTGCATTCTGTGTAAGTTTTCGCCACATGGGTCATGTGCATTCAACTTCATCTGGGTCTATGGTTATATCCCTGTTGTACAGCTTGATGTGACAGATCATCTCTATGATGGCTGATTCCCTCAGAGACTGGATGCCTTTGTCTATAGTAGTCCACTTGGCCAAACGACTCATAACATCGTCCTTGTATGGTAATCTTTCTTTCACAGCTGCCAAGAGCCACCTCCAAAGACTGAGGGACTTTTTCTCTCTTGCAATTGCTTTGTCAATTCCCCCTTCTCTAGCAAGTGATCCCAGCTGCTTGGCTTCTGTACCTTCTAGTTCGTGACCATCGGCCCCATTGTCCCAGCATCGGAGTAACCAGGTGATGATGTGCTCCCCTGGTCGACGGGTAAAATCTTTTCATATATTCCGTAGCTCAGTTGAGGTCCGAGGTCGAGAAGTTACCTCTTCTTCTTCTTCTTCGTCATGTGATGATGACTCCTGATCAGATTCTGGACCGGGTGGTGAATTCATTGTTTCTTCATCTTGCTTCACCCTTCTTGCCTCTTTTTTGATTTTTCTCTTGTGTACAGGGGCAACCGATATTGGTACGAATTGGTCCTCTGGTTTGGCTGCAGTGATTATCACTGTGGTTTGAGTAGCGACTGTACTTGTTGCTGGGGGTGGTGTAGCTACTGTGCTTGGAGCTGGGGTAGCTGCGCTGTCTGCTGCAGTCAAAGTCTGAGCAGCTGCTGTACTTGCCACTGGGATAGTTGTGCTGTTCATTGCAGCCAAAGTTTGAGTAGCAACTGTACTTGTCTCTGGGCGTGGTGCAGCTGCTGTGCTTGGAGCTGGAGTAGCTGCGCTGACTGTTGCTTTGCCCTCAGATCCACCGACATTCTTTTCCTTTTGAAGGTGCTGGATAGTGTTGAACAAGGCCCTGTAAGCATAGAGCAAGCCCCAGCACGTTGCCGTGATTTGTCCATCTCTGATATGGCCAGAATGACCACACACCTCATTTAAGTGTTTTACTAATTCTTCTGGATTTTGCAGTTGTTCGGTAGTGAAATTCCAAAGTACTGGAGGGGCCCACTGACCTAGATACTTGCCCATACTATCCCGCACACCCTGCCACTCATGACTGTCCAGCCTCAGGGAAAATCTCTCGGTCCTCCTACATCATCGTTTGACCCCAGACAAGACCCAAACCTGACTATGCTTAACTCTTGAAATCGGTAGTGGGCAAAACACACTCTGTATGCGTGCTAGCATGGTGATTCCCATCACGATCAGCAAATAAGTCTTAACAGCATTAAAAGGCCATTCAAAGACTTCAAAACTCTCAAATGTAAATGGTCTGGGGGGAGGACTGGGAGGGTAAAAGGATGTCTCTTTCACAGGTTGAGCACCTGAGAAGGAGAAAAAAGATGTGTAATTGCTAAGCACTTCTATTATATGCCTCTCAAAGTATAAAGGTGGTGACCACACTGGGAACATAAGCCAGATCAGTTTCATGATCGATGATTTTATTGTATTACAAGTCATTACCATAAAGTACAATGAGACAAAAACCTTAGCCCCCAAGCCCCACACTTGAAAAACACTAATATAGCAAATACCGGATGGAAGCAAGTTATGATATACTGAAACTGTGAGATCAAGAGAAACAACTTTGAGAGCCAATAAATCAGCATTGTGACAAGTGACTATTAATCCAGACAGATCTGTTGTTAGCTCAACTCCTCCTGCCCCACATTGGGCGCCAAAAGAACTGCTGTGGTTTAAACCCTGGCCAGACAGCTTGTTCACTCACTCCCAGTGAGTGGTGCTGGCCTGAGAGCAATCAAGGCCCCCCCCGCCCCGAGGCTCTCCCCTTCCCCGCTCCCATGACGGATGGGGAGGAGGATCGAAAGAGTGCAACTCCTACGGCTTGAGACAAGAACAGTCCAGCAACCAATGTACAACACAAATCACCACCAACGGCAACAATGATAAGAGAAAATAACAAGGGAAGAGAATACAATACCACCCGCCAAGAAACGAGTCCCACCCGGAAGCCTGTGTCCTTCTGGGTAACTCCCAGTTACCCCCCACCCTGGGCATGATGTGCTCTCGTATGGAATACCTCTTCGGCTAGCCTGGGTCAGGTGCCCCATCTCTGTTTCCTCACGGCTTCCCCTCCTCCCTGGCAGAGCATGAGCCTCACAAAGTCCTTGGTCATGGTAAACATCACTTAGCAACAACCGAAAACATTGGCTTCACCAACATTGTTCCCTGGCTGGAAGTCAAAACACAGCACTGCACCAGCTACCACAAAGGAGAAAAATGACTGCTACTGCTGAACCCAGGACAATAAGTTATTTCATAAGGCACATTTTGCAAAGAAGTGGTGTCTCCCAGCTGACTTGCAGAAGACAAAAAATAATACCCATTCATTTGGAAAACAATAAATGCAGACAATGAACTATACCCAAGTTTGTGACAGCCACTTTTAAAGTCAAGTTTGAATGCAACTGAAGCTTGCACTTGTTAATCAGTCTGTGACAGCTGTGATCTTTTCCAAAAGTATGTCCCCAAGGTGATTCTCACCCTTTTTTAATAGAATATGGTCTGCAGTATGTCTGCAAGAAAAAGAAATTTACACTCTTTGAAACTGCCCGCACTTATCCTTTGGCAGGCTGTACCGTTTGATGACATACTTTCTTAAGATGATTGCTATTAGTCATATCACTGTCCTGCACAAAGGTCTGGCAGACTTTGAAACAGAAGTAGGGTGATGAGCCATCTCTGGTGATTCACTCTTTCTGCTACAGCCAGAGAGGTCAGGGCAGTATGACTCCTTTTACCACTTTTACCAGCTTTGCAGTGCACAGATTCTCTAGAGTCTTATGCCACTGTAGAGACACTCTTCACCTGCTTGTCCCAGACCTCTGAGATGGTTATCCTCTGTTTCCAGAATCCCATGAGTTGCTTCCTCTGACTTCTGGTCAGTATGACAAAGGTTCAAACCATTCAAACCCCTCAGATCCTCCTTGGCTAAGATGGATATGAGATACAAGTTACTATTCAAGGCAAATTGCCATTTGAAATCTACAACTAAGTGGGTCCTATTCAAAGATGTATTAACTCCCTTTGTTTCTTTCAATAGGTTGCCCCTAAACAGTTCTGGGAAAATAAAAATCAGAGAATCTGTTGGACAAAGGTTACTCAAAGACAATAAATTCAGTTAGACTTCGAAAGGCCCCCATTCTTTTTTCAAAATAGTTTGCAAAACTAGTTTATCTGTTGCTAGTAAGTCCCGTAAGTATTAATGTTCATGCAGTATCTGGAGCAACAGCGTGCCCAAAGCGTAGTGTGTGTCATGGTATCGTATAAAGGCATCTCCATTGGGCACTGTCAGGTGGAGAGCAGTAGGTGACTTTCAGTCTGAGACATTGGCAAAAGATCTTTTTAATAAAATTATATATTTCAAAGTTCTTGTCCTTAACATACACTCACAGTCATGTAGGTTCTTTTCCATAGATTTTTTTATTAGAAGTGAAAATCCCATCTTCTGAAAAATTAGTTTAGATCCTAAGACAACAAATGCAAATCAGCAGTTGTTTCTACAGTTAACTACATTTCTGAAAGGAGCTGTTGTTGTTCAAGATTTGAGATAATTTAACTTTATTGCTTAACATGATATGGGTACTTAAACATAATTGTCTAATGTCACTTGTCATTTTAGATGCACTATGGTTTTATGTACATGCCTCCAGCTACACTCCAAAAGGGTATAGGTCTCTTTTAGGTCCTGTGCCATGCTGATAAGCCCAGCTGAATGTCTCTGATTTCTATGATGTTGTAAATGACATTAAGCAAGCTGACTAATTGGCGTGTATCGCTTCTAGTTTATCTGTTGCTCATAGAGTCCTATAAACTTTAATGTTCTTGAAATATTTGGAAAAATAGTGTGCCCAAAGTGCAGCATGTGTCAAATTACAGTTAATAAAAATAGAAAAGTGAATAGTAAGCAAAGTTGGAGCAGGAAAGAATTAAAATATAGTCTGAGAATGTAATGAAGTCTTGTTTGCAGTGAATTGGTTATTAACGACTTCGTCCTGGGTTCAGCAGTAGCAGTCATTTTTCTCCTTCATGGTAGCTGGTGCAGTGCTGTGTTTCGACTTCCAGCCTGGGAACAGTGCTGGTGATACCGATGTTTTTGGGTGTTGCTAAGTGATGCTTACCATGACCAAGGACTTTGTGAGGCTCATGCTCTGCCAGGGAGGAGGGGAAGCCGTGAGGAAGCAGAGACAGGGCGCCTGACCCGGGCTAGCCAGGGGGGTATTCCATACGAGAGCACGTCATGTCCAGGGTGGGGGGATAACTGGGAGTTACCCAGAAGGACATGGGCTTCTGGGTCGGATTCGTTTCTTGGCAGGTGGTATTGTATTCTCTTCCCTTGTTATTTTCTCTTATCATTGTTGCCGTTGGTGGTGATTTGTGTTGTGCATTGGTTGCTGGACTGTTCTTGTATCAATCCATGGGAGTTGCACTCTTTCGATCCTCCTCCCCATCTGTCACGGGACCTGGGAAGGGGAGAGCCCCGGGGCAGGGAGGGGGCGTGGGCTCGATTGCTCTCAGGCCAGCACCACTCACTGGGAGTGAGTGAACAAGCTGTCTGGCTAGGTTTTGAACCACGACATAAACAAAATTAAAACTGAAGGTTGGAAAGCAATGTCACCCCTTTGCAGACCTCCAGAAATATCACAGAAGGAAGAGGTACCATGTGGGTTCCAGTGAACAGATTTCAGGCATATTGGATATACTCTTAGAGGTCAAAAGTTGACTTGGGACGAATCCTGTTTGAGGTATGTATTGACTGACATGTGAAAAATACAATATCTGATACCTATCTCCTCCTGTGATTAAGAAATCCACAGTTGTTATAGACAGGTGAATTCTGTAATTTCTGAAAGGACATGGGTTCACCATTCAGCTTTTTTTCCTGAGAGATCTTCCACCTGCCCTATTACCTCTGTGTGGCCACTCATTCTTGAACTATCTTCTTATGAGTTAAAAGGTATGATAGGCTACTAAAGACTTCCCCTTAACAATGTGAGGCTGAAATTTCATCTCCTCCTTTGCCAAGACCGTCCTTGTTTCTGCCGCATGCTTCCTACAATTTTCCATGTCCCTATCTCTTATTGACCTGCCTATTAGGCAACATGCATCATGGGTAGTACTGTGAATGTGGTGAATGGTCATCTGCCTTTCAGTTGCTGAATTGGCCAGGCAGAATGTGTAACATTTTGGCAGCCACATGTAATCCTTAGGCCATATTTTTGTACAGCTCAGTTGTGAGTACTTCAATATCTTTAACATTCCTACTCCTCTGTCTAGTTTGGCTGATATTAGCCACAGGGATCAAAAGTTATTGTGAGAAAGAGGTCTGAGAGAAAGACTCAGTCACAGAGATAGAAGTGTTGCCATCACATCAGGTTTATCCCCTTAGGAAATCAGACTAAAATGTGGGACACTTCAGTATTAAGAAATTTGATTGCTGCCCTGGAGAATTTCCTCACTGAATCTGCCACAGCTTCCTTACATTATCGCTGGCACATCACTTCAATCATCTGTGTAGGACTTCAAATATGAAATGCTGTGAAACTGAGCTTTGGCAACTAGAACTGCAATAACTAGAGGCTGTGCTTTAAAAACACATAAGCTACTATATAATGCTAAGAACTCGAAAACATGGGTCCTGTGGGATTGGTGAGGACACTGAATTAGGTCAGACTCATGGCTTAACTTTTCTGGCAGGTATTTAAGGAAACATTTGGTTTCCTGAAGTGACATTTGGGTGAAATTTAGAAGCTGAAGTTTAGGAAGACAGTTCTGAAAAACTAGGCTTACTTTTTACTACTTCTTACCTGAGTGAAACTGGGGTCTTTAGTAAGATATTAAGGATTTGTTAAGCCTGATCATATTTTTTTTTTTTTTTTAATTTCAGGTGATTTCTCAAGGCAAAATGGCCAATCTGTCCTTGAAGAAAACTATTCCCTTCAACAAAAGTTCTCCAGCACAGTTCAGTGGTGGGACTGCAACTGGTGGAAGTAATGTCAAGGTCAGTCACAACAGTAGCAACAGGAGGTTGTAGCTATTTGTTGGTCTAAAACTCATGATTATGTTCTCCAACTTCAGCCTACAACCATCAGATTATAAACATAGTCCCAGATCTTGGTCTTCCACATGTTCCTATCATATTTTGCACTCCTATGACCTATATAAAGTCTACTGATCAGCTGACTAGGGGTAACAGTCCCTGGGCACATGCGTACACTGAAATTATTCTACGAATACATCTTTTTACAAGTTTCCTATAGATGCCCACACAGTACATACTGTTGCTGCATCCCTTTTTGAAAGCAGATTGTATATTAGACGATTGTAGGTATTGAGAATCATCTTACATTCATACCATATTTTCTTAACTTATTTAACCTTTTTGATTGCCACAGGAAACAGGAGAGAAGACAGCTAAAGGAAAGTCATCCATTATTAACAGCGAGGAACAGATATTTGTGACACCTTATTTTCCAGAAAGACAGACACAATTCCGTTTCTATAGATCGCCTTAAGGTAACTAAAGCTGAATGCCAAGCTGAAGTCATATACATACAGCCAATTAGACAAAGAGCATACTTACATTACTTTAATTTTCATAGAATCATAGAATAGTTAGGGTTGGAAAGGACCTTAAGATCATCTAGTTCCAACCCCCCTGCCATGGGCAGGGACACCTCACACCGAACCATGGCACCCAAGGCTCTGTCCAACCTGGTCTTGAGCACTGCCAGGGATGGAGCGTTCACAAGCTCCCTGGGCAACATATTCCAGTGCCTCACCACCCTAACAGGAAAGCATTTCCTCCTTATATTCAATCTAAACTTCCCCTCATTAAGTTTTAACCCGTTACCCCTCATCCTATCACTACAGTCTCTAATGAAGAGCTCCTCCCCAGCATCCCTATAGTCCCTCTTCAGGTACTGGGAAGATGCTATGAGGTCTCCACGCAGCCTTCTCTTCTCCAGGCTGAAAAGCCCCAACTTTCTCAGCCTGTCTTCATACAGGAGGTGCTCCAGTCCCCTGATCATCCTCGTGGCCCTCCTCTGGACTTGCTTCAACATTTCCATGTCCTTTTTATGCTGAGGAAACCAGAACTGTACACAATATTCCAGGTGGGGTCTCACAAGAGCAGAGTAAAGGGGCAGGATCAGGATCACCTCCTTTGACCTGCTGGTCACGCTCCTTTTATTGCAGTCCAGGATACAGCTGGCTTTCTGGGCTGCAAGCGCACACTGCCTGCTCATGTTCATTTTCTCATCAACCAACAACCCCAAGTCTTCTCTGCAGGGCTGCTCTGAATCTCTTCTCTGCCCAACCTGTAGCTGTGCCTGGGATTGCCCTGACCCAGTTGTAGGACCTTGCACTTGGCATGGTTAAACCTCATGAGGTTGGCATCAGCCCACCTCACAAGTGTGTCAAGGTCCCTCTGGATGGCATTCCTTCCCTCCAGTGTATCAACCGAACCACACAGCTTGGTGTCATCTGCAAACTTGCTGAGGGCACAATCAATCCCACTGTCCATGCCAGCGACAAAGATGTTGAACGAGACCGGTCCCAACACTGATCCCTGAGAAACACCACTCGTTACTGGTCTCCAGCTGGAGATTGAGCCATTGACCACAACTCTTTGCGTGCGGCCATCCAGCCAGTTCTTTATCCACCGAGTGGTCCATCCATCAAATTGATGTTGCTCCAATTTAGAGACAACGATGTCGTGTGGGACAGTGTCGAATACTTTACACAAGTCCAGGTAGATAACATCAACTGCTCTACCCCTGTCCATCAGTTCTGTAGCCCCATAATAGAAGGCCACCAAATTGGTCAGGCAGGATTTCCCTTTAGTGAAGCCATGCTGGCTGTCACCAATCACCTTGTTGATTTTCATGTGCCTTAGCGTGCCTTCCAGGAGAATCTGCTCCAAGATTTTGCCAGGCACAGAGCTAAGACTGACCAGTCTGTAATTCCCTGGGTCATCCATTTTCCACTTCTTGAAAATGGAGGTTATATTTCCCTTTTTCCTGCCGTTGTGAACTTCACCTGACTGCCATGATTTCTCAAATATGATGGACAGCGGCTTAGCAACTTCATTCTCCAGCTCCTTCAGGACATGTGAATGGAATTCATCAGGTGCCATGGTCTTGTGTATGTTCAGATTTTTAAGATGGTCTCAAACCAGTTCCTCTCCTACAGTGGGTGCAAGGTCTTCATTCTCACAGTCCCTGCATCTGCCTTCCAAGACTTGGGTGGTGTGGTCAGAGCCTTTGCCAGTGAAGACCAAGGCAAGGAAGTCATTTAGAACCTTAGCCTTCTCCAAATCCTGTGCAGCTAGTTCTCCCGAGAGCTTGCTGAGGGGGCCTATGTTCTCCATAGTCTGTTTTTTATTTGCTAGTGAAGCTTTCCATAAAACAAGCAAGCGAAAAAGATGAGGCTGGAAGGCCAAGATAGATTGATCTGTAGTGATGCATCCTCAATACATGTGTAATAGACTTACTACAGATTTTGATGACTGCATTAAGTATCATCATATTTTGTGTTGGTAATTAAAATGACTTGTGCTTTTTCAAAGAAGTCTTTCTACTGAAATATTACTCTTACTTTTAAGATTAGCTTTGTGGGACACCTTACAACATCCATCTGATGACAGTGGAAACTGTTGTTAGCCAAACATGCTTAGTTTTTTAGGGCATGGAAGTAAACTATAGATGGAAAGCAAGTTATCTAAATATTTAAACTCAGATCTAGATTGTAGTTTCAGAATAGGTAATATTCTGAAACCTTGCCCTTTTTGGGTATTGACTCATGACATCTGTAATGAACTGTCGTGGTTTAAACCCAGTCAGGTAATTCGTTCGCTCACTTCCCCCCTTTCTTGCCCTCCCCCTGCTCTCGGAGGGACGGAGAGGAGAATCAAAAGAATGCAACTCCCACGGGTTGAGATAAGAACAGTTTAGTAACTAAGGTATAACACAAATCACTACTGCTACCACCAATGATAATAATGATAAAGGAAATAACAAGCGAAGAGAATACAACACCTCACCACCCACTGACCGATAACTCGCCCCCCAAGCCCGACCAAGCTCCGACCGATACCTCCTCCAACCCTGCAGTCTCCCAGCCCTTCCGGCTCACTCCCAGTTACCTCCTGGGCATGACGTGCTGTGGTATGGAATAGCTCTTTGGTCAGTTTGGGTCAGGTGTCCTGTCTCTGCTTCCTCCCAGCTTCCCCTCCTCCCTGGCAGAGCATGAGGCTCACAAAGCCCTTGCCCAAACCAAAACATCTCTATCAGCTCTGTTCCCGAGCCGAAAGTCAAAACACTGCACTGCACCAGCTACCAAGGAGGAGAAACATGACTGCTACTGCTGAACCCAGGACATGAACCCAGTGAAATCTTGACTATCACAGCATGGAGCCTCTTAACATGTTACTCCTTTGGCTAAATCCTTCTATGCCTCTCCTTTGCACCTGAAAATGGAACAAAGTCTATCTTAAAGGAGTATTGAGAGAAAAGCTAATGTTAGAGAAGTAGAAGGGTACTGTAATAATGAGTGCCTGAGCAAATTTTCCAAGAAAATTAATCATCTTATTCGCAGAACAAGGTTTTATTAGCATCTGGTAAGACAGATCTGAGGCTAAATACAGAACAATGAGCATTAACCAAGAACCACTGCTCATTAAATGAGCACAGCCCATTCTGAATGAGCCAAATGTCTTGTGGATTGATGATAAAGACAGCCTGGACTCTTACATACCTTAATATTGAGTGCTAAAGTGTGCAAGTTTTGCTAAGAGTATTTTGTGCAGTTATTATTTAAATTCCAAGATGGGTATTAAGAGTTTTCCACATTTGCTTCAAGAAACAGGATTTAATTCTAAGAATCCAGTTGAAAATTATTCTGGGATCCTGGGTAAACTAATGGGTATTTCCAACTCCTACAAACTAGTGATAAAGTTTAAAAGTATTATTTGGACTGGTATCTTTAACATTACCAAGTTTAGAAGAACTCAAGTCTCCTTATTCAGGGAGTTACTAAGTATCTGACAAGTAATGTAGATGGCACATTGAAGTATTGAGCATCATCTGAAAACATAATAGCAGAAGATATTTCCTGTCTGCTGCTTATGAAAACAGAAAATAAGAACCCATATAAACTTATTTTCTGCTATTTCTTATTGAATTTAATAAAATTCATTGTTCTTCTTTTCTAACAGTATGTCTCTGCATCTGAGATAATTACCTTCTTACTTCAAAATCTTCTGAGACTATTACAGGAAAAACTTTATCCTTTTCAACAATTCAAATATTGTCTTGACTTCAACATAAAAGGGTTAGACTGCTATTGTCTTTTTTTTTCTTTTTTTTTTTTTCCTAATATTACAGCAGTTGGCTCCTTTAAACTTACCTACATGAAATGAAAGCTGTATCAAGCATTCTTTATGTGCGGAAGAATCTCTAACAAAACCAGCTACTGAGAAGTGATGCATACCATATTAAGCTGAAAATCAGTGGAGCAGAATTGTAGTCGTAGTTTCCCCTTTTGGCTTGTCAGCCACTTCTTGCATCACTACATTATTAATTTTTTCGTCCTTGCTGTCCTACAGAGCTGAACAACCTCTTTTCCTCCCTTCTTTCATTCTCTCTCACTACTTGTGCTCTGCTATTGAATTAGGTTGCAATAAAATTTGTTCAAATTCAGGCTTCAAATTTTACCCAAACATTTCAGAAGGTTTTACAGATGTAATTAAAAGTAAATCTTCATTTCTACCTGCAGCTGGTTAGTATATGAATCATCTGGATGCATCAATGTACAGGATGTATAGTGGGAAGAGACAGTCGTAGAAATAAGAGGGAAAGAGTACCCACTTTCTCACAGTACTGAAGAATGGAACTGTTCACCATTTGGCAGATTCATATGGCATAAAAACAAAGAGCTCCAGGCTGATTGCTTAAAGGCATCTACTTTACTCTTCATAGTGACATAGAAATAAGTTGGCTCAGAATTCCTAGTGCTATATTTAGTTAAATGAAAACACTTCTCATAAATTCTCTTATCTGGATGGAGTACTTGTTTTTCATCTACAATTTCAAATTACTCCTGTAGTAGATCCAGAAGCTCCATCCCACCTTCAAAATTTTAGATTTTACTGACACTGTGTTTCAATTTATTTTCTTGGTCTGTTTCTCTTCCCCAAAGAGGACATGCTGCATTGGGAAAACATCACTCCAAATAGAGCGCAATATGTAACACTACTGGTGTAAGATTTTCAATGAATTTTCGGAGTACTTGATTATTTAAAACTACACACTATAATATCAATTTGCATGCTTAAGCTGAGGCATGTTGTTAGAACTTCAGTCAGATCTTTCACATGTGATGAAGACACCCACTAATTGCATAATATTTGGAATGAAGAAGTTACCTCTAGGTCTGGATTTTTACAAGGCTTTTCATTATCTAAAAATAATCTTCATCATAGTCTCTCTCTTTCCCTTCCTCTTTTATTTACTATGACTCCAGTTTCCTAAGGCTTGCCTGTGCGTGCATAACAGTAAATTTTGCACCATTTCTACAATTAAACTCTACAAATCTTAACAGTAATAATTTGCTTTATTGTACCATGTAATCTTTAAAGTCCAGACAAAGAGCAGTCCTAAGAAAGAATGGGATATATAACACATTGGTTGCACTTGCCCTTTGTAAATCCCTCTATAGGGCAGAGTCTTTAGTCTGAGCTTCAGAGAATTTCTGCAATGTTTGAGGATCTAAATATTGAATCTCCCACTTGAGTGAAGCACTTTGACAGGTAGTATTCAGCTTCCACAGATACTATACTAAAGCACTGCTTGGAAGGTAAATGGTAAAGTAGGTCTCCATCCTTAGTGTATTACTCTAAGTGCTGCATTCAGATTGTATATTTATTTTCTGACTCAGTGCATCACTGCATTAGAGAAATGTCAATAGATACATTTATTCCTTTAAAGAATGATATGAAGGATATTCCTGTGCAAAAAAAATAAAAGCACAGGAAAGACTTGAACCTGGCTATGAACTCTCTGGTGGAAAGCTCTAATCTCTATGTCCTAGAAGGAAATAAGATTTTCTTGACATTTTTGTCTGGTGCCTGCTCCATCAGGCATGTCTGGAGAATGGATACAAAACAGGTGAGCAACGTGAAGAAAGTAACTAGGTATTTCACTTCTTCACATACCAGGGCAAGTTTTCTTGAATATGGCCAGAAGATAAGACATTTTACAAGAAGTCCTTATTGTTCTAAGGTTTCTTAAGAGATTCCCAGTCATACAGCAGCAATTTCAGGGTTTAAATTTTAGATTAAAGATCATAAAACTGGAGCTAGGTAAGGCTTAAGCATTCAAATCCTTGTTTTGGCATAGTCCTCAGCCCTTATATTTATTGATTAAATAAAAAAAAAAATAAAAGTCTTGTTTTCTAATTAAGGCTGAAGTTTCTAAAGATGTCTGAATGAATTAGGTAAGAAAATCAAATTAATTTGAGCCCTCTAAGACCATAATAATTCTTTAGAATCCCTCCTAATTACCTAGTGGTACCTTTCTTCTTTATTTGAGTTATACTTTAACCACTAATGCTAAGTAAAAGGCAAAACAGATTCCTGACATAAATAAAGTTCTGATTCTGCTCCCTATTTTCAGCACTGCTGGTATCAAGATGTGTACTTGAAAAGGAAATAAAATAGCTTTTTCCTCAACAGTCAGAGGCTCCCAAGACATGAGTATCCTACCTCTTGAGGTATCTACAACCCTAGCTGATAGCGTAAGAGTTGTTCTGACTTTACCTGGATTGCAGAGCCTATAAAACATATGAACACAGTAATTTTACCAGCTCAGGCACACTACCATTCCTGAACCTTAGCGCGTTAAAACCAGGAGAATCTGGCTGTTATTGAAATAAAACTGTCACCTTAAGGGACATATTGCCAGAAAAAAAAATATTTTAAAAATAAAGGAAAAAGGTAAGAAATGTCATAGGAATTATTAGCAGCTGCTGCCTCCAAAACCAAAGTCTGCTGCTTGATACTTTTTTACTTAAAGTTACCCGTAATGCCCAAAAAGCCAGTCTGCAGACACTTTAGAAAGACTGTGCATGCCAATCCATACAGAGTGAAATCACTCTGGAGCCTTTGCTGAAAAAATTTCATTGCATCTGTGATCGTTTTTCTTTTTCTCTCTTCATCCACCACGTGCAACTGGGTGTCTGTGTGTGATTTACAAGGAAAAAAAGAAAAACAAAATACATGTCATAGTGTGATTAACAAAACATTGTGCAAGCTGCCCCAGATTCTGAAAGAACAGTGATATTTATCATTCTTGGAAGAAGCTTGTCATAGAACCAATCAGTCATACAACCAGTGGTGCTTTCTTAATACAAACATCACAACAAAAATACTGAAGTTTTATCAAGACACTGATCTACACAGTGTCAGAGAGAAGAAAAATACCTGGGTTTAATATTTTTTTTTAATGAGTAAATAAAAAAGTAACTTCAGACACCTTACCTAGCCTTAGGAATGGAGGTCCTAAAAGCAGAATACCAAATTTCATGTCTGTATGTGTAACAGATGTTCTGAATTTCCCAATAGAAAACAAGTGTCTGGTCAATACAGCCAATGGTGTCAAGAAGAAAGTCCTACTCAGCCTAAAGCTGATCCCTAGGACATGTCTCAATTTCATATTTAATACATTAATTGAGACTTCAACACATCTGGGAATTTATTCAGTTGCTTAAATGTCCTTTTATGCTGACATTTGAAGCACTTTACCTAGACCGAACCCTCTAGCAGCCACTCTACCCCTTCATCTGCTGCTCCAGGTTTGTACAGGTCACCTGTTCATCCTAGCTTGTATCCATTAGTTCTGTAGTGAAACTTAAGGCTTTTCAGTAACTCTAGACGCATGTTTAGAGGCAATTCAACCAAGTCCCAGAGGAAAAATTAATGTCTAGGCCTGAGATTAGAGGCTAGATGTGGTGTATGAGCTAGAGGATGAGTCCATTACTCCAGAAAACCATATCTCTTTCATTTCAGGAACTCTGTGGTATCTGATGTATCCACATCTGGAAAACATACACTATTGTAAAACAAAAACTGGAGGTAATACTGAAGTATTTCATGTAGCATTGGGTGTCAAGATGCATGAAGCTGAATTCAATAACAACCTACGGAGGAGCAGCAAGTCTGTAAGGCCAAATAGGCAACAGGCTGAGACTTCAGGTGACAAGTCCAGTCTTGTGGGTATGTGTAGCACTGAAAACTTTAGGCATTTAAGGAGTGTCAAAGGCAGAGAGATGAGGCAGAGAGGAATACCAGCCCCTTTTCGCTAACTGCAGAGTGAACTGAAGTGGAAATTAAGCAGTGTAACTACCTATATAATTTGTGAAATCCTTTGAAGCTTTCAGAAGCATTGGATGCTCTGCACTTCCCCATATCAAGGACCAATACCTGTGTTCTCACTGAGGTTTTATTTTGCAAGCATGGCTGGAGGGCTTGATTTTCACAGGTGCTGAATAGTAGTAATTAATGTCTGTAGTTTGGCACCTGGCAACTGCACAACTCAAAATCAGATGCTATTTTTGAAAATGAGGAACTCTGTCTTTAAGCTCCAGGGAAACACTTCACAGAGATAGAAGGGGGCTGTTTCACCAGCTTCACCTCATACATATAAATCAGAATTTTATTTTTAAATGTTGGTTGACTTTTAGGGTGGAGGGGAGATCTTGTTTAGAATATTTTTTTTTTCCATTTTTTAAAGGGAGAGGATTAAGTTTAATTCACACACAAGCTTTGGGATGTGAAGAATGGTGACTGTTTGCAGGTAGAAGACCATCTTTTCCAGCCCCATATGCTTATTTGAGGAATGTCTGCTTTGGGAAGGGTATGGACTCTGTCGCTTAGCAACCACCCTCCCTCTTCTTGGAGCAGCGGGAGGATGCTTTGCGCATGCATGTGCACTAGTAATCTGATTTTGAGACCACAGAAGGCCTTGTTGTGATACAGTCAAACAGATCATATACAGATATTTTGCAGGCGATCAATCCATTTCAGCTCAGGGCAGACAAAATCTGAATCAGCTTCTTTTAATGTTCTGTGTCTGAACTGAAAGTGTTTGAGGTCATTGTAACTTGTTTGCTTGGGAAAAATAAATGAATATTATGTGGGCAGTGAGTCCCTAGTACAAGTTTAAACTAAAGAGTCTCTTGCAAACTGTGTGAAGTTTCGCTGAAGTATCCAGGATGTTTTCTTACAACAGAGGGAAGTACAAGGAGCATATAGTGACAAAAATTAAGCCAATACTGTTGCATGGAACTAAACTGAAAGATACTCACTTAATCTGTTAAGAAACACAGTGTTTGCATGATGATTTTTTCCCTCTGGTCATGTGTCAGAAGTATAATGAAGCAGGAGGGAGTAGGTTATATACCTTTGTGTTTGTACTACCTACATGGGTGTAGGCTAGTCATTTGATGCTGATGGGTCTAAGACGTACACTAGATGGTGCTTGCACAACACAGGGAGCAAAAAGTGCGTCTGTCTCAAGACGTGTCAGCAGCTCAATGCTCCACCTTCTCCTCTAGTGTTTTCTGTGATGTGCACTTTGTTCTATTAAGTGGAGTCATATAATTAAGTATAGAAAGTTCACAAGATATATATATAAAAGAATTGGTTATTTGCTATTTATCTGACCAATGTAATAAAGAGATAACTCATTTGCTTATCTGTATATATGTTTAGACATAGTTATGTATGTACATGGTCTTGGTAGCTGCAAATTTCTAAAGACAGAGAGCTGGTATTGTGAAACCTTTTCTATACGGTTTTAAAGAGCTAGACATAAACAAACCTGAGATGAAAGGAAAAGCTGTTTGTACAACACTATTAAAATCTTAACCAGTCTCTAAAATCTATTATAAACTATCAGGAATTGTGGGGATCAGGCTGGGGGGGGGGGAGGAGGGGAGAGAAGAAAAGAAAATGCTGAATGCTGAAGAGATTTATCTCTGTTCACTATATAAAGGTATACAAACTGTGTGAAAGCTTTTTATATATCCTTGGGACATCAGAGCGACTAAAAGGAAGAGGACCTGAATCAATCATTGTTGTATTTCCATGTTCTCCGTAAGTTTTGCTTATATCAACAAAGTATATCTTGGATTTTATTACAAAATAATAATAAAAAGCTTCAAATATTATTGACAGTAATTTAAGTGTCAATATAATATATATTCTCACAGTATCCCCAGTTCAAATAGGATAAACACACTACAAAGATATACCACATATTGAGTCTCAGTCCATTGTTTTTAAAGTCTAGACATAGTAGCAGCTTATAATAATCTAACACCCCAGTTAAACATGTTTAACTCTTTATTTTTTTTAAGGGTCTTTCAGTCATGTCTGGAGACTCATATACCTGCAATGTTGTCTAAAATAAAATGTAATTACTTTCGATGGATGCACATTCTGGGTGAGGCTTGATTTTGGGCAGATGAAAGGAAGTAGATAGCAGGGCTGGAGGGAAAGAGGACTGCCAGAAAGAAGAGAGGTGAGCCCAATTTGCTTGAATTAGTGCCAACACATGAACCCAAACTTTCCAAATCAAATTGTGCTGCCAAAACACAAACAACAGTTTCTGCCCTCTTCTAATACCTGGGTTCACTGTAGTCCAGTATTTGTAAGAGGAACAGTGGTGGCAAGATATCTGTGTGTTTTACTAAATGAGATGGGATGCAATGAAGATTGGGGTAGTGGATATGGCTGTTTCTGGAAGAGCTGTTCAGGTGCACAGGCTGTTGAAGTTGTAATAGGAACAGATAAGCAGAAACAATATTAACCAATAGGTTTTCAATCTCGGGATAAGCCAGGCACTTCATTCAGCTGTGTTTTGACACTAGCCTGCTGTGACTCTATTGCTTTGCTATTTTAATTTTTCTAAAAGCAAGGAGCTTCACTGACTTAACTGTGAAGCACAAACATTCTTTAAATGGGCCAAGACACACTAGTTTCCTAGTGGCTAATTGTGGAGCAGGGTCATGCCAGCCTATGCCTGCATCTGGATTTTTTTATTTAGAAAAGCAAGAACACCTGTTTCCCATTTATGCAGCAGAATTAATAATTGGGCTTCAAACTTGGCTGCTATGATTCCTTCTGAATCCAGGAGAAGTCAGATGCCAGATGTTGGCTTTTGCAGTTCTGCTGCACCAGGAGTTAGCTCGGGTTACTATACACTCCAGCAGTTCTAGTTACATGCAGCCCTGCATTCTTGCCCTGCTTTCCTCATTCCTGCTGCAGCCAGGCTCCCCCTGCCTCTCCACCGTGTTCTCAGTCCAGACTGGGAGACAGACATCTAAACCTGGCAAAATCTAGAAGTATTTAGATAGATTCAGTTATTTCCCTTGGCATACAGGAAGGTCAAGAGGATTTCCAAAGTGGGGTCTGACTCTTTATGTGGGGGTGGATGGTGGGAAGAAGCAGCGAAGAGGGACAGGGAGAGGGCACATTAGAGTTTTTATGACTCAAATCTAGTAAGTGAATAACATCAGTCATAGGAAAAATGTGTGCCTTGCAGTTGGAGCCAAGGTGTCTGGACATCTGAGTTGGCATCTTCTTCACACTGTTGTGGCTGTCCAGCTGATAGATAAATAAGCAAATAAATAATCTTACCCCAGCAAAACAGACACACCCGTGTATTACACAAGGTGCATTGAATCACAGACATTAGCATTTCACTGTCTGTGTCCGATGGAGGGTGGGAGCTCATATCCTGCAGCAGGGCAGTTAAAATAATCGATGAGTGTACGTTCAGTCCCCAGAAAGGGGAAGGAGGGGGGAATGCGGGTGCGGGGTGGGCGGGAGGGAGAAAGAAGGAGGAAGGAAGGGAGGGAGGAAGGGAGGGAGGGTGTGGTGGTTGGGGAGGGGGGATGGGAGGTGGGAAAGGTGCTGATTTCAGCCCTGTAGCGTCAGGATTGCGTCAATTTGGGTTTCAACCACGTCTTCAGTCTCCGAGCTGAGCTACTCAGAAGAGCCAAAACAGGAAGGGGGCTGCAAATCAGTGAGCAAAGGGGAGGACCGAAGCTTCCCCTCCCCCGTCTCCTCTAGTCCCCTCGCAACCTCCTCCTTCACCTTCCCCACTAGCTCTTGTCTCCGGGTCTTGTTTGTTGTTGTTGTTGTTGTTTTCTTTTTTTTTTTTTTTTTTTTTTTTTTTTTTTTTTTAATAAAAGCCCTACAAAAACACGCTGGAAGAGGCGATTGCCCGGGTGCTGTGAGAGCGCAGAGCAGGGGAACAGCAAGGCAGCGCATTCAGCGCTCCGGGTAGGTCGCCTGTCACTCTGGGAGGAGGCTCCCGCGCTCCGGACGGAGGCTTCAGCACCGCGGACAGCGCACGCCGCCAACATGGCTCCGATCGCGGCCAGCCGCCAGCAGTTCGGTAAGCGGGTCCCGGCCCCAACTCTCGCCCTCGGCGCTGGGGGCTGCTCCCCTTCCCGGGAGAACTGCGTGCAAGCAGCCTCTGCTGAGCCACCCAGAGCCTCCCAGCACGCATCTTGCTGGGAGGAACCCGTTTTCCCTCAGTTCTCCTTGGTCTCAGAAGTTGTGTGAATTTTCTTTCTGTCTCCCTTTCTTCCTATCCGTTCCCCAGCCAGTAGGGATGGTTTGTGGAAGTGCGTTTTCAGATGAGAGAGGTTTGGGGTTGTTTTCTCTGTCTTGGTTAAAGTAGCGTGGCTTTAGAGTTAAACGATGTAAATGCATCCTGTGCCAAAACCTTTGCTCAAGACGTTCTTGGAATAACTGACATTCCTGTTTTCTTGTAGAGAAGGACTTGTCAAATGTTAAAGTGAAAGGTACTTTTGTAAAGGAGATTGCTAGGAAGATGAAAATATGGTATCCCCGTTTTTTTAGCTGAACAGCAGCTGCATTTTAGTCCAGCTGAGTTCATTGAGGACTTTTCAGTTTAGTCATTTCTGGATGTAGGGTGATTAACTGATACCAGAAGTTTCAGAGACAGCCATATGTATGCATTGATAAAAGAGATGCATTTTTACTCAGAAAAGTAGCAAGTAGAAATGTTTCTGAACTCTCTTTTACAAATATTGACTGTCGTCTAGATTATATTTGCTTTAGCAGTGGTTTAATTCAAGGATCATTCCACTGACTTAAGTGAAGTGACTCCAGATTTTTATCATGTAAGTGAAATAAAAACTTCTCCCAGAATCAATAGGTAATGTTTTCTATTAATACACTGTTTTCAGTGTTAACCCATTGATTTACATTATGGAAACTACAAGAAATGCAGGTTTCAACATACTTTGTTATAAATATAAACCCATTTCAGTTACGGTTTCGTCGTTTCCTACCCCACCCATTTGATATTTCTAGCTACACTTATGACATCATGCTTATCTAATTACTTATTTAAGAAAGGAAATTAATATTTTAACCATCAAATTGATTCTACCACTGCTTTCAGTAGCTGTAGGATTAAAATACAGCATAATATCCATTACTGTAAAAAGTCTATCATCTCATGAAAAAGTATACAAACGTGCAAATCATTCTTAAAATCTACTAAAGTATTCTGATTACTTTTCAATTACTTCTTGCTTTCTACCTTTCTACCATGTATATTTAAATTTTTGCAGCTCAGGGAATCCTTGAAACTCAGAGCCACGTGCTTAACTTATAAAAAAATTCTTTTTGGATATGTATATAATGTTCAGGCATTTCATTAAGTTCTTGCAATTAAGCATGCAGACTGATAGAGCTTGTGGGCAAGGGGAAAGTTACATTAATATTATCAAAAGAAATTAATAGAAGGCTTTATCCTTTCTGTGCTGTAACACTATGTCCTACTTTGCTCTGATAATACTGTTGTAGATTTTTTAAAATCATCCCACTAAAAAAAAGGTATAGTGGGGGCACAACTATCTGCTCAGCTTTTACCTGGACAAAGCTGTTTTAGTAATACATAAAGGGGGATAGATTTGCTTTTCTCATCCAGAATGGTCTCATACTCATTTGCAAGAGAAGCAGAACTGTTACATAATTGCCTTTATGAACAATGTCATTCAATTAATATTCTACTGGCCTTCCTCTGTTGCAGGGAATAAAGGTTAAGCTCTGACTGTTATGTTGTGGGAGGTTTAAACTCACTTAAATAATGTTACGTATTGGTAAAACCGGATTTCCAATTAGGTGTGCTCACTTATCCTCTGATGCATGCTTTGAAGGGCTAATGATACTCTATACGTGACTAATGTATCCGTATGATAACTGAGGTTGCAACACTTGCTCAGTTTTCTCATTATTCACTTTAAGTACAGGATTCATGTTGAGGTAGAAAAAAATTATGTTTTCATATTTTTCTTACACACCCCTAAAAAGTAGTGACCCTTCCTGTAAACACCCCATAGCCTTGATTCATGACATCTTAAATGCAAAACTTAGTGGCTATCAATTATACACTTAATAGTTTCTTCAGCTTTGAACTCACATATGACTGCCCAGTGTCACATTGGGAAAAGACACTTGGTATATAATTATTCTAAATTTTCCTGATAGACTTCCTCCTGCAAAGTACTGAAAATCCCATTGATATTGTTAAGTGTTATAACCTCCAATTAAACTCAGTTCTTTCAAGAGGTACCTCCAGGCAATTATAGGATTAGACCATAAAAAATTAGTTAATTGAGTGTACAAAGTATTCTTTGAAACACTGTGAAAAGCAGATGATGTATCTCTAAGTAATGTGAATTTGGGAATCTGTTTTATCTAGCCAACAAAGCTCCCTAAACTCAAAGCTGAAATCTTCTGAAAATTGCTATTATTCCCAGACATGTAAACTCAGAAACTACACACAGAGAGAGGAGATAGTCAAGCAGTTACTAATGGTTATTACTATTAGGATGGGAATAGTATTTTCCTCCCAAATACTGTGTATGGAAAAGTACTAACACAGCAAGCACGCCCCAGTACAGGACTACTACACATTTATGCCAGCAGGTGGCGAGCAATATGTACAGTGAAAAGCAGTCTGTCGATCCTGGGATTACCATCTCACGTCAGGTTTTGTTTTCCTTACTAAATTACTACCTTACTAAATATCACACAGAGTCCAAGGTATTACTGCTTATGTGCTTGTTGCTATTTATTTGATTTGCAGATGAAATTCCTACAGTGGTTGGGATCTTTAGTGCATTTGGCCTTGTCTTCTCTGTCTCCCTTTTTGCTTGGATCTGCTGCCAGCGTAAATCTTCCAAATCCAATAAGACACCTCCGTATAAGTTTGTCCATGTTCTGAAGGGGGTTGATATTTACCCTGAGAATCTCAACAGTAAGAAGAAGTTTGGAGCAGATGATAAAAGTGAATCAAAGAACAAGTCATCTATGCCAAAGAATTCTCTCCATCTTGACCTGGAGAAGAGAGATCTAAATGGCAACTTCCCCAAAGCAACCCCTAAAATCCAGAGCTCTTCAGATCTTGAAAATTTGTCTCCTGAGCACTTTGCAGAAAGGAAGAAAGATTCGGTATCCCCTGACAGTTTAAAATCAATCACTTCCCTGTCTTCTGAAGATAAACAAGACAAGCTAGGAACCCTGTTTTTCTCCTTAGAGTACAACTTCGAGAAAAAGGCATTTGTAGTGAACATCAAAGAAGCACGTGGGCTGCCAGCAATGGATGAGCAGTCAATGACTTCTGATCCCTACATTAAAATGACCATCCTGCCTGAGAAAAAGCACAAAGTGAAAACCAGAGTGCTGAGAAAAACTTTAGATCCAGCTTTTGATGAAACTTTCACATTTTATGGGATCCCCTATAGCCAAATTCAAGACTTAACACTTCACTTTATGATCTTGAGCTTTGACAGGTTTTCCAGAGATGATGTCATTGGAGAAGTCCTCATTCCCCTTGCAGGAATTGAACTGTCAGAAGGAAGACTGCTAATGGACAGAGAGATCATCAAAAGAAATGTTAGGGTAACATATTTCTTATTTAAACATTAAAAGCATTGTGCTAGTGTTAGCTATGATTCCTATGTAATGCTGCTGCCATTTTGGAAAGAAAAGGGACCAAAGCAATCATGCAAGTCACTGAGATGCTTTCATAATGACAATATGAGGAAGCAATTACACAAATCTAATGAAAGAACATTACAATGAGCATGTTGCAAGAAATTGCTAAGATCCTAAACTCTACATGCTTATTCAGCTGGTTCCAGCAGGTTTGAGTGGACACATTTACATTAGGTCAAAAGGCCTCAGTCCACATCAATTTGCTTTAAGAGAAAAGAATGCAAACATATATGCATTATTCCACTTCTCCTCCCTCTCCTTTTCTGTTTGAAACCATTCTTTCTTACAAGTTATTGAAGTCAGTGTAAATCTTTCATTTCAGGGTTTTATAGCAGATTCTTAGTGAATGAAGTCTTCATTTAAGGAATTGGAACCTGTTAGAGACCAGTGTTGATGCAGTAGTATGTTCTTGCACTTCAGTGCTATTACTACCTTCTCTCTTAGGAACAGTGACAGAAGCTGCAGGTCTGTTAAGAATAGTAAGACACAAGCGAGAAGCCAAAGACTTACTGAAGGCAATGGCAAAACATACTGACTTCACTGGGATAAAAAAGTTTTGTATTATATAGTATTAGTTCAGAATGTAAAGATCATTTACAACCACCACAGCTGAATCACAGAAATCCACATGCATCACACCCTTGTCTCCTAATCTCTGCTAAGGAAGTGGAATGTGTATTGACTTTCAATTTGGTTGTTTTCAGAGAGCAAGCGTACTGCCAAATCAAATAAATGTCTACCAGACAACATACCTATAACTAACGCTGTTATTTTGCAATACTGTCACAACACTAGAACTATAACTATGTCAGTGATATTTTGTTGATAACTTACTAGGTTTTCTGGTATATAAGGTATTATTTTTGTTTGTTACCTTTGCTTTCCTTTATTTTGTGAAGTAAAATACTCCTACAAATTAAAATAGAATAATCATAGAGAAAGTCTTCAATCTCATCTTTATTTCTTGTATACGAGGCTACTTCAGAAAGTGTCAAGGATAAAAATTCACTAACCATTTGAATCCTTCCTGTTTACAAAACTTCAGTGAAGATTATTTTAACTTTGCTAGATTTTTTTTTCAATATATCCATATGAAATTTTGATTTGCTTAGTATATTTTACATTCACTAAGACTTTCTTATGATGTAGTGTTTCATTTCTCATCTTCGAAGACAATGATGTCATGTCAACCTATATTTTCATTTATTTGCTAATTTATTTTTGTTCAGTCTAATAACCAATCATAAGAAGAGTTATATAACTACAGTTGAGTGAAATTATATTTGCTATGTAAAGCAGCATACCTCCACAGATTTTATCCTTTTACACCATTTTTGAGAATACAGTGATGTGACATTTCGTAAATCTTCTTAATTCTGTTTTAAAGCTTGGTCAATATAAATTGCTTACAGATAGTTTTTTTTCTTTTTTCTTTTTTTTTTTTTTTTTTTTAATTTCTTCAGAAATCATCTGGGCGTGGAGAATTACTGATCTCTCTCTGTTATCAGTCTACAACAAACACGCTTACTGTGGTTGTTTTAAAAGCCAGGCATCTACCTAAATCTGATGTGTCAGGATTATCAGGTAATGGTTTTACTCATGAATATGCCCCAAGAACATAAACCAAACAGACAGAAGTGAGCTGAAATGTGGCATTTCAAAGACAAAAAATATCCCATGAATTCAGAAATATTCCCTATTATTTGTAGTCTATTAATTTTGTTATATCTGGGTCAATGCTTTATTTTTCAGGGTATGTATTTTACAAATTTGTTCTTCAATCACATTAAAAAAACATGACATCTGTTCACAGTGGAAACGGATGAGTTTTGTGATTGTCTTAAACGAAACCCTTCTGCCAGAACTATGGGATGGTGCTTTCAGATACAAGAGGCTTTTATTTATGAAAAAGAAAAAAGAAAAAAAAAGTTTATTTGTAGAAGATCAGTGTTGAGTGAGATCATCACATGGGTTATTTCAGTTTAGCACCAAGAAAAGCAACCAGTTAGATCTGTGCTGAATCTGGCCCACAGAGCACTAACACTTATTTGCATCACAAAAAGGTGAACTATGCCAGGACTGGCAGTAGGTTGTAACTTAACATCGGTGCTTTATCATGAGCTGTACTTGGGGCTCACTAATGAGCAGTTTCTGCATTGCCTTCTCCTGGTCCTGTGCCATTCCATGGAACCTCCTTTGAGGTTAATGCTAGAATTGTACTTAGATGCACATTAATTCCAGATAACATAATAACAGAATAAAATTTAATGTAAAATATACTAAAGGAAAAGAAAACCACACAAAACAAGCAGTACATCACAAAAGACTATACAAGTAGTAGAACATTGCCTGTTAATTTTGTATGGGACCAATTTCACTGCAGAGTGGGTTTTTTTTGAAAGAAGCTGAATAGGAAGTAATTTTGGGAACCACTGAATCATAATTACTACAGTACAGTCCTACTTCTCATACCAAGAAATCCTGCCATTTACTTAGCAAGTTAACACATCCTGGTTCCAATACAACAAATCTATAGACAACTCCCTTTTTTTACATGGGAAAGTCCTCCTGATCTCGATTTCATTCACATACCGTAAAGTAAAAGGATATAAATGGAGCCCAACAGTTCAGTCCACTATAAGATAGTATACATACTTTCAATAATCAACCCCAAAACAGCAGATAGTGGAGGTTTCATGAACACAGCATGACAGCAAGCTGGCCTCAACGGACCAAGTCTGGCTGAGGTTCACCCAGGTGGGAAAATAACCTGACAAGAAAAGCCCTTCTAGTCTCAGCAGCCCCTGGATCCTACAGCACATGCAAATTTTTGTTTACTGTATCTCTTTTTAGAAAAGCTATAAATTTTGTTTGCTGTTTCTGCTTCCCTCAATGCAACCTTGCTAACTCTAATAGGAATATAATACTTCTAAGAGATACAGGCAGACACGCTACACCTAGACGGTGTATATAGTTAATTCAGACAGTTCTTCACAATTTGCTGTTCATCAGCAAGGGTAGGTTCAATAGATATTTGGGTGTCAGTAATATTCTGCACTCATGAAAGTCCTTACTTCCTCTGTGACTTTCCCCTCAGCCCAACAAAAATCGTGCACAGGGAAGAATGCGAAGCAGTATTTCTATGGAGTAAGCTAACAATTTACCTCACAGAACAACTGCATAACTCAGTCTCCTAGGGAAGATGGGAACTTTTTACTCAGAAGCTGACAACCTCCTTGGTTCCTTGATCACTGGTTTTGAGGTCTCCTAATGAACCTAATCAAATGAATCACCAATGTGTCTGATCAAACATCATAGGTGTCTCCTTCATGAGATAAATCCTGCCCTGTAGTACATTAACCATAATAACATCTCTACTACATGCAAAGGTAGTCAAATGAATCATGCCCTAAACTTGACTATCATGATTAGTTCTTTGGTGACCATAAAGGGAGCTAAAATTCAGATGTAAACACAGCTATTAGATGAGATGAATCATCTTTAATAACTTGAAATATCTCCTCACTGTTATGTAATTATGTTGGCATGTTATGAAATTTACCACTAACTAGATCAAGGAATTTCTAAGCAACACTGTTCAATAGCTGATCTGTGCTGTTTCTTTTCATTGCAGACCCTTATGTCAAAGTGAACCTGTACCATGCTAAGAAGAGGATTTCTAAAAAGAAAACCCACGTGAAGAAATGCACCCCTAATGCAGTGTTCAATGAATTGTTTGTGTTTGACATTCCTTGTGAGGGCCTTGATGATATCAGCATTGAATTTTTGGTCTTAGATTCAGATAGGGGGTCAAGGAATGAGGTTATTGGCCGGTTAACCTTGGGATGCTCAGCTGAAGGAACAGGTGGAGAGCACTGGAAAGAAATTTGTGAATATCCTAGGAGACAAATTGCCAAATGGCATATGTTGTGTGATGGTTAGCAGCTTAGAGAGGGGTTGGAACTTGAAGAACTACATATATCCATAGGCAAGGAACAGTTTTATTTCTTTATTATGTATAATTACAAGACTTTTTTTAGGGAGGAGTGGGGGAGTAAAAACTGGATTGGATTTTCAGAGCAGAAGGTAACTAAATTTTCACAGCAAATAAAGGAATTTCTATTTCTTTGGTTTTTAATGTAATTGGATCAGATTTGTATTATTCTAGAGTTTAAATAGCCTGAAACTTTTGAAGCACTACAAACTCATTAAAATCAGACTATGTTTTATGAAAAAGTCACTGAAAACCTTATTAATACTGCTATACAGAAGATAACCTCATTGAAACATTAGATCTTAAAACACCACCTGTGGCTTACTGGGGAAGTGGCTGAGTCTGCAAAAGCCATGGGGAATAAGGGTGAGCAGGAGGGGAATTCCTTCTGCCTCTCCATCAAAAACCTTCTTTTATGAAAATTCAATCACTATTTGTAAGATTTTGTTACTTATACTTTGATCATCCCAAAGACTTAAGAGATTTTCAGCAATTTGCTTTACATACCACATTATGTGCAACTAGTTGTTTTACATGTAGAAATACTCTATAATTACTGGATTTTTTAACACACATATATATAACTTGTTTTATTACAGTGAATGGAATAGACACATTCTACAAATCACTGAGTAAGTTAACACACATTGTTTTGCTAAAAGGGCTCCTTTACGGGTGACTGTACATGTTACAGTATAGCTAGAATTTGAGTTTATATATGGCTTGTTTTTTTTTCCTCTAGCAAGGATTACACTTTAAGCATTTCAAGCCATGGGAAAGCATTTCAGTTTAGATGAGGTAACATACAGGTTATTACAGTCAATGACTTTTCATCAATCATATTTTAAGAAATTCAGTAGTACTTAAAAGAGAAGTTGTTTCTTCTTTTGCTTCATTAAAGAACAAACAAAATAGTAAGACAGAGAATGAAACCTGACTCTGCTGTTTAACTTCCTGAACTGTGACTAATACTATTACAGTCAGTAAGACTACTCCCAACATACAAAGTTTAATATATTTTTAAAGTTTTTCAGGGTAGAAAACCAAGCCCACATTATAATTTATCCAATATTATGTTAGACAAAAGACTTGAAAAGTGTGTTTCACTTAGGTTTTATGCATTAATGTCCATTTCCAATTGTACTGAAAACTGATGGTGGTAAGGGAAAATAACATGCTGATTTCATGTTAGTGTGACATAATATATACATTTAAACTTAAACTGCATCAGGCTGGGGGAGTATCAAGTCTAACATAAGTATATAAATAAAGTGTTTAGACCTGTGAAATTTATTCTTGGCCCCATCAGATAGATTTTTAGGCTATCAGAACTACAGCACAAGTATAAGCAGATTATTTCCTAAAGTTTGTACACTGATTTCTGATACAGAATTGTTTGCAGATATTACTCTTACATAATTTCAGTTACAATATACATAAGGAAGAATATAATGATGCTAACTGTTGACATCAGAAGGATTTAAAAAGTGGAAAACCATATTTTTGCATACATCATTTTATCGTATGAATGGGTTAACCCACTGAAGTGAATGGGACTATCTGGAAATTAAGGTACTGCTCAATGACAGTAAAAGTAACAGAATGGACATGCCAGGTAAAAAACCATACATCGGATGTCCAATTACTTCCATTAAACAGCAGATACATGTCCTATTCAGAACTATTGGGGATTTGTTGTCGACTTTACCTGTTCACATATGGCTAAATTATGTTTGCAGGAAAGGACACTGAAATATGAAATATGCAAGTAGACAAATAGTACTGGAAGAATTCCATTGAGGATCTTCCAGGTTTTGTGTCGGTATTTTCTCCAGTTTTTGAGAATGTGTTTGATATAACAGTGTTTATAAATTTCTGTAAAAATACATTTTCAAAATAACATAAACATGCTTTTTACAATAATGCTCAATGTAAAAAAACCCTGCGTATTGTATGTATAAAAGAGAGGAATCTTTTTTGATTATTTCTTTAGAAAGCTGACTAACTGCTTAAGGGCTAGAGTTTACAGCCACGTTCAAGCAGAGCTAATCCAAAGCCACCAAATCAAAGGAAAGATGCCCACAGGCTTCAGTAGGGTTTGAAGGGCAATCACAGAGCAAAACTCTTCTTGTGAGTCAACCCACCAATGTCAATAAGAAAATTGACACTATTTGATCTAATGGAGACTGGGAAAGCTTAAGTCAGTACCACACAACTAGAGTAGTTACAATTTCTAGTAAGGAAAGAACTTTCTACTGAAAGTGATTGCATGAAAGAGTGGGAGAGCTTGTAATTAAAAAACCTGAGGTTTTGTATGTTAGCCCGTATGTAGTATGTTATCCTAAAAAACGGATGAAAGGAGTCATATGCCTCCAATGGACATTCTAACATTAGGAGAAAAAAAACCTCCACCTTTTTGAATTAATGATGGGCTGTGACCACCTTTCATTTTGCATCCAAAAATTTGTCACTAATTTTTCTTTCCAAGTTTCTATAGCAGTTTAAGGGTCAATATTTCTACCAGCTAAATGGCAGTTGTTGTTGGGGATAGGGGATAGGAACTGAGAAGAGAAGAAAATACAATTTTAATTAAATCTAAAAGAACCCTGTAAATAGAGCTTCATTTAAAGCAATGCTTAGCTTGGAAAGTTGAGTAAAGACGACTTGAAACACATCTGTAAAAGTCAGGAGTGAATGTGGACCTGTACTGAGATGAGGAATTCTGATGTTTTATAAAGTACTCAATTCTCATTGTGAATATCTTGAATTCTGTTAAGGATACTGTACTGTATTAAACATGTAAAAAATGATGTTTGTCTAAGTAGCTTACAAAAATAATAACTCCTTGAATGGGAGACTATCCATGTCTGGAGATCTGTCGTAACTAAATACCTGATTTGTTATGGTGTTGTAACTTAATAGAAGCTATTCAAGAGGAAGCATGGTGTATGAGATTTTGTAAGTAAGTTATTTGTGCTGGTTCTGTATGTTGTGCCATGTGTGTAAGACAAGAATAAACTGCTGCTTTTGTTCATCCCATCCCAAAACAATTATCCCATCACTGTATCTTTTCAGAAGATTCCTGCTGTTGCTTATATTCATGACTTACTCTCTCTTGTTTCTGCCCAAAAAACATTTGACTTGCAAACACTTTGTCTTCTCACAGGGGTGGATTAGACTTGTACTGCCAAATACTACCCAGGCATATCAGAAGTTCCTTATTCCTAGTTTCTTGATGCATACTTACCTTTCTCTTGAAAGCTACTGTATGCTCAGGCTAAAACCTGAGACATGGCCCATGACAAAATCTGAGCGCTATAGAGGCCCTGTGGGGACTGATAGATAGATGTAAACAAGAAGCAGCTCTAGCATATTGCATGGAAGAAGTAAAATGTAAGTCATACTGCAACCAGAATCCTGGTGACATTTCATTTGTTTTCCAGAAGTAAAAAATATCTCTTGGACTATCACACTGTACCACACTTACTTCCTTTGATGTAAGGAAGTCACGTTAGGCACTGGCTTGTCAGGTGAGTCTGGAAGATAAGGTAGAGAAAGCATGCTTTTAATGCTATACACCAGTATAAACTTTGCTGCTGTGGTCTCTGACTTTATCAGAGTATTTTACCAGCACAGACCAAAAGCTGGGGAAAGAAGAAGGTAGTTGTAACTGGGGTACAGATTGCCATTTACTGACTGCCATTGCGTGACTACAATTATGTGGAAGGTATCCCTGACCCTTGTCACAAAAATAAGTGAAAGGATCCACTAGCCAAATGCATGAAATGGATCATCTTTTAGGGTATAAGCTGGTATATTCTGTCTGGTGAATGTCGTGTCCCAAACAAGCAGGTATCAAGTGTGAGACTGCTCTTTTCCATCCTATGCAGTCACTTCTTTTTTCTTCCTTGCATTTTATGGTTCTCCTCCAACAATACTGACTTATATGGGTTATACATCAGACCCTCTTCTTCAGGGCAGCGACCAAGAATATCTTTAGATTCTTCAACCATGCAGCTGAGCCCCAGGGGAAGTCTCAAGGCTCCTGTCATGATTGCTTTTTGTACTTCAAATTGCTGCAACAGATAATTCCTCCTCAAGAGAGTCTTTGCAGATGTCCTTCTCTTTGCAGGAGATGTGATTCCTGAGGTGTAAAACTATTCAGTAAAGCCCTTGTATTTATACAGCATCACGGATAGCAACATGCTGCACACACAGTAATAATACATAACCACAGATGACCATGAAGGACACTTCTTTTCCTCAAACAAGATTCAAATACGTTCTATATAAGCTGCTACCTTCTTATCTGTGCTCTCTTACTCATGAGGTCCCATGAAGCTGCTCATGGTAGACATACAGCTGCTGTGACTGGCACTGGCACTCATTTGCATTGCTCTGCTGATGACTCCTGAATGATTACCTTCATTCAAAAAGTTCTACCCCGTTCTCATGGGTTTTCCCATAATATCTTTAATCTTCCATCACTAAAGAGCTGTTGTAGTATGACTTTGGGTCTGAAGGCAGCTTTGGAGCACTGATTGGAGTTGCAGCATAGCAGAAATTTCCATTTCAGAATTGTCCTGGGTTCAGCAGTAGCAGTCATGTTTTTCCTTTGTGTTAACTGGTGCAGTGCTGTGTTTTGACTTCTAGTTTTGAGAACAGTGTTGGTGAAGCCGATGTTTTCGGTTGTTGCTAAGTAATGTTTACCCTGACCAAGGACTCTGTGAGGCTCATGCTCTGCCCGGGAGGAGGGGAAGCTGTGAGGAAGCAGAGATGGGGCGCCTGACCCGGGCTAGCCGGGGAGGTATTCCATACCACAGCACGTCATGCCCGGGGTGGGGGGTAACTGGGAATTACCCGGAAGGACAGGGGCTTCCGGGTGGAACTCGCTTTCTTGGCCGGTGGTATCGTATTCTCTTCCCTTGTTATTTTCCCTTATCATTGTTTTAGCTGATAGTAGCGGTGGTGATTTGTTGCTGGACTGTTCTTGTCTCAACCCGTAGGAGTTGCACTCTCTCGATCCTCCTCCCCGTTCATCCGGGAGCGGGGAAGGGGAGAGCCCCGGTGCGGGGCGGGGGGGGGGAGACAGACACGGACCTCAATTGTTGTCAGCTTGGCACCACTCACTGGGAGTGAGTGAACAAGTTACCTGACTGGGTTTAAACCACGACAGTTCTTTTTGGCGCCCAACGTGGGGCACGAGGGGTTGAGATAAGAACAGATCTGACTGGATTGATAGTCACTCGTCACAATGCTGATTTATTGGCTCTCAAGGTTTTTCCTCTTGATCTCACAGTTTCAGTATATCATATCTTACGTCCATCCGGTATTTGCTGTATTAGTGTTTTTCAAGTGTGGGGCTTGGGCTAAGGTTTTTGTCCCATTGTACTTTATGGTAATGACTTGTAATACAATAGAATCATTGATCATGAAACTGATCTGGCTTATGTTCCCAGTGTGGTCACCACCTTTATACTTTGGGAGGTATATGATGGAGGTGCTTAGCAATTACACATCTTTTTTCTCCTCCTCAGGTGCTCAACCTGTGAAGGAGACATCCTTTTACCCTCCTAGTCGTCCCCCCAGACCATTTACATTTGAGAGTTTTGAATTTTTTGAATGGCCTTTTAATGCTGTTGAGACTTGTTTGCTGATGGTGATGGGAATCACCATGCTAACACGCATACAGAGTGTGTTTTGCCCACTACTGATTTCAAGAGTTAAGCAGATTCAGGTTTGGGTCTTGTCTGGGGTCAAATGACGATGTAGGAGGACCGAGAGATTTTCCCAGAGGCTGGACAGCCATGAGTGGCAGGGTGTGTGGGATAGTATGGGCAAGTATCTAGGTCAGTGGGCCCCTCCAGTACTTTGGAATTTCACTACCGAACAACTGCAAAATCCAGAAGAATTAGTAAAACACTTAAATGAGGTGTGTGGTCATTCTGGCCATACCAGAGATGGACAAATCACGGCAACGTGCTGGGGCTTGGCCTATGCTTACAGGGCCTTGTTCAACACTATCCAGCACCTTCAAAAGGAAAAGAATGTCGGCGGATTTGAGGGCAAAGTGACAGTCGCTACTCAAACTTTGGCTGCAATGAACTGCGCAGCTACCCCAGTGGCAAGTACAGCAGCTGCTCAAACTTCAACTGCAACAGACAGCGCGGTTACCCCAGCTCCAAGCACAGTAGCTACACCACCCCCAGCAACAAGTACAGTCGCTACTCAAACCACAGTGATAATCACTGCAGCCAAACCAGAGGACCAATTCATACCAATATCAGTTGCCCCTGTACGCAAGAGAACAAGCAAAAAGGAGGCAAAAAGGGTGAAGCGAGATGAAGAACCAATGAATTCACCACCCGGTCCAGAATCTGATCAGGAGTCATCATCACATGACGAAGAAGAAGAAGAAGAGGTAACTTCTCGACCTCGGACCTCAACCGAGCTGCGGAATATATGAAAAGATTTTACCCGTCAACCAGGGGAGCACATCATCACCTGGTTACTCCGATGCTGGGACAATGGGGCCGATGGTCACGAACTAGAAGGTACAGAAGCCAAGCAGCTGGGATCACTTGCTAGAGAAGGGGGAATTGACAAAGCAATTGCAAGAGAGAAAAAGTCCCTCAGTCTTTGGAGGTGGCTCTTGGCAGCTGTGAAAGAAAGGTTTCCGTACAAGGACAATGTTACGAGTCGTTCGGCCAAGTGGACTACTATAGACAAAGGCATCCAGTCTCTGAGGGAATCAGCCATCGTAGAGATGCTCTATCACATCAAGCCGAATAATGGGGATACACCTATAGATCCAGATGAAGTTGAATGTACACGACCCATGTGGCGAAAACTTACACGGAATGCACCGTCATCATATGCCCATTCATTGGCAACAGTGACCTGGAATGACATAGTACCACTAACAGTGGATGAAATGGTTCATAAACTCCGAAAGTTTGAAGACAATCTCACCCCTTCCATCATCTCAGCTGTGGAAAAACTGTCCCAGGACCTCGAAAAATTGAGGGACGATCTATCTGATTTATCCAGCTCCTCACGTGTACCAACACACGTCTCAGCTATTAACAAAAGGCGTCCTATTGTTCAAGAGAGGAGATACAGAAGGTATACGCCATGGGGTACCCTATGGTTTTACCTTCTGGATCATGGAGAAGACATGACAAAGTGGGATGGAAAATCTACTTCAGCTTTGGAGGAACGGGTGAGTGAACTGAAGAGGGGAGCAAGGGCCAAGACTGATCGTCCCATGAGAGCTACGGCTTCAGTCTCTGGTGAGCAGCTTCCCAGATGGAATGGAAGAGCTGATTTTACTCCAGCTCCTGTGATAACGAAGAATAATCCCTTTCACCACGACTTAAGTGTCCAACGCTGTGATGACCATTAGAAGGGCCCTGCCTCCAGCCAGGCGGAGGTAGGGGACAATCAGATTTACTGGACTGTGTGGATCAGATGGCCTGGCACATCAGTCCCACAGAAGTATAAGGCTCTAGTAGATACCGGTGCACAGTGTACCCTGATGCCATCAAGCTGTCAAGGGGTGGAACCCATCTATATTTCTGGAGTAACAGGAGGATCCCAAGAGTTGACTGTGCTGGAGGCTGAAATCAGCCTGACTGGGAGGGAATGGCAAAAGCACACTATTGTGACTGGTCCAGAGGCTCCATGCATCCTCGGCATAGACTACCTCAAGAGAGGGTACTTCAAAGACCCAAAAGGGTACCGGTGGGCTTTTGGTATTGCTGCTTTGGAGACTGAGGAAATTGAGCAGCTGTCCACCTTGCCTGGTCTCTCAGAAGATCCCTCTGCTGTGGGGTTGCTGAAAGTTGAAGAACAACAAGAGCCAATTGCGACCGCAACAGTGCACCGGCAGCAATATCGCACCAACCGAGACTCCCTGATTCCCATCCATCAGCTGATCCGTAGACTGGAGAGTCAGGGGGTGATCAGCAGGACCCGCTCACCCTTCAATAGCCCCATATGGCCAGTGCGAAAGTCTAATGGAGAATGGAGACTAACAGTAGACTATCGTGGCCTGAATGAAGTCACACCACCATTGAGTGCTGCCGTACCGGACATGCTAGAACTTCAGTATGAACTAGAGTCAAAGGCAGCCAAGTGGTATGCCACAATTGATATCGCCAATGCATTTTTCTCAATTCCTTTGGCAGCAGAGTGCAGGCCACAGTTTGCTTTTACTTGGAGGGGTGTCCAGTTCACTTGGAACCGACTGCCCCAGGGGTGGAAACACAGCCCTACCATTTGCCATGGACTGATCCAGACTGCACTGGAACAGGGGCAAGCTCCAGAACACCTGCAATACATTGATGACATTATTGTGTGGGGCGATACAGCGGAAGAAGTCTTTGAGAAAGGGAGGAAAATAATCCAAATCCTGCTGAAAGCTGGTTTTGCCATAAAACGGAGTAAGGTCAAGGGACCTGCACAGGAGATTCAATTTTTGGGAATAAAATGGCAAGATGGACGTAGACAGATCCCCACAGATGTGATCAGCAAGATAACAGCAATGTCTCCACCAACTAATAGGAAAGAAATGCAAGCTTTCTTGGGTGCAGTGGGGTTCTGGAGAATGCACATCCCAAATTACAGTTCGATTGTAAGCCCTCTCTATCATGTGACCCGGAAGAAGAATGATTTTAAATGGGGCCCTGAGCAACAACAAGCCTTTGAGCAAATTAAATGAGAGACAGTTCACGCAGTAGCCCTTGGACCTGTCTGATGTAAAAAATGTGCTGTACACTGCAGCTGGGGAGAACGGTCCTACCTGGAGCCTCTGGCAGAAAGCTCCAGGGGAGACTCGAGGTCGACCCCTCGGCTTCTGGAGTCGGGGATATAAAGGATCTGAGGCCAGCTATACCCCAACTGAGAAAGAGATACTGGCAGCCTATGAAGGGGTTCGAGCTGCTTCGGAAGTGATTGGCACTGAAGCACAGCTCCTCCTGGCACCCCGGTTGCCCGTGCTGGGCTGGATGTTCAAAGGCAGGGTCTCCTCTACACATCATGCAACTGATGCTACATGGAGTAAATGGGCTGCACTAATTACACAACGAACTCGAATAGGAAATCCCAGTCGTCCAGGCATTCTAGAAGTCATCATGGACTGGCCAGAGGGCAAAGATTTTGGAATGTCACCAAAGGAGGAGGTGGTGCGTGCTGAAGAGGCCCCACCATATAATAAACTGTCAGAAAGTGAAAAGCAGTATGCCTTGTTTACTGATGGCTCTTGCCGTATTGTGGGAAAGCATCGGAGATGGAAGGCAGCTGTATGGAGTCCTGGACGACAAGTTGCAGAAACTGCTGAAGGAGAGGGTGAATCGAGTCAGTTTGCCGAGGTGAAAGCCATCCAGCTGGCCCTGGACATTGCTGAACGAGAAAAGTGGCCAGTACTTTATCTCTATACTGACTCATGGATGGTGGCAAATGCCCTGTGGGGGTAGTTACAGCAATGGAAGCAGAGCAACTGGCAACGCAGAGGTAAACCCATCTGGGCTGCTGCACTGTGGAAAGATATTGCTGCCAGGGTGCAGAACCTGGTGGTGAAGGTACGTCATGTAGATGCCCATGTACCCAAGAGTCGGGCCACTGAGGAACACCAGAACAACCAACAAGTGGATAAAGCGGCTAAGATTGAAGTGGCTCAGATGGACTTAGATTGGCAACATAAAGGTGAATTATTTTTGGCCCGGTGGGCCCATGACACTTCAGGCCATCAGGGCAGAGATGCAACATATAGATGGGCCCATGACCGAGGGGTGGACTTAACAATGGACACTATTGCCCAGGTTATTCATGAGTGTGAAACATGTGCTGCAATTAAACAAGCCAAGCGGTTAAAGCCTCTTTGGTATGGAGGACGATGGTTGAAGTATAAATATGGGGAGGCCTGGCAGATTGACTATATCACACTGCCACCAACCCGCCAAGGCAAGCGCCATGTGCTTACCATGGTGGAAGCAACCACCGGGTGGCTGGAAACATACGCTGTGCCCCATGCCACTGCCCGGAACACCATCCTGGGCCTTGAGAAACAGATTTTGTGGCGACACGGCACCCCAGAGAGAATTGAGTCAGACAATGGGACTCATTTCCGGAATAACCTTATAGATATTTGGGCCAATGAGCATGGCATTGAGTGGGTATATCACATCCCCTACCATGCACCAGCCTCTGGGAAAATCGAACGGTACAATGGGCTGTTAAAAACTACACTGAGAGCAATGGGTGGGGGAACTTTCAAGCATTGGGATACACATTTACCAAAGGCCACCTGGTTGGTCAACACCAGAGGATCTGCCAACAGGGCCGGCCCAGCCCAGTCAGAACTTTTACATATTGTAGAGGGGGACAAAGTTCCCGTGGTACATATGAAGAATTTGCTGGGGAAGACAGTCTGGGTTATTCCTGCTTCAGGTAAAGGCAAACCCACTCGTGGGATTGCTTTTGCTCAGGGACCTGGATATACTTGGTGGGTAATGCGGGAAGATGGGGAAGTCCGATGTATACCTCAAGGGGATTTGATTTTAGGGGAAAACAGCCAGTGAACTCAATTGCATGCTGTTGCCTGCTGTGTAATGCTTTTATAGCCCATCAACTAGATGTCTCCAGGTCACCAGCGACTGGCCCTGAACTTCCCTCCAGCCATCATCCCAACAGAGAATGAACTTGGAACATCATGGACCGAATGGACTCGGCAGCATTATAGGGATTGGTCCATGCACTAAGAAAATGATTTTTTCCTCTTGGTCTGTATGTATATGGATGTATATATGTGGGAGAGCGATGGTGTATTGAAAATGTGGGATCTGAGCACGACGTGAATGGTATGGAATAAGGGGTGGATAATGTCCTGGGTTCAGCAGTAGCAGTCATGTTTTTCCTTTGTGTTAACTGGTGCAGTGCTGTGTTTTGACTTCTAGTTTGAGAACAGTGTTGGTGAAGCCGATGTTTTCGGTTGTTGCTAAGTGATGTTTACCCTGACCAAGGACTCTGTGAGGCTCATGCTCTGCCCGGGAGGAGGGGAAGCTGTGAGGAAGCAGAGATGGGGCGCCTGACCCGGGCTAGCCGGGGAGGTATTCCATACCACAGCACGTCATGCCCGGGGTGGGGGGTAACTGGGAGTTACCCGGAAGGACACGGGCTTCCGGGTGGAACTCGCTTTCTTGGCCGGTGGTATCGTATTCTCTTCCCTTGTTATTTTCCCTTATCATTGTTTTAGCTGATAGTAGCGGTGGTGATTTGTTGCTGGACTGTTCTTGTCTCAACCCGTAGGAGTTGCACTCTCTCGATCCTCCTCCCCGTTCCTCCGGGAGCGGGGAAGGGGAGAGCCTCGGTGCGGGGCGGGGGGGGGGAGACGGACACGGACCTCGATTGTTGTCAGCTCGGCACCACTCACTGGGAGTGAGTGAACAAGTTACCTGACTGGATTTAAACCACGACAAGAATAAAGAATCAAAGTTGGTAAGAAGAGAAAAGGGAGAAGTTAAAGTCTTTACTGTGTTGCTGTTATGTCTGCACTGGTATGCCAGTTTTGCTATTGTGCATTTGAAGTACTTTGTACTTGACTAGAGTGTCCTGCAGTGACAGATGTGAATGCTGTAATTATACCACCAGCAACACAATCAGGTGTTGTCCTGACAGATGAATTGGCTCCTGCTCAACCCCTAAAACCTCAGTAACAGGTCCCAGGAGACACCAGTTAGGCTTCTATGCCTTACCCCTGCCCCAGAGCTCTGCAGTTAACCTTGAAATGCTCTGGATTACCTATAGCAGTACTGTTGGCACCCAGGTAGAAGAGGTGTAATAGTCTGACAGCTAGACAAGCTCTGGCAAGATCCTAGATCCTAACGTTATGACAAGCACCAGCAGATTAGGCCTCCAATCCCAGGGGGAGCGTATCTCCAGTAAATACCATGCTCCTTTTCTCCTCTGTGAAGGAACAAAGTTTGGGCTCAGCTGACTCTGATAATAAATCCCTGATTGTTATTCTCAGGGCAAGGTACTTGTACTTGTGCCAAAAGCTGACATGGATGGTGGGGTCACTTGCTCTTGCGGCTGCTGCCAGAAGTTACAGGCTTCTAACTTTCCCCTCTCCAAAAGCCACTCTCCAAAAAAGGCCAGACTCCTTCCCAGCTCTGTTTGGATCTAGACAGAGACAATGAGCACCATGCTTATAAGCCATTAAAGAAGGGGTTGGGCCTAACTGGGAAATGCACAGCTTCCTCTGGTTCTGACAAAGGAGGTTTCATTCATTATTGAATCTTATTCTTCCTCTTTGGGCAGTCTCTTACAGGGGAATTTTTTAGAGGTGACTGATCTGTAAGAAGACGTGATTTTGCATTTTTCTAAGTTGGTGATGCAGCATAGAGTTTGAGTTTAAGAGAAATACGAAGGAATTTAAAGTCCCACTGGGTGTGAGTAATGCTGGGTTATTGCAAGCAGCTTTACTAGGGCTGTAGTAGGATATAAGGATGATGTAGTAGTAGTAATGTGTAGCACTTCTGAATCATACCATTCTGGATAATGAGTTAATCAGCAAATATAAATTAGAACAGAGTGTTTGCAATATAAGTTAATGTTGAAAAAACATCCCTGTCATTCCACTACATCAGAAAAAATGCATTATGAAAGGCTCCAGTTCTAACAAAAAAAAAAATTGAATACAGGAAGAAAGCATAGAATCCAAGGTGGAGAAGGTTAAAATGCACAAAAAATCATGTTAACGCTATTTTCTTTTGAAATCACTAGAGAAGAAACATAATTTTAAAATAATACTATTGTTTTTACAGTTCTTTTTTCTAACCAGACAATGGTGCTATATGGTGACTGAAAGATATAATTTAGTCTTGAAGACAGTAACACTTGCTGTAAATATTTTACATGGCTCTGAAAACAGAACTGGGTTACTGAAACAACTAAGAAGCATTTCACAGTATCACTAGTGATATTGATTATATTTCAGTAATACCCACCAAATGAGATTGCCTTCAGGACTGTGAATGAAAGTTTCTAGTTGGACACTAACAGATTCACAGGGAAACCTCTGTATGTTTGCATCTGAGGTGCCTATATGCATTGATTTGTAGGGCAAATAAACAGTATTCTAGCCTCTCTTTAAGTACCATGGGATAAAGCTTAACAACATCAATAGTAGCTACTCACTTTTGTTATGAATTATTATTTTCATTATTCTCCAGGGTTCAAAAGCTGCTCTGGGGACTGCATTCTCCTGAAATAAATTCCTCAGAGCTGTATTTTGCAATGGATATACATAAGAGAACAAAACAGCTCTGAATCACAAATAGGCATGTAACAATAGAGAATTATCCCAGGTTAAAATCAGAAGTTATATTAGGCAGCAGTATGGCAGCAATATTACTTGGATAAGTAAATCAGTATGAAGAAAGTGCAGGACTAAAATGTCAACAGAGGAAAGGAGGTAGAAGTCTGATGCTTCTTTATGACATGCAAAAACCAGGTGTATTTGACCTCTGACACACATAGTTGTTTTCCCCTTTATTCGCTCAATGAAAGCAATACATCCTTATTTTAGCCTGCTTTGATTCACATCAGTTAATGGACACTTGTTCTAAATAAGTTTGCTGTGTGTGTTTGGTGTTGAATTTGCTTTAAACAAAGGCTGCAAGGGTTGAGTGTTGCATTTCTTTGCTTATACAAAAATTGCCTATAGAGCTGCCAGGGCTTTACTTTTAGGAAGGGATTGGGACAAGGCTAATACTGTTGAGTTGGGACTGATATGGTGATACCAGGAATCTCTGTTTGTCCCAGGAATTTCTCTGCTATCAGGGAAAGCACTTTACTTTCATTCCTGGTCAGGAGAACAAAAGAGAGGAGTTCTGACCTTGGGTATGGTCAGAACAAGAATTGGTTTATTGGTCTGTTCCAGGCTTTGTGGATTTGTACTTGCATTACTTACTTTTTTATTTTTTTTCTTGTCAACCCTTGTTTTTGCTGTCCTGGTATGTCCTTTGACTAAGTGTTTACCCAAACAGACAACCTGCCTCTGCTACTCCCTCCATCCCCATTTCCAGTAGTCCCAGCTGTGCTGCATCCACAGCAAAATTTGGAATTTCCGACACAGTTACCCAGGTAACATCATCCTAACATGCTTTTATTTATACCTTTTCTTGGACACAGCTGACACTACACAACTTGACTCCCACAAAGTTATCCAGTGCTTCCCTCCAATGCTTAGTGAAATGTAGCTATTTCTGACTCTAACTTCCCCTTAATCACTTCTGATTTCCAGCCCTCCCTTATAATGCTGTCTGCAGCTTTTCTCAGCTTTTTACATTACTGTTGGTTGCATTCAGCAATTTATTAAGTTATGTTCTGTAGTTTTCCTGTGGAGTTGACTAAACCTCAGGGCAAGAACTAGTTCCTGGCTAACTATTTGACTGTAGTCCTACCATTAATTGCTATGTTCCTCCTGTGTTCATAAGTTTTTGTAGGATAGAAACGAAGGTTCAAGAGTTAGACCAGGATTCCTGGTGTCCAAGATATCAGTATTAAAAGACTAGCTAGTTTGTCTTGCCTTTTGGAAAAAAGGAGAAAGTTAGGCACCATCAGATGACATTTTAGCTCTGATCCAAATTAGTAAGATCACCCCAGAGTCTTCTCCAGGAGGAAGAATAATGCTTATTACGTTATTCTTAATTTAGATCAATGTTGTTACCTCACAGTTAACACATAAATTCTGAAAAAAATACATTACTTACTGTAACTTATTCAACAGGAAGCTTCTGTTTTCTCCCTGTCTCCCTAAAGCTAACATTACAAAGTCAGAGAAGGAGATAAAAATGACCTTTCAATACTCAGTGGAAAATCCTGGTACACAAGGCTGGAGAAGCTCTGAGATTTCACAAATGAAAGTTCATCTATTTCTGATTAAAACTATAAAAATGCAATTAAGGTGAAAGCAAACTTGTGCCTAATCTCACAGTAAGGTATCTTGGAGTAATCATATGACTGTCTCTTGAATAATGATATAGGAATATTTGTAGCAGAGAGGCATTATCTTGCCCACCAGTTTTGTTGTAAGCAGAATGCTTTAATTGATATATTTAATATTCACATTCAGGCAGGATAAAAAATCTTACTGCATAGCATCATATTGCTGGACATGTCTCTGTCTCAAGGGGTTGTGTTCCTTGCCCAAGGCAAGCTTCACACAGCATTCTCTGGAGCCAATCTTCTGAGTGAAAGAGGATAGTTACCAAAATTATACAAAGCTCTAAAATATATTCTAGGGATGGAAATTTTACACTGCATAAGCAATAATATGGCCTTGGAGTTTCTACTATATAAAATTGAATACCCAATCTTCTAAAGCTAGCAGTGGCATAAAGAAGTTATACATGTCTAAGTGTAAATTAACAGGTTTTATGTCTCCAGACTCAAGAACAGTATTGACCCCATGTATCCTAGTATTTTATTCTTGGCTACATTTGGTTGTGTACAGAATTCTCAGGGAAAAGAATTCAAAGAAATGATGGGGACTCATCCCAAGCATTCATACATGCACAGTATGGATGTATCTGGTGATGTCTGTTTTATTCGGACAGTATAGCCAAGTGTTTTCATAAAGAAGTATTGGTCAATCTGCTCTCAGTGAAGAGAATGTGTCAATGCTATAGAGTTCTCAGTGTGATTGTGAAGCTCAATGAAAGAACACTTTCAAAACGTATGTAGGTGGGGATTGCGAAGAATTGCTATGAAAGTGGTCAGGTTAGAACTTGTGCTTGCTTCACATTTTTTGCCGTCTCAATGATAATTTGCAATGTAGAAATGTGAGGAAGTTATGATACCCAGAATTAAAAAGCACCTGCAAAAAAAAAAAAAAAAAGATTATGATTTCAGGCAGCATCAAAAATTGTGGTTAAAAACTGATGCAAAAATAATGCTTGTCCTAGAATCCCCTTGTTGATATCTCTGCTATAGATACATGGCACTGAAAAATTGCATTCATCCACAGGCACTTAACTGTACTTTCCCCTTTGCCTAAATCTGCAATATATAGTACCCATATGAAGCAGACAGTACTTGATATGAATCCTCTCTGAAATATGGTCCATAAAATTGATATGCAACATGAACAAAGTCAATGCAAATAAAAAATTTACAGTAAGTCATTTATGCTGATAACATTAATTTCCTAATATTTTTTTTCCTGGTACTGTTGTGTTTAATACCAAAACTGTCCTATAATACTGAGTGAATGAGAGAATTATGATATGGTAAATAGCATTCATGTCACTTTTATTCTGTGCAATAAATTTAAATGAAATACATGTTATCTGAATTTGTATCTGCTCTCTGAGCTGAAAACAAACGTTCTCCTACAATATTCATGTTATATTACCCCATTTGTGCTTCATACTTGTCATTTTTTCCACCCTTGTGATTAAAAACATCTAAAAATGGTATCTTGCCCAGCCACTAACGGAACCACATTGATCAGCCTGAATTTCTGATTCCTGATTTCATCAGAGTACAGGAATTACTCTAAACCCGAGAGAACTTGGTGGGAGACAATTGTCTCTCAATCAGCCATGTAAATATCAGACTGTGAAAGGGACATTTTTCTTGTGTCCATTGCAACCTGCCCACTACAGTGCCTGATCTGACATCTTTGCCTGGCTGGGCAGATATGCTGCTATGCTGCTACTCCGGTTCACTTGCTGAACATGCATAGAAGCAGTCATGCTCAGTAAACTACACAATCAGCTAGTTTAAGAGATGGCAGAAGGTGAACGGCATGGGGCACAAGTCTTCTGAGAAGCAGCTGAGGGAAGTGGGGTTGTTTGGAGAAAAGGAGGGCAAGAGAGACCTCCTCCTTCTCTACAGCTACCTGAAAGGATGTTGTACCAATTTGAGGGTCTGTCTTTTCTCCCAGATATCAAGCAATAGGACCAGAAGAAATGAGCGTCAAGTTGCTCCAGGGGAGGTTTACATTGGATATCAGGAAAATATCTTCACTGAGAGGATTGTCAAGCATTGGCACATGTTGCCTAGGGAATCGGTGGAGAAATCACCCCTGGAGGTATTTAAAAGATGTGTGGACATGGAATGAAGGAACATGTTTTAGTGATGAACTTGGAAGTGAAAGGTTGGACTTGCTCGTAAAGGTCTTTTCCAACATAAATGATTCTGTGATTCTAAGGAAATGGGTGTTCAGGAAAAAAACAGATCTGGGTTTTGAGAGCAGACTCTTTCAGTGGTATAAATATACAGGTATTATTGATGAAGTAGATGTACTTCATGCTATCTGAAAATTTTCTTTAAGAAAATTTGTAACACATGGTTCTCACATATGTATCAGAAAAGTACATGAATCCACCATTTAGAACTGGAAAGCCAGGGTGTTGTTGTGATGATAAGGATTACGTATATTCTCTGATTAATGGAACAATACAGTAATACAAGTAACAGGGAACATGGCCAGCACACATGCCAGAGCAGGTCCTGTGGTGTGGTGTATGGTCCATACATTCTACAGTCATTTGGAGGTGATCTCTATTCAGAGATTTGCTGAGCAGCTCTGAATGACAGAAGGGAAGAGATCTCTACTTAGCATTGCGCTGCGTGAGACAGTAAGAGGGAATTAGGAACCTCCTAAAAGGGCTTTGCTTGGAAGGCTGAGCTACGTTAGAATCCATATAAAGAGCAAGCCAAAATAGATAGTGATAAATTCTGTCTAAAAAAGAATAATGAAAAAGAATAGGTTTTGAGAAACATAATTCATGCCACTGACATTTCAGAAGTGGTGTGGGTTTATTTTTTATTTTGTTTTTAAAATAATGTTGAAACTATTTGCTTTGCCAAGATGTAAATCATTTGTTTGAGGAAGTATTGGTGTTTGACTCCAACTTCATTCTTTTGATTCATTTAGTAAGGTTTTAAAGCATTTTTAATATTGTATTTGTATATATAGTAAGTAGGAAATATACTTTGTCATTTTGACAACATATAAATATTGCTTCAGTGTTTCTGAAAAAAAAATTACTTATTTGTCTTTATGATGCACATAAGAAGCTTTGAAAATTTAGATTGCTATATCGAATGAAAAGTTTTTGAATACTTTTTTTGTTCTTGCATAACAGAAGTTACACTTTCTGCACATCTTAGTTGCTAGGAATATGATTTTACAAATTTAACCTGATTAAAGCAAGAGAGAATAATCCCAGTCTATAGATGTGAATGTACCTGAAGGAACTTCTTAGTTTTCAGGGACTTTTGAAACTAATTTGCTCTTCAAATTAGTTTACTACAGTCCAGAAGGGAAGAGAACAGTATTCACAGCCTTCTTACCTATTGCCCTGTATGTAGTAAAAACAGGAATAGAAGAATTCTGGGTAAGCTCAATCTTTTTAGGTGATTATAGCCCTGTCTTTTATATACCACTCTTCGGATGGGTGTGTCTCTTAGGGACAACACAAAGATCTCTTGCAGATTTCTGGGCTGGAACACTGCAATTATTTATTACTTTGAACACGAGCTTGATTTGCTGTTGTTAAGAAACCTAACTGTTCCCTTATCTTCTTCTTAGGGCAACGGGACTAAAGAGTTAAATATTTTGCAAAATCTTTAGGGATTCCTGAACATAGGCTCCTGACTACTTGAAGCCCAGTGGCTTAACAAGATGTTATGCTATCATTGTGTTCAGCTCTGCAACACTGCGACAAAATAGAACTCAGAGCCTCAGGGGATGCAAGACAGGAGTTAATATGAAATTGTTACGTGTGACTTTCCTCCACATAATAGACAAGTAATGCACATATATTTCTAGCAGTGTATCATGAAGTAGATTAATAGAAGCCAGCAGAGCTATACCAGATGGGTATCTGAAAATATTTCAGGTAGTGCTTTTCGATTGTCAGTAATTTTCTACATTTTAGAGTTCAAAATGTAGGAATACAGTTTGTTTTCACAGGCATTACATTTTAGCAATTTGCGTATGCTATCAACATATTGCCAGAAAGAAACACTGCTACATAGGGTTATACTGTTAATTCTGATAAAACACTGGACTCCCAAATTGCTGCATCAATGTGTTTATTTTGATACTATATAGAAAACTTTATACAGGAAGAAAAGTGCAGACATTCTTCATAGCCACATTTACAGATTTGATAACATGAGCTGAATAGAAGAAAGGTAGTGTGCTTCGAAGTGTGCTGCAGAACAAACAAAGCAACAAAATGTTTTTTCTTGGTCTTTCTGTCTGACAATTTAAAATTTATCAGCCCTCATTTATTAAAAGGCAGCATCTCTGAAATTTACCACAAATATATGCACACTGCTCTCCTTTAATATCAGAACAGATCCTTAAAAGAATAATGCATTAGGCAAATGTGAGCCTGACAGTTATTGCACATCAGAGGCAATGAGTGTAGGAAACCTTCAATTTTTAAGAAGCATTCGTGATCCTAACACACTTACTCACTTTCTGTAGCTTGTTATCACTTAAACACAAGTACAGTATTAAAACGAAATTACAACTTGTCAACTTCCTCTGCTGGCTTTCTGCCTGAATTTATAGGAGTCAGTACATTTGAAGTGTTCCCAGGAATCACAGGGGACTAAGCCAATGCCAGTTGGAAAATGAAGGTCTCTTACAAGCTCATTCATTCTTCATCCCCTGCCTAGAGAAGGAATTTGACTATACCCTAGTCACCGACTTCAGACAGAATAGTTACGATAGTTGTCTACATAATGTATCAGGAAAGTAACACAAAATCTTTTTGGTTTTGCATCTCGGACAAAACTTCTTTTTCATTTGCTAGACAGAGAGAGGATACACTGGGTGCCACTCAGTATGAGAAATTACCCTTATTTTAATCAAATAGAAACCCATATTTTTGTGGCTCTACAAAATAGCCATTGATAATATTTAACATAAACACTACCTTTTTTTTTCCAAAATGATGTATTTTGAAGGGAATTAGGGACCAGATTAAAAAAGACACATAAAACCAATAAAGGTATTGTATGGCAAGTTATCACTGTTTTCAAGAAGAGTTCCATATTTTTTTTTTCACCCACAAATTAATGATCTAGAAAAATAGCTCTCTTTAGAGTGAAATTTTGACTGAAGAGATAGCTAAAAAGATGAAAATGTTATTTGAAATTATTGTCATCATGGCTACATGAATTTTTCACAAAAACAACCAAACCACAAAATTGTTACTTTACTGGAAACAGGCACCATAGCAGCTATTTTTGTAAAAAAGTGTAAGTACAATATAGAATATTATAGAATAGTATAGACTGACAATTTATATCTTAAAATGAATATACTAATTATATTTAAACAGTTAAATATTTCATCGCAACAGCCGTATATGGAATATATTTTGATCCAATCTGTAGCAGAATAATGTGACCTCATTTAGTGTTTTTCAATGGCCTTTAATAAGTATGTGATCTGCATCCTCTTAAAGGATTTTCTTTATGTAGATTACATTTTTATAGAAGACTTATGTGAGATTTGTGAACTCATGCTTAACCAGGGAAGGTGACATTACAGCAGTGTATGAAATAGAGACTTCAGTTTCTCTGGGTATTACTTTTGGCGGGATTGTGGAGTGAATGAATATCTAATACTGAAAGACAAAAATACCAAGGATAATCTAATGAAGAAATCTTGGTGGTTTTTGTTTTTGTATTTTTTTTTAATGTTATTAACTAATCTTTTAGTGAGAGAGGCATGTATTTCCCTGGTTTTATGACTTCCTGTGGAGTAGTTAAGATGCTACTTTTTCAGGTCAGATGTGTTTAAAATTCATGCAATTGCTTGGATGAACTTGAGAAGCAATGTTAAAAAGTACCTCATTTTGCACTCTAGTTGTATCCACAAGGAAAAAGGATACTGCAGCAAGTGCAGTTGAGAGGTATGAAGCAGCCTTCCTTTTATTAAAAAATAAGTTGCTATAGAACAGTCTGCACTATCCTAAGGATGAATAGATCCTCTTTCTGTAACTGGGGTAACAAAAGACTTCTTTCTTGTAGTTCAAACTTTCCCCTCATAGAAGTGTCTGTTATGTTTTCCAACTGGATGGGACTAGATAGGTTTCTACCTCTAGGTTTCTGTTGCAACCCTCCAACACTGCACAAGCTAGATGAAATAACAGTGAAGAATTCAGCAGAGGTTGAAGATTTACAGGTTTATAAGGAAAGGTATTTAGAAACTTCTCAAGAAGAAAAGTTTTCAAAATGTTCTCCCAGAGATTGACATGTAAATGCTAATATAAAATTATATTAGGCTGTTCTGCTATGAACAGTCATTGAACTTCCAATGTGCACTATTTAGTTGGGATAAACAAAATAAAAGGCAACCAGCTGAAGAAGCAGGAGAAACCATATCCATACATATATCCCGTTCCATTATGGGATGCCTTTGATGGGAAGTGACATTCAATGACTCAAGAAGGGCCTTCCAGCCCTTAGATCCAGAGAAGATCAAAGGAGATGTAATTAAAGTATAATTTGACTGGAGAAATTATTCTCAAAAATTACACTGAAACATTATTAGTGCTTGAAATTTCTGTTGATTTTCCCAATATATTGGCTCTGAAAAGACATGTCAGTAATAAAATAATGAAATTTCGATTTGCTGAGCTTATACAGATTCATTAAAAGCAGGCTGGAGTTGGCTTTGAGCAACCTGATGTAGTGGAGGGTGTCCCTGCCTGTGGCAGGGGGCTGGAACTAGGTGAACTTTAAGGTACCTTCCAACTCAAACCATTCTGTGATTCTGCAATAACAGGTTCATAGTGGCTTCACTGTAGCAGAAACATGATATGCAGGAAACTTATTACAGAAGGTGATCGCCAAGATGGATTTCTATAACTAAGTGAGGATTCTAATTCCTGACTTTACTTACTTACCACCATCTCCCCTCCAAAACCCCATCCCTTTACTTGTAATTATCAGACTACAACAGAAGACGTGAGGGTAATCTGAAAGAAAGCTCAGAAGTCTCTGTACAGAAACAAAACTGGTGCTAGTATGACCTTTAACAGGAAATCTGGAAGGCTGTATAATCCAATTGTCAGATTTTACTGCAGTATCAGAGGCTCATATTTATATGCTCAGGCAGGTATTCATGTAATGATCTGATTTATTCATCCATGCCAATACTGAGAATGATTTGTAAAAATAAAAGCTGGAAATGTGCAAAAGGAAAATACAGAACACTGCATTGTTCAAAACCCCATTCTAACATGCAGAGAGAAAACATTACCATAACTTTATGGATCAGTCCTAATATTTTAGCGATTTTAAACTGGGTACTATTATTTTAAGTTCCAAGGTTAAAAAGCCACACCAATAACAAAAAGTTCATTCTGGCTTGCTATCTGAAACAAACATAACAACTTTGTGTCTTAAGGGCTGAGGTGAGTATCAAAATTGTAAAGAGAAATAGTTTATCTTTTAATTAATTATGTAAAGACTTTTTTTTTTTTGTTTTGAGGCTCATGGAGCTATAATGCTCCTCTGCACTACAGCCAAGCATATCATTTGACTGGCAAAGAGCAGCTATGTTTGTGTTGCATTCAGATGGAACCAAACTAAAGTGGCTTAAATTGTGCCTGGCATTAAACTAACACATTAAGGATTATGTGTTTGGCCTAATTCCATTCTCTGTACTTGAATAAATGAACAAACACAAAAGGAGTTTCAGCAGAGGATGTTTTTGAACGGTTTTAATGTTTGTAAATAAAGAACTCTGGAAGCTACAGTCCTACATAACTGATTGGAGGAAAGGATACACGAACGTGTCTCTAGCTAGATAGACACTGTGCTGTTGCCGTATGGATTCTCAAAAATTTCACTGTAACTTTCTGAATAAGTAAACAGCCACAAAAACAGTGTTGTGTCTGAGACATTCCTTCTTTGTTGCTCTTCTCACCTAGACTGCTTGCTGAATCAACAAAGACTTCAGAAAAGTCGTACAGAGGTTCTCTGTGCTCTGGTTCAGATATTGGCTAAGAAAAGTAACATAGTATACACTTTGCAATTTCTGAGATTTTTTTCCATAGCATGTATACACCTATCCATCATTGTTAAAATGGGTTATCCAACGTGATTACCACTTTGAAGAGGTATATTGACACTTTCTTACAGAACTGAAAAAGAATAATTTCACAGAAGCATTTTTTTCCCACCTACGTGAGGATTCATAAGGTGTATACGTCTACTGAACCAGAAATCTTTACTGTAGGAGTAACAGGTTACAGTAGTAACAACAGGTAATCTGCTGACACACCTTATAACCTGTTAATACATATATTAGTGTATTCATGTACAGGGGTTAGAAAAAACTTTTACATTTTAATAGTAAGTTATTATTAGTGATTATTTTTATACCAGAATGTTTACAAGACTAGTCAAGTACAGGAAGGATAGTCCAAGCCAAGAAATTTTAAGTACAGAATGCAAGACCTACTAAATGTTGTCCAATCAAATGAACTAAATGGCATCATACTGGTCTTTCATTGAAATAAAGACTTGATAGCTATACATCTCTCTTTCCAAGGGGCTAATCCCATCAGGAAATATGGAATACAATGTCCCTACAATGTTAGGACATATAATCTTTGTCTATTCACCTAAATACTGTTAGAAATTAAACAAAATTCTAATTTGTTAAGCTGAGCTCACACTTTCTTTCTGCAGAAAATTAGCTGAACAGCCTAACAGTCACCAGGATGCCATGAAAGTCAGAAATGGATCTCTGAGTCTTCTGTAATGATAGAGCTTAAGTATGTGGAATACCTAGTGGCAGCTGCTGTAGGAAAATAATCAGGCTTCAATCAGTGGGAATGATCTCACAGCAGGTTTGTATTGTTTAATAGCAAATGTTTAGAACATATTTTTTATTGGTGCTGAAAGGAAAGAGAGTTAGGCAATAAATAGCTTGTCAGAAGCCCCATAGCAAGTTTGATTAGGGTTACACTGTTACAAAACACTTGAGAGACAGAATAATATTTGGGATTTTTTCATCCAAGACCTGACCACACTGCCATCCTTCCCTGTTGATTTCATTTTTCTTCCTTTTTTCATAAATGCTCAATAACAGGACATGAATGTTTTATGAAAATAGAGACTTTAAGTGCTGACCTGCAACTTCAGTGTAATATTACAAATCAGTGATTTTACTACCCATAACTAACAAGCTCTTGTGTTTTCCTTGAAAGTCACGGACTTTTTCTACTGAGAGCTGTTGACGCGTCTGTATCAACCCTTAGCTTCTGCAACAGGTTCAGCAAAGGCTATAATAATAAGCACAACAAAACAACTGACAATATAGATGTGGACGCTTACAACACATGCTTTTGAAATAGGATTATAGGATAGTCTTGCTAAACTAAAATAATTCTAATAACACATTTTAAATGCCTGAAAAAAACACACAGTAAGTTAGATTCTCTGGTACTGCTCTATGAGCTTGAAGCTTCTTCTTAGATGAATAACCTTTTTACAATTAGAAGGATAAAATGAGCCCTGATTGAAAGAACATAAATTATTATCTTGTATGAGATATAGAGTATTTTTTATTGCTCAATTGTCCAAGTAACTAGAGTGATAAAAGTGAGTGTGTAGGGATAAACCCATTGCATCCCTTACTACTATTTGATAATGTCATTGGGTTAAAAACAGTGGCAAATAATGACTCAATTAATTACGTTTTTTTCCCATCTTCAGTTTTCTTTTAGCAACCCTTTCATGTTAATTTAGACAAACCTTCCTAATTATTGTGATCTCAGAACATATGGAGGCCTTCTTTCTGTGCACTGAAGAGATTTACCACTCATAAAGACTAAGACACCTTTTGTAGAAACAAGTCATTGATTGAAATATCCTGTCTGGGGAACATCACTGAACTCTTTGGTAGAAATAAGACTAGGTTTGACTGAACAGATTTTTCTAGAACATATACTATATTCTTATGACAGAAGTATTTTCAGATATTACTGGACTAAAGAAACAGTGGCCTTGTTGTTTTGGTTTGGGTAGATTTGTTTTTTTATTCAGAAAGAAAGTGAATTCTTCACAAAGAAACATTTTTTACTGTACATGCTATTTAAATTTGCTCTTTGTTTTATTAAATTTGTCTTATGTCAGCCAAAAAACTGTGTGTTGTGAAAAACTGCATGGGAAGGTTTTGTCAGGTTACTGTCTGATCACTTGACTCTAGGCAAGAACAGCTGTAGTTATGCTCAAACCCAGGGAATGCTTTTGAAGTGAGGCGGTGTTTACTGAACAGTTATGTCGTTGCTATGAATTTAAACAAAGAGAACCATAGAATCATAGAATGGTTTGGGTTGTGAAGGAACCTTAAGACTATCCAATTCCAAGCCCCTGCCATGGGCAGGGACACTTTCCACTAGACCAGGTTTCTCCAAGCTCCATCCAACCTGCCAGGGTTGGGGCATTGCCAGGTATGGGGCAGCCACAGCTTCTCTGGGCAGCCTGTGCCAGTACCTCAGCACTTGCAGAATAGAGTGGAAAAAGACAGCTGGCTCCCTCACAATTTCTATAAATTCCCTTTCATAAAAAATACCCAAACCTAGCTTTGTTTCAGGTGAGATTACAATTGCTCTTACTGTAACTGCATTACTGTTCAAACTGCTTAACCATTTTTTTTTATTTAACTCTATTTTTTCTGTAGCTATTGTGTTCTAAGTCCAAAATACATCACTGTATAAGCTACTGAGAAAAAATCAACTGTATGCTAGCAAAACCAGGATATGATGGTGTTTGGATACCACTCAGGAAAGACATATCCCAGAGCATTTGGTTACAAAACACATTAGTACATTGTTCTGTTCCTAATTTCAGATGATGAGTTGCCTGAAGGAGGATAAATGGCTCATAAAGTTCTCAATGGTGGAAAAGCAGGACCATGTTTAAGTCATCAGTGACTTTGTGGTTGAGCTTAGCATCTGGGAAGTCTTCAATTCATCAGGTCTTCTCTAATCAGGTAGGCAGCTCTGAAGTTAGTGGGAATTATAGCAATAGATTCCCAAAATGCTTAGACCATCCTAAGAGTTTCCCTCCTTTGACATGATATTCATGTTTCAACTTCTATACACAGATTTCTACTTATTCAGGTACCTGGCACTCTCATGGTAAAACTGCTCCTCATCCGTCCTTTTTGCTCAGAGATTTTTCAGAATACTAGAAAGTGATAAAGATCCACTGGGCCCTTCGTTCTAATACTGCTGGTAAATCTGAATACTCATGAGTCACATATTTTCTTTTAATGAATTATTCCTTGTGAATTTCATCATCCTTGGAAAGGCAAAGAAGGGGGCTAAGGTCTCTCTTAAAGAAAAGAAGAATGTGGTTTCATGGCTCCTGAACATCAAAAAGTTGTTTTCCATTTCTACTTGAGCCATAGAAATGTTTTCATATACAGATTAATAATTTAAAAAATTAATTTAGAGACCTGAAGTCCTATTTAAACTCTTCAGGCACTACACAGGGAAAGTTCTGTGAATCAGAGTGAAATGCAAAATAATGGATGCTGAGTGTAGGCTGTTTTAGCTATTTACTAAGGAAACAATAAGAAAAGGAGTGTGCCTTAAATCTGCCTTCTGTGGGAAGTGGATTGTTTTGAATTATTACGTTGCATATTCTCAATGAAACTCTTCTCAAAAAGTAGGAAACTGTTCCATTACCTTTGAAACTTATTTCAGGAAAGTGGGGGGAAAATGGAGGCTGATCATTCCTGCAGAAGGTCTCAGCTGCTCTTTTCCCCAGCTTCACAGAGTAAATTACTCACTTTTAAAGTTACTTAAAAATAGTAGTAAAATACAAAATCCCCTTCTTTTTTGACAGGATATAAACATAGAATTCTTATATTTTAAACCTCTGTGTTGGATAAAAGTGTAAATGACAACAGCTGTTGAATAATACATTTTGTCTCTTCATGTATGTGTCACAGTTGTGTATTATATGGCAAATCAGTTAGAGTTTGTAGTTCACCTCTGTGTCTTCTTTGCCTGGCAGCTACACTATACAAATCCTCATCAAAGTATTGGCACCGAAGTTTCAAAGAAGTTCTTGAGATAAAATTATAACACCTCATGTGCTGATAACATAATTCTGTTCACCTAAGTGAAAGATTCTGACATAAATTTGTTTGAATGATAATTGCTATTAAAACTGAAAATTAGTTCGATTTTCATAACATTCAAAGTCAAAATGTATTAATGGCAAATGTCAAATCTGATGTGTAGGAAGAGGGGATCCTGCAAAAAAAAAAATCTTTATCCTTTCGCAAAAAAAAAAAAAAAAGGTATTAGAAAAATTAGATCACAGTTGTCTTCCAAGGCCCACCTCAAAGCCTACCAAACTCAGAAAGCAGAAATCCATTAGCTGTGAAGAATTTCAATTGAAGGCTTGTGGTTCGTTTTGTTGGTTTGTTTTTTTTTATAGTTTGCTTGTTCAGACTTTGGTTTGGTTTGTCTGGGTTTTATTGTTTGCTCTCTTTTTTTCTCATTTCTCTGATTATGCACCAGTTCAGTAAAGAAAAAGTAAAAAAATCATGAGAAATAAGCACATCTGTCTTGTGTTTTAACACATGCATTTCTAATGCATTAATCTTAGGAAATGATAAAAAAATATACAACAGTTTTGCACTACCTGCTATTTTCTTCCTGAAGTTCCACAGGTTGAGGATGAAAGGTTTCTCATGGAACACAAGAACATTCTTTTTTGTGTTATTTGAGGAAAAATTTTAACCTCTCATTTTACAGAGAAGAACTTGAGATACTGCAAATGATCTCTCCCATGATTAACACTTGATAGGGAAAATTTAATTTTAATTTATCTCAAGATTTTAAGTAGGTTGGAATTACAGCTTCTGCATTCTTCATTTGTCAATACTAGATAAATATCTTAAAGACCACAACAGGTTAGTAACTGTCTTCTGGACTAGGAGGAAGACTTGGTATTTGAGTCTCCTGTTGTACTTTGTATATTAAAATGTGTTATCCCATTAAGATTTGTGTAATTTTTCTTTGAAGGAATACAGATAACCTTTTTCACCTTCTCCATGAAACTAACTAAATGTAACTAATGTCTGTTGGTGAGCAAATGTATGTGATCTATTCAGCAGCAGCTGCATGCTACAGACCTGTCTTGTGTGATTTCTTGGTTTGAAATAGCTGTCCTTCACAGAGTGAGACAAAAAAGTCACAAAGCAACTTATAGATAGTTAACAGATCTCACAGCTCAACTGGTAGGAATAACCTGGGAAATAAAATGAGTTACAGAGAATCTGAAAGATCAGTTTTATGTTTTATGGAGTTTTTTTCCCCCTTTTTAATATGTATTTCTTTCCTGCTGAGAAACTTACAAACTACGGGTCAGCTTCTTTTCAGTTGCTGGTTGTCGTGGTTTAAACCCAGTCAGGTAACTTGTTCACTCACTCCCAGTGAGTGGTGCTGAGCTGACAACAATCGAGGTCCGTGTCCGTCTCCCCCCCCCCCCCGCACCGGGGGCTCTCCCCTTCCCCGCTCCCGGAGGAACGGGGAGGAGGATCGAGAGAGTGCAACTCCTACGGGTTGAGACAAGAACAGTCCAGCAACAAATCACCACCGCTACTATCAGCTAAAACAATGATAAGGGAAAATAACAAGGGAAGAGAATACGATACCACCGGCCAAGAAAGCGAGTTCCACCCGGAAGCCCTGTCCTTCCGGGTAACTCCCAGTTACCCCCCACCCCAGGCATGACGTGCTGTGGTATGGAATACCTCCCCGGCTAGCCCGGGTCAGGCACCCCGTCTCTGCTTCCTCACAGCTTCCCCTCCTCCCTGGCAGAGCATGAGCCTCACAGAGTCCTTGGTCAGGGTAAACATCACTTAGCAACAACCGAAAACATCGGCTTCACCAACACTGTTCTCAAACTAGAAGTCAAAACACAGCACTGCACCAGTTAACACAAAGGAAAAAACATGACTACTACTGCTGAACCCAGGACACTGGTTTTGTGATTGTTTGCTGGAAACAAGCCTTGAGACAAAAAGCCCTTGAAGAATTAGAAACTCATTCCCTTGCAATCAGCCATTACCACACATAAACCTCATTGGGAGAGTTAACTGCTGTGTGCTGCATCTATCAGGGGTAAGTGTAGCACACAAACGGGTGAGTCACTGACAGTTTCAGCTTTCTTTTCTCACTCCACAAGAGCCTGGAATACTGAAGCACTAATTCACAATACTCTATATCTCCCATGTGAAGTATTTTCCTTCCATGTTGAGCAGCTTGTATTCAAGATTAGATAAGAATTTCTTTTAGCCGTATGATGCATAATGCAGGGCACCTGGGGGAAGATTCTGGTTCCCTAATTGTCCAGGCAATCTCCTGTAAAGTATATCACACACTGTGGTTTGTGAACAAGAAAAATGATGGAGACAGGGGAAAAAGGACTGGGAGAGTCATAGTTCACAGGGATTCAGAGGCACACACCCAGTCCTTGCAATAGGGAAAGCATTCCACACTGTATTGTTGAAGAGGCCATATGAGAGTCGCAGCCTATTGCACCTTCGAAGGGTACAAGCTCCTGCCTGTCACTGAGTTTTGAGCAGCATAAGGACGAGATATCCCTCTGTCACTGTTTAAGTGCAGTCAGTAACTCAGACCCATGCAGCCCGCTCTCTCACTCCCCTCCCTTCCCCCCCTCATCCTGCTCCCGGAGGATGGGGAGGAGAATTGAAAGAATGTAACTCCCACAGGTTGAGATAAGAATAGCCCAGTAACTAAGGTATAACACAAATCACTGCTGCTACCACCAAGAAATAACAAGGGAAGAGAATGCAACTGCTCACCACCCACTGATACCCAGCCCAACCAAGCAGTGAACTAGCCCTTCTGGGTAACTCTCAGTTTACATCCTGGGCATGACGTGCTGTGGGTACCTCTTCAGCTATTTTGCGTCAGGTGTCGTGTCTCTGCTTCCTCCCAGCTTCCCCTGCTCCCTGACAGAGCATGAGACTGAGAAAGTCCTTGGTCAGACTAAACATTTGAGCAGTAACTAAAACCATCAGTGTTATCAGCACTGTTTCCAGGCCGAAAGTCAGGAACACAGCACTGCACCAGCTACTAAGAAGGAGAAAACATGATTGCTGCTGCTGAACCCAGGACACCCTCAGAGATAAGTCAACCTACTTAAACCTATACAGCAACAGCAAAGCAGCTGAACAGAAGTGACTTATTTGTCTGACATACATCATTGGCTCCCCAACTCTGTTGTAGGACTCCTGTATTATAACTCTAGCAAAAGAATGGTGAGAATTAGTCAAAAGAATCCTGTTTAATACCCTCCTCTCTCTTTAAAGTTTTCTTGACATCAATATTCCTCTGCTTCTTATTTAGCACTTTCCACACTATCTGGCAGACCTCCAAATCACCCCTTCTGTTTTATTATACAGTATGACTTCCTCCCTAAGACGTATTTCCTCTTCTGACTGCAGTAACTAAGCTTTCTCCTTTGCACTTTCAAACCTTAAATGATACCCATGAATCACTCCATATAGTTTGCCAATCAAGTGGAGAGTCAAAATGTCAGGCTTTCCTGTTACTCAGTGCTGTATGGTCCTATTCCCTGCTGAATGACTGTGCAACTACTAGTCCTGGTATCTGTGACCCTTGGCTGCTAAATGTTTGACCAAGTTGTAGGAGCAGGGGTACATTTTAGAGCTGCACAGTCTGGCATGGCGGATGTGTTACTTGTTAGAAGTTAAGACTGCATTGTTAAACTGGCCTGTTAATGTCATTCTCCATATAGATGGCTTTGAATCATTGAAGTGATCTCACTGGACTGCCTGTAAGACAGCTAGCACATCAGGGACCAGCAGATTATGATGACCTTGGTAAAGAAAACTGTGATCCTGGCTTATACTTAAAAAAAAAACAAAAAACAAAAAACAATTCAGAAGCATTTTTGATGACCTTGCAATTGAAAGATAGTTTCTGCAGAGAAAATATTGCAAATCTGAGGCAATCAATGTGCCTGAGGCAAAGCCTTGCAGGAGAACTCTAGATTGAGCAAACACTTTCCAGAAACTTAACTTTCTGTTACTAAGTCCATGCATAAACACTGCGTGAGTGCTTCTGGAGAAACAAAAGAAATATCCTATGGAGCTTTTTGAAGTCACATCTCTGTGTGAAGGAATTTTATTTCACATGAAATAAAAAGTGATTACCAGGCAGTTGTACCAGGGCAGTTACAAGTTCCTGGGTGAGAGCTGGGGCATGAAGCTTTTGAGTAGTTTTCCTAAAGGCAGAAGTAAAGAAAAAAAAAGTAACACTCCTAGTAGTACAGTTTAGAGGAAAAGGTAGAAGGATGCTTTAAATTAGATGTGTTGGGGGAGGGGGGCATCATTCCATCCCAACACACACGCTCAGTTGTCAGCACCTATAATAAATGCTTGGAGCAATGTAGAGACATTCCAGCTGCTCCAGCCAATGAGCCGGCTTCATTTGGAGCTTGGTTCAGTTGCCTCTATACAAATACCCGTAGCATGGGGAACAAAGAAGAGGAATTAGAGATGTGTGCACATCTACGGGTGTATGATATAATAGGTATCACAGAAACATAGGGGGATGTCGGAATGGAAGGTTACAGGCTCTTCAGAAAGGACAGGCGTGGCAGGCGGGGAGGGAGAGTTGCTATTTACGTTAGGGATAGGCTGGAGAGTATGGAACTCTGTCTGGGGACAGGTGAGCAGTCTACAAAGAGTTTGTGGGTCAGGCTTATAGGGAGAACAGCTATGGGGGACATTATTGTGGGGATCTGTTCCAGACTGCCTGATCAAGAGGAGTCTGTGGATGAACCAATCTACAGAGAGATAGGAACAGCCTCACACTTGCAGGCTCTTGTTCTCATGGGGGACTTCAACCACCCTGATACCTGTTACAGAGACCGTACTGCCTGGCACAAGCAATCCAGGAGGTTCCTCGATTGCATGGAAGACAACTTCCTTCTGCAAGTAACAGAGGCGCTGACAAAGAGAGGTGCCGTGCTTGACCTAGTGCTCACCAACAGGGAAGGGCTCATCGGAAATGTGACACTCCAGGGCAGCCTTGGTTGCAGCAAGCATGAGATGCTGGAGAGGGACTCTTCACTAGGGACTGTAGTGCTAGGACAAGGGGTAATGGGTTAAACTTAAACAGCGGAGGTTTAAATTGTATATAAGGAAGAAGTTATTTACTATAAGGGTGGTGAGGCACTGGAATGATTTGCCCAGGGAAGTTGTGAATGCTTCATCCCTGGCGGTGTTCAAGGCGAAGTTGGACAGAGCCTTGGGTGGCATGGTTTATTGGGAGGTGTCCCTGCCCATGGCAGGAGGATTGAAACTAGATTATCTTAAGGTCTTTTCCGACCCTAACTATTATATTATTCTATGATTCTAAGCTATACAGATTGAATAACACAGATAATTGTTGAAGGATCTATTTTTTTTTGTCTATTTATCTTTTTTTTTTTACCTCAAGTTGTTCCAGAACTGCTTTTTTTCTTTTTGAAAAGATTATATTCTGTAGCTCGTTCAGAAGAGTGATATTGTATGTTGCTATTTTTTTGAAGAGCCAGCTTCCCATTAAAAAAAAAAAAAAAGGAAAAAAAGTCAATACTATCACATGGATTGGAAAAGACATTGTTTTTTCTTTATTGCAGAAGTGGACGTCAGTGTAATTTCATAAAGTGAGATGATATCTTGAGTTACCAAGCTGCGTGCTTGCTTACTTGTTTATGATACCATTTTTCTTCCCTCTTCCTAGCCACCAAGGAACACATTAATATCACACTAAGTGAAGCAGTCTCTACTCAATAAGAATTAATCACCCTCTACAATACACAATACAAATTTTCAGAAATATTTGTCCCTCTTAGGTCCAGTTATACCTACATAGCCCCCTATAAGGCTCAGGGCACAAAAAAAGCATGGACAAGGCTGTTTTAAGTATTCCACTTTAAAATCAAGCTCTTGGGTATGATTATTATTGGGTATGATACCATAATGCTCGAGTAAGTCAAAAATAAAGTTGGTGAAAAATGGGAACACATTCTCATTACTTTTTAGAATCCTGTGTTTTTTCCCCCCCCCAAGCAGTACACCTTTCTTTCTCCCTGATATTTTATTATTTTTCCTGCTTTCTTAAATTCAGCATCATTTTCTTTTGAAGTAAGAAATTACTTCAGAAATTACTAGCTTGCTGTGTTAAACTCCAGGAGGCTGTGACAGCAAATGCTGTTTCTGAATTTTCTTTCCTAATACCCATATAAAATACCACTGAACATAATAATAACACAGTCATGTTCTCAGATAATGCGCTAGGATGGAGTTTTCTTAGCTGTATTCTTAAACTAGGGATTTATCTTTCCTAGATAAATTGAATCTTACCTATTATTCTGAAGATATGATTTACAATGGAAATCATGTTCACTCTGCATTAATATCAAAGGGCATATTTGCTCTTACATCTTCACATACATGGTATCACACCAGGAATTGTTTGTTGTTTTGAGTAACTTTTATATGTGTTATTGTTTCCAAGTAAGTATTAATCATTTTGCAAAGTAAAGGACAGACTCATGGTGTCTCTTCAGGTGAGGTAAATTGTCACATTATACGTTATATTCCTATCAATCTGAAAAAAAACCCCAAATAAAAATCAGGCCACCTATTACTGTGTAGGTGCTTCCCACTTTCGACTTTTGATGAGTCTTATTACCAAGATATGTGGACAAGACTTTACTTATCTATGCTGATTGGATTGTGGGGCTCAGTTGCCCTTCAAAAGACTTCCAGCAGATGATCAGCCATTGCTCAGCAGATATACTAAAATTTGTTTTCTTTCTGCCTCTGTCACTGCAAGAAGTATCACCAGGAGAAGATCTAATTTCAGCCATGCAAGAGCAGAAGATTGAAAATACAACTTTTAGTCCCTTCTATTCAGTGCAGAAAAATAAGACTTCAAATGTTCCCAGCTTTCACCTGTATTTAAAGATCCTTAAAATCTGAAGATGGAAGAACTGTTCATACTGAGATTGTCCAAAAGCTAAAAAGTACTTCAGCCATATAAAATAAGGAAGAAAACAAGCCCCACTGTCTGTCTCTCTCACAAAATTTTCTTCCCTATTGCCACTGATACACTGAATATATTCATCCTACATTGCTCAATTATCAGTAATCTGAGATGCATATGGGGAACTGTATTTCACTTAAAAAGGGAATGTCAAGGAGGAATACATCCAGAAAAATAGTTTTTAAAATCAAAAGGAAGAAGGTGTGTTTCTAAGATCAGAAAGCACCTACAAGTCTGATTTTACAGATGATATATTACTTTGGACATGTCACTTCATATTGTGTTAAACATGCTTCTCCATGTGAGAAGTGATGATGTGACTAATGCCAAAAGATGTGTAATATCATAACATGATGTGTCAGAAGAAACATTTCCAAAATACATCCCCCAAAACCTTTAACCCATTCCTTTCCTTGCAACAATTCAAGGTACATCTTTTCAGAAATTTTTCTGTTTTGAGTCAGTTGTTATGGGTAAATTCCAAGGAATTATTTGTATATTACCACAGGCTGATAAGCTCCTTCTGCCAAGAATATATGGCATAGTTTTCTGCTTTGACACCAGGCTTCTAGTGCAGCAATGCCACTGACAGGATTCATATTTGTGTCTTCTGCCCATGAGTAGCAGCTTCAAGGCTGGAAGGACTAGAGTAAGACATACAAAGTAAAGCATTCAGAGTGTCAAGAGCGAAGAAATTGAGTTTTTGCTTATCTTACCAATAGGGTTCGAATTTCAAAATTGCTTCTTTTGACATAACACAGAATGAACCAAGCTGAAAAGATCTGAAAGGCTGAGAGAGTTGGGGTTGTTCAGCCTGGAGAAGAGAAGACTCTGGTAAAACCTTATTTCACCCTTTATGCTTAAAGGAGGCTTAAAAAAATATCTGGGGACACACTTTTTAGGAGGGCTTGTTGTAAAAGGACAAGAGGTAATGGTTTCAAACTAAAAAGGGGGAGATTTAGACCAGATATAAGGAAGAAACCTTTCACAATGAGGGTGGTGAGGCACTGGAACAGGTTGTCCATGGAGGTACTAGATGCCACATCCCTGGAAACAAGGTTAGGCTGGACAGGGCTCTTAGCAATTTGATCTAGTCTCCTCATTGGAAGGGCTTGGACTAGGTCACCTTTGATGGTCTTTTCCAACCCTTCTCCAACTATGCTAGGCTTCTATGATACCAAGACCATTTTTTTTAATAGGCTTAGAAACCTAGAGACAATGTTTTTAAATTATGTTTACTGGGGGATAAAGACAAAATTACCCAGAAAAGTAGAACAAAAGATAAGGCAGAACTGTGTACAGGACAAGCAACAGGAACCTTACACATTTCCATTGACAAGCAGGGTGACAGATGCCTATCTTATGTGCCTGTCACAAATAAATGCAGTCAGCAAAACACAGATCAAAAGAAGTAAACAAAAATGTATGTAAAGAAAAGGTTTTGTGTAGTTACTGAGCTGTGGAAATACAGATATGTTGTGGGATAGCTTACGCTATGGAACTGCTACTGCAGTGATGGATATAGGCTCTGTTAGAAAAGACAGGTAGGGAACATGAGCCAAGAGGGATGTACTTTGACCGCCAAGAAACACCTCTGAGACCATTAGGCGGTATTGCGGAAGGGATGATAGGTACATTACAGAGATAATGAGTTAGGATCTGAGATGAGGTCAACCAAGGGGCAATGGACTCTGCTCAAGAAGCTCCTTGAAGGTTTCTTTGTACAGGTGGCAGAAGTTTCCTGTTTGCAGTTCCTGATTCTCATGAGTGAATTCAACTACCACAGCCTCTGCTGGAAGGGTCACATGATGGGGACACTGGATGATGCAGAGATTTATGAATAGTCGGGACATTGACAGTAATGCAGAACCTGGAATGGATGACAAGAGAATACGCTCTGCTGGATTTTCTATTCATAAATAAGGACCAAGTGACAAAGGGTCAATTGTGAGCTGAGTAGCTCGAGAGAGGACGCCTTCAGCACCTGAGCGGGGGGGAGATCAGCGTCCAGGAGCTCCAACTCAGAGCGGCGAGAGCCACCGAGGGAGCCTCAAGCCCTCGACAGGACCTGCCCAGGAGCCGGCAGCTCAGCTGAGGCGAGCAGGGACTCACAGGGGGCGGAGCCAGGAGGAGCGGCACCAGCCCTGAGGGGGTAAAAACCTGCCCTGGGAGCGCGAGTGTTCAGGAGCCCGGCAAACAGAACGGGTCGAGGCCGTTGGCGCGGGCTGGCGAGCGGGCTGGTGAGCACTGTCGTATGAGCAGGGCCCGGTCCGGGAGCTCTGCTCTGGCTGCCCCGGCGGTGGCAGCGTAGGCACCCAGACAGAGCCGATGAGAGGGGAGGCTGCAGTGCAGAGCTCGGGGTGTAGAGAGTGCCTGCACTGGTCTGGTGAGGGGAGGGGGCACAATGGGCAGGGCTGCACTCGGTGCTCCCTGGTGGAGGTGCTCCTGCAGCAGGGGCTGAGCTGCGGGACGCTGTCAATAGGCTGCAAGATGTCAGGGAAGCTGAGGGGAAGCAGCACTGCTTGCTCCAGGCCCAAACTGTGCAGGGGCCTCGAGCTTCACCTCTACCTCATGAAGGAAAGAAGGAGGCCGTTAACCTGGGAAGCTGGGAATTAGTGACAAAAAAAAAAAACAAAAACAAAAAAAAAAACAACGAAAAAAAGAAGGAAAAGGACAACCAAAAGCGAGGTGCTTCCGCCTAAATCCCCTGTCTCCACGCAGAACAGTTTTGCTGTCCTGCAGGGGGCTAATGAGGAAGCGCACTTTAGCCAGAAACAGCCGGCTGATGCACTGCTAAAGAAGATCTCTACTGGTGCCGCTAGGAAAAAGCGGCGGGTCGTAGTAGTAGGGGACTCTACACTGAAAGGGACAGAAGCGCTTGTCTGTCGGCCAGACCCTGTCTTAAGGGAGGTATGTTGCCTACCGGTGGCACGGATCAGGGATGTGGCAGAAAGGCTGCCTGCTCTAGTAAGTCCCATGGACTATTACCCACTCCTGGTGATACATGTGGGTGCTAGGGACATAGATAGTAGTAGCCTGGGGAACATAAAGAAGGACTACAGAGCCCTGGGGGAGGTGGTTAGGGGCTCTGGAGCTCAGACAGTCTTTTCATCAATTCTCCAGGGTACAGGGGAGGACCTAAAAAAAGCTAGGGGGATTAGCCACGTTAATAACTGGTTTAAAGGGTGGTGTCATAGTCAGGGGTTTGGGTGCCTTGAACATGGGACTGAAGCTTGTAGGCCAGGTCTACTGGGGGCTGGTGGAGCTGCTTTGGTAGGAGGCTTGCAAGGCTGGTCAAGGAGGCTTTAAACTAGATGTGTTGGGGGAGGGGAGCATCATTCCATCCCAACACACCCAGTCAGTTGCCAGAACCTATAATAAATGCCTGGAGCAATGTAGAGATATCCCAGCTGCTCCAGCCAATGAGCCGGCTTCAGCTGGAGCTTGGCTCAGATGCCTCTATACAAACGCCTGTAGCATGGGGAACAAAGAAGAGGAATTAGAGATGTGTGCACGTCTATGGGGGTATGATATAATAGGCATCACAGAAACTTGGTGGGATGGCTCCTATGACTGGAGTGTTGGAATGGAAGGTTACAGGCTCTTTAGGAAAGACAGGCCTGGCAGGCGGGGAGGGGGAGTTGCCCTTTAAGTTAGGGATAGGCGGGAGAGTATGGAACTCTGTCTGGGAACAGGTGAGCAGTCCAAAGAGAGTTTGTGGGAAGGGTTAAAGGGAATATAGCTATGGGAGACATTACTGTGGGCATCTGTTACAGATCCCCTGATCAAGGAGCACCTGCGGATGAAGCACTCTATAGACAGATAGGAAAAGCCTCACACTTGCAGGCCCTTGTCCTCATGGGTGACTTCAACCACCCGGACATCTGTTGTTGGAAGGATGGTATAGCCTGGCACAAGCAGTCCAGGAGGTTCCTCTATTGTGTAGAAGACAACTTCCTTCTGCAAGTAACAGAGGAGCCGACAAGGGGAGGTGCCATGCTTGACCTTGTGCTCACCAACAGGGAAGGGCTTGTTGGAAATGTGACTCTCCAGGGCAGCCTTGGATGCAGCCATCATGAGATGCTAGAATTTGAGATCCTCAGGACAATGAGAAGAGCGTGCAGCAAGCTCACTGCCCTGGACTTCAAAAGAGCAGACTTTGGCCTCTTCAGGAACCTGCTTCAGAAGGTTCCATGGGATACAGCCCTAGAGGGCAGAGAGGCCCAAGACTGTTGGTTGATATTCAAGGGTTACCTGCTGCAAGCTCAGGAGTGTTGCATCCCAACCAGAAGGAAGTGCAGCAGGAGGGCCAGGAGACCTCCTTGGATGGATAAGGATCTCCTGAGGAAAATTCAACTGAAAAAAGAGGCTTATAATAAGTGAAAGCAAGGACAGGTGGCATGGGAAGAGTACAGGGATGTTGTTCGAGAAGCTAGGGACCAGGTTAGGAAAGCTAAGGCTCAGTTAGAATTAAACTTAGCTAGAGGTATTAAAGATAACAGGAAGGGATTCTAGAAGTACATAGCAAATAAAAAACAGACTAGGGAGAATGTAGGCCCCCCTCAGGAAGCTCTTGGGAGAACTGGCTACACAGGATTTGGAGAAGGCTGAGGTTCTGAATGACTTCTTTGCCTCGGTCTTCACTGCCAAAGGCTCTGACTGCACCACCCAAGTCTTGGAAGGCAGATGCATGGACTGTGAGAATGAAGACCTTGGGCCCACTGTAGGAGAGGAACTGGTTCAAGACCATCTTAAAAATCTGAATGTGCACGAGTCCATGGGTCCTGATGAGATCCATCCATGGGTCCTGAAGGAGCTGGCAAATGAAGTTGCTAAGCCGCTGGCCATCATATTTGAGAAATCGTGGCAGTCAGGTGAAGTTCTCGACAACTGGAAAAAGGGAAATATAACCCCCATTTTCAAGAAAGGGAAAATGGATGACCCGGGGAATTACAGACCAGTCAGTCTCACCTCTGTGCCTGGCAAAATCTTGGAGCAGATTCTCCTGGAAGGCATGCTAAGGCACATGAAAAACAACAAGGTGTTTGGTGACAGCCAGAATGGCTTCACTAAGGGGAAATCCTGCCTGACCAATTTGGTGGCCTTCTATGATGGGGCTACAGAACTGATGGACAGGGGTAGAGCAGTTGGTGTCATCTACCTGGACTTGTGCAAAGCGTTCAACAGTGTCCCACACGACATCCTTGTCTCTAAATTGGAGAGACATCAATTTGATGGATGGACCACTCGGTGGATAAAGAACTGGCTGGATGGCCGCACGCAAAGAGTTGTGGTCAATGGCTCAATCTCTAGCTGGAGACCAGTAACGAGGGGTGTTTCTCAGGGATCAGTGTTGGGACCGGTCTCGTTCAACATCTTTGTCGCTGGCATGGACAGTGGGATTGATTGTGCCCTCAGCAAGTTTGCAGATGACACCAAGCTGTGTGGTTCGGTTGATACACTGGAGGGAAGGAATGCCATCCAGAGGGACCTTGACACACTTGTGAGGTGGGCTGATGCCAACCTCATGAGGTTTAACCATGCCAAGTGCAAGGTCCTACAACTGGGTCAGGGCAATCCCAGGCACAGCTACAGGTTGGACAGAGAAGAGATTCAGAGCAGCCCTGCAGAGAAGACTTGGGGTTGTTGGTTGATGAGAAAATGAACATGAGCAGGCAGTGTGCGCTTGCAGCCCAGAAAGCCAACCGTATCCTGGACTGCAATAAAAGGAGCGTGACCAGCAGGTCAAAGGAGGTGATCCTGCCCCTCTACTCTGCTCTTGTGAGACCTCACCTGGAGTATTGTGTACAGTTCTGGTGTCCTCAACATAAAAAGGACATGGAACTGTTGGACCAAGTCCAGAGAAGGACCACGAGGATGATCAGGGGACTGGAGCACCTCTCGTATGAAGACAGGCTGAGGAAGTTGGAGCTGTTCAGCCTGGAGAAGAGAAGGCTGTGTGGAGACCTCATAGCAGCCTTCCAGTATCTGAAGGGGGCCTATAGGGATGCTGGAGAGGGACTCTTCATTAGAGACTGTAGTGATAGGACAAGGGGTAACAGGTTAAAACTTAAACAGGGGAAGTTTAGTTTGGATATAAGAAGGAAATTCTTTCCTGTTAGGGTGGTGAGGCACTGGAATGGGTTGCCCAGGGAGGTTGTGAATGCTCCATCCCTGGCAGTGTTCAAGACCAGGTTGGACGAGGCCTTGGGTGATATGATTTAGCGTTAGGTATCCCTGCCCATGGCAGAGGGGTTGGAACTAGATGATCTTAAGGTCCTTTCCAACCCTAACAATTCTATGATTCTAAGAATTTCAGAACTTGAGTTAAGTAAGTAAGACAAGTAGTTGACTAAAGACCTGGCAACCTAGAGAAGTAAACTTTGTCTTGCTAAGTGAACGGGTAGACAGATTCCTTAGGATTCCTTAGGATTCCTAGGACAGCAGAGTCCTTCAGAGCATCTTAAGAAGAGTCCAGAAGACTCCTGATTGTCAGGGACAACTATTTCCAAGCCCAAGATTTTTATCTTTATTTGCTGGCAAAGAGGCATGACAAGAAACCAGCTTGTTCAAACAAGGTATTCCAGGTTGCTATCAAGCACAAAAAAAAAGTGAGCATAATGAAGTGGAAATGGGGAAACACAACCAAAGGGAAATAGAGAACTGTCACTTGACATGTTGGGGTAGAATTAAGGAATATCAAAGCTATGTGGGAGTTGACATGGGAGAAGGGTATGGAGGAAAAAAATTAGAGGACTTCTACGTGTAAAATACATGGTTGAGGCAGTCAGTGACTTCTTTGCCTCTTTATTAGACCAGGTCTGCTTCTGGGGCTACCTTTACTCTAATTGCAAATCTTGAGGGAAAGACATACTACCCACAGTAGAGGAGAATCAAGTAAGCAATGACTTAGTTAACCTGGATATACAGAAGTCCTTCAAATCAGACAGAATAGGTTGAAGGAGCTGCATTGTGAGGCTTTCTGTCATTTGAAGAGTTAAGGTAACCCTGGTGATAGAAAGTCACCAGATCTTTTTCTCAGCAACATCTCAAAAAGGCAAAGAATGATTCAGGGAACTAGAGGCTGGGCAGTTTCATCTCTGTCCCTGAGAACAAATTTCCAGGCACATGAAGGACAGGAAAGTGACTGAGCACAGCCAGGATAGATTTACCAATATTAGATTATGCTAGACCGAGATGATTGCCTTTTTATTTTGAAGTTACTAGCTTTGTGGACAAGAGGAAAGCAGAGAAAGTGGCTTACCTTGACACTAGCAAGTCTTCTGACAGCCTGACATAGTAACTTTCCAAATCAAAGTGATGAGATATGGACTGCGCTGGCGAATTAGGAAGCGGGTGAAAAACTGGCAGGACTGTAGAGCTTAAAGTAGAGGTGTCACTGATTGAAAGTCTAACTGGTTGCCAAATGTGAGTAACATTCCTCAGGGTTGCTGGTCAGAGAGAGTTCAACAGACTGGAGGAGTGGGCTGATAGCAAACAGGAGTTTCAGCAGTCAGATATGAAGTCCTGTGCTGGGGACAGAAATAGCTCCATGTCTTAAGACATGCTAGGGACAGACTTGGTCCTTATATCTTGATGCAGGTTTTGACAAGATGTTCTTGTTAAGAGAGGTGAGGAGAACAGAAGAGACAATCTGTCTGTAATATTAAAATTAAAGAAAACAAAAAAAATGCAAAGCAGAGAAACAATATTTGGGACTTTTTTTTTTTTTTTTCCCCAGAAAAAAACAGGGTGATTTTTCTTTTGTTCACTGATGTTTGTTGCAGAGTATTGGGTGGCAGGGTACTCCAAAATCCCCAGCTCTCAGCTACTGCTATACTAAGGAAAAATAAAATTCATTTCCAAGTCATTTGTCATCCACAAGCGTATAGGTGACAAAGTGAGTCCTGTAAAATCTGCAGGTCTAGAGAGTTCGACAAATTTGAGGTTATTTGCTGCTCTAGTGGTTGATGTCAGGAGTGCTTTAGTACAACAGTCAGAATTTTGTGATCCTTAGCACTGTTGTTACTCATGCGACCGATGAATAGTCCATTCATGGGCTTTAAAGCCTAGAAAAGGACTGTCTCTAGGGTTTAAATTACTGGCAAGAACCTTTGGCTGTTAGAACTCTAATTGTGCTATCAATGTGAAGCATATTTTACTTCAGAATATAAATAAAACAGAAAGTCATTCTAATCCATTGCAAGAAAGCATTACAAGACTCCATGGAAGTGAAACACTGGTCTGTCAAATGTGCTGTTGTATTAACAGTTACAGTAAGAATGTTGCCTCTATCACTAAAGCAGTAAAGTTATATAAATATTTTAACAGGTATTCCTGTTGCGGTGCTTGGAGAAATTACTTGTTGAAAAGCTTAAAATGTGGGGAGTCCATCAAACTGTATGCAATGCATAGCAGTTTGAATCGTAAGAACAAGAAACAGTTTGGTGGAGCTTTTCTGAGAGGTGGTAATACCGCTTTAAACAGCTTTTCACTCTGGTTTGCTGCAGATCTACTCAGCAAAGAAATTCTTACCAGAATTTTATGCATAGGACTATAATGGGAAGGCATTAGAAGGCTCTAAGGGTCTTATGGGAACTGTATGGAACTCAGAGCGTCATGTAACTAAGTGCACCCTAATAGTATATTTGGATATGGGGAATTACTTTCATGCAGAGTGTTTTTGACAAATTTTCTTTTTTTTTCTTTGAGCATGTTTTTAATCTTATTTTTACTTAACAACTGGAAATTAACAGATTCTCTCCCTCCTTGTTGCATTTTCTTATGGTTTAGAACATAAGATTTTAGGTGGTTTTGTTTTGTTTTGTTTTGTTTTTCTGATTGCCAGGAAGAAAACAAAAAAAAATCAACTGACATCTTTTGGCTTGGTAAGCATAAAGAAAATCAGAAAGTGTTAATGCTTATAATTCTTTAAGCTCTGTAGTTTTCAACCATGTCCTCTCAAATCAAATTCTCGATTGTACAATTAATAGAATACGTAACTTAACATTAGATAGAACAGGTAATCATTATCACATGGTTTTCTATTATTCCACTTTTTTCCCTGTTATTTTCAAATATTCTTCAAATCTCTAGTGCATTTCTGGTTCTTTTGTTCACATTAACTATACTGTAGGAATATAATTCTACATAAATGCTTTTAAGGTACTCAGTTTGACTATTCAATAGCATTAATGATTTCAAAGAGCATGATTATAGTATCACGTCCAATAGAGCATGATTACACTATCATCTCAAAATATAGTTGTGATACTGGGACTTAAAGCCTCAGGTAGTCGTGTAACAAATGCCAAATGGTTCTGGGCTTGATTAAAGTCAAATCAACATTTGAAAAAGGCCATACTTTTAGTTTTGCAATGTGCTTTATAATAGTTCTACACTTACTGTTAGAGAAAAGAAGCAGGGATATTAAGAAGCTATGCAAGAATTTTGTGACAGAATCACAGACTCTTCCTGTCAGATCAGTGCTTTAAACATTCTTAAGTAAGTACCATAAATACAGTTCAATTGTGCTGTTATTGAAGGTTACCATGTCTCTCAGTCTTAATTGGACATTTCAGATTTTAAATATAAGGACTGCAAGAGTGCAAAACATTTCATCTCCTTTTAATATAATTTAATTGTGTTTTCTGCTTATCAATAGTATTGCTATGATAGTTGTCCTTAAGGCATGATATAAAATAGAGTTAAACTGTAAAAAAGACAAAATTATCATGCATGATAGAACTTTGTATGGAAAAGATGATCTTTCTTAGAAATGCCTAAAGCAGGTGGTCAGAAAAGAAAAAAATAGTGGAAAAGCAATGACACGATTACTCTATTCATCTATATTGTCACAGAAACTCTACTTCACCTTTGAAACTAAAAGGAAAATAGGGAAAATCCTTCAGGATGCTGACTAACAAACTGGGAAACCAGTATGGAAAACTGATTTATGTCATTTTTTTTTTAAATTCCTCCTTTTACCTTCCTGTTTTTCTCTTTGCTATGGATTTGTCACCTCAGAGTTAGGACTGTTCAGTTTTTGAAATAGCTTCTTTAAATATTCAAGTGCATTTGGGAGAGAGATATCTTTCCCCCTTAAAAACAAAACAAATCAAAACAGCACAAAATAAAACAAAACACTTGTTTAAAAGCCAACTTTTATTTGAAAAAGAAAAAAACATAACTAAAAAAAAAAAAAAAACCCAAACCAAAGCAAAAACTTCATATGTTTTGAAGGAAGGTTAAACCTCAATTTGCTTTTCTTACTCAGGATGTAACTTGCAATGAACGTCAATGTTTGCTAAGGCAAATCCTTCCTCAGGTATGAAAATATGCACCTTCCCAAATGATTGTATTGTTTAGGCTCAAATAATTTTTAAGTTACAAACAGATCAGTGTTGCAGTAGATACATGAAACTTGTTAAATATATAGGGAACATTCTCTGAATTAGGCTTGCAGTAAGGAAGGAACCATGTAAAAAAAACATTGCTGGGTGTCAGTAGACGACAAAAAGCATTAGAACATGAGTTTACTTTCATCTTGCACCTTGGCAAGTGTAGTTCATTAGTGTTTCCACAGTGTTATGTTGCATGCATACAACATAGTCTGGTCAGTACAAGTAGAGGGCTAATAAGGTACATATAAACATAAGACTAAAATAAGCCAAATAAAATTTGGCTAGTTTAAATTTAATTTTTAGAAAAGTTATATGAGAATGAAACAATGTGGAAGTATCTCACGGCTCCAGGCTTAATTGCCAGTAGAAAATCTATGAATCCCCTGCAGAAATTCAAACTCCAAATGGGCAGTATTGTACAGAACCTAAGATGAACTGACAAATGGCAGTTTGAAAGCTTCAGTTACATTCTGGGACTTAAATGTAAAGTATAAGCTTTTTTATGGTTATGTTTAAAACTTGTGTTCAGGGTCTGATTGACATGTGACATAGAAGATGTAGGTTGAAGAGTTAAATGAAGAGAAGGTATTTTGAAAAGGTGACTACATGAAATTTTTTCTGAAATGTAATTGCCACTGCTGTAATTGCCAAAATCCAGTAAGAGCCCTGCTTTCCTAACTTAATGTATTTAAAATAAATAGCAGAGCAATCCACCAACATTCGATTTGGGATAACTTTTTTAGTGCAAAATACAGTAGAATAAAATTCAGAGGTAGTTATTAGAGTCCAGCAAAGTTAGACTGAGTTTATGACCACAGGAAGGAAAGGATTAATCTGTGTTTTAGAGAAAAAACTGACAAGTAAAGGGAGTAGCATTTTCAGTATAAAGAAAGGCAGACATTCCATGATTTGCTACGAACTACTGAACAACAGATTAATCTATGTCCATATAGCAGGAAGACTGACAGTGCTCTGCTGCTCATTAATACCGGGTCCTTTTTCATCCAGAGAGTTGTCTTTGTGATGTGCATTTTATGGCTCTACAACTTTCCAAGGTTACTGTATTTATGATAGATAATAATTTGCCAATTCTGCTTATGTTACTTGAAGTAACAGTCATTCTACCCTAAAATTGCAAATTAATAGTTATCAGTATCTCCTAGGGATACTTCTAACTCATAGAAATAGACTGGGAACAGGGGATTCTTCCAAAGGTAAACCTAATTCGCTAATTTGGTAACAGTGGACTAATCCAGCTGGCAAATACAAATGTGAAAAAAGGCTTGAGAAACAATTTCTAAATTATTGCAAAGGTTAAACAGAAAAATGAAAGCAAAAATACCCCCAAACAACAAATAACAAGCCTTGCTTCCTCCTGTCATTTTATTCAGTCTGTTGTAACAATATGGTCTGTATTTTTGTTATTGGCCAGCTGTATCGTATGTTCTAGCTAATGATGGTTTTGACAGCAGCACGATCACGAACCACTTAAGTCTGTAAAAAATTGTTCATTAACCTCATCGGTTTTCCCAGGTATCATTGATCACTGAATAAAATGTCTTGATAGCAATGTTGGTCAAAGTTTATAGTTGTTTCTTCGTTTCTATGGCTCAATTTTACATAATCCATAGACGATCAGGTGCTTTGAAGAGTGGAAGTTTTCATGAGTTGTCAAAAACTTTTTGCTCTACAGAGACTAGTTAGACTTGTTTTCCCCAAGATTCTTTATAGAATCATTTAGGTTGGCAAAGACCTCTAAGATCATCAAGCCCATCCACTAACCCAGCACTGCCAACTCCACCAGTAGATTATGTCCCTAAGTGCTCATCTACACATAGATCTAAATACTGCCAGTATTTGTCAATAGTGATAGTCACCCAACAGGCAGCGAGCCAAAGCACAGAGGCCTTTCCAAAAGGCACAGTACCTTTCCAAACAGTGTAGAGGGCATCTCATGTTGCGTGTCAGCACCCCCGCCTGTGATGGTCAGGAGACTCTTTTTTTTATGTGTGTGTCTAAACCCCCAAACTCGAAGGAACAGAAGGAGGCTGAGTGCCTGCTGGTGACGAGCAGCTTGGTTTTGGTAGGGGGGTACAGAGCTGGCACCCTGTTGCACAAGGAGGAGGGGTGGGGGTGGAATGCTCTTCCTGTGCTGTCTGCCTTGAGGCCGTGAACATCAATTGCCCCGGCAACAAACTGCCCAGAGACATCGCTGCAGACACTGCGGCGCCCGTCAGAGCACGAGGTGACTGGGTGTGAGGATTTGCCTGATAGCCCTGCGGATGCTTGTCACCCGTGAGAAGACTCGAAGATACCCTGACCCTATAAAGGCAACCAGCCTGTGTCTAGACTCTCTCTGACTCGCCGGCTCCAAGGACTGCAAACAGAAGGGCTACAATTGAAGGGATTTAAACTCTCTGACAGAGAAGACGTTCTGGATCCACGGGGTGGCAAGCCTATCTGTATGTTTTCTTTCTCCTTTTCCCGTCTCTACTTAGGATCTTTGTGAGAATAAGAAGTTGCAAAGCCTTTTGTTCCACCTTTATAATTTGATTTGTTTCCAGTGATGCTTTGCCAGAAACCATCGCGCAGTTTTCCAGTTGCAGTGTAAAATGCTGTAAAGGAATTCTGTAAACTTTTAATTTATTTATTTTTACTTTTAGCCGAATGACAATAATTGTACTTCGAGTTCAAGTAGTGCCAGTGGCTTTTTTTGCATTTTACTACCAATCTCAATGTTCTTTGAGTCTAGGACAAACTGATTCTAATGTTAGAGCTCTTATTTACAAAGCTTAGATCCAGTGACTGCTTTCGCCAACTTAAACACAGTAGTTATTTAGGAAAAAAAAAATCTTACTAATTTCTTGTAGGATATTAAGAAAATATGTTCTGTAAATATTCCATTTGCCAGAATAATATATTTTTATATGAACAGATTGCAAGTACTATCTGGCTTCTGAACCATAATTTATTTTTTTTTTTTTAAGGAGAGGATTTTAATTATCTGTGTTAAATCAATAGAACATATTATCCAGTTCTGAAATATTGCACAAAAAAGTGCTAGGTGCTTGAATTAATGTTACAAAAAAAGCTTTTCATCACTGATCCTGTAAAATAGGGCCCTTTTTTTACCAATTTGTAGCAGCAGTATCATTAAGGTTTTGTTGCTCAGTTCAGTTTGAATTGATGATTTAAGTCCTTTTTTTAAAAAATCATTTGAAACTTAAAAAAAACCCGCTGAAGTTTGGAATAAACATATACTTAATATGCAAAATAAATCAAGACAGGTAAAAAAACCCAGAAGGCTAAAATAACTGCTTTTGGCTAATAATCTTCCTTTTTCAGGGAATTTTTGTATACTTTTTAAGTTGAAAACATTTCACAACCTGTGATATGTCCACTCCCTTATGCTTAGAATGTCTTTATACATAGACCATGTTTATCAATGTTAGCAGTGATTCACTTCACCATTTTGTAAGGATTTTGCTTCCATCTCCAGTAAATACTAAGAACAGGCCATACTTCAGCTTCGCAAAATGTGTATTTTAAAGCAAAGCCAAATGAGGGCCTCTATAAAAAAATCCCAAAGACCAGCTAAATAAAATAAATAAATAAATAAGTTCATAATATCAGATGCACTAATTATAAAATGAAATCGTATAAGGTTATGAAGGTGTTAAGCTGAATACATGGCTTTGAGACATATTTTGCTTCTGGTCGGCTAGTAATGTTCATGGCTATGTCATTTATTGAAAAATTAGTTTCAGCCAGTCTAAATATATTTACGGTTTAAAAAAAAAAAAAATCAGCTATTCTCACACTAGTATTTGGATTTTTTTAACTGCTACCTTTTGCATGATTTGTAGATTTGGCCTCCGAACTAAAAAAAAAATCAATTATGTAGATCTGTGTTATGGCATTGCTGAGATGTAGGTATGTTAGCACATAAGGAAGCACTAGAATCCTGTATAGTCCCTGCCAAATTTGTTTTTTGGTTGTGAGTATCATTGTATTTAATATAAATTTTCTGTGGTTGAGCACAACTTCCCTTTGGTGTCACAGTTTTTAGTGTTATAATATTTGGGATGGATGGACTACATTTCCTTTGCAGCAGTCTCTGCAAAGCTGAATAAACAGTCTCTTGCAGCTAGAGTGAGATGCTTTGTTACTCAAGTCCAGGATAACTTTATCAGTTGACATTATTAGCATCTCTGTGTATAACACATCTGTGCAATAAGGAACCTTCCCCAGAATACCAGACTCAAATCTGTAAATCATTCAAAACCTCCCAGATTTCAGAGTTTTTAATGAACTGAACATAGATAAAATTGGGACTTTTTTGTCACACCACAGATCATTTAGCGAAACAGTTAAAAACCCCCAAACCAAATGCAAAACCTATTGCTCATTTCAAACTATAATAATTCTTACATAGCTGGGAGGAAACAGAACATTTTCTTTCTGTTGTCCAGAACAAACTGAAAACACTTGGGGTTTCCCAAGTGCAGTTTACAGATTATCCTGGGTTGAGGTTCAGCAAATATAGATGATTTGTCTGTGCAAAGGTTATCTTATCTTGCTTAAGATCTTCCCTTCAGAGCAAAAAGTGGTTGTCAGCATAGCAAGCTAAAGTCTGTGAGGGAATCGTAGCTTTAATTTAAAACAGCTGGGTAGCCTAAAAAATCTATTTGATTTAACAAAGGACAGAAAAATATGCTAATACTAAAGCATCATAAGGCTTGACATGGGAGTGTTGAAACCCTACAGCAGTTTATAAACCAAGCCTGCAGAAAAACAAAATTGATGACCTAGTCCTAATTTTTTCAAATCAGTGTATATGGGTCTTATTCATATGAATCCTAACAGTCAATCAGATTGCTATATATCTACAAACCATGCTTTAAAAATACACTTCTTATCTAGAGCTGTCTGAAGCTGACGGTGGAAAAAAAATTCCTCTTGATTTCACTGTGAAGTGAGTAGGCCACTTATGAAGAGCATATGTTTTCCAGGCAGCATCCCCCAAAAATCCGTTATAGGAAAGCCTCACAGAGATTTCAGTAAGGAAGAGAAGAATAGAGAGTTTAAAAGCAGAAGTGACAAGTGCTTTTCCTTGACATATGAGGAAGGATTTTGTTATTGAAAGGGTGTTTTGAGAACAGGTACGGTACATATGAAAACTAAATCATAATTTCTAGGTTATAAGAAACTTTTCCATTAGACAACAACAAAGTGATGATACTTGATACGCGGATTGACTCCACAACTCGTTAAAGTTGTAAAGTAGGTATGCTTTTTATTCAGCGCTGAGACGCATGGGGATAAGTCCTCAAAGTCATGTGTACTTCAGTGTTGTTTCCCTCTACATTCCCTCTAAAGTTATATATATTCATAAGGTTGCACAATACGGCTATACATATTCATGTCTTATCCCAGAGCTAGAAGGTCCTTTGCGCCTGCGCAGTGCCCCCTATGGTCATGGGCAGGGGTCTTAAGATGAAGTAAATGAGTCTTCCTCTTCTTGAATTTTTCACCTTTTAGTCTTCATGTATGGCCTTAGGGTTTGGTCCCAGCCATAAACCATTTGCTTCTCTTGCTTCAGGTGCCTGCTTTTCCTTATCAATAGGTGCTTATCAGTAGAATCAGGCATCTGCTTTTCCTTATCAATAGTTAGTGCCTTTGTTCTGCTTAGTAGGCATGATAGGTACAGACAATACTTTTGTTTAAGCAAGCGATTCCTCTAACCCCCTTGTACAAACCCCTTTTACATTGGTTAACCCTGTATCAATACCCACTTATGAAGATGCAGAATTCCTTTATGAAAGTGGGAAATTCTGTTATCTGTTCTGCCAGGTTTTTTTTTATTATTGCTGTTATTGTAGGGAAAAAAAAATAAAATCTTACATGGAAAGGTTCTGTTCTTGCAGATGTTTAGTGGGTTTTGATTCTATATTGTGCCAGTTCTTCCAGAGTTCATGGGAGGATTCCTTGGGAGAGTTAATATGAAAGTAATGAGAAGTATGTCTCTGTAAGCATTGTTCAGAGAAGCTCACATGGCAAAAGACTTGTCATGCTTCTGTGCTTGTCCTGTATGTCATGGATGCATCTAACCCCAATTCTGTAGCTCCATAATTTGTAAATCAGAGTTAAAAAAAAAAAAAATTAGCTATGCCACAAGTAAACACCTGAACATGTAATTTAGCACATCTGGCTGATACATTTTTCATTGATTAGTTATTGCCTTGCTAAATGTCACCAGATTTGTTTGCCAAATTGAATGTAGCATCACCGCTATATGGTTTATAACAGTTTTTTCTCCAGCATTTATAGCCTTTTCAGATTTATTCCTTTGACTAAAAGAGCTACAGGCTGAAATATAATAACAGACTCACAGCATCAGGCTGGAAGGGACCTCTAGAGGTCATCCAGTCCAACCCCGCTACCAAGGCAGGGCCATTCAGAGCAGGTTACATAAGAATGTATCCCGGCAGGTTTTGAATGTCTCCAGGGAAGGAGACTCCATAATCCCTGTGAGCAGCCTGTTCCAGTGCTCTGCCACCAAATAAAATAGTAAAAGCAAGCTGAGGGTTAGGGTCATTCCCAGTGAGTGCCTGCAGTTAACATTGAATGGATTCTCAGGTAAGATTAAGAGCAAACCACTACAGATGTATTTGGCCCCATCTGAAAAAGTTGCATTCAGAGTCACTGGGAAAACAAGATCAACTGAGAATCTTAAAATAAGGCATATGGACATGTTTTATTAATTGCAAATATCTGCAGAAGTTAGTCTCCTGATCTCCTTTTGTAACCTAAAACTGAGTAAGAGGAATCCTGCCTTACGTTCCTGTTTCTAAAATGGTGCTTCAGAACACCACCATCCATGTGGCAACCAACCATGTCACAACTGAAAACACAAGATGCCACCTTAAAACCAGCTCTGGGACTGGAAGAGAGCACAGCCCTCTTTCCGTTGATGTGTCTTAACTGCAGATAAATAACTCCTTTCTCTTTCCACCCATAGTGTATATTGCAAAATTGCCCACGTGTGTGGCAGAGGGTGCTCCTTCTTCCCAGCTCTTCTGTACTAGCCTGTATATTGGGGGATCATATTCCAACTGCAGCTTTCTGATTCCTACAGCAGTTTTAGACTGCTGTTGTAGAACATAATACCAGAATATAAGTAGCTGCAGTGTCTGGTACTTCTCACCCTCACTTCATCTGCTTCACCTCTCAGGGAGAAAAGGCTATGAAACTGTCTCACCTCCAAATGAAATTAGGCCTCTAAATCTGTGCAGTTATTGTTTATAGTGGAAGCTGCTATAAAGAAAATAAGCGTGTTTGTCAGGGACTAAAAGATCTTTCTACAATGGTTTACATGGTCAAAGTCAAGTTTCTGCTAGGCTTTTAGTTTGTGTTAATTAGGGATACAGATTTACAGGAGAAAGAAAATATCATTTCCACTAACATTTAGTAATTTAGTAACATTTAGTAAGGTGACTGGTAAGTCACCTCTCTTGGGCAACAACAGTCATTACTTGATTTACGTACATGTTGTTATGCGTTATACTAATGTTTTCCTTCATCTGTACATTTTAAATCTAATTCTTTCTGATTCTCATAGCAAGCTCTCAGCTTTCCACCTATACAAGGAACAGTATGTTATTCTTTTCTTTTACACAGCTGTATTCTGTATACATTCCACATTTCCTGAAGGTGTATGTCCAAGAAAATTAGTCAAGTGTGTGTTGTGAGTAACAGTGAGTACCCTCTTACAGATCCTGTAAAACATTTTGACTTCCATTTCTGTTGTTTGATTTTTGGGTGGGTAATCTCAAGATACAGGAGTACTGTGTATGGCACTGAACTGAGTATTTTGTAGTTATCGTTTCGCTGCGTGCAGGGAAACATTATGTGGACACCCAGATAGGAATCTTCTAAAAGGAAATACTTACTAGCAGTGCGCATATGCATCTGAGTAGGAGATGGGAGAACACCACTTCATAGTGTTGATTCTGTTATTTGCTCAGAGCTGTAGTAAGAATTTACTGCCTAAGTATCTGCTGAACTGCATGTTATCTTGTTGTCCTGTTGTTGTTTCATGCTATTAAAAATTATATACAGGGAGAACTGGAAGTCACAAGGATGAATGCTGACCCAGACTTCTGTGGCTACTGATAATTTGGGATGTCATGATTTTCAATAGTTTTAGACTGTGCCTGAGACCTGGCTTCTGAAAATCTTTCTGTACCAAACCCACAAACTATTAGATGAGGAATAGTTAGGCCCTGCATATTCACTTTATATTTGTCATTATGCTTAATGAAAGGAAGGAAGGAATGCAGCTTTCTGGGAACTCATTTTTTTTTTATATGACTGCAGACTCAAGAGTCATTTGATGTCTGTTTCTTTTGTGATAGGGGGAATGCTTGCTTTCAGCTGGTTAAGTGAAATCCATTTATTCTGCTTGAATGCCAGTCACTGAAGGGTTTTTGCTGCAAGTGTACATCACATTTTGCACCTTCTATCATCATGATATTTAATGCACATACTCTACATGAGGAAATGATGCTGAACGTGATGTCCAGCTTATCAAATCAGTACCATTCATATCCATGTCACCAGTGATAATGAAAATCTAGACTTTCTGACAGCTCTATGCTATCTCAGGAAAATGGGGAATGAGAAACGGGAGCCTAGAACACAGAGTGTTTAAGAAGTGCAGTATCATTATGATTATCTAAAATGGTTATAGCGAGTGTAAATGTGCTTTTCAGTGCAATGCAGGTGGAAAGGCATGAGTAGCTATGTAAACCCAGTAAAATACTGTGTCAGGAGTGGTGATTACTTCTACAGAAGTTAAGGAAATATGCTGTGTAAATGGAGTATAATTGCTGGTTGAAGTTTTGGAGGTTGCTGAGTTGATGAAATGCTGCATTTACATGATGGCAGGGTTAGGTGGCAGCTGCCTGAAGTATTCACCCATTCTGAAAGCAGGCACTTTCTGGCTCTGACAGGTCTCAGTAAGATGCTGCTGCTTCTGATATTGCTAACATTAATTCTTCAAAAACCATCAGCTGGAATCCAGGGCTTATCCTTAGCTGAGTGACCCAATGAGTAGGTCAGAGCTGTGTTCTTACAGCACTTCCCAATCAATCCTATTTGTCTGCATGGTGGAAAAGTTGCAGATAGGAATGCAAATGGAATCTGTCCTAACAGCCAATATTTGCTGGTTTAGTATGTTCCCCTCCAATATCTGAGTTATGTGATTGAGTTCCTAAATTCTTTAAATAGAGCTGTGAACCTGGAATGACAGTTCTGGTTCTTTTTCTCTTGCATTTTGATGGTGTTGAGTGTTGGCACCATAACTGAAAATGACCTCTGTCTCTTTTCCCTGAATTGCTTATGGACTGAAAGTAAAGGGCTTCTTCTCTGGTATAGGAAATATGATTTCAAAAAGGTGCAGCACTGTAATGGAATAAAGGCGCTTTGAACAAAATGAGTTGTAGCCATAATGAAATTTTTAAAAGAAATAACTTCTTTCGGTGTGTTAGGTACCTGCATTAAGCATGCTGATTGGATGAAGAAACTGAATAGAAAGAGCTGGAGTGAAACAAAACTGTGGAATTTTCAAATTACCCTGTTGTGCAGGTCACAGTGTTTCTGGGCATGATAAGCACCATGGGAAATTGTTGAACAGGCCACAGAAGCAATTACTTTTATGTTGCCCTGGGCATAGGTAGTGTTTGGTACAGATTTTCTGGCATAGGTGTAACTGTGGCATCTAGACAATCTGAATTTTTAGCTATAAAGGATTCAAATCAACCCTCTCTTCTTCCTTATCCATCTTTTCCTGGTTTTCTGTCTTCCTTTCTTTATCTTTTTCTTCCTTTCTACTTTGCTCCCTTTTTCTCCCTCTCTTACTATCTTATTTTCCTGGGTTCAGCAGTAGCAGTCATTTTTCTCCTTCTTAATAGCTGGTGCAGTGCTGTGGTTTTGACTTTCAGCCTGGGAACAGGGCTGATAACAGTGATGGTTTTAGTTGTTGCTAAGAAATGTTTAGTCTGACCAACAACTTTCTGGGTTTCATGCTTTGCCAGAGAGGAGAGGAAGCTGGGAGGAAGCAGAGACAGGACACCTGACCCAAACTAGCCAAAGAGGTATTCCATACCACAGCACGTCACTCTCACTACATAAACTGGGAGCAGTTACCCGGAAGGGTGAGATCTCTGCTGGGGTCGGGCGGGGTACCAGTCAGTGAGTGGTGAGCGGTTGTATTCTCTTCCCTTATTATTTCCCTTATCATTATTATTATTGGTGGTAGCAGTAGTGGTTTGTGTTATACCTTACTTACTGGACTGTTCTTATCTCAACCCATGGGAGTCACATTCTTTTGATTCTCCTCCTCCTCCCTCTGGGAGAGGGGGTGGGGGGAAGAAAAGGGATGGGAGTGATAGAGTGGGCTGCGTGGCTGAGTTGCCGACTGGGCTTAAACCACGAGACTTGTCTCCACCCATGTATTTTCTTTAGTAAGCCAAACTGCTTTTTCCTTCAGGTAAAGCTGGGTTATTTGGAGGGTTTGTTGCCATTCACACTGCAGCAAGCTGAGAAACACAGTGCTAACTCTACTATTACTTTACCATAATGCTTGTTCTGCAAGTTGTTCCCAAATTCCTTTGCAAATTCTAGTTATTATCGCCCCTACTGTTGCGTTGATTAATAGATATAAACATAGACTTGTATGACCAAGAAGAGTGGCATTGAAACATTATAGGAGTGTTGCTATAGGGCACACTTTTCAGCCCTCGAGGGATGTTATTTAAAATCAGGGCTTGTCATACATTATGTTAGGCCATATGCTCTGACTGCTCTGTGGGTACTTTACAGAACCAGTGCATAGCCTCTAGCATCAGACGTAAAATGAAACGCCACTTTGAAATCTATACCTGTCATGTTCTCATGTTTTTGGGTCCCTGAGCACTTCAGGTTAATTCCAGAGACACCTGTTTGCTAGAAATCCTTAAAACCAGTTTCAGACTTTGAAAGTGCTGTACAGGTTTATGATTTATGGATGTGTCTGACTCTCATCTTTATCAGGAGTTTTTAGGTACTTGAAGTAAACATGCTGTAAATTAGGAGCTAATTGTTTATGGGTACTGAGATATTTTCTTATGAAGGACATTCCTGTGAATTCTTAGTAGTTTCCTCTTGTAATAAGCAGTGGCTTGTACTGTTCTGGCTGGTAAAGGAAACAAGATTAAAGGAAAATGAGGGTAAAAGGAGTTTCATGCTAGGTTAAGAGTCATACAGATTTCGAAAAGCTTTTCTGACTGGCTTCCTGAAGTAGATGTCTCCAGTTTGGGGGTTTTACTAAAACAAAATACTTCTTAAATACAACTGACACAATGTCAAGCAGCTATGGGGAGAGTTAAGAAAAAACTATTTGATTTTTCTTTTTCTAGAGACCAAAATACAGTAGATATTACTACAGGACTCACTACTAGCTTATTTGCATTGGTAAAAGATTTTCCATGGCAGGGTGGTTGGAACTAGATGATCTAGAGGTCCTTTCCAACCCTAACTATTCTGTGATTCTATGATTCTATGATTTACTGGTGTATAGGCAGATTTGGATGAGCTATCCAGACCTAAAATCTGAATGACAGGTAGCACATCACAAATGCAGCTGTCGATCCCATGCGATATTTAAGTGGAAAGGGTCTCTCCCTTTGCCGTCAACAAGTAATATGGGAAACCTGGTACAAAAGCTTCAGCTGGATACAAGTTGTACACAAAAATATTTTTTATTGGGTTGAGGATTTGAACCTCTTACTGATCTCTTCATTCCAGTAAGAGTGCCAAAGGGGAACGAGAGGGAAATCCAGGGCAGTGTGATGCTTGTATTAAGGTCTCATTAAAACCTGACTGCTGTAAATTCAGACTTCAGTTTGAATAAAAATAAACATTCTGCAAAATTATTATTGTCAGATATATGATGCCCTCTCAGAAAACCTTTGTATAGCTTACAGAAATAACTTGAGGACCTGCTATTATCTTTTTCCATACCAGGGATAAGTGCATGTATGCACATGCACAAGCACACACACATCTCATAATTCTGTTGAAGAGCACATTGGGAAAACATCAGTGCAAAAGTCTCCAATGATTGTGAATGTTTCTGAGGAAGAAATGTGATGCCAGTGATTGTTCTGGAGGATATTAATTAATCAGACAGATCTCTGTGACTCTTCATCAATTTGAAGAGAAGTAGATAGACAGGAGAAGCTCAGACTTCCAGTTTTCCCAGTTTATTATTATTCTTGCCTCCGAACCAAATCCAAAGTATGGGGAAAAAAGAAAACCTGGATTTTTTGTTACAAAAAATTTAAGTGACTGAGTAATTCTGCCCAAAGACTGGGCAAGTAACAAGCAACAGGCAAATTAGATAATCCTTCTACTGCATGCTTCAGTGAATCCTGTGCAAACAAATACCAGAGCAGTAGATGAAATGAAGATGTAAATTCAGTCATAAACTGGATAAAATTCTGTGGATAGAACATTAGGAATGTTTGTGTAATAAATTTTAAAATTATTACATATGATATCTACATAAAATATACTAAGAAAAAGAAAATATGAATAGATGAAGCTTTGCATATGAGTGAAAAAGAATAGCAAGTCATAAGGAACTACTTACATTGCCAGTGGTTTAGGAAAGAAAATGAAAGCCCATCTGAAAGATAAAACGTGGTAAGAAAACATCTGTTTGACATTATTTTCTTCAGTACAAGATGTGGAGCAATCACGGTCTTGTAAAATGCATTCGTAAACAAATTGTGATTAATTGGACAGTCTTTGACAGTATCAGTCTTAATTGTCTGCCTTTAATTTGAGGTTTCCAAAGATTCAGGACTCTAGAAAATCAAATTTCCTTAAATTCCAGTGGGCTGTCAATTAAATTTGACTGATTACATTCACCGTTACCCTATAAAGATAATCCACAATTAATTGCTATACTGTGCAAATTGTAGCAGGACAAGAATAGTTTACAGGCTTGCAAAATGTATGGTAATGTGCACCCATGCTCTCCAGACACCTGAATCTCAATTTTAATATTCCCAATGTCCTCCCAATGTCAGACTTGGTGATTTTTATGGGACTCATTAAACTACATTTCTGCTGCAATCGGAAGATTCTTTAGTGTGCTTCATGGCCCATACCTGCCAGATGAATCACTACTGCATATACATGAGAAGATAAAGAAATGCAGGCTGGCATATTCTGTATTCGACATTTGCTTTGGGAATGTTTTCTTTGGGATTCTGAGGGTGCAGGGAAGGAACTTTCTCCAGAGGGCTTTCTTGATTGTCTGCATGAGTTTGGCCATTAAAACTTCTGTTAGTTATAATAAAGTTGTGTAGCACCTGTTTATATGAATAGGAGTTATAAGAATATTTAAATGAGACAATCCTGTCACTCCATCATATAAATGAATGGTGACATTGAGCACAAATGGAAGAAAATGGCTGGAAAGGCAAACATAGCAGTGATAATTCTGTTTTGCAAAATAAAAAATTGAGAAAATTTTAGTGATGCTTATGCATTACTGTGAGTGGAGACAAATATAAGAGTTGTAATTAAATTTATTTTGACTCATTTATGTAATAGGTGTATTGTTAGCTATGCTTTCTATATGATCAAATAAATTTATGTTACATATAGCCAAATGTCAAAAATAATTAAGGAATTACTAAACTAATTCATGTAGCTAAGTTTCATAGCATTTACTATAACTGCAAATGAACAATATCTTTCTTACTTACCTGTAAGTGTATTTACAATATCTCAAATCCACCTTCACAGTCAGTGAATCCTTATCATGGTATTTTGCTCTTCCTTGTTTTTTTCCTAACTCGTAACATTTTTCCAAGTCAGTATTTCACAGAGAAATAACACTTAATTCATGAAAGAATTTAACTTTATTTAATGAGGTGCTTAATAAATCTAGATACTATTCACTTCAGGCAAACTTGGAACTAGACCACCTTCTAAAAGAGCCGAACATCTATTCCTATATAAAAAAAGTAAGACACAGCAATGGTCTTTATCTTAGAAGCTGATTTAATAAAAATGTAAGAATGTGCTCTTCAGAGTAGAAGATAATCTGATTTCAGGATAATCAGAGTGGTGTGTCATGAAAGAGGTTGCCTTTTCCAGTTCTCTGAGAAAAAAGTAAACCATCCATTTTAAATTTACATACAGATTCTCCCATTAAAGCCCATGTATCTCATAATCTTCTGAAGCATGAGTGGCTTAAATGCTGTAAAGAATATTGATAGATGACAGACAGTAGTTACATCAAAGTCATAGTCTGCTTCTCATCAGGTGGTGAAGATGCTGAAAGAGATTTTCTAACAATACCTATCTGAGAGTAGTCCTTTAGACAAGAACATGAGTTGCTGTACTGTTATTGAGATGTGTATGGTTTATTAAAAAATTGAATAGTGTGATTAAAAAAATAATTGTTGCCTTAGGAAAAAGAAAGTATGAGTATGTCATTGAGGAACTTAATGAAAAATGGAAGGCAAGAAAGAAGCCTTTTCCAGGTGTGGTAGGAGAAACAAGGCAGTACATCCTAGTACCATTGGAATGTGCAAGTCTTTAAAGTCATTTAAGTATGAATGGAAATGCAAGTGTGAGCTGAAAGAAAAAAAAAGTGTTTGGGTTGATTTGAAATATACTTGAAATTCTCCTTAAGACTGCATGGAAGTAAAGGATGCCTTGAAAAACAGCCTATATAAAAATTAGGGTTTGATTTTCCAATTAAGTTTTGTAAACTTCCTGTCCCAAAGATTGAAGGATATGCATAAATAATAGAAATGCAACATTGAGCAGCCTACTCAATGTGTGTAAAATGAGGATGTTACAAGGGATAACCTGAGATGCTACTCAGGTAATACAGGATTCCTGAAATCCACTCAGGGGTCTGGAAGAGCTGTGTTTTTCACCTGACATGGCTGTCAGTGTTCAAGAATCATTTATGGTCTGTAGTTAATAGGAAGAACATAAGTTCCTTCGAGCAATTTGTTAGCCTCTGTCTAACATGGTATTTGTGTACTCCTTCCCATTAAAGACCCATTATTGTCTCACCCTTTTGTTATATTAGCAAGATCCCTCTACTGCAAACAGCTACAGCAAAACTAATAGATTTTGCAGTCTAGCCCTTTTCATGAATAACCATAACTATACTAATGTGTCTTCCAGGCACATTAGTATCCACAGACAGCAAGAAATGCTGAAAACTGTCTCATGGGTACATACAAAATTCTGTTTGTCTCCAAAATTGAATCTAACACAGGTGTTCTGATCCTCAGGGCTTTTGTGTCAGAACTCTAAACCTGATCTTATGAAAGGAAAAAGTACTTGAAACTTAAGAGCTGACCAGATGTGGCTCCCATTCAGGTTTTTCTCATGAGAAATTTGGGTAAGACATTTGTATTAGCTACTGTGTTCTTGCAGGCAGAAAGTTAAAGGGCTTCTCTGTATCATACTCATCTCTTGGAGCCATGGAACAACATGGCCAGCAAGAAAATGGTAAAATTCCACATCAGTTGAATGCATGCTTGGAAATAATGTTGTTGAGTAGTGTTTTAGGTCTTGTTTTAAAATACCCTCTTTAAGTTATACCGTACATATATGTGTTATTATGAGTTTGTACATATATATACACACACACACATATTTGATTCCAAATAAAGAAAAAACAGAAGGAAAATGCATTAGTAGACATTTTTGGACATAATAGGATAGAATATGGGAGGTGGATGTATTTGTTAGCATTTTAATTTTAGTTGCCATCAAGATTAATGCATAAAATAGATTTATTTTGGATGGAGACATATGGTTCTTCATCTCAAAACTCTGAGCTCAGTTGCTTAAAAGAATTTGGTTATGGACCAAGCCATGGGATGCTTCTCCATCCCTAATTACAGATTAATCATAGATTCATAGAATCATAGAATAGTTAGGGTTAGAAAGGACCTTAAGATCATCTAGTTCCAATCCTTCTGCCATGGGTAGGGACACCTCCCAATAAACCATGCCACCCAAGGCTCTGTCCAACCTGGCCTTGAACACTGCCAGGGATGGAGCATTCACAGCTTCCTTGGGCAACCCATTCCAGTGCCTCACCACCCTAACAGTAAAGAACTTTGTCCTTATATCCAATCTAAACTTCCTCTGTTTCAATGTTAACCCATTACCCCTTGTCCTACCACTACAGTCCCTAGTAAAGAGTCCCTCTCCAGCACCCCTATAGGCCCCCTTCAGATACTGGAAAGATGCTATGAGGTCTCCACACAGCTTCTCTTCTCCAGGCTGGACAGCCCCAACTCTCTCATCCTGTCTTCATATGGGAGGTGCTCCAGTCCCCTGATCATCCTCGTGGCCCTTCTCTGGACTTGGTCCAACAGTTCCATGTCCTTTTTATGTTGAGGAAACCAGAACTGCACACAATACTCCAAGTGAGGTCTCACAAGAGCAGAGGGGCAGGATCACCTCCTTTGACCTGCTGGTCACACTCCTTTTGATGCAGCCCAGGATATGGTTGGCTTTCTGGGCTGTGAGCACACACTGAAGCTGGCTTATGTTCATTTTGTCATCAACCAACACCCCCAAGTCCTTCTCCACAGGCCTGCTCTGAATCTCTTCTCTGCCCAACCTGTAGCCGTGTCTGGGATTGCTCTGACCCAGGTGTAGGACCTTGCACTTGACTTGGTTAAACTTCATAAGGTTGGCATTGTCCGAGCTCACATGTGTGTCAGGGTCCCTCTGGGTGACATTCCTTCCCCTGTGATTCAGCCAAATCACAATCAAGCACTACCTACCACCAAGTCTTTTTTTGATTTGTTCAAGTGATTGCATTTCAGGATGGCTTTAGCTGAAAGTACCAATAGCTTCTGTGAAGTTCCAGACTGTTTAAAGTCAAACTGATCTCTTCTGGAGGAGAAACACTGATTAACTCGGTAAGCTGAGAAACAGTGGGACTTTATTTGTATGTAAAATCAGCTTCTGTCGGCAGTGTGCCCAGTTGGAGAAGTTCTGCTTGTATAGTTTCAGAACGCAATTTAGTTAACTTCTTAATTTCACAGGACTTCGCCCATTTATGAGTTTTCTCAGTTGAGTGAGACAAATATAAGGGGATTTAGTTTTCCTTACATACATCGCCACACCCCTCCACTCCGACAAGTCCCATTTACTGGCTTTATTGACTCTGGCCTTTTGAGGTGATCTCCAATACAGAATCTGAAAAAATACAGTGTCCTGGGTTCAGCAGTAGCAGTCATTTTTCCCCTCCTTGGTAGCTGGTGCAGTGCTGTGTTTTGTCTTTAGGCTTGGGAACAGAGCTGATAACAATGATGTTTTGGTTTGGCCAAGGACTTTGTGAGCCTCATGCTCTGCCAGGGAGGAGGGGAAGCCAGGAGGAAGCAGAGACAGGACACCTGACCCAAACTGACCAAAGAGGTATTCCATACCACAGCACGTCATGCCCAGGATGTAACTGGGAGTTAGCCGGAAGGGCTGGGGGACTGCAGGGTTGGAGGAGTTATGGGTCGGTGCTTGGTCGGGCTGGGGGGAGCGAGTTATCGGTCAGCTGGTGCTGAGGTGATGTATTCTCTTCCCTTGTTATTTCCTTTATCATTGTTATTATTGGTGGTAGCAGTAGTGATCTGTGTTATACCTTAGTTACTAAACTGTTCTTGTCTCAACCCATGGGATTTGCATTCTTTTCGATTCTCCTCTCCGTCCCTCCGGGAGTAGGTGGAGGGAAAGAAGGGGGGGGGGGGGGGGGTGAGTGAACGAATTACCTGACTGGGTTTAAACCACGACAGTTCTTTTTGGTGCCCAACGTGGGGCACGAAGGGTTGAGATAACAGCAGATCTGACTAGATTAATAGTCACTTGTCACAATGATGATTTATTGGCTCTCAGAGTTGTTCTTGTTGATCTCACAGCTTCAGAATGTTGTAACTTACTTAGAGCCGGTATTTGATGTGTTAGTGTTTATCAAGTGTGGGGCTTAGGCTAAGGTTCTTGTCTCACTGTGCTTTATGGCAATGGCTTGTAATACGGGCGGGCCCCAGCAGCAGGGCGGGACGGACGTGGCCGTGGACTTGTACCTGGCCGTCCGGCTGCTCTTCACCGGCCTGGCCCTCGCCCTCGCCTCCGTCTTGGTGAGGCAGCGGGGAGCCGAGGGGGAGCGGCCCCGGGAGCCGGCGGCTGCTGAAGCGGCCCGGGAGAGCGGCCCTGGGGACCAAGCGGCGGCGGGAGCGGGGCCGGAGGCCGCGAGGGGACGGCGGCTGGTGGAGGAGGCCGGGGCGGTCGAGGAGCAGAAGGAAGCGGCTGCTGAGCAGCGGGAGAAGGCGGCGGAGGAGCCGAGCCCCGCGGAGGAGCCGAGCCCCGCGACGGCCGAGAGAGAGCATTCCCCGGCAGCCGCCCGCCGAGCCCCAGGAGGATGCAGGAGACCATTTACCGGCAAGGCAGAGGAGGAAGAGCTGGACTCAGGAAAAGAGAAGCCGGTGGTGGGAGAGCCGGCAAGCACAGCAGCTACACCAGCCCCAGTGACAAGTACAGGAGCATCGTTTGAGAGTTCTGAAGGTTTTGAATGGCCTTTGGGTATCCTTGGGACCTGCCTGCTGATTGTGATGGGGATCAGCATGTTGGCACACACACAGGCTGTGTTCTACCCACAACCATTTTGTCTGATCTCAAATGTTAAGCAGAGTCGGGTTTGGGTCTTGTCTGGGGTTAGATGACAATATAGGGGGACCAAGAGGTTTTCTCCAAGGCTGGATAGTCATGGTTGGCAGGGCATGTGGAACAGAATGGGCAAGTATCTAGTCCGCTGGGCCCCTCCAGTGCTTTGGAAGCATCGGAGATGGAAGGCAGCTGTATGGAGTCCCCAGCAACAAGCTGCAGAAACTGCTGAAGGGGACAGTGAATTATTTTAAGCCTGGTGGGCCCAATGCACTTCAGGCCATCAGAGCAGAGATGCAACATAGAGATGGACTCATGATCTAGGGGTGGACTTAACAATGGACACTATTGCCCAGGTTATTCACACGTGTGAACACTGCACACAGTCTCTCCTGCTCTGGAAGACTGTTACAAGAGATGGAGCCTGACATCATGGACCAGATGGATGCAGCAGCTTTATAGGGACTGGTCCATGCACTAAAATAAGAGTGATGGTATATTGAAAATGTGGGATCTGAGCATGACACGAATGGTATGGAATAAGGGGTGGATAATGTCCTGGGTCCAGCAGTAGCAGTCATTTTTCTCCTCCTTGGTAGCTGGTGCAGTGCAGTGTTTTGTCTTTCGGCTCGGGAACAGAGCTGATAACAGGATGTTTTGGTTTGGCCAAGGACTTTGTGAGCCTCATGCTCTGCCAGGGAGGAGGGGAAGCCAGGAGGAAGCAGAGACAGGACACCTGACCCAAACTGACCAAAGAGCTATTCCATACCACAGCACGTCATGCCCAGGATGTAACTGGGAGTTAGCCGGAAGGGCTGGGAGACTGCGGGGTTGGAGGAGGTATGGGTCGGTGCTTGGTCGGGCTGGGGGGGGGCGAGTTATTGGTTGGCTGGCAGTGAGGTGATGTATTCTCTTCCCTTGTTATTTCCTTTATCATTGTTATTATTGGTGGTAGCAGTAGTGATTTGTGTTATACCTTAGTTACTAAACTGTTCTTATCTCAACCAGTGGGAGCTGCATTCTTTTCGATTCTCCTCTCTGTCCCTCCAGGAGTAGGTGGAGGGAAAGAAGGGGGGTGGGGTGAGTGAATGAGTTACCTGACTGGGTTTAAACCACGACATACAGGTACCTTGTCAAGAGAAATCTGTAATCATAAAGTAATAAAATATTTGATTATGCAGTCATTGTTGAAAGCACTTCACAGAAATACGAGAAATTTTAACTACTCTTTATTTTATTTTTTTTTAACTTTGAATAACATAGCCAGAAGATCTGAGCTTCTCTTTGTCATTTCTCAAGAGTTCTTGTGATGATATATCACTGAAGAATGGCTCACTTGTTTGGTTTTTTTTTTTCATCCCTTCAGGCGATATTTTTACTAATCTCATAGGAATACCAGTGAAGACTTAATTGAAATATGCTTTGCTGACCAGACAGAAGGTTCTCCATTTGTGGGTATCTAAAGAGACTGCTTTTGGTGATCTTGGCATGCTGCTGCTAGCTGCAAGAAAGTCATCACTTGGTGAATTTAACCCCTCAGTCAGTTCAGTATTTTAGTTTCCAGAGCTGTCCACGTCTTCATCCTTCTTCCTCCTAAAAAGAAGTTTTCTCCATAGAACAAAGAAAAAACCTTTCAAACACTGGATGGAACAGGCTGCCCAGGAAAGTGGTGGAGTTACCATCCCCGGAGGTGTTTGAAAGACATGTAGAAGTGCTCAGGGACATGGTTTCATAGTGCTGGGTTAAGAGTTGGACTCAGTGATCTCCACGGTCTTTTCCAACCTAAATTCTATCAGTCTGTGGTATGAAAACAGACATTAAATCATGGAAGATCAGCCTAATACACAATATTGTCTTTGATGATTCTTTAACAAATTTGACTTTAACAAATTAGCAAAGAACTGGGTTTTGATTTTTCACGTTTTCTGATTTTGTTTGTTTGCTAAAGCTGAGCTTTATAGATTTAAACAGTGATACAATGAAGCCTACAGTGATGTATTTTTTCACTTATGGTTCATTAACATTATAAAATTACTACACTGTTTTGCTTTTTGTGTTATGCAGAGGTTAGATTAGCTCGTTTCCTAACATGTAATCCTATTGATCTTACAATATTTTGTAAGAATAGCATCTTTAAACTGATTAACAGACTTAACTAGTGAGAGACTGCAGGGTCTAGTGTCTTTAGGAGAAGCAGATCTTGAATTGATTGCAGTGGAAATCACAAGGGGGGTATTTTTAATCTTCTACAAACACAACTCTGTAGGAACTTCCCAAATAAATGCATTTACATACTTACCTGGCTCATAATCCTCTTGACAAGAGCTTAAATGAAAGAGTTTATGTCAGATTTGCAAAATGTAGTGGAATCTTTCATGCAGGATTACTAATGATTTCAGTGCTATTTTTTCATACAAAACTGGTCTCTTTAAACAGAATGCAAGTTATCAAAACAAGCAGATTCATCAGAATTCAAGCACAGGTATATATAAAGAGACATCAGAAATCTTTAGTTAAGAAGAGATTGAACTCCTACTGCTGAAGAAAAAACCCTACCACAGTATGTATATAGAATCATAGAATCATAGAATAGTTAGGGTTGGAAAGGACCTTAAGATCATCTAGTTCCAACCCCCCTGCCATGGGCAGGGACACCTCCTTTTTGTATCATTTCTTGTAATCCATTGTTCACCCCATGAGATAGCTGAGTCCAAGCTTTTGTTACTCTAAACTTGATAAATATTCCTCTGTTCAATATAGGAAACAATATGTCCAGTGGGAGATTTAGCTAACTAAAAGTCTGAATTTTCTGGAAGAAACCTTTTTACTGATGATTTTAAAGGAATTGACTTTGTTTTTCTTGTTAATGTTACAGTCATTCATCTTAATTATGCACTTAGAAAATTATTGCTAATTGCAACAGATAAAAACTGCAGAAGTCCTCACTTCTGTTCAACTAACAGAATACCAATAAACAAATGGATTTCTAGCATAAAATTATCTCAACATGAAAAATAATCTCTGATAGTAGGAAAGTCCAGGGTAATATGAAATCTGAAAAGGTAAATCTGAAAAATTCAGATTTATCATGTTTGGTGTTTCCATGATGAAGCTGAAGCTAGTCTGTAGGTTTACCTGATATGGACAGCAAACTGAAAAGTGAATGACTGATACCACATCAAATTCGAGAGTCTGTCTACTGCTTTTTTTTTTTTCCCTAGTGATCCACCATTTGACATGGTTCAGTGTTAAAATTCACATGCTTGAAGTGAAGTTTAGAAAGCTGTTTTCAAGTGCAAGGGCTTCTGGGATGTGGGCATTATCATAATCTATAAATGCTTTCAGGGTAACTGTCAAAATGAGAGAATCTTCTTTTTTGTAGCAATCAAAACTGAAATAATCTTCTTTTTTTTTTTCCAGAAATAAATATGTTTAAGATGACTTGAAAAACAAGAGAGTAACAAAAAGCTAAAAGTCAGAAACTGATACAATCCCAGTAGATTACGATTTGTCACTGATACCATTCAAACACAGACTAATAAATAAATAAGCAAACTTCACAACTTTTATTATTGATTTCCTGTGTTTGTTGTAACTGTGCTAAGCTGAATATGCACCGGCAGTAGTTGTAAATCCATATTGTATGAAGTCTTGAAACGATAGTGTGGCCAGATTTGGGAAGCACACTTCAAAACAGGCAGTGGAGAGTCTTTGGGAAAAAAGCAGCATAAAAGGCTAATAAATGACCTATGAAGGAGAATTGATAGTTATTTTTTTCTGGTGAAAAAGAGAAAGCATGAAAGAAAAAGAAAGGCTGAGAACAGCGTTCTCTATATTTACCGTGTTAATTTGATTCAGTAACTATTTAAGTATTTGCTTGGTATATTCACTATGACTTTTCACAATATCTGTAGCAGGTAGGATGAAAAGTGATATATCTTACTGTGTAATGAAAGACATTTGGGTTTCAAATACATTTCTAACAGGATAGTGAGGAAATTTATTTCAGCATTTGGAAAACTGGATTAATTTCTGTCTTGGAAGACTTTAAGGTAAGGTTAAGAAAATATTGTTCAATTTACTGAAATGGATTTATGGAGTGAGACAGGATGAAAAAGATGACTTCTTCAGAGCTCTTCTAAAGCTATTTTTATAGTATTTCATAATATATTTGTGCTTATGATTTTCTTTCCTAGCAAAAGCACTGAAAGGTGAATGAATTTAGAATAAACATATATTCATGATCACAGAGAACATGTTTATGTGCAGTTAAGGCTTTGAGGTCTTTTAAGTTTTTCACATTTTGAATATCAGTGTTGCATTTGAATGTATACAAGTGTTATCTGGGAATGTAATTAAGGTTCAACAAAAATCCATAAACGACCTGCGATCATTAGTGCTTCTTGACAGTAAGATCATAAATCATTTGTGAAACCTTATTGGAAACCCAGAGAAAATAGCTTTTCCCTTTGACAAAGTGCTTCTGTTCTATAAGAAGTTTGAGTAGATGCTTGTAAAAAAAATTAAAGTTAATACTATTTGAGTGTTCTCAAAAATGTGGTAAACTGCCCCTGTATCTCAAACCTCTACACAGCAGGTACATTAGTTGCGTTGTTTGACTGGGGATAATCAAAAGGTAGATGCTGTTCATGGTAAACCTCCCTTCTTTGACTAGAGCGAAACCACAATGTTTCTTTGCTCTGTGGACTCCGAAGTTGTTTCACATTTTCTGTTAATAGTTGTTGTGGTTTAAGCCTAGCTGTAACTCAGAGCCACACAGTCTCTCTTTCACTCTCTGCCTTCCTCTCCCCGCTCCCGGAGGGATGGGGAGGAGAATCAAAAGAATGTAACTTCCATGGGTTGAGATAATAACAGTCCAGTAACTAAGGTAAACACAAACCACTACTGCTACCACCAATAGTAATAATGATAAGGGAAATAACAAGGGAAGAGAATACAACCGCTCACCACCTGCAGACTGATACCCAGCCCGACCCCGGCAGTGATCTCACCCTTCTGGGTAACTGCCCCCAGTTTATGTACTGAGCATGACGTGCTGTGGTATGGAATAATTCTTTGGCTAGTTTGGGTCAGGTGTGCTGTCTCTACTTCCTTCCATCTTCCCCTCCTTCTTGGCAGAGCATGAGACTCAGAAAGTCCTGGTCAGAGTAAACATTACTAAGCAGCAACTAAAACCATCGTTGTTATCAGCCCTGTTCCCAGGCTGAAAGTCAAAAACACAGCAATGCACCAGCTACTAAGAAGGAGAAGAATGACTGCCACTGCTGAACCCAGGACAATAGTCAGTCTTGCATCTTTTTTTTTTTTTTTTTTTTTTTTTGCCACTTGACATACTAATAAGGCTTAGATTAAAATTCATTGCAGCAGAGGCAGGGGACAGTATGTCGACTGACACTAGGGACAGAAATACGAACTTCAGAACAAAAGGCATATGCCTCAAAAGTTCAAGCTGAAGAGCCAGCTTCAAGGTGGTAGGTTGTCAAGTTTCCCATCAAGTATACTGTATGTGACACAGTGAGACATCCTACAGGTGAGTAATTTGAAGAATAAAAAAAGGATGGGGATTACCTAAGGAAGCCAAGGTGCTGGTGGCAAATGGGTGATTGAACTACTGGGTATTTGTAGTAGGAATCTAAATTCCACAAATGCTCAGCTGCTTCTGTGGTGTGCTGGAGGTCCCTTAACAATGTAATTCAGAGGTATTCAGCATATTTAAGATATTACAAGTCCCCTAGCAATTACTTTATTATGCTGCTCAGAAATGATCAAGTTAAGATAGTGTGCCAAATGCATTTTTTTATCAGGTGCAATGATTTCTGTATTAACACTCTTTCTTGCCATAGCAGCACTTCAGCAATTCAACAAGGTGGGTTTATATCCCTTTTTATAAAGATTGCTTTTTAAATTTCCTTTCTGTGTTGTGCCTAATACGTAAACATGAGGGGCAAAAGAGTGGTCAGTGTTTCCATAATGGCATAGACCCTAGTAGGGTCATGCATATTTGCTTATTATTAAATGGTTCACATGCCTTTAACCCATCACTTAATGGAACACAAATACGTCAAGATTTGCATTTTGCTTGCTCTTCTAGTTTTTAAACTCATAAGCTCCCTGCCTAATGACAAGAATATTTACCCAGGTTAATTGATAAAATCTCCTCAACATAAAGTGCCCTAGGAAACAATTCAGAACATTTACATATTGTATTAATGTCTCATTATTTTATTCAACACCCCCAGAGCAAATGGGGATGTAGGATGAATGGAATGTGTTTTCTAATGGCATTTTCTCTAGAAAAAACCTCATCTACTCCTAATATACCTATCTGTATGTTGTCTTTTGCTTAAGACCTTAACTATCTGAGCACACAGCTATTTCAATATTAAATGACAAAATACGACTTCAAAGTTTCAATTATTTAAATGAAAAAGCACAGGGAAGCAGATAAAATAGAGGATTGGAATTTGTTGTGGAATAATAACTCTATGAAAATGTTAGTATCTCAGGTTCAGTTGTTGCATCTTTTACTCTTTCTTCCTCTTGTCCATAATGCATTTATGTGGGTGATTTTTTTGCCCTGTATTATGTGTTTCAAGGAGAGTCATTTCAAATCATCTCAGTATTAATTTTCTTGGCAGCAGACTGAAAGCAAAATCTTGTACTTTTCTGCTCAGGTGGGAGCAGGAAGACTAATTGATGTTGTTGTACATAGGAATGAAGAGAAATACTTGTTCTCAGCTACTGAACTGAATGAAATTTGGGCAGAGTAGGCTGTTTGTCAATAGGGAGTTACGATGAAAAGCAATTAGAACAAGTCCTGCATTATAAATGGGAATGAAGTATTACCTCATAAGGCTATGGACACATCTGTGTGAAAATTAGGAGGATATGTTTGTTCAAGTATTTATATAATGTCATGATACTTACTAAACTGTTTAATAAACATGTACCTGTCTTTAAAGAGATTTTAAATGGTTAATCCTCATTCAACTGATAAAATATGTTTTAATTCCACTCTTTCCACCATAAAAATACTGTCCTTGTTTTTCTAGATGAGGAAGTGCCTTTCCATTTAGTTCTGTCTTACTTTGCACTTTGCTTCCTGTTCTAACATAATTCCTGTCTGTAGCCTCTTCCATTTCTTGTATCCCTTCCCCGTGTTCCAGCTCTAAACCAAAGGAAAAAAAATGTCTTGCCACTTTTCTCTACTAAACACCAACAGCTGGAAAAAAAACAAAAAAAATCTGACTATTTCTTATCTGTTCTCTATACATTATAATAGCTTTTTTTTTTTTTTTTTTAATGTTTTGCTTTGGAATATTTTGCACAGCCACTCACTTTCCTGATGTTTTAATTTTAGCCAAATGCAGCTGTTATGAGGTCACACTCTCCTAAGAAGCAGGTTGCTGTGTTGATGGGAGATTACCAGGAAAACCCAGTTACTCTTAAGCAGTCATTTTGGTGTCATTATTAGTTTTATCTAATATATCAATACTGAGCACTTGAAAATGATTTTAATGAAAATGGAATTTCAGTCACAACAGGGATTTACTGATCTACAACAGGGATTTACTGACCTACCTGTCTCTTTCTGCTGAAATTCAATATTTAGACATCACTTTATTATATTCAGAAGTTCCTGCTTAAGTCCTGTTTTATGCTTTGATGACCAAGTCATTCTGAATTATGAAGTTTGCATCCAGGCATCAGTACAGCCATACAGCCACACAGTCCTGACAGGACAAAGCTGCTCACAGCATGGTTATTACAGAAACCATGTAGGACAACAGTAGCGCATCCTGATTCTGGAGGTTCTCAGAATACTCTCCCTCTGCTCTCTTTTGCTCTCAATCTGAAAACAGACTATTTTACTGATTCTTCAGTATTTTCCCAGCATCTGTTGGTGTAAATTCAGTACTTCTTAAGCAAGAGATGGTGATTTTAATAGCCCCTAGTGGATTTTGTATTTCCTTGCATTTAAATTCTTTTTCATTAAAAGTTCATTTTTACTGCCCAAAACATTAAGTGGCAAGTTCCTTAAGTTAGGGATGACTCTTCACAAGTTTTGATCCCAGGTACTTTGCATTTCGTTGGTGTTTCCTAATTTTTTGTTATGAGGGAAAATGAGTATTCATGTTGTTTACTTTCTCCATTCTAAACAGAATTCTCTCTCTTCTGTTTATTCATTCTTTTTTTTTTAGTCCATTAAACTCTCTTTCATACATATGCCTTTCTATATCTTTTCCTCTTCCTAATTTTTCTTTAATATCCTTCATCAGGCTATGATTTTTTGGCTTTTTTTCTTTGCCTTTCAACTTTTAATTTTGTATTCCTATGTAATGGCACACATTTACTCTCTGTGAAGTAACTGGAGAAGTAGACAGATGAAGGCTTCCAAGATACTTTACTAGTTGCCTCTCCTGCTTCCTTATCTTAATAGTTCCACCTGTCATGAAAGCCCCACATTACTCATAGGGAGCACAATTTTTTGCTTCCTACCCCTTTTTCAGTAGATGCTTTTTAGCCCTCAAAAACACTGCATAATTCTTAAAGCTGGGCAAGTATTTTGTTAGTCTTTAAATGTATCAGATCTAGTAAGGACATTAGAAATCGATGAAGCGCTGCAGTCTTCTGTGGTTAAGTTTTCGCTGAATATTTCTACTGGGGGTTTTTCACACTGGATGTAATTCACAAACTTTTAGTTTTATTCTATTCTTACTTATTAGTGCTGACCAAGTTGGTTAGCTAAATTGCTTGATAGTAGTATTAAATACTTAGAACAATTTGGTTTTCAGTTTTCTTCTTTGCCTACATGGATGTTTTCTGGATAAATCTATTTATCTTTTCCCCTCCCTGAAATCTCAATCTCCTGAAGTCCTGTGTGGGGAAAACGAAAAAGAATAAAAAAGCCTTGTTTAAAAAATACCTGGCTTATTTCTGCAAGTAATGGTTGCAAACTGAACTAAAACAGAATTGATGTGGGGGCAAAACTAACCTTAAAAAACTTCTGTGCTTTAAAGTAAGCTTCATGAGGAACAAAGGCTCTTGAAAGCTACTGCTTATTTCATATCTAATGTAAATCTAGCAAACTTGATGAATATAGCATGAATATTAAACTCCAAGGTGACAAGAAGGTTGCCTGCTCTGTTTTGTTATTGTTTAAGATTTGAACAAGTGCTACATGGAATAACAAGCATCATAATTAAGTAATTTGATCCAGTTTCTTTTCCTGGAGGGTCTGCTCAATTTGATTCCAATGACACAGCAACACCCCGAGGTACCAGGGCTCTTGAGTCTCACAAAACTGCTTCTGTCCAGGAAGAGAAACAGAGAGAATGATACGGAGCTGGGAGGGGGCAGAGAGAGATTTTTATTGGAAGCTGTTAAAGTGGTTGCTATGAGACCTTCTCCAGCTACACAGGCACAGCAGCGAGTGCGAGACTGATAAATCGTACCTCTTGCATTATACCTTTCCTTTCTGCTGCCTTTTTTTTTCCTCTAACGCAGCTTTTATAGTTGTTTAAGATCAGAGAAAGCACCTGCCAGTTGCTTTTTCTTCCCTTTTGCTCCCTTCTTCTGCCTCGTGCAAGATGGAGCTAGAAAACGAAATGATCAGCTCCTCCAGCAATTCTTCAGCAGGCTCCAGAGAGTACAAGGTGGTGATGCTAGGAGCAGGGGGAGTTGGCAAAAGCGGTAAGTTTCACCAACAGCATATCTGGGGAGGAGGGGTGAATTGGGAGTCTAAAGTTCACAGAAAAAGAACATTGTTTAATGAGGGGTTTCATTCCTCTTTCTCTTGTACATGGCTTGGATGAAAGACTTGTTTTATAACAGTTCATGACTGGGACAGTGAGTCAGCTTAATCTGCTGCAGACTGAAATGTTATAAGCCTTTTTAATCAGATGGTTCTGTAAAACTAACCTTGGCTCCACTGAGGAGCTTGCTGCTGTTAGTTTAGCAGCAAGCAGTCATATCCCTCTGACACTTGGTGAGGGGTGATGGTGTGATGAACACTGTGGATGTAACTTGTTGGCCTGCCTGTCCTTGTGCTCAGGCAGGAATGGAACTAACTGCAAAGTAAGTCAGCTGTATAGTGCAGAGTTGGGGGATGCACCCAGTGACTCTCCTCCCTTCCCCGTATCTCCTTTTGAGTTTTTTGCTGAGTGTCATTGTGGCTTAGCTGGTGTTAGTCTCCTCTCCTTCCCAGACAGTTACAGAATGCCTGTCAGAGTCTCACTCCAGGTGATAAGGTAGATTTGCAGCATATTTTAATAACACCGTACAGCGCTGGTAAGATATGCTAGTGTCTGACAATGGTATCTCTTCAGAGGAGTCATTATTTTCTCCAGACAATGTTTTCTTTTTCCCAGATATTATCACCTTTGATTTATTCTCACTGACAATAGCATTCTCTGTTCTTGAAAAGACTTTGCTGAACGCGCAGTGTTTGTCTTAAAAGCCAGTGTATTGAGCTGTCCACGCAACAAGCATTTGATTACATCTTGTGTAAATTCAAAAGAAAAAGGGAAGAAGAAAACAGACAACAGAAAAAGGATAATACAGTATATCGAGGCTAGATTGAAAAGAAATTGCAGGATAAGTAAGCTGTGAAACTAAACTGTAGTAATTATGTAGCTCAAACAAGTTTATTTCCCATTCAAACAGCAAGACAAGGTATAGATGCAGAAAAAAACTAATTACTTGGAGTGGATATAATTTCCTTTCTGTATCTGTTTTCTTGTTATGTTTGGCTTCAACTTCAGTGGCACATCTGTCAATAAAGGCTATTTCTCATTAGTATTGCTTAACCAAGCAAACAAATCTTGGCCAGATGTTATGCTATGATCACTGTATAAAATGGGAAAGAAGAAAACACTGGTTTTCTCAGAGTAACTTTCTTCAATTTTCAATGGTAAAGCAGGTATCCAGGATTTATCAGCTGGAATTTTCAGTAAAATGTCTCCTTTTTTTTCTAATTTTCCTTCCCCTGAGTGCTTCCAAAAGATGACAGCAATTTTTCCTAAGGATATTATTGTGAGAACGGTGTAATTTTGAATACTCACTGACCGAAACAAAGGATACTACAAACTATACCATAATCATAGTAAAACTTAATCATAAAAGCCAAATTTTACATATACACTGAGAAATGTTTAGAGTTCCCATTTATTGTTAGAGTTTTAAAGCACAAATGATGCTTATTCAAATCTTACCATTCAGAAAACATTAGCTGTTGATTTCATGAGAATAAAGCCTTCAAATCTGTAATACAAGGTAGTGATACACCTCCAAGCCTGAGAACCACATGAGTATTCAAGAACTGGGTGTCTGTGTGGTCTAGAGAAATGAAAACAGGACAAAGTGGGTAGTTAGGACATTTAATGGGAGTGTGAAAACCTGTTCTTTTCACAAAAGTGAAGTTTCTGGGGGAAAAAATGGCAACTGGGAATTAAAAATACAGAAGAAGGGAGATGAGCCATTCATAATTTACTGGCTATGAACTTCCAGCATGGAAAGGACACAGAATATTTCAGTAGAATCATGAGATATGGTCCAACTGATAGAATTCTGTTAGAGATAAGGAAAAAGTGATGTCAGTCCATAAATCATGCATACTGTTGTGTAGGCAGAATTAATTTACACTGGATTAAAAGCAGAAAAAGGCCTGAGTGACTACTTTCACTCTCCAAGATGAGCTCTGCTTTCCTCTAATGACCTAGATTCACTCTGTTGAGTAAGTCATGATTTTAACCATCAAAGAAGTTTCAGAATTGAAAGTATTCTGTAGAATAAAGATCAGAGATTAAAAAATCCCAGAAGTTCAATTACCAGTTTATACTTCGGCAGATAAGTGATATATGGAATGATATATTGATAACATCTTGGCTTCTTTCCCCTTCTTTTCTCACTTTCTTTGCTTTTTGTCATGATAAAAGCTTTAGCATCTGTGGTGAGTTGCTGAGTGGGAAACCTCTCTCTGATGAAAGCCTCATTTTGTTCAATACTAAATAATTCAGATTTGGAGTTTTTTTTAGGAAACAGGCTGCAGAAATATTAAAATATTTCTTTTGCCCTGGACATAGTTCACTTTTAGAGATCACGTGGGCAATTTGATCCTTTGTTTCCCACCCTCTTGTGCTTTTCTCACTGTTCAACTTCAGACTCTATGTATGGAGGTCTTTGCACTCAAAATTATGTGCTCATTACAAGGGGCTAAGTGTTGTGACCATATGTGTGAGGAGGAACGAGGAAGAGGACAGCAAAGGTGGATGTTCTTTTGATGTTGCTGCTTATAGAATATTTGCTCTCTTTTGTCTCTTGAGTTCTGTTCTCTGAGATGGCAAGAGGACAGCCAACCTCCTGTTATTTGGACTATTTGGTGTAGTAGAAATTTCGTAAGAATTGGTAATAGAAGACAGTCACCATATCCAAGCGTGATAACCCACCACATTCAGAGTAATGATGTTTAAACTGCAAATAGTTTAGGGGACTTTAGGGTCCCCACATTTCATAATCAGTGGCAAAAAAATAAATCTCGGCCACTATTTGATAGGGGGAAAAAGCACCACCCCAAAAACAGAGTTCAGTTTAACTGAATGTGCAAAGCTGTATGCATTTCTAGCAGTTGATTTCTGTATTGTAATCACAGAATCATAGAATAGTTAGAGTTGGAAAGGACCTTAAGATCATCAAGTTCCAACATTCCTGCCATGGGCAGGGACACCTCATGCTAAACCATCTCACCCAAGGCTCTGTCCAACCTGGCCTTGAACACCTCCAGGGATGAAGCATTCACAGCTTCCTTGGGCAACCTATTCCAGTGCCTCACAACCCTCACAGTAAAGAATTTCTTCCTTATATCCAATTTAAACTTCCCCTGTTTAAGTTTTAACCCATTATCCCTGGTCCTATCACTACAGTCCCTAATGAATAGTCCATCTCCAGCATCCCTATAGCCCCCCTTCGGATACTGGAAGGCTGCTATGAGGTCTCCACACAGCCTTCTCTTCTCCAGGCTGAACAGCCCCAACTTAGATTCCTTAAAATGAGTTATCCCTTCTAAGGCTTCTGAAAATAAGCTATTTTTGCTTGCAGAGCAATATGCTAATTTATTACTTTGTGTAGATTGTGTCAGACATCAAGAAGAGCTATACACTCTCCTGCAAGTACAGGCCAAAACTAGGCTAGAACCAGGAATTAAACTGAAATGACTTAAAAGGAAATTTCTGCTGACTCTCATTTGAATATAATCCTAACTGGAATTACACATTTCTAAGATTTTGACATTCAGTCTTTGGTTCAATCAGAGGTTTCAGGTAGGCTCAGAAGTTCCAGGAACTCAGACAGTACTGTTCACACCTACTTCAGGTTGCCTTATGTAGGTTTTAAGCCCTAAGAGTCTTACTAGTTTTGAAAGAGTTTTTGCGTATATACCTTATAAATACCTTCAGAGATCTGCATCAGGACAGTTAACCAAGCACTTTCATGGTCTCAAATATGTTGCAGCTCAGACCTCTGGGTTTAGCTTTATTTTTCAGTGTTACAAAAATACATGCAAAAGACCCTCTAAACCCTGAGACCATGCGATGCTGGCATATATTTAGCAAACTAATTACACTAATAACAATAATTAACTGCTGCATATTCTTGAAACATTAGCAATAATTAGCTGAGGGGTTGTGCAGTAGCTACCAAAAAGAAAAAATAGATGTACCTGTACAGGTGAATAAAAACAGACACTATCTGTTTAATAAAAAATTGTTACTACCTAGACATCCTTCAAATGCTGAACAGATTGCACTGTAATCTAACTTTTCTTAGCCAAATGAAAATGCTGTTCTTGTTTCATTGTTTGTTTTTTTTTTCCCCTAATGCTAGTTCAATTAGATTTGTTTATGGGCAAAGATACCTACTCTTCTTGGTAAATGGAATTACATGGTTAACTATAGAATGAGTATATCATAGATGCAAAGTAAATTTAATGCCACCTGTTGCATTTCAGATAAGAAGAGGGATTACTAAAATTAAAAAATTAATAAGTATTTGTTGCTAGTAAGTTTGGTTTTGTCTTAGAGGAAATGTGCATTTTTCAAGATTTATTTCTCAGACTGATTTGATTGCCAGTTTATTTGTTGCAACCCTAAAAATATTGAAGGGATTGTCAAATCAAGAACAGATTCTCTTAGGGTTGTTAGAGGAGGAGTATTGTAGAGAAGTGAACTGTATTTCTCAGTCTGGTTTGGTTATTGATTGACTTTTTTTTTTATCAGGGACACCTTCAGCTAGATCAGGTTACTCAGAACCACATCAGCTTGGCCTTGAATGTCTCCAGGGATGGGGCATCCACCACGTCTCTGGGCAACCTGTGCAGTGTTCTGCCACCCTCATTGTAAAGAACTTTTTCCTCACATCCAGCCTGAATCTCCTGTTTTTTAGTTTAAAGCCGTCACCCCTTGTCCTGTTGCAACAGGCCCTGATAAAAAGTCTTTTCCCATCTTTCTTACAGGCCCCTTTTAGGAACTGGAAGGCCACAATAAGGTCTCCCTGAAGCCTTCTGTTCTCCAGGCTGAACAATGTATTTTTAATATATTTGTGATCTTTGATAATAAAACTGTTGTTACTTTTCAGTTTTCTTCACAGCTAGGTTACTGAATTTGTTTCAAGCTCGACTGTGTGTAGTTACAAACTTCTAGCAATTTTATCTTATCTCTTCTTTATTAACAACTTCGAAAAGCTCTATTCTCTTAGTTTCCCATAAGTTAATACCTATAGACAGTCTTTAGTTCACACCTTGACCTTATTTATGTTCAATGCATTGAGCATCTGAAACCTCACTTGTAGAAGTTTATCTTCTTGCTGAGAATATTTTGCATCCTTAATTTGAATGCCCTGGTATTTCCATATCATTTTCTGAATATGATTTTCAAAAATTTGCATGCTATTCTATCAGTGGTCTTACTAAAAGCAATACTGCTTACTGATTTCCTCTTGACAGTCCTTTTTGGCTCCTCTGAGAATAATGAATTCTTTTGTTCAGGTATAGTTCACAGAGGTCACAAAGAGAGAAATATCCACACTAACCCTTAAGGTACTTGCACATTCCCTTAGCACTGTCACCCGTGCTATCGTATATCTAGTGATGACCTGAATTCTGCATTTCCATAGGTGTTATCCTATTTTGGAAGTATTTTGCCGGGTTGGGTTGTGACCACTGAAGCTGATGATTCAAATAATTCTGGACCTGTATTCAATATTTCTCATTTATCTTCAAGTGTGTTTGCTATCCACTTGAAAGGATTAAACACGTTGCTTATTCATTAATTTTCTTGACTATGGGCAGACCGTGGGGCCAGAATTATTTGCATTGGGCAAATGAGTTAAACATGTTTTCATTATTTTGCTAGATCACATAATTCAATGGCTGGAGGGGCGGGGGGTTCAATTAGAGCTCCTGCATTTAATAGGATGGTTTCTGCATGTGAGATACCAGTTGGCCACTGAGAAAGCTGCCTGCAGTTCTGGTTTCTTCAACACCAGAAGCCATCTAATAAATAGGAGAGAGTTCAGAAAAGATCAACAGAGATGATAAAAGGGCTGACTCAATCTGATTTATGATGGCAAATGACCACAGCTATATTCAAATAGCTCTGTCACCCAGTAGTAGTCTGTGACTCTTTATCGTGAAACTTGCATATATATATATATATATATATATATATATATATATATATATGTATAGTGATTTAATGTAAAAGGGTTTGGATGCAGCTGTAATGTGAATAGGTTGATCTGTCCAGCTTCTTTCATCATAACATCCAGATGATGATCACCCACTTGGAAAAGGCTAGTAAGTGGGATGTTGACAGTCTGTGCCACTTCAGGAAATTCACCATATTTGAAGGTAATGAATATCAGGAAAAGAAAGCATGTTTTCCGAAATTTGAGGAGAAAAGGGGTCAGAATTCTTAACGGAGAGTAATCAGTGAATTAAAGTGTATGAGATCTTCAGACCTTTGGTCAATAAGAGCAGTATATATCCTTAACCATTTGTCCAGAAGAAAGATAGAGAAGATTGTAGAATAGTCTTTGAAAGGAACAGGTTGGTGAAAGTTTTATTAATCTAATTGGCTTCAAGATAGAAAACTACATTATAGAGATGGAGCATTAATGAGCAAATATTCCTGAACAGAAAAAGCAGTTACAGTCTTCCAGCTCGCTAATAGTAAAGTAATATTGTCATCTTCAAAACTGAGAAATGTGCTAAAAGTCACCAGGCCTTGTGGCTGATATGCCATTAATAATGTGTGTAGCCAATATCTTTCTTTTTGTTCAGACTACTTAAAAGAGATCCTAAGGCATGTCTCAAGAATGCACTTATCTGTTGTGTACCAGAAAGTCTTTTATGTCATTTAAAAAAGTCAATTTAGCCCCATGCTAAACTGCATCCTTAAGAGAGTAAAGGCTCCCGTATAACTGGAAACATGCTGAGGTGGCACCCTAGCAGTAATGGACACCTAATGTATGTGTTGGGTAGTGGTGCAGATGGAAGGTCAGTAGATCTATTGGCTCACCACTTGCGAAAAACCTGTTCTCTGTTCTGCTGATGGAAACGGGATTCACTGGTTTGGGACCTTCCTCGAAACATCTTCTGAATGAACAATGATGTGTAGAGATCAGAACTCATGGAAGATTATATCAGTGAACATGATTTTCATGGTGTGACTTACTGCAGGGGGGCTTCACTTACACAGTGTAGTTTTCACTGATGTATACGGCTCAACTTTTCCCATTCATACTGCTTGCTATTAAGAGTCAAGACACTGTCTAGGCTGTTCCTTAATGACAGGAATTCAACTATCAAGGACCCTCCTATTTTCAACCACACACAAATCTGTCATTTGAAATGCCCAGATTGAAGTCTCAAGTAAGGGAACAAGCACTGTTTCATGACAATGACTGGACACTGTCGGTATCTTTGCTGTAAACAATCTGTTGAGGCAGCCATAGGAACTGTTTGCTTTCCAAGCCATCCCTGCTGCTAAGCTAAGACATCTGCAGCATTTGTGGCACTGCTATCTACTAGAATTTGGATGAGATTAAATCCATTAGGGTCATTCTTGAAAGCACAATTAGGAAAGATTCCCCCCCCTCGCTGTTGCTTTCATCTCTTCTCCTTCCATACTTTCCATTTTGCTTCCTTCCATTTCTTTTCCACTTGATTTGTTCATTGGCTTTAGCTATTCTCCCTTTATACTTGTAAGCCTTTCTGATTTGCTTTCCTAGAGGCTAGAAGACTCATGATGCTCACACAGCTCCACTGACAGGTACCGAGTGTTACCAAAGCATTGGACAGGGTCACTGTTTCACTGACTGAATCCCAGTGGAGACACAGGCTAGAACCAGCTTTGTTTCAAGTTGTGTGGAAAACATCCAGAAGAAACGGTGTCTGGGTCTCTGTGTGTACACAAAAAGACTATGTCAGGGGTTGCCAAGTTGGGCAGTTGTTGTTATTCTGGCCTCCGAAAGACATATGTTCTCAAGTCATTTACCTGTTGTAAAGCAGTGGTTTAGCTTTTCATTCAGATAAAAACCAAGAACTAAACTAGTTATTTCAGAGTCTCAAGGATGGACCCACAAGTTGTTGCAAGTTTTAAAAGTTAATTTCATAAGATCTTACAAAGTAAAAGCTGTAATATGCTGAGAGATGGATGCATGTATTTCTTTAGCTCACACTGACTACAGTCATGAGAAGAGCTGTTGTTCAATTTCTTTCCTTGCAGTCTCACTGAAGTGCTACGCATTTTCTAATTTTGAAGTTCTTGTGCATTTTCACATGCACAAAATTAAGGAGCCCTAGCTAAAATTCATATGCCAGACCCTGTGATTTCTTTACTGACTTTGCTAGCCTGCGACCCGCATGACAGTTTTTTGTGTTAAACTGAACTGTTGCTTTCTGAACAGGATCTGCAGTGTCTTTACAGAAATGTCTCTTTAGCAGCTTGCAAAATACATACCATTGTTTCAGATTTTCACTCAGATTGTTCAAAACCAAACCCAAGTGTTGTAAAATTCTTGACTGTTTCAAATCAGCAGACCTCTGCCTTCCTAAATATGCCAGAATGCCATGCAGGCTGTAAAGTTTGCCTTTCTCTAAAATCTTGTCTGGAACTTTCTTAAATAGAAATCATGTTCCTTTCTCAATTTAAATACAAAGTAACCATTACACATTTTCTACACAGTGAATAATTTTACTTGGTGACAGGGTCATTTGTTCACTCATAGCACACACTATACCAGAGGTCTGCTTCATATGCTATATGCCACTGCATACAGCCAGAGAATGCATTTCTGGGCCTCAGGAGGTCTCCTTATATTTGTAGATATGCTCTAGAAACACTTTGTTTCTCTACTGGGAGTAGAGGAGAAGAAAGAGCAATGTATTATAGTCATCAAGGAGCCCTGTCATGAGCTACAGAAACCTGGTTTCCTATGCTTTTCTTTCACTTACAGCAGTTTCAATGGATTTTCCAGTGTCTTAATAATAGCTGTGAGTTTTCATCGTAGTCTCTTGTCTCAGTGTTTATCTGTTAACTGATCTGTTTTTACAGTGGAAGCTGAAAGACCCATTTAAAAAAATTTTCCTCCATGAAAATTGACGAAGATATTTGAAAGTAATTAAATGTCTGACACAACAGGAAGAAGCAAATCATAGGCTTCCACTTTTTTTCAGGTTAAATGCTCAAAATAACAATTGTGATATTTGAGGGTGGACAAGTGTTTCAGAAAAAAAACAAGCCAGAAGATACAGAAGGAACAAACAGAGCAGTGAGAGGGGGAAATCTAACAGAGGTGGACAACTAAGAGCAGCGAACAAGAAATCAGAAGAAAAAAGAGGCATAGGGAAAAGACTGAGGAAACATAAAACCTTGGCAAAGATGGGTAAAAGCAATGGAAAAGGATTGAGAGGATGCGTAGCAGTTCCTGTGCTCAAAGAACATTGGTTTCAGACTCTGTCTTTTTATTATGCTTATCCTACTAGATGCTCCTGGGCCATGGTTATACCCCAAAATCTTTTGCAGGTGCTGGTGGCCAAAAAGTACGCAGAAGTCGTGCGACTGTATCTTTCTGCTGCCTCCGTGACTTACTGTCCCATGATTCTCTCTCACTGGCTTTCTAGAAAAGGAAGCTGGAGAGACAGCAGCACAAATCTTCTTGGCTCTTTTTCCCCAGCACTTCATGTGCTGTAAAAGCTTGTTCAGCCATATAGACAAGGCTGTGTAAATCTAACATTAATATAAATTTATGGGGTGCTAGCAAAGCAGTGCTTCTTCTTTGTGAAGTTCTGACAGTCTGCCAGGACTCAGAGGAGTTTGTGGGCCCCTGCTATAGCAATATCTAGCACCTACTGAAATCAGTGGGAGGCCCAGCTTTTGTCAAAATGTAAAGAATTAGATCCATCCACACACCAAAATCTCAAATAAAATAATGAATTACAGTGGTACTAGAGATATATTCCACTCAGTAGCAGGAGGGGAAAAAAAAAAAAAAAAGTTCTGTTTTTGCTCCATCTGGGAAAAATGTCAAGATGCAAAACAAAAATTTATTTGTTTCTATGTGTTTTCTCTTATTCTTTGTGACTCAGCTGTTACCTTCACTCTCATTCCCTAACTTCTACTGCTCATCACACTTGCCTCTAAACAGCTACCTTCCTATAATCAAATGTGGACAAATGGCAGTAGGAGGAAAAACCAAAACAAAATGTCAGTGACTATAAACAGATTTAAATACACATGTCATTGAAACATGGTCATGTAAGACTTATTTAAATGTAAAGTATCACACACTTAACAGAAAATAGTTGCTAGTGCCAACATATTATTCAAAGAATTATAGAAAGCGCTGCAAAACCCAGTTGAGATAACCACTTCTACTGATTGACAGTGACAGTGCCTTTAAAGAACAGAAGTATTTGGTGATTGAAAGCCAAAGAGCTATGGATCAAACTGATTTGCAAAGCTGCATCATATATTTCTAAAGCATCACTGTACCCATCACTGGATGGGTATTAGTATGTTAAGTTTCAGATATTGGTTAGGTCAGTTTTGTGTGTTGGGATAATTTAGAGTGGTGTAATTCAAAGACTTGAATAAGCTTGTGAATTAAGTATATTTCTGCTTGTCTGTAAGCAGGAAAAATGTAGAAGTTGAAATTTTTGTTCCAAGATATTTTTAACAGTTCCCTTCCTGACTCTGAGTATCTCAAATGAAGTTGTTAAAAATTGCAGGCAGTGAATACTTCACAGGGTTGGAACTCATGGGAATATCTTTGGCACCGCTGATGTTAATTTAGTCACAACAAATAGCAGGACGTGGATTGAGAACAGATTAGATAGGCTGTAGTAGACATGATTGCTCAGGAAATGACCTAGGTAGACAGAATACCAGCTTGCACCCTGATGAAATTCCTGAGGGAATCAAAGGTTTCCCTGGCTCACAGTTCAAGTTCAATGCAGGAGATAAATACAATGAATAGTTCTTTTCAGGTTTAGTGCATCACAGGTTGCTAAAAAGTCATTAGCAGTTTGGTGATAGAGTTACTTGCTTCTGAGTTCTATCTCCTTCCTCCTACTTTTTTTCTCTTTTTTTCTTGCAGGCTCTCTCTTCAAGCATATGGTAGAATTTGTGAGGGATGTGTGCAATGTAAAATACCAGCTGTTTATGTTAGTGCTGTGTGTGGAGCCCGTGCTATCTTTCAGAATGCTTTTTATCTTTCTCATACTCACTTTAAGTGTATTTCCCACTAATGAAATATTTTACCAGGAATATGGCAGTGTTGAAGGGCTTAAATTGATAATCTATTGTGAAATAGTTTTTTCTGTTTCCATTTGATTTTTTTTAATATATTTTTTCTTATTTATTTCTTGATGTACATTAATTTCAGGATGTTTAACGTGATGAGTTTCCCACAGTGGCACAGTGTTAAAAACTCACCTATTTTCAGAACCATCTCTAGCTAAACTGGTAACTAAATACATCTATGATTTGATGATTCTATGTTTGTTTACTTCAGCACTGGAAAACCAAGATAGGATGGGCCTTATTTGTTCCCTCAGTGCCTTCTGTGTCGTATCTGTTCAGCTCAGTGATTACTGTCAGCATTGTGGTGTTTAAAAGAAGAGCTGAAGAGATAATAGAAATGCAGTTTGTGTTCTGTGCTGCCTCATATCACAAAGAGAACTGGCAGCTTAACGCAGACTCTTTGCTTGACCTTAGCAGTAGAGCAGAAGGAACACAGCACTTTTTTTCTTGTACTGAGAGTTCCATCCAATGAATGATTCTTAATGGAGAGAAGCCACTCACACTGGAATATGTGGAGAGGGGAAAAACGGGGAAAAATTATGCAGCTGAGAAAATAAATATGCATTTCTTCCTCACTATCTCATTGAAATGACCATAGAACGCCTTGATTCTTCTTTTCTGCTCTACCCTCTCGAATATCTGCATTAAAATGGTTAAAGTGTGTGGTTAAATGGGATGGAACAGAGAGGAAGAAATACATAGGAATTACTTGGGTAATTTATGTAGGTTTCATAATATCAAATAGTCATGTGTCCAGGAAATACTATAGCAATTTATAATTCAAAGGGCAAAGAACGTCTGGCGTGTTTCAGGTTTGATATTTTAAGGAGGAGAATAGCTAACAGGATCAATGTTGCTGGGTTGCACAAAAGTTTCTGAAGTTTAAGACAAAAGTCTTTGTGTAAGCAGTTATGGTGGACTGACTCCAGCCAACAGCTAAACACCCACCCAGCCACTTGCTGACTCCCTTCTCCTAAGGGAAAAAGTAGCACTTACTCTGATCAAGGACTGTCCAGTCTCTCATGCTCTTCCAGTGAGGAGGGGCACAAGAAGCCAGGAGGAAGCAGAGACAGGACACCTGACCCAGACTAGCCAAAGGGGTATTCAATACCACAGCACATCATACCCAGGACAGAAACTGGCAGGAGTTATCCAGAAGGGCTAGATCACTGCTTGAGTCAGTCTGGACATCGGTTGGCGGGTGGTGAGCAATTGCATTGTGCATCACTTGTGTTTATGTATACCCCCCGGGGAAAGTGGGGGGGGGGGTGGGGGGTGGGGGTGGGCAACATTTCTGCTTTTCTCTCTATTTCCTTTTATCGTTGTTGTTGTTTTCCTTCCCTGTGAGGGGGCTGAGGCGCTGGCACAGGGTGCCCAGAGAAGCTGTGGCTGCCCCATCCCTGGCAGTGTTCAAGGCCAGGCTGGACAGGGCTTGGAACAACTTGGTCTAGTGGAAGGTGTCTGCCCATTGCAGGGATTGGAACTGGGTGAGATTTAAGGTCCCTTCCAACCCAAACCAGTCTCGGATTCTATGAATACATTATTATTGTTACTGTTAGATTTAATTGTAATTTCCATTATTAAACTGGTCTTATATCACCCCATGGAAATCTACATTTTTCCTGATCCTCCCTACCATACACCTGGGGAGTGGAGTGAGAGTGAACAATCCACCAGCATTGTACTTAAAACTGCCAGCTACGTTTAAAACAAGACATCTCCATGGTATGGTATTTGAAAGTCAGTCTGGGGAGCCAAGCTGCTTTTAAAGTCTAAGACCATTTCATTCAGCTAATCTATTGCAGCTCAGTGACTCTGAGCCAGTAGCACCCACAGGCAGAACGCAGACACACTGCAGCACAACAGAGGTGGTGGAATGGGTCAGCATCAGTCTCCCAGGCAATTTTGGTCCATGCAGGACAGACGTTAGAGCAGGACAGCAGTTCTGCCTTCATACTGCAGCTCTGGTCATCTCATAGAATCATAGAATCATAGAATCATAGAATAGTTAGGGGTGGAAAGGAACTTAAGATCATCTGGTTCCAAACCCCTGCCATGGGCAGGGACACCTCGCACTGAAGCATGCCACCTAAGGTTGTGTCCAACGTGGCCTTGAACATCGCCAGGGGTGGAGAATTCACACCCTGCTTTGTAATAACAAAGGATAACTTAAATGATCCTATGCTTATGATACACTTGTTTAGGGGAGGGAATCTGAGAGATCTTCATATAGAATCACAGAATCATAGAATCATAGAATGGTTAGGGTTGGAAAGGACCTTAAGATCATGTAGTTCCAACCCCCTGCCATGGGCAGGGACACCTCACACTAAACCATCTCACCCAAGGCTCTGTCCAACCTGGCCTTGAACACCACCAGAGATGGAGTATTCACAGCTTCCCTGGGCAACCCATTCCAGTGCCTCACCACCCTCACAGTAAAGAATTTCCTCCTTATATCCAATCTAAACTTACCCTGGTTAAGTTTTAACCTGTTACCCCTTGTCCTATCACTACAGTCCCTAATGAATAGTCCATCTCCAGCATCCTTATAGGCCTCTTCAGATATTGGAATGCTGCTCTGAAGGTCTCCACTCCCTCCAGGCTGAACAGCCCCAACTGTCTTAGCCTGTCTTCATACAGGAGGTGCTCCAGTCCCCTGATCATCCTTGTGGCCTTCCTTTGGACTTGTTACAATACTTCTGTGTCCTTTTTAGGACCATAACTGTACACAATACTCCAAGTGAGGTCGCTTGAGAGCAAAGGGGCAGGATCACCTCCTTCGACCTGCTGGTCACGCTCTTTTTGATGAAGCCCAGGATATGGTTGGCTTTCTGGGCTGCAAGCGCACGCTGAAGCCGGCTCATGTTCATTTTCTCCTCAACCAACACCCCCGAGTCCTTCTCTGCTGGGCTGCTCTGAATCTCTTCTCTGGCCAGCCTGTAGCTGTGCCTGGGATTGCCCTGACCCAGTTGTAGGACCTTGCACTTGGCATGGTTAAACTTTATGAGGTTGGTGTCAGCCCACCTCACAAGCGTGCCAAGGTCCCTCTGGATGGCATTCCTTCCCTCCAGCGTATCAACTGAACCACACAGTTTGGTGTCATCAGCAAACTTGCTGAGGGAGCACTCAATCCCACTGTCCATGTCAGCGACAAAGATGTTGAACAAGACCGGTCCCAACACCGATCCCTGAGGGACACCACTCGTTACTGGTCTCCAGCCGGACATTGAGCCATTGACAAAAACACTTTGCGTTAGGCGATCCAGCCAGTTCTTTATCCACCGAGTGGTCCACCTATCAAATTCATGCTTCTCCAATTTAGAGACAAGGATGTCATGTGGGAAAATGTCGACCGCTTTGTACAAGTCCAGGTAGATGATGTCAGCTGCTCCACCCCTGTCCATCAGTTCTGTAGCCCTATCATAGAAGGCCACCAAATTGGTCAGGCAGGATTTCCCCTTAGTGAAGCCATACTGGCTGTCACCAACCACCTTGTTGATTTTCATGTGCCTTAGCATGCCATTCAGGAGAATCTGCTCCAAGATTTTGCCAGGCACAGAGGTGAGACTGACTGGTCTGTAATTCCCTGGGTCATCCATTTTCCCCTTCTTGAAAATGGGGGTTATATTTCCCTTTTTCCAGTCATCGGGAACTTCACCTGACTGCCATGATTTTTCAAATATGATGGACAGTGGCTTAGCAATTTCATTTGTCCGCTCCTTCAGGACTCAGGGATGTATTTCATCAGGTGCAATGGAGTTGTGTACGTTCAGGTTCTTAAGATGGTCTCAGACCAGATCCTCTCCTACAGTGGGCCTACAGTCTTCATTCTCACAGTCACTGTGTCTGCCTTCCAAGACTTGGGTGTTGTGGTCAGAGCATTTGCCAGTGAAGATTGAGGCAAGGAAGTCATTTAGAACCTTAGCCTTCTCCAAATCCTGTGTAGCCAGTTGTCCTGATAGCTTCTGGAGAGGGCTGTCTTTTATTTGCGGTGTGCCAATAGAATCCTTTCTTGTTATCCTTAACATCCCTAGGGCAGTTTTCTTCTAAGTGGGCCTTAGCTTTCCTAACCTGGTCCCTAGCTTCTCGGATAACATCCCTGTATTCTTCACAGGCCTCCTGTCCTTGCTTCCACCTTTTATAAGCCTCTTTTTTCAATTGAATTTTTCTCAGGAGCTCCTTATCCATCCAAGGAAGTCACCTGGCCCTCCTGCTGCACTTCCTTCTAGGTGGGATGCAACACTCCTGAGCTTGTAGCAGGTGATCTTTCATTATCAACCAAGAGTCTTGGGTCCCCCTGCCCTCTAGGGCTTTGTCCCATGGAACCTTACTAAGCAGGTTCCTGAAGAGGCCAAAGTCTGCTCTTTTGAAGTCCAGAGCAGTGAGCTTGCTGCACACTCTTCTCACTGTCCTGCGGATCTCGAATTTGACTATCTCATGATCGCTGCAACCAAGGCTGCCCTGGAGCATCACATTTCCAATAAGTCCTTCCCTGTTGGTGAGCATGAAGTCAAGCATGGCCCCTCTCCTTTTTTGCTCAATTCCATAAAGGTGTTACAACTAGACATAATGATTCAACAAAAGAGAATCTGTAATACATGTTGGTAAACTAAGCAATCAGTAAAATTAGTGTCTATCTCATCAAACGGAAGGGAAACTGTGAATGCTTACCTCATCACAATCTACATCACTGTAGGGAACATTTTTAATCACAAGGTAGCTAAGTTTTCCAGAAATGTAGGATTGTAGCTAGGTGATAGTGGGACTTTGCTTGCATTCAGGTAGAGGATTCTTACCAGACAGGTACTTGATAATCATAGTTTCACTGGAGCAAGTTAACTCAACTGTTTCAAAATGGTATCGCCATGTTAGAGAGTTTGGTGAAAGATGAGTCAGTGCTTCATGGAGCAGACAGATCTTCCGACATCGATATTACTTCGTCTGCTGTGCTTCTCACTTCCACTGGCACTTGTTAGTGATTGATCTCTTGTTCCCTGCACTAGATTCATCATGGTCAGTGATACAAGGGCATGAAAAATTCATACCAAGACAACAAATACTTTGTAGTTTATGATACTTCTTTTCTTCTGGAGTCAAGAAAATTAATTCCTCCAGAGAGCAGAAAACTTACCGTTTATTGCTATTCTGGCATTTCTGTGGTGAGAACAAGTACAATTGTGCGTGTCCATTCTCCCATGCAAGAATAAATATAATGCGTTACAATGCTGAATTATCTAAATAATGGGAAAAAGTAATTCATCTAAGGAAATGATTTGTGCAAAGTAACTTATTTCTGCCCTGACAATAAATACTACTTAGTATTATGAACTAAATTTCCTGAAAGATATATAGGCCTGTATCAACACCAGTATTGTTTTTAAGAACATTCCCATCTTAAACTACTTATCTTACCTAGGTAAGTAAATTCCAGCCTGTTGTGGTGTCGCTGCACCTTTATTATGATACCTACTCATCTACATTAAAATTTGATCTTCCACAAGCTAAATGGGTATGTAATGTGTATGTCTCTCTAATCTTGCAGTTGAGATTCTTTTGCTTTTCATCAGTTTTCAACTAAAAGAACTGAGGTAGCATTACGGCCTTAGATACTTCGGAGAACCTGAAATGCAAACTATAAAATCAGCCATTATTAAGGTCCAAGAAATGAATGTCGAGCTCCCAAGTCACAGGGCAGTCTTGTCTCCAGGATTACTTTTCCTCTCTCAGAATGGGAGTCCAATTTGTACATCATCAGACCTAAAAATTGTGGTGTTTGATAAATGCTGTCTGATGTCTTTTATGTTCTCTTCTGTAAGATGAATTGGCATCTGAACAATGAAGTGAGAACTTTGCATAAGAGACAGATGATACATAATTTAAACTATCTAGTGGCTGACTACAGTAATTGAGTTGAACAAATTTCATGAAAACAAGTGGTGGAGTCATCTGGTGCAATATCAGTAAACAGCTAGTGCACGTGTCAGAGCTGAACATGTTGTGCATAACTGAGGTGGAGGAGCCCAGATCACACACCTGCTTGTTCGCAGACTCTCATTACTTCACCTCTTTGTCGATGCTTTTCTCTGTCTCAATATATTCAGGTTAAACAGATAAATCTTGTCAGGATTTTCTTTTTTTTTCCTTATGCAAAGAAGAGGCATTTTTTCTTTACATCTCAAAAGCTGTGTCATATTACACTGCCTATGTCACTGAAGTATAGGACAGGTCTTGTCATGTTATTTTGCCTACTACTTTTTGCCTCATACTGTATCTCTAATGCTTTGTATATTTCTATATTCCTGTATAAAGCCATATTTAGTCAGATGTAAATGGGAACTTCACCAGGTGACTAGATTTTCAAAAGCAGAATGGTATAATGACAATGCCTGTTACTTTGTTTCCTATGAAAGCCTCCAAAAAGGAATATCCTTAGCCATACCAGTAAAATGGATCATACAGATTCAGGTTTCTATATGAAGACCTGTATCTGAAGGTCTACCCCGTATCTGAAGATAGATACATTTTCTCTGTTTAAATTCTCAAAGACAGGTCAGTACTGTAAATGAATTTCTTGACTGTGTTGGACCCATCACAGGATGCAGTTTGTCCTCTTTGCTTGAATTGAGCTTATTGTCAACCAGCACCCCAGATTCCTTTCTGCAGAGCTGCTCTCCAGCCATTCCTCTCCCATACTTGTGTCCAGGATTACTTTGCCCCAGATGAAGAACCTGGTATTTGTGGTTAACATTCACGCCACTGATGATTGCCCAGTACTCCAGTCTATCCATTCTGCAAGGCTTCTCATCCCATGAGAGAGTCAGCCAAAAGGGATCATCTTATAGTTCCAAGAATTCAATCCGTATTCCTCCACTACATCCCATCTTATAAATAATAAAAAAGAATTTAAGTAGCAATTTGCTGAATTTCTTGCTCTACAGCAACTATTGGATCAATCATAGGGAATTCCCTGGTTTGTTTTCTGTATCTATTCCTGGCCAACCATATTAGACCCTGACATTCAGTGCATAGCCAGAGCTCATGAAAAAACATGGAAAAACTGAAGCCCTCTAAAATGGGAGTAGTATTAAGAAAGTACCAAAATTTCTTGTTGACCCTTGTCACCAGATAAAGTTACCTAGGAAAAAATAGCCTAAATGAGATCAGATGTGTGTACTGTTGAACAAAGTGACTACGTGGTTTTCCAGAAGGCTCCAGAGAAGAGAAATGCAAACCAACTAGCCTTGCAAGCATCCAGTCTCAAAGCTGCTGTAAATCCCATTTAATACCATGTTGATACAGCTAAAAAACTTACGAACGACATTATGGTCAAGAAGATTCCATTGTGAGGTAGAGATTACTACTGTCCAGTGTCTTGAAATGTATAAAAATAAACTATATCAGGATCTCTGATAAATACTCTACATTTCAAAACTGGTGCACAGTTGCTCCCAAGCCAGCTCTTTACAAAAATCAATTCAGTAATGGCAAAATGCATAAAAATACACCGTGCACATGTATTACCATTACCCACTTGGGAATATCAGACTTTCAAAGGAAGGCAAAAAGAAACAAACTCTTAGAGTAATTCTTCTAAAGGAATAATCTAAAGGATCAATAATATGACACTCCATGTTAACTAAATAGAAAAGATGTCTGTCTTCTCCTGAGTATTATGTGAGTGGCTGGATGAGTCTGACTGAATGTCTAAGAAGCTATTTGATTAATTTTCCTTTCCGCTACCTGAACCTGTGGCTAACCTGTCAGTCTTCCAAAGCCAGCTGAAGATAGTGACAAGATTTATGTTGACTTCCCTGGGCTGTGAACAAAGATGTAACACTTACCTTCTCTCTATTTAAATGCACTGTAAGTTTTACTAATCTCTTTATATGTGTAATTACTCTTAATCTTTCCTCAGTTCTCAAGAGTTTTTCTCATGCAGTGATAAATACACAGCAGAAAAGTACAGGATTTTGTTACTGTCCTTTGCACAGTGACAGCAGATAGGAAATGAGTTTCAGGTTTATGTGAAATTTGGTGATATTCAAAAAGACTCATTTATCTTTTCTTTCTTTACGGGTGGTGCAAAAATGTTGAAGAATCCCAGCTTGGTATAAGTTTTTGGAACTAAAAGTAGTAAAATTGTCCAGTGTGAGAATACAACAGTGCAGCAAAATGACAACTCAGTCACTGAGAATTCATTTTGAAACAACATGATGAAGTCCACTTAATACTTTCAAAAGGTTTTAGGTTCAGATTAAGAAGTCTTTCCCTGATAGAAAAGGACTGATCTCTATTCAGGTATATTTTATGCTGGCTAGAGTCCATTTAAATTAAGGACTTAAGGGACCTCTATGCAGGTGCTGCCCTGGGTGGAAGAGATGACCCATGTCCAATACCTAAATCAATGGTTATCCTTGTATCTGAATAAAAACCTGGACAGGCATCTCTGTTCTTAACATAAGAAAGAAAAAACAGCAATTACATGGTGAAGAAAAAAGGAGGAAAAAAAAATAATATTATTTGCAGTGGACAAATTGAATTTGTAATATTTGCTCTTTTTTAATCTTTCTAACGACTAACTAGTCTAATGTGTCTGTAACAGTAGTTAAACGTTTCAGCTACAAATAGCTTGATGAACTACTCTTCCCTGAAAAGGTTATTTAATATTTAGTATTTTTTCTCTTTTGTCTTTATACACAGATTTGTTTACCAAAGTGCTGGGAAAATGTTTCACCTTATTGGCATCTAAATATAGCAATCACCCATGTTAATTCTGATTTTGGCATCCTGCTAATTCTCATACAATAAGAAAAATGTAAATCAGGATGAGTATTAGAAGGAAAAAGCTGAATAAAAAGCATGAGTTACTTAAAAGAAACGAGCTAGGCCATTTTTCTGAAAGATCTGGTCTTTTATATGAACAGACTTTTCTAACAACTTGTATTTAAAAAAAGAGGGCCAGAGAGAAGAAAGACAAATGAAAAATGGCAGTGATAAGGAATAGCTAATAGAGGATTCACTCCCTTTTCTATTTAAGGTACATTTAAATTTATTTTTTCATAACACTTAATTATTGATATTTATACACTTCATATGTAGGTAAACCCAGTAAGGAGTGAGGAAGAAAGGAATTAATTTACCTAAGGTTTTTGCTGAAAAGAAGTAATTAACATCTGTCTCCTAAGTCTTAAGTGTAGTCCTCTCTGTATGGGACCATTCTTCATGAGGCAGTTTAAAATGTCTAGGTTCTAACATATAAAAGACATGAAGCTACAGTGATAATACTTGAAGAGTCTGCTCTGTGACATACCAAAGTTATCAGGAGTATCAGGACTGTCCTACCTGAAAATAATCAAGCTAACTAGATTTTGTGCTTTTCAGTCCCTGAACATTGCTTGAGTGTACACAGTGTAAACTGTGCCTCTCTCCCATTTGGAAGTATTGGAGATGCACCCTGATGAAGAATCTCAAGAGACATTTTTCTGAGGCAGAAACAGTGCCTCTCTTGACTCTTCCACCCAAGAGATCTGATTCAAATAATTTGAAATCAGCTGAAAGATTGTTTCGATTTCAGGGAGGTTCACAACTAAGTAGTTAAAAGAGCCCTGCTCTTTTATGTCTTTATTTATGTTAAGAGTTGGTAAAGTATGAGTTCTGAAATCCTCCCAAGCATGTCCTTTGCTAAGGTAGTCCTGAATTTATCAGTCACCAAAGGACTAAGATGAGAATATCAGATCCAGTCACGTCTGAGAAACAGCTTTGTTTGAACAGCTACATTAAAAGGGAAATTGAATGAAAAAGAAGATCGGGTACTGGGAATGGGTTTCTCAGGGCAACTGAGACAGGGTTTGGAAAACTGGAATTTTGGGCACAACCACTTAAAGTGGCTTTAAGGCCTAAATTCTCTGCAAGTCAAGGTGATGATTCCTACTTAAGTTTGTTCTCAGTGAGTGCTTTATGGGAATAAACATATGCACTTTTAAACATATGCTGTATGCTCTGTGTATGAATGTTCATGCACAGCTGTTCATGCACACCTTGTGCTCTACCAAGAACTAATCATCAGATCAAGAACTCAAGAAATCCAACAACTAAAATAAGAAATTATTTATAGTACTTTTGATCTGCTGCTCAGTGAAAAAAAATCCATAGACTTTAATGAATATGGAGGAGATCCTAAATTAGGGAAGAGCTTTGGACAGGGAACCCATTAGTTAAAATAATGGGACAGCTGAAACCTTCTCTGTTAAATCAGCTCAGGATCTAAACTGAGAAAAAATGCAACTCTGCATTTAAAGAAAGTGATAGTTGTCCATGTACATATGACAGAAAACAGAAAGGTACCTACTGTAAGGTACTCAACACAATAAATGGAAATAAAGTAATGCAAATAAACTTCAGGTTTCCTAGGTGATTTTCTCTGTTTTTTTTACAGTATTATACAAAGGAGTAGTTGGCTGGTGATTTTGGAAGGCATGCTTTGGCTTAATGTGGCAAGATAAGGGACACATTAGCTAATCACTGATATATTTAATAAGTAATGATTAACAAAAATGGACTCATCTTTCTATAAATAAGATAGTCAGTGATAGCTATTACTGTACTCTCAGGACCAGCTCATCCTTCTTAAATATAAATCTGCTCTGTGTGAGCCAGGAGCAGTCATTATTTTCAGCTGATTTCAAGCACCCGTTGGAGAGAAAGCCTCTTTAACACTCTATAGAGAGTTAGAGAAGGATTTGATTAACAAGCAAACCCACAGCTAGACTGATACTACATTAATTGACAGTGACCAACCCTTGAAACCAAGAAAAAACAATAATTTCCTTTCTTATGGCTTACTCATGCTTTTGTTCCTAGCCAGATATGTCATGGTCACATTCTCTTTTTTTGATTCAGGTTTATCAGAGATGAAAATGACTCCTGTAAAAATCAAGGATTTGCTAATTGCTTTTCCACAAAGCCTTTGTCTTTTTTGATAAACATTTTAATAGTGTGGCAGAAGCTCTAGACCATCTCTTGATCAGACCCACTTTAAAACTTTGTGTTTTCCACTTGTTTTATCTTCTCATTGATAATTTAGCTTGCTGATGGGAACGTATTAGTTTCTGGCATGGATAAACACACAGGGCTCATTAATGTTGTGACTAGTATCTGGGACTTTTTTGCCCATAGCGTACTTGTGGACAGCTGTAAGGTCCTGGTGTTTAAAAGCAGACTTACAGACTGTTGCTTGGTGCTTGAATACTTCAGTGATCTGCCTTCACTACACAGATCTATTGAAACAGTGACTGAGCTGCTTGTGTTGTCCTCAAATGCCTACATTATTTATATGTATTTTTAATTACACTTTTCTTCTGAAATGTCCTGACTTTGTATATTGGGGTGAAAAGTATAGAGTAGTGTCTGTCTTTAACTGTCAAAATTTAAGTGATGTTTCTACTTTTCCAGAGTCGTCATTTCTGAAACTTTGTTTTCGATCAAACTCTGTGTAACTAGAAATTAGTTATAGCAGGAATTATCACAATAATTGTTAAAGGGACACACCTATAATACTCAAGAACAGTGCTTGGGAAATAGACTGCATTATTTATAATTAATTGTCTATAAAATGTATACAATTATACAATGCTACTCTTTTAAGCAGAATGGTTGAACTGGACTTCTTCCTGAGACATCTCTAAACTGAATGATTATAGAGGTTTATAATTCTAAATATACCCTATGTAAGGAAAACGGAGCCATGTGTCTAATATACTATATTCAAAGACTATCAAGAAACTTAGAAATCTAGTTTGTCGTACCCGATATGTTTTGTTGCTAGATGGTCTTCTCTTTGGATGTACCTCTTACAGTGAAGATGCATCATGTACGCTAAAATACTCAGTTATCTCATGGGAAAGAAAATAAAATGAAGGTGTGATCTTCCAGCCGTCAAGAGAAGTGTGCTGTGTATGTTCATAGTAGATTGTTAAGAAGAAACTAGTAAGGCTTTATTAATTTAATTAATTTATTAATTTTAGGAAGTCTTAATTTTTTAAATAAAATGGGACTTATATAAATATGGTTGACTCATTTGTGGAAGGTATGTACATGGTTATAATTTCCTGATATTGCAAATGAATCAAAATGTCTCTCTTTTCTGGCACTTTCATAATTGGCAATTTCTTTGTGTTTCAGCAACTGATCTTTCTTAGGTATCTTATGATGTCTTTAGCTATCTTATGATATAAATCCTAAAGTTGAGGTATCTATCTCACATTTTCAAGTCTTGGCCATTAACAACTCCAATTATCCTCATCTGGTTTAGCTCAGTGGGCCTGAAGCTTTTAAGTCTTTGATGTTGCATAGCTTGCCTTCTAATGAAAATGGTCACGTAATTTTTAATAACAAGATCAAAACCTAGATGGATCAGACAGGAATAGTTTTGTAAAATTGTTGTTGTTCTATAGGCTCATGAATTTTTCACACCATTTTGTTCTTTCTGAGATATTCTGAAGAGGCATCACTAACCCAGATTAATAATGTGCTAAAATAGGGACAAACTATAATTACACAGTGAGGCATACCTGAGCAGAAAATGTAAAGTAGATCAGTGTACAGAGAGCTGAGTTCCTCTCCAAGCATGGAAGGAATGTGCTAGTTTCGTTCACTCAGAAAGGGGAAATTCATTGATTCTTGCAGGAGAGGGAAGGAAGGTATCCCAGTTATGTACAGCACAGAGATTATTTCAGCAATTCCTAGTAACCTTTCCCAAACAGATAGCTGATTGTTAGGAAGAGTCCAGGAACAGTAACTATTATATGTGCTGGTGTGCGTTTAGACTGTAACTCTTATTTCTTAATTTACTTCTTGCACTTCGCTGCTTATACTGCTGGAACTCCAGAATGACATATTTTTAGTTTGGGCACTTAACCTAAGAGACATGCCATCTATCTTTGCATATGCTGAACTGCTAATACACAGGGAAAATATTTTCTTATTTTGTCTTTTCATTGCTTTGTTTTTCAATTTTGTCTTCTGATAGTATAGCACACTATGCTCACTGTAATTCAGATAGCCCTGGAATTCAATCACATCAATATCATGCACAATAAAACTGACAGGCAGGCAAATGCTGATCCACCAGGCATAACATGGTCAACAATTCTGTGTATGCCAATCAATTGGATCAATTGGATCATCTGTAAAGTGGTCTTACGTATTTTTTTTTTCCCTTGTCTGATGTGCTACATCATGACAGAGTAATGACAGAGGATAAAGTGAATCAGCATTGGCATATGTCATCTTGTATTGCTACTTTAAATATTGAGGATATTCATCAAAAGACTTGCCATGTTTTCATATATTTTGGCATTTATTTATCACTTTGTTCTTAAAGACAAAGTTGAAATTGGAACATAATTTTCACTATCAGGTTTATGGCCACAAGATCTTGCATATATAAAACTGAGACATACCTGGTTCCTGGTGTATGATGAAATATTGTTGGCATTAACACCCTCTTATTTCCTCATTGCTTCCGCCTGAAATTCAACTTACTGTGCACTCTGTGCTATCCTGTTATTGGGTAGTAGGCTCCTTGAAGGAGAAAGCAGGATTTTTGCTCTTTGTCTTGTAAACTCTAGTCAAAGTAGTCATCTTACAGATTAGGAGTCATCTCATTTCTTTCCTGGGCAGAAAAAGCTATTAATGAAGAAAGGTTACATCAAAAACACACACATATTCACATGTACACAGTTGTGAAACTAACAGGCAGAGAGAAATACTTGTCTCACTATACTGTTCATGGAGCTTACTGCAAAGCTATCACTGGTACCTATATGAACACAGTCATATGACCTGCATATGACCTGAATCATCTGCCTCACAGCATTAGAAGATCCTCAGATGGATATTGAATTGTCAGCAAACATGAGTCCAGCCATTCCATTAAAATACTGAGCTACTAGATTGTATGGAATGGCTAAATTGTCAGATTTGCAGAGATCCATGTACTCTGGAAGCTATTTCCTACTAATATTAGGCTAACCATCCAAATTTACTATCTGATCACGTGACCACAAACCAAGAACATGCCTGATTTTTCTTTACTGTGAGTTTATGCGTCATCATCTCTAACATTTCTGGAGATATTTTAGTATGAAAATCGCTATATGCATGTGAAATATCAGTTTTATAACACCCATGATATGATTATGTTAGAAGTAAAAACAAAATACCATGCAGATGTACGATTTTCTTAATTCAGTGAGTTCTTTATTTTGAAATCTGTTTCAGCACTGAAGTAAGCACTGAAGCAGGAAAAACAATTTCCCCAAGGATCAGGTACCTATATTCTTTAAATGCTTAAAGAGGTGCAGTGCTATCAGATTTGATGATGCCAAGTATTCTTTCTGAAATTATGTCTTGCTATTTAATTCACATGTTACACTGAGTAAAATGGCACTATTTAGCAATGGGAGCTAAGAAAAGATTGTTATCTACAAAATAAATGTACATTATCTGGAATTATCTGGAAATGCTGCAGCAATGGAAAGAAGAATAATGTTTTCCAGAAAGACCTTTTTGAACAATTAATTCACCCTGAAAAGTCTGGATTCTAATTTTCAGTATATATGCCTTCAAATTTTATCTAGTTCAGTATTTAATGATTGAAAATAATGACCTTAAAATGAAAAGTCTGTTGTGATCCTGGTTTTGGTTTAAAACTGTCTTACAAACTTTCTTATGGGATGAATTCTCCTTGCTTCAGATCACACTCTCTAAAACACTTAAACATACAGTTAGCTACAAGTGTATGCCTAAATGCTACTGAAAACAATTTCTTAAGTACTTAAGGAATACTTGTACAATTTAATTTTTAGATGTTTTGCTGAATAATCTAAATGGCAAAGACTCTTTTAAGACTTACGTCTTGCCAAGATCCGCAATTCAGGCAGTTTTTACATTTATACCACAGGTTTACGACAATGTTGCTTATGTCTGATGTCTGAAGGACAAATAATTAAATACTTTCAATGAGAATGTGGCAGAAAATCACCTAAAACATGTTTTTCTTTAAAGCTTCAATTTTGTGTTGGCAGCTTTTAACTCATCTACCTCACCAATGTTTTCAGTTCTTACTCTTGTTCTTTCTGGCTTAAGCAATTGCACCAGCACTTGGCAACAGCTGTATCTCTTATTTTCAACAAATAATTTGATAGAAATAAAAGGAACTCTTTTTACCCTCACTAAACTTGTGGTAACACCTTAGTCTCCATCACAGCATAAGAACCTGATAATTCTTCTAAATTCATACCAGTCACACTCAGGAAACTGAAACCGTGAGGTAAGGGAAAAGCACTACATCTTTGCCAGCTTTGCTAGGAGAACCCAACTACAGAAGTATGTCCAAAAGATACTGAAAATACACTGTGAAAATTATAGCTCCTGTATGGTAAGTCCCATTACAAGTATTCCTTAGGAATAGGTTTCCTTTACGTTTTTCCTTAGGAGGAGAAACCTGTCCAGTGTCTGCCACCTACTCCTCCTTTAAAAGGAAAGGTGGCACTTGTAGTTTGTGCTTTTTTGTTCAGATGATCAGCATCCTACTGTTAAAGTGTGACTTCAGCCTTGCTTGTACATGGGAATTAAAGTACAGTATCCTCTATTTTGTGACATATACAAAAAATATCAGTATTTTTCTTATATGTCACTGCAGCAGTATTTCATAGACATTCACACTTACACTCAATTCATTAAAAGCAGGAAATAAGTGTATTTAGTAACGGGCATTTTGTAGCTATCAACTCCAGCATTAGTGTTTATTTGCCAAGCGAGTAGTGTGAGAAAATGAACAGGAAACAAACTGGGTACTATATTCTAGAAAGAATACAACAAAAACTTGCAGCTAGTATATCCTCTTCCAGATAATGTTTTGATACAATGATGTATATGGCGAGTCAGAAAGTTTTCTTTTTCTCTTCTGAAATTATGAAAATCTCTTTTGGTCATCAGTCGTCTTGTAAACTCACCAGAGATTGCCAGAACACTTCCTAGGAAAAAAGAAAGTAAAAAAGAGTAACAGTTTTAAACTGAAAAGGTATATTTAGATCTGATCATGAGGACAGTCATGAGGCAATAACACAGATAGCCCGGAGAGCTGTGGCTGCCCAATCCCTGGAAGTGTTTGGACAAAACTTTGAGAAACCTCATCTAGAGAAAGATGTCCCTGCTCATGGCAGGGATCTGGACTCGATGATCTGTGAAAGTCCCTACCAACTCAGACCCGTTTATGATGCTATGGTTCTATGAAACTTACTGGTACACAAACTATGAAATCATTGCACGTCCATCATTGTTTATAGCAGTTAGTACCTTGACACAGCACTCCAAGAAAATAAATCATGTTGGCTTAGAAGGCCTGTATTATTAACTAGTAGGAGGCTACTCTGGCAAGTTCTGTAATTTCAGACTGCAAAAATGTACCTTATTCTTCAGTTGCTGATCTTTATAACTGTGTTGATATGACTGTAATTACCATTAAAACCAGACAGAATTAGAGACAATGTACCTGCACTGTGGCTGGGCCTGAAATATAAGCAGTACACCACTGTTCCAAGGCCACTAAAATGCTAAAAATGTCTAATTCAAATACAAAATGTAGTTATCTTGAGGCCGTGGTTTTTTTTTTTTTTTTTCCATTTATTTCATGGACTCATGATTTCAATGTGTCTCTGAAATGAACAAATGGCAGCTTGTGGACTATGCAGATTGTATTTGGTATCAGTAGATCATTTTTTAACTCTCATGTGTTGCATGAAATTTTGGTTTGGTCACATCAACTGTAATGTAAGAGATTCTGAATGCCGCACTTACTGTCTTTGAATTTTTAATTGCTCTGTGCAACCAGACCTCAAAAATCAGCTGAGATTTCCCCCTTACTAAATCAAATGCTTCAAAATGCTACACTGTCCATATTAGACTCTACCATATGCTTTGGTTCTTTAATTTTGGTGTTATTTATAGCTGGTAAACTGGATTCAAACTGTAATTTAAAAACAAAGTAGTGTGGCAGCTTAGATACACCCATCTAGAACAATCCCCAGTAGTAGCTTGGAATACAATTGCTTCAGCATCCTAATGACCGAAAAGTATAAAGACTTTAGTCAGGTCCTCCCCAGATCCCCAGAATTCAGTATTATCTTTAGCACTCAGGAGTGCAGAATCAGACTCTCTTTTTGGCAGAAATAACCCTGGCAGCTATTGTCTACACTGTTGTTTATTGAGGAAACATGCCTTTGCTTGGTGCCCCTAAATGATTTTGTATCTGGTTAATAGCAGTTTCAGCATTTTAGAAAAAAATTACTGTGGATGGTAACAAGAAAGTGTGTAGGTCTATTAGGAAGGAAAATCCTGGAGGTAAAGGTGACAGCTTTACAACACTAGCCCTTGCCTTATTTACAATAACTCATTTTGTATATAGTGTTTCATATTGTCGAAGCCAAGGGCTAGAGCTGTTTGTTATTTACATCAACCTATAAGGGGGATGGTAGTATCCAAAAGAGCAGAAAATAGGTCTGTTGATTAGAACGGTAAATTAGGGCAAGACAGAAAGACAGAGAAGAATAACTGTGTTCCATAGACATGCATAAACATTTCATGTTGTTTGCTACTTGTTACTTGGCTTCCCCATAAACTGTGCTCCAGAAGTCTTTAAACTAATAATAAAGCTTTCCTCCTCATCCCACTCCCTGGGTTATTTATCTCTCTTTGATTAGTCAGACCTTCTGTTTGTCTGACCTCTGTTGTGGTAAGGAAAAAAAAGTTGTTTTGCTCAGAGCACTCAAACTGCCAAGAAGGCAAAACTATCTCCTATACAGCTGTGCAGGCATTTGCTTTTGACACAGCTGAAAAGGAGCCCTGTATGTGGGGAGGTACATTTGGTTTTTTTTGTGTACTATAGTAGATATAGCTCTTCAGCTAACACCCTGCAGGACCGCTGGCCTCCATACACCAATAGAGAGACCATTCAGACACCACATAGAAGTCTTCCTGAGATGTAAATTCTTATCTTGACTGTGGATTTTACAAGATTCTGTTTTGCTTCATGACATATTTTATCCAGTCTGTTCCAGGTACAGTAAGTAAAAAACCTCACACTTAAGTTGTGGCACCATGTTAACCATTTATCAAAACACTATATGAGGCTGGTAGTATATTACAGTATTTAGTTTCATTAAAAGTTTAATTTATGTAAAAAGAAAAATATTGAATATATAAATATTTTAATACAGAATTAAATAGATTTTACTCTTTATTTTCTTTTTTTTTTTCTTGGTAACAGTTTCTCTAAATATCTTCTCTATCAGGAATAGTTTCTGGTTTGATTTGATTCCATTTTCAACAGTGTACCTTTTCATTAATTCAAAATGGTAAGAAAGAAACTCACTGAAGATTGTTGAATTTTGCAGATTAACAATTTTGACAATTGACATGAGCAAAATTTTATCTTTAAATATACAAATAGTCTCACTGCCTTTAAAGTAAAGTAAGTGTTCCAGTTTTGACTTCAAAAGCATATATGCTTGAAGGTAGCAATGAGCATGCATTATAAAATATATACATTTTGAAATACACAGATGATAACTAGAATTTTGTTTCATTCACTCTGATTCAGGAGCAGACAGAAATACATAAAGTATGTTGCACAGTGGGTTGTACTTGGACAGATATTAGCATTAAAATGGTGTTTGGGGTTACGGATGTAATGAACTCGTAGTTGGGTATTACAAAACAGGCTTAACATCCAGATTTTTTTTTGCTTACTTCATTTTGACTTCATCCTTTTATTTTCCAGTTATAAATACTTGCCATTGAGCCAAAGACTTTGCTGACTAAAACACTGATGACAGATGAGTCATTCTGTCACAGCTACATCACTTCACGTACCTTTGAAAAAGACCTGATTCTCCTCTTTTCTGGAAACTGAGCTGAGTCATTTCAGAATCAGCATAGCACCGTGTCATCACACTCTTGGGATATGAAGTACTTCAGTGTAGTCTTCTTCACTGTGCCCCTAAAAGTACTCCAAAATCCTTTTTAGTGTACATGAGAAAAGATTTCCAGTTGTTAAGTCTGACTGATGCATGTTGCTGTGTATTTTAGGTAGTTACAAGCTTATCAGGGTCTTCAAAAAGTTCCTCTAGTGTTTTCTAGTCAGATCTCAAATCCTTATTGTCAGGAAACTGGATTATGATGCCACTACATCACCAAGACAGAATTTCAGTGTTATAGGTACAGCTCCTAAACATTGGCAAAAATGTTTTTGTTAAGGAGATCTAATTATAGAACAACTTTCTGCAGTAATCAGGAAAATCTATAAATGGCTAAGTATATCCATGACTTTCGTGGCTTTTTATGAACAAGATAATTTTGGGTTTAAGGATTTATTTAAGAACTGTTTTTACTCATCAGTCCTACTCCAATATATTGTGTTTCCAATTAAATTTCAGAAATCCCAAGGAGAATTTTGCCTCTAATATGATGGAAGTTTTTGTGACTCTTTGACAACCTGTGGTGTTTGTTGTCTTGTTTGGGGGGTGGTGTATGCCTTTTTGGGGGTGGGAGGTTTGGTTTGGTTAGGTTTGATTTGGTTTATAGGCTGTTGGTTTTGATAGATATGGCTTCTATCACCCATCAAGCCTAAGGTGATACACAGCACCATAAACCCCTGAGACAGCTAAGTTCACACCAGAATAAATGACAAGTACACAAAGGGCAGAAAGTGCATTATGAACTACACGAACGTTTACCCCAGAAGGAGGAAAGACTGAGGTTTAATTTATACTGGGAGCCTAAGTATTCTGGAGCTCATTCCCAGGTCATGAGCCATCCCCTTCCAGCTGTAAGAAAAAAAAAAAAAGCCACTGTAAACTCTTTCCATGTTGCTACCGTTGATAGCTTTAACATGTCTTCACACTGATGGTACAAACCTTGATAGGCTGATGTGGATTTTCTGTGTGAAAATACAGTCAGCCCTGTAGAACATCTGTATGTGTTTTGTATCTTTCTGACCTTTTCGGCATCACGCTAATGCTATAATAAGTCACCTCTTTTAGAGCCTGAAGTGTAACCTTTCACCCCCAAACATGTCTGGCAGCTGTGCCCACTGCAGATATATCAGGACAATGTAGCATGTAAATGTGTCGAACAATATGAATGTGCTTTCGGCAGATGTGAACTTCCAGTTAGGTTTGTACCGTGAGAGGGGGAAGAGGATAAGAGCGTATTTAGCTATTTTACTTTTTTTGTCCTTGCACTGTGAGGGTGGAGTAACCCTGGCACAGGTTGCCTGGAGAAGCTGTGGCTGCCATATCCCTTTCAGTGTTCAAGGCCAGGTTGGACGGGGCTTGGAGCAATCTGGTCTAGTGGATTATTAAGTCTTTGTAAAATAAAAGTAACAGAAAGCCTAAGGCCAGTACTGTCCTCTCTGTTAGCTCATTATTTCCTGTTGTTTTGTCTCCAAATTATATGTTGTTTTCTAGATCTAGAAGCTCCCTTCGCAGTCAGCTTAAACTGATCTGAAGCCTCTAGGTATTTATTCCTTTCAGTATCCTTAAAATGTTAAAGCCAATGTTTAGAACTGTAGAATGTCTACTCTAGGGTGTCTAAAATTTGCAGAGGCCAGATCATAACAGCTGAACATTTAGGGCCTTTCAGGTGTCTTGCTTTTGAGCAATATTGAGAATCCTGTGATAAACGCATGCATCCGCTGTCAGCACGAAGGGTCTTATTTCCCACAGAGGGATTAGAAAGGCAGCAGTCGTGGTTGGGAGCCACCTGGAGTCAGCACACAAAACCTGCAGCCCTTCATAGTCTGCCAGTGCAAACTGACAGCTTTTCTCATGCATGCATTTATGATATCTCAGCTGGCATGTGCATTTTAATGCTGAAACAGTACTGAATGACAGTGATAAATCTAGGAGTTAATTTGCAACAGAATAGACTTGCCCCAGAAATTGAGTCTTTGTTCAACAGTTTCTTTTCAATACTGTTACCCTTGTGAGTTTCATTTTACCTGTGTAGCCAAGTTCAAAGTGGCGGTGGTAGCAAAAACAGCTACTTCTTCCCCATCCAGAATACCTTATTATCCTCAGTTCAAGGATTTCTCAACTGTTTGATTTGCTTTTTGGATAGCAGCTCATAATTAAAAGGCTTTTTGATTTGTGAGTATGCAGAGGGAATACACAACTGAAAAGCCTCACTCTTTCCTGACCTTATGGAAATCCTTTTAATACAGTAGAAAAGACATTAGGAACTCATGTTGGTATAAGCAATAATGTGTCAGATTTGACTTCACTGCAGTGTTGCCTAATTAGCTGAGAAACATCTCTGAGATTTGACAAGGAAAATATGTTTAGTTCAAAATCATGTTGGTGGTGAAGAACACTTTTCAACTCAAATAATGCAAATTAAGTGGTATTTAGCTCTACTGAGATAAATAACTCCACTAAGATAAATATAAATTTAAATATGTGAATAGGAAATAAATTGTTGAGGACAGCATTCTGGGGAAAAACAAATGTCTTTGATGTATTATATTTTTATTAGGATTTTTAGCGATGTCCTGGTGTCAGTTTTCTAGCTATAGATCTATCTTCAGAAACACTTCAATTTTTCTGGTCTATTTCTTTTAAATATGATCTGAACATCATTATTATTTCTGGAAAAAAAAATGTGTCATGTATCAAAATCATGAGTAAAAGAATTTCTGAGGAAAAGGCAATATTTTAGATTTCTGTTATGTTTTTGCATTGAAAGAGAAAGCTAACATATTAGCTACCCTAATAAATAGAAATTTTGAAAAAGATTGTGGATGTGATGAAAAATTATCTACAAATCATAAAATTCATAGTAGAATTGTAAATATAGGTAATACGTTATGAAATATCTAACAGTAAAATTAACAAATCAGTTCTATACTTTGGATAATGTTTATACCATCAATTCAAAGCTGGAAATTTATCATTATTTGGTTTATATTCCTTTCTTGAATATCATCCAAATGAATTTTCTCTCCATTAAGAATTTAATTTCAATAAAAGGTCATTCAGCAATAGGAAAGAAGTTCATTATTTTAATCATCAACCAACACCCCCAAGTCTTCTCCGCAGGGCTGCTCTGAATCTCTTCTCTGTCCAACCTGTAGCTGTGCCTGGGATTGCCCTGACCAAGGTGTAGGACATTGCAGTTGGCATGGTTAAACTTCATAAGGTTGGCGTCAGCCCACCTCACAAGTGTGCCAAGGTCCCTCTGGATGGCATTCCTTTCCTCCAGCGTATCAATCAAACCACACAGCTTGGTATCGTCAGCAAACTTGCTGAGGGTGCACTCTATCCCACTGTCCATGTCACCAACAAAGATGTTGAACAAGACCGGTCCCAATACCAATCCCTGAGGGATACCACTTGTTACTCATCTCCAGCCGGACATTGAGCCATTGACCACAACTCTTTGCATGCAGCCATCCAGCCAGTTCTTTATCCACTGAGTGGTCCACCTATCAAATTGCTGTCTCTCCAATTTAGAGACAAGGGTCGGACAAGGTGGGAAAGTGTCAACCGCTTTGCACAATTCCAGGCAGATGATGTCAACTACTCTACCCCTGTCCATCAGTTCTGTAGCCCTATCATAGAAGGCCACCAAATTGGTCAGGCAGGATTTCCCCTTAGTGAAGACATGCTGGCTGTCACCAAACACCTTGCTGTTTTTCATGTGCCTTAGCGTGCCTTCCAGGGGAATCTGTTCCAAGATTTTGCCAGGCACAGAGGTGAGACTGACTGGTCTGTAATTCCCTGGGTCATCCATTTTCCCCTTCTTGAAAATGGTGGTTATATTTCCCTTTTTCCAGTCATCGGGAACTTCACCTGACTGCCATGATTTTTCAAATATGATGGACAGTGGCTTAGCAATTTCATTTGTCCGCTCCTTCAGGACTCATGGATGTATTTCCTCAGGTGCAATGGAGTTGTGTACGTTCAGGTTCTTAAGATGGTCTCAGACCAGATCCTCTCCTACAGTGGGCGCAAGGTCTTCATTCTCACAGTCCCTGCATCTGCCTTCCAAGACTTGGGTGGTGTGGTCAGAGCATTTGCCAGTGAAGATTGAGGCAAAGAAGTTATTAAGAACCTCAGCCTTCTCCAAATGGAGGGTAGCCAGGTCTCCTGATAGCTTCTGGAGGGGGCCCACATTGTCCCTAGTCTGTCTTTTATTTGCAATGTATGTATAGAATCCCTGCCTGTTATCTTTCACATCCCTTGAGAAGTTAAATTCTAACTTGGCCTTAGCTTTCCTAACCTGGTCCGTAGCTTCCTGCAAAACATCCCTGTATTTTTCCAAGGCTGCCTGTCCTTGCTTCCACGTTTTATAAGCCTCTTTTTCCTTTGAATTTTCCTCAGCAGCATCTTATCCATCCAAGGAGGTCTTCTGGCCATCCTGCTGCGCTTCCTTCTAAGTGGGATGCAACACTCCTGAGCTTGGTGATCCTTGAATATCGGCCAACAGCCTTGGGCCCCCCTGCCCTCTAGGGTTATATCGCATGGAACCTTACTAAGCAGGTTCCTGAAGAGGCAAAAGTCTGCTCTCTTGAAGTCCAGAGCAGTGAGCTTGCTGCACTCTCTTCTCATTGTCCTGCGGATCTTGAATTTGACCATTTCATGATCGCTGCAACCAAGGCTGCCCTGGAGCATCACATTTCCAACCAGCCCTTCCCTGTTGGTGAACACGAAGTCAAGCATGGCCTCGTTTGCTCCTCTATTGCTTGCAGAAGGAAGTTGGCTTCCACACAATTGAGGAACCTCCTGGATTCGTTGTGTCAGGCTGTGCCATCCCTCCAACATGTAGCAGCATGTCTGAAATCCCCATGAGAACAAGGGCCTGTGAGCATGAGGCTGTTCCTATCTGTCTATAGAGTGCTTCATCCAAAGAGTCCTCTTGGTGAGGCAGTCTGTAAAAGATCCCCACAATAATGTCTCCCATAGCTATATTCCTTTTAAGTCTGACCGACAAAGTCTCTATGGACTGCTCACCTGTTCCCAGACAGAGTTCCATACTCTCCAGCCTATCCCTAACATAAAGGGCAACTCCCCCTCCCCGCCTGCCAGGCCTGTCTTTTCTAAAGAGCCTGTAACCTTCCATTCCAACACTCCAGTCATAGGAGCCATCCCGCCATTTTTCTGTGATGCCTATTATATCATATCCCTGTAGACTTCCACACATCTCTAATTCCTCTTCTTTGTTCCCCATGCTACAGGTGTTTGTATAGAGGCATCTGAACCAAGCTTCAAATGAAGCTGGCTCATTGGCTGGAGTGGCTGGAATATCTCTACATTACTCCGAGCATTTATTATAGGTGCTGGCAACTGACTGGGTGTGTTGGGATGGAATGATGCTGCCCTCCCCCAACACATCTAGTTTAAAGCATCCTTGACTAACCTGGGAAGCCTCCACAGGTTAGCCTCCACAGACCAGCTCCACCAGCCCCCAGTAGACCTGGCCTACTAACTTGGGTTCCGTATTCAAGACACCCAAACCCCTGACTATGGCACCACCGTTCTAACCATTTATTAACCTGGCCAATCCTCCTAGCCTTTTTGGTGGCCTCTCCTTTATCCTGGAGAATCAACGAAAAGACTATCTGACCTCCAGAGCCCCTAACCTCCTCTCCCAGCGCTCTCTAGTCCTTCTTTATGTTCTCCAGGCTACTGCTGTCTGCATCACTAGCCCCCATATGGATCACTAGAAGCGGGTAATAATAAGTGGGGCAAAAAATTTTGCTTCCTTTGGATAGTTAGGTTTGACCATGTTTTCGACACTCTGGCAGGGCCATGGCTGACCCCACCGGGGCCGATCTGAGGGCCTCACTAAACCATCCAACCTGTAGTCGTGACAGACGGTGTGTACAAAGGGCAGGGACTAAATCAACATGAGTTTATGACCCGCACTTCCTGGGAATTCCTTGCTCATGGGGAAGAATTGCAATCCCTTATCCCCATCACAAATGGGGTTCAGTGGGTTACCCGCACCTGCTGCTGGCGGAACGTAGGCACAAGCTGAACCAGTCAGTGTGGCCCTGGACATCTAAGGGCATCATAGACTTGTTATTGCTCAATCTCGGGTGGCTGAATGCCACTTGTCCCTCTTAAGAAGTTGGACGCTGACCACTCGGGGGTCACGTAACTAGTTAGCATGCCAGAGTCTCGTTTGTCATTGGAATTAACCTGACAAATTGCTCCACCAACTAAGTGGCCATACACCACCACCCACGGAATCAAGAAGGAGGTCTCAATCTGTCAATCCTGTCCGTGTCTGGGCTGGGTGAGGTTTCCTGTGCTGTAACATAGACCATTATTGTTCAGATTCGCAGGGACAGATAGGCACATAAACCCTGCTAAATTGAAGGGACTTGGATGCCTTCAATGTCTGTGAACCTGGATGTTATCCTCTGCTTCACTGTAACGTATATTGAAAAATCCTTACATTTGTAATAGCAACAGCAACAAAAAGCTAGTCTGTTTCTTAACCCTTAATAAGACTTCTGTGTGGGATTAAATGGAAGAGTTGTATTATCCTCTTTGATGTGCCATCAGTTTTCCAGACCATAGGTTTAAAGTACAGAAGAGTTGGTGCCACATTACAGAACAACTATTCTCCCACTCTCAAGAAAATGCAGTTGCTGTCACTGCCAGTTCATCACTGCTTAATATATGGGATATAATTTTGCATGGAAGGTATCACAGGAACTAACCGCTAGTTTATGTTAGGAAACCAACAAACAATGTCAATTTACTACTTCCTGAAACATCAGCAAACCAAGTCAGAGCATCTAAAGTTATCATTACATGGAAACATGTCAGCAGCTAAAAAAAAACAAAGGGAGACATAAATGGTGGTTGCTGAGAGGTTTCTTTCCATGGATTTAAATGACTTTATCCTTTCTTTAAAGTCTTTTTCACAGTGAGCTAAATATGCTTGAGACTGGTAGCTGCAACGGCTCACTTATAAAAATCCTACTGTGTATTTTTCTCATTTGCTGTAGTTCCTTTGTAAAATTAGGATGTTTATCCACTGACTTTAATTGAAACATGTCTATTTATAATGGTTCAAGGTAAACTGTATTGTTCACAGAAATAATACGTGAAGATTGACTCTTTCTAGCTTTATTTAATATATTCTGTTTTAAAAATTACATTATATTAGAGTCTGGTTTAGAACCTTTTTATGTCATTACATTTTGTATTGCTCACTAATGGAAGGCTTAAGTTACCATTGGATTTTCTTGCTGAACTACAGTAGAAGACGCATTATTTTATCTTACCGATTTTAACTTGATGGAAGAAACACAGTGGGAAAATTTGCTAATAGCAGCATTTACCAGAAGTAATTTCTGTTTATTAATGCACTTGTCAAGTCATATAAGCTAAGCGGGGTATGGACTGTTCAGTATTTTCATGGGAGACCTTTCTGGTAGAGGTTGGGGATACACTATGGGGGAAATGGTGCATAAGTGGTAGCAATATACCTTGCCATTATAGTTAATTTATATCACATTATGATGATGTCTCTTATATGGGGAATAAATACAATTCTTGTCTGCTTCCTTGATTCCTTAAACACTGAACAGAGTTTTAGCATGAATTTTACAATGCAGTGCCTTCTGCTTTCCTATATTACACCAGGACCTGAGTCTGAATGTAAGTTTGAATGTTAGTCAGAAATTTTTAGTACAACCATTTCACACTAGAGTTATACTGATTCAGAAAACACGGAACCTTTTGGCAGTGAGAACATGTTTGCTGGAGGTTCACTGAAAGTTTTTCAAGTCCAGGATGAATTTTTCTGAAGTTTCTCTTTTTGTCTTTTAGTCCCTGCTGGAAAGCTGTTACGAGTACCTTACGAGTAATTGTCTTTGTTCTGCTGATCACACTTTAAAGAGAAATAGTGGTAACTCATATCTTTGTATCTAATGCTTGTGAGAAAAAGCAGCTGAGAGATACTCTGAGATTAGTGATTTTTAATTATTAATTCAAGTTGGTTTCAAAACCAAAGCAGGTACAAAACCGTATGAACAAGTCTTTCCCTTGTTCTGCAGTCTGAACAACATGACTAGCTCTCCTACTTCAATCACTATAAATGTTAAAGTTTATTTTGTTTTGTTTTTACCTTAAAACTTACTTCAGCATGCTTCCTGTGTAGTTTTGTGTGTTACGCTTTTTTTTAAAAAAAAGGAAATGCAGTTTGACAACTGTTTCAGTGAAGAAATTGCTCCTAATATCCAGTCTAAACCTCCCCTGTCACAGCTCGAGGCCATTACCCCTTGTCTTTTCTCTTTTCACTTAGGAGAAGAGACCAGCCACCTCCTGGTTCCATGTTCCTTTCAGGCAGTTGTAGAGAGCAGTAAGGTCCCCCCCTGAGCCTTCTCTTCTCCAGACTAAACCCCCCAGGTCCCTCAGCTGTTCCCCATCACACTTGTGCTCCAGGCCCAGCACCAGCTCCATTGCTCCTCTCTGGCCCCGCTCCAGCCCCTCAATGTCTCTCTTGTAGTGCAGGACCCAGAGCTGAACACAGGATTTGAGGTGCAGCCTCACCAGTGCCCAGTGCAGGGGGATGATCACTGCCCTGGCCCTGCTGCCACACTATTGCTGGTACAGGCCAGGATGCTGATGGCATGGCATCCTTGGCCACCTGGGCGCAAGCTGCTCATGTTCAGCTGCATCAATCAGCACCCCCAGGTCCTTTTCCATGAGCAGTTTTCCAGCCACTCTTCTCAGGCCTGGAGCGGTACATGGGGTTGTTGTGGCCCAAATGTAGGACCCGGCACTTTACTTTGTTGGACCTTGTACCGTTGGCAACAGCCCATTGATTCAGCCTGTCCAGATCCCGCTGCAGAGCCTCCAGCAGATCAACACCCTGTCTAGTAAGACAAACTTAATATAAATGTCTTGGCTTTTAAGACTGTGCCTTTTGATGCTTGCTACTCTTTACTGTGGCCTTCAGCTTTGACAGGTGAACAGAGCACATATTGCTTCAGCAAAAAGCAGTATAAAAAACGATGCTGTATCAGTAGCCTACTTATCCAATAGATTTTTGTACAGCAGATGTTCTTTATAAAATGTTTGACATCAAAAGCATGCAGTATTTTAGGAAAGCAAACATTCATTTCCATCAGTGATATTATTTGAAGACCTGATTATAGATGCTATCTATTTTACAATGTCATATATTAAATTAATGTTATCCCCACCTGAAACTGAGAATACAGAGGAAATTCTCCAAAAGAGCCTCTGTGTCAGTGATTCAAGACAGTCTTTTCACATAGAAAGAATCTTATAATCAGAAGTTTCTTGTATCTTCCATCCATGATTGAATTACGTTTCAGAAAAACCCTCATCTGGTGGCTAGAAATATTTTCTCATTTGTAGCCTGAACTTGTCCATAGCTAGCATCTCCCATTTATTTCACAGCAAAATTTACATTTAACAGCTTTTGTTATTTTGGTGTTTTACCATGATTTATGAAACTTTCAGAAACTGAACATACATGAAATCTTCCTCAGATTGTATTTAGATTTTTTTCCAACTTTTCCTTCCCCTCTCCTCCTTAAGATATTCAGGTAATACTGGTGTTTCCAGTTACACAAAGTTGCTGTGAGTATTAATGCAAGTCAGAGAGTGGATAAGACTTTGGAACAGAACTACTGTCTTCACCTCTTCCTGTTCATCATGCATATGTTTGCACATTGGTCTTAAAAGTCTATTTGATAAGATTCAGTGGGCAGAAGAATGATTGCAGATTACTTTTTACTTGACAAGTCAATCTAAAAATTCAGGAATGAGCTCCAAAAGAGTCGCTTATAAGGATGTTTTGTCATTTTTCCAAGACAGTGCAACAGAAGTCAACATTTCAATTTTTGGGCATGAACATTTGAAAAGATCATGCATTTTAGATAATACCTAGGGTCTTGGGGGTTTGAAACTATCAGAACGACCATAACTTAAAACTATCCAGTATTTCAGAGATAAAATAGTAGTGATAAAATGCCTGTCTGGTTGCTGAAATAGTCTGACTTTGGTATTGTAACTTATTTACATATTCATATATACATAAACACTTTATTAAAAGAATAAAATCAGGTATGTTTAGCATGCCCTGGGCATGTTCTTAGAAAGATATTTGATTTTACAGATTGATAGAGACAAGGATGTCACTTAAACTTTTAATTTATTTATTGCTTTTTCTCTTTTGTGCCAGTTTTTTCCTATGAACATGTTATACTGTTCTTAGACTCTGTAACTTCTTTGCTACCTTCTCTATGCTAATGAGATGTTTGTGCTTTCTTCTTTTCTCATGAACCTCATCAGCTGATCTGTAAAACCACTGACTTTATTATACTGTATTATTTTTAAGTCCATCTTCTGTGCTGGTACATTCAAAACCTCAATGTTTATAAGAACAGAAGTTAAAGATCCACTGGAATAGTGAATCTAAACTAAATTTAATCAGCAATATGGAATCACAGATCCCTGGGTTGCAACTACTGGGTTCATTTTCCTAGACTATTTAAGTGTAGGATTTTGTTATGAGGGTAAAGATTGTTTTGGAAACAGGAGAGTATGAATATGCAGAAGTTTTTGGTAGAATAAAGAGGGATAGGAAGTTCAGGACAAGATATTCATATCATGGATACTATTACCATAAAGAGCATTGTGTTAGCTCACAATGTACTCTCTGGCCTTGAAAAATGGTTATAGGGTTATTTTCAAAGTTGTTGGTATAAATCAAATTCAGAACAAATTAGAAGGACAGTAGGATTCTACTCTAACTTTTCTCAAAACTGCATGGGTATCTAAGCATTTTCTCTGTGGGCCTGTGGGCCTGTACAAACACATAAATTGTAAAAAGTCGATACCTTCTATACATGAAAGTTAATATTGTTGCACTGATCAAAAGTGTGTTTCAGAACAGAAATACAACCTCAGCCTTTCCCTGAGCAAGTACTGGGAGGCAAAAGAAAAGTATCAGAAAGGGAATAGAAATTATATTGAAAATAGCAGACAAGACTTAAGTTTATTATTCAAAGAAAACATACATTTCAGTGCCAGCATAGGTATCATGTATGCCTTTAAGAATTAATGAACATTGGATAAGCATGATTGGAAACAACTAAAAAATAAATGCAAGGACTGAAATCATTTTTTATTTTTAAAACACAAGAGAACTTTAAAGTTATGTAGTTGCTCATGTATATCAGGTCTACATTTATTCAACTGAGGCAATCTGCATTTGCTTAGCCACAGATGAATATAAAGAAGATACTATTCATCTGAAACAATGATCCTTTTACTTATCATAGTTGCCATGTGATGTACATGTCCCATGGAAAGGGAATGTTCATCGTGTTCTAAAATATTCATTAAAAAATTTCAGGCAACTTGCAATTCAAAATGTTTCACAATATATGGTATGGATCAAAAGGTTTTGTTTTGATTTTATTTTTTACAATTTTTTTACTGATTCTGCTTTTACATGTACTTACTCAAATACCTTTTTTATCCATTTATTCTGTTTTAATACCCTCCTTTAGAGCCACATTTTGATGCAGTGCTTTGTGTGTGGCATAAATTAAAGTTTAAATTCTCTGATTTATACATCTATAAAAATTTGAAGCAGTATTATTTGCATTTCCAAAGGAAAATGGTAACAATAAAAGCTGATGATGGTTTGCATTTGTTAGTTGGGAGTGTTAATTTACACAGAAGAAAGGATAATGGGTAAGGAAAAGAGGAGGAAGCAGGAAGAATATTTTTATAAAGCATCATGGAATACCCATACCAATTTTGGTATTAGTTTCCAAAATTAATTTTCTCCGGAAAATTACTGCTGATGAAGAAGACATTATATTCCACTGAGGCTTCTGTCCTGCTGGGGAGCCCAGACAAAGCTTGTTATAAACAGGTCTAATTCTCAAGGCTTCAGCTGTGTGGTTTCATGCCATAGCTCCTTCTTTTGCACTGTGAGGTGTTCCACCAGCTTCCAACTATCATTCAGAACTAGTTTCTGTATGTCAAGGAGCCAAGACTGCAATATCTGGTAAATCCAGACACAATTGCTGTTATACCTCAGATCTGATGTTTTGAGACTTCATTGTTCTCCATTCTCATGGAATAAGGGGTCTGTTATTTGAAGCCCAAAGCTAATTGTTCTGTTCCCTGAGAGGTGGTGGCTTGTTTGCCCCCTGTGAAAATGCTTGCTGCAGTGATGTGCAATAGGATTTAACAGAAAATGGAAATTCTTGTTTCAAAGCACACACAGAGAAAGATGGGTTGCAATTCCCACCTCTTATACACCAGTTTTATGTTGTAATTCAGTGATTAAAAAGATCAGTGTAGCTCAATTCCTTCTGTCTGAGGGAAAAAAAAACATAACCTGTTTTGGTTATGCTGCTAATTTAATTAGATGGTGCATGTGGTGATAAGCACCAAACAGGTTCCCTATGCTGGTGATTAGGAGGAGCACTTAACAAAGTTGTGGAACAAAATGCATGCAAAAAGAAGGTTTTGTTCACCATTTCCCAGCTGACTGCAAGGTATTTTCAGTCATTACGTAGAAGTACTTCTCTGAACACTGTTCACAGATTCTGTACCTCTCCAGATTAACTTTATGTATAACCAAGTCAAGCTCATGTAGAGCTATGGACTGAGACTACGATCAGTCCGTATTGCTTTACTCAACATTACAAGATAAGTTCCTCTTCTGATCTTCCTCTAAAGCACTGTTTGCAGCCTTGTTAAAGTTTTGATGCTGTATGTTCACACACATGGTGTAATTCGTAAGAAAATAATTTCACATGTCCTAGTGGCTAACATTTGCCCCTTGCAGTAGAAAGCCAGTATGATGCTTCCAAATAATTTCAGTCCTCTTAGATCCTGTGGATTTGATGAGGGTATGAATGATGTTTTGACCTATGATTTGGAGCTGTCTTAGGAGACAGGAAAAATATACCTACTATGAGTTCTGGGTGTCCTCTGAGAATTTCTGTTTCAGTTGTGACAACAGATTTTGTGATGCAGGCATCTCTCCAAAAGGAAACAGAATTAGATCAGAAACAGAGTAGCTTGCTTTTTAAAAAAAACAAAACGCTTGGCAAGAAAAAGCAGCAGGTAGTGAAACAAATCAAACTCATTTGTGGTACAGGCCCTCAGAAAGCTCAGAATTTGTGGGCATAAACCATATGAACAGCAGCTCTGCTAGCTGCCTCTGCTTAGAGGAAACTAGGCAGATCACATTAGACATCAAATTATTCTTCATAAACGACTAACAGTTATCAGATGGAGGTGCCTAAAAATCTGTTGTGATTAAAAAATTAGGTGTCCTGAAAATGAAAGTATCCAAACATGCACAGTACTTGAAAGCAGTGCAACTGATAACAGATAACAGACACAGAAGAGTGTCACTACATGTAGATTTATTCCTCTATAGTATGTATGGACTGAATGAGCTTCTTTTACACAGTTACCCCCTCTTGAGTTACTATGAATTTATAATGCTGCTTCTTAACATTTATATTTGTCTGCACTAAAGATGTAATAATTTATTAACATGGTAGTAAATGTTTAATACTCCTTGCCTGTACTGTTTTGTAAAACTATCACCTTAACCCCTTGATTATGGAAAATATAAGAAGGACAAACATTAAACTAAAACAGTGCTGGTTTAAATATGGGTATATTTGTACGCAGAATTTTTAGAAGTCGCACTTCTTGTTCATAACTTCTGCTACTGAAGATAACTGAGATGTTCAAGACATGGGGCAGAATCTCATGTTTGATTTAAGGTGTTGTGACTGGTAGTTATCATTCAGGTGGGATACTTCTTAAACAACCATCCACATAGCAGCTAAAGGGGCATTTTAATGCAGGCATAAGAAAAAAACAAACAACAAATCACAACAAAAACATAAAAAATTAAAATAGTAGAATTGGCTTAAAAAGCAAGCAATATTAAAAAAAAAAAAAAAGGTCCATTTCCCCCCCCCTCTTTTTTCCCTTACTGTTCAATTGGAATTCACTTATTTCACTTCTGAAGGACTTTTCACAGCTCTCAGTCTTAGGCAGAAAACTTTCTTTTCAAATGAGATGAGATGTAAATTCCTGAAGAAAAACAACAAAGGTAGCATAACTTCCCATGTTGTTCTGATAATGTGATATTACTGAGGCCGCTGAATACCTCAGCCTGTTTTCATGCTTATTCAGAATCCGTGCACTTTAGATGTTATATTGGAAACTTGGGGTTGGACAGGGTATGAATGCTTCTTGGTTTTCTGTATAAATTGGGATGTAATTTCCAGAATACCAGCTGTTCTAAATTATGCAAAGCAATTTTCTGAAGACTTGTGTAACTTCCCTAAAAATTTGGTCAGTAGGTACTACCAGTCTGTTCAGAAGAAACCACGTTCTAGATAGTTAACAAATTATTTGTCTGATACATCAAATTTTATGAGTAGGGTATTCCTAAAATGCACTAGACGTCAAATCAGATTCTGCAGTTAGTGGCATTTTGCAACATCATGAAAACATTTACAAATAACCTTTGTAAATTATTTTCTATGTTTTCTTTGTGGTAATTTTAATCTGTGTACAAAATCAGCTTAAAAGCATTTATCAAGTTTTTAAAAGATGAACCATTTTAATTACAAAATTGATAAATGCATTTTAAAAAGAAACTAAAATAAATAAAAAAAATTATTAGTATTTTTCCATTCATCAGTTCTCAGTTACCAATGTAATACCAATGTGTTCTTGCAGCTGTAGACCTAAAAAAGGCTTTTGACTCAGTTTCTAAGCTGGTGTTTGGATGAGTGAATTCTCAGCTTGTTATTCTCCTGTTGTATTTTAAAGACAGTAATAGATTTTTTTTCATTTCCCTCTCTCTTTCTCTTTCCCAGCAATGACAATGCAGTTCATAAGTCATCGGTTCCCTGACTATCATGATCCAACTATAGGTGAGTAGAGATTATTCTCTTCTTCATCCCTTTCAGTCTCTTTGCCTATTTGAGATTGCCATAGAAGCTCCTCCTAAATAACATTAAATAGAAACAAGATTTGTAAACTTTAAACTAATCTTTAATTTTGTGATAACAATGACATTGTTTCATGGTTGTATTATACCATAGTTATTTCTACCTGAAATGTTTTGTACAAAATCTCTTCCAACAGATTTGTGGCTTCACACTGTATAGCTACTGATGTCCATGCAATTATAATCACAAAATACAAACCACAAATGTTACAAGATAGAAAAAAAATATTGCAAATATTAAAATAATATAAAAACTCCAGTCTGAAGTGCGTTTTTTGAAAGTTCTGTTATTTTAGTACTGTTTTTCATTATTAAAGTCTGTTAACCTTTTCTAGAAAAATCAAGTGGCTATTATTCCATTGGATATAGCCTTACGGGGCAGAGGACGCCCAAGACTGTTGGTTGATATATCCTGACTAGAAAGAAGTGCAGCAGAGGGGCCAGGAGACCTCCACAAAAAGCTAATAGAAAAGCTAACAACACACACAGTATGATGAAATCTGGGGACAGTCTCCCAAGTATAAGTATGGAAGTGTTTTTTGGGCATGAGTGGATTGGATTGTGAAAGCCAAAGTGCTGCTTGAGGTGAAACTTTTGAGAGATATAAAAGACAAGGAGAGGTTTCTGCAGGCACACTGGTAACTAACTGAAGGCAAGGAAGAATGTAGGGCTGCTGGTGAGTGGCATAATGATGAGGAACATGGAAAGGACTAACACTCTTAGGACTTTATCCCAGCCTTTACAGAGAAGTTGTGTTTAGTAGAGGGGGATCAGCAAGGGACAAGTAAGTTAAACTGGGTGTAAACAAGTTAACTAAACTATGGGAGTAAGCTTGGGTCAATTGCTGAGCTGAGTAGCTCGAGAGAGGACGCCTTCAGCACTGGAGCGAGGGAAGCTCAGCGTCCAGGAGCCTCAACTCAGAGCGGCGAGAGCCACCGAGGGAGCCTCAAGTCCTCGACAGGAGCTGCCCAGGAGCCGGCAGCTCAGCTGAGGCGAGCAGGGACTCACAGGGGGCGGAGCCGGGAGGAGCGGCACCAGCCCTGAGGGGGTGAAAACCTGCCCAGGGAGCGCGAGGGATCGGGGGGGGGGGGGGGCAAACAGGGCGGGTCGAGGCCGTTTGCGCAGGGAGGAGGGCGGGATGGTGAGCACTGTCGTATGAGCAGGGCCCGGGCTGGGAGCTCTGCTCTGGCTGTCTCGACTGTGGCCAGCGTAGGCACCCAGACATGGCTGATGAAAGGGGAAGCTGCAGTGCAGAGCTCGGAGTGTAGAAAGTGCCTGCACTGGTCTGGTGAGGGGAGGGTGCACAATGGGCAGGGCTGCGCTCGGTGCTCCCTGGTGGAGGTGCTCCTGCAGCAGGGGCTGAGCTGCGGGACGCTGTCAATAGGCTGAAGATGTCAGGGAAGCTGAGGGGAAGCAGGGCTGCTTGCTCCAGGCCCAAACTGAGCAGGGGCCTCATGTGTCCGTTGTAGCTCATAGAGGAAAGAAGGAGGCCATAAACTAAGGAAGCTTCAAAATAGTAAAAAAAAAAAAAAAAACAAACAAAAAAAAAACAAGCAAAAAAAAGAGGCAGAGGACAATTAAAAGCAAGGGGCTTCCTCCTAAATCTGTTGTTCCCACGCAGAACCACATTGCTGTTCTACAGGGGGCTAATGAGGAAACACGCTCGCACCATGAACAGCCAACCGGCTGATGCACTGCTAAAGAAGATCACTGCTGGTGCTGCCGGTAAAAAGCGGTGCGTCGTAGTAGTAGGGGACTATTTTGAAAGGAACAGAGGCACCCATCTGTCAGCCTGACCCAGTCTCAAGGGAGGTGTGTTGCCTACCAGGGTCTCGGATCAGGATTTTGCAGAGAGGCTGCTCACTCTAGTAGGTCCCACTGACTATTACCCACTTCTAGTGATCCATACGGGAGCTAGTGATATAGATAGCAGTACCCCGGAGAAGATAAAGAAGGACTAGAGAGCGCTGGGAGAGGAGGTTAGGGGCTCTGGAGGTCAGATAGTCTTTTTGTTGATTCTCCAGGATAAAGGGGAGGCCCCCAAAAGGCTAGGAGGATTGGCCAGGTTAATAAATGGTTAGAACAGTGGTGCCATAGTCAGGGGTTTGAGCATCTTGAACACGGGACCCAAGTTAGTAGGCCAGGTCTACTGGGGGCTGGTGGAGCTGGTCTTTTAGGTAGGAGGCTTAACCTGGTTAGTCAGGGATGCTTTAAACTAGATGTGTTGGGGGAGGGCAGCATCATTCCATCCCAACACACCCAGTCAGTTGCCAGCACCTATAATAAATGCTCGGAGCAATGCAGAGATATTCCAGCCACTGAAGCCAATGAGACGGCTTCATTGGAGCTTGGTTCAGATGCCTCTGTACAAACTCCTGTAGCATGGGGAACAAAGAAGAGGAATTAGAGATGTGTGGACATCTACGGGGATATGATATAATAGGCATCACAGAAACATGGTGGAATGGCTCCTGTGACTGCAGTGTTGGAATGGAAGGTTACAGGCTCTTTAGAAAAGACAGGCCCGGAAGATGCGGAGGGGGAGTTCCTATTTATGTTAGGGTTAAAGGGAGAACAGTGGTGGGAGACATAACTGTGGGGATCCTTTACAGACCACCTGATCAAAAGGACTCAGTGAATGAAGCACTCTATAGACAGATAGGAACAGCCTCATGCTCACAGGCCCTTGTTCTCATGGGGGATTTCAGACACGCTGCTACATGTTGGAGAGATGGTACAGCCTGACACAACCAATCCAGGAGGCTCCTTGATTGTGTGGAAAACGACTTCCTTCTGCAAGTAATATAGGAACCAAAGAGGAGAAGTGCCATGCTTGACCTCATGTTCACCAACAGGGAAGGGCTGGTTGGAAATGTGACGCTCCAGGACAGGCTTGGTTGCAGCGATCATGAGATGGTCAAATTCGAGATCCGCAGGACAATGAGAAGAGAGTGCAGCAAGCTCACTGCTCTGGACTTCAAAAGAGCAGACTTTGGCTTCTTCAGGAGCCTCCTTAGTAAGGTTCCATGGGACATAGCCCTAGAGGGCAGGGGGGCCCAAGACTGTTGGTTGATATTCAAGAATCACCTACTGCAAGCTCAGGAGTGTTGCATCCCAACCAGAAGGAAGTGCAGCAGGAGGGCCAGGAGACCTCCTTGTATGGATAAGATGCTACTTAGGAAAATTCAAAGGAAAAAGAGGCTTATAAAAGGTGGAAGCAAGGACAGGCAGCCTTGGAAGAATAGAGGGATGTTGTGTGGGAAGCTAGGGACCAGGTTAGGAAAGCCCACTTAGAATTAAACTTCTCAAGGGATGTGAAAGATAACAGGCAGGGATTCTATAGGTACGTAGGGAATAAAAGACAGACTAGGGACAACATGGGCACCCTCCATAGTTCAGGAGAACTGGCTACCCTGGATTTGGAGAAGGCTGAAATTCTTAATGACTTCTTTGCCTCAGTCTTCCCTGGCAAATGCTCTGACCGCACCACCCAAGTCTTGGAAGGCAGATGCAGGGACTGTGAGAATGAAGACCCTAAGGCCACTGTAGGAGAGGATCTGGTCTGAGACCATCTTAAGAACCTGAACGTTCACATGCCCTTAGTGCCTGGTGAAATCCATCCACAGGTCCTGAAGGAGCTGGCAAATGAAGTTGCTCAGCCACTATCCATCATATTTGAAAAATCATGGCGGTCAGGTGAACTTCCCGATGGCTGGAAAGGGGGAAATATAACCCCCATTTTCAAGAAGCGGAAAATGGATGACCCAGGGAATTACAGACCAGTCAGTCTCACCTCTGTGCCTGGCAAAATCTTGGAGTAGATTCTCCTGGAAGGCATGCTAAAGCACATGAAAAACAACAAGGTGCTTGGTGACAGCCAGCATGGCGTCACTAAGGGACAGTCCTTCTTGACCAATTTGGTGGCCTTCTGTGATGGGGTTATGGAACTAATGGACAGGGGTAGAGCAGTTGACGTCATCTACCTGGACTTGTGCAAAGCATTCGATGCTGTCCCACATGACATCTTGGTCTCTAAATTGGACAGATACCAATTTGATAGGTGGAGCACTCGGTGGATAAAGAGCTGTTTGGATGGCTGCACAGAAAGAGTTGCGGTTAATGGCTCAATGTCCAGCTGGAGACCAGTAATGAGTGGTGTCTCTCAGTGACTGATATTGGGTCCAGTCTTTTTAAACATCTTTGTTGGTGACATGGACAGTGGGATTGAGTGCACCCTCAGCAAGTTTGCTGATGACACCAGGCTGTGTGGTTTGGTTGATACTCTGGAGGGAAAGAATGCTATCCAGAGGGACCTTGACACACTTTTGAGGTGGGCTGATACCAACTTTAAGAAATTTAACCTTGCCAAGTGCAAGGTCCTACACCTGGGTCAGAGCAATCCCAGGCATAGCTACAGGTTGGGCAGAGAAGAGATTCAGAGCAGCCCTGCGGAGAAGGACTTGGGGGTGTTGGTTAATAAGAATCTTAACATGAGCCAGCTTCAGTGTGCGCTCGCAGCCCAGAAAGCCAACCGTATCCTGGGCTTCGAAAGGAGCATGACCAGCAGGTCGAAGGAGGTGGTCCTGCTCCTTTGCTCTCGGGTGACCTCACCTGGAGTATTGTGTGCAGTTCTGGTGTCCTCAACATAAAAAGGACATGGAACTGTTGGAACAAATCCAGAGGAGACCACAAGGATGATCATGGAACTGGAGCACCTACCATATGAAGACAGGCTGAGAAAGGTGGGGACTGTTCAGCCTGGAGAAGAGAAGGCTGCATGGAGACCTCATAGTAGCCTTCCAGTGTCTGAAGGGGGCCTATAAGGATTCTGGGGAGGGATACTTCATTAGGCACTGTAGTGACAGGGCAAGGGGGAATTGGTTAAAACTTAAACAGGGGAAGTTTAGATACAAGATAAATATAAGGAGGAAATTCTTTACTGTGAGGGGGGTGAGGCACTGGAATGGATTGCCCAGTGAACCTGTGAATGCTCCATCCCTGGTGGTGTTCAAGGCCAGGTTGGCCAGAGCCTTGGGTGACATGGTTTAGTGTGAGGTGTCCCTGTACATGGCAGGGTGATTAGAACTGGATGATCTTAAGGTCCTTTCCAACTCTAACTTTTCTGTGATTCTATGATTCGATTGAATTTAATATAATAGATTTGTGCTCTTGGGTCACATAGACTATTAACTCCAGTGAGCTTGCCTGCATTATAAACTTCAGTAATGATACGTACATGTAACTGCAATACACTGAAATATGCTTTAAATGCTGACCATTACATGACTGTTTAATTGAAGTACAAGGGGATGTCTGAGATTGAAGAGAGATCTGTGATGAATTCTGGTTGAGTGATTTTCTGTTTCTACAACAGTTAACTCAAAAAAACTATGGCAAAAATTATGTCTCATTAAAATGTTTGAATTTTTTTTCCGCCCTTCTAAGCTGTGTAGAAATTGGTATTTTCAGAGTATAAACTGAAGTAATTGATTGCCTGGAACAACCCTGATTCATGTTGTTGTATGGGGTATCATCTGTGCACATTCTGTCTGACACCTGGCTAACACCAAACTGAGCATGTGCTGGCAATATGGCTTTGTGGCAAATAAGGTTCAAGGTATACTGGACTGCATTAAGAGGAGTGTTGACAGCAGGTTGAGAGAGGTGATCCTTCCTCTCTTTATTCAGTACTACAGAGGCCACACCTGGGGTATTGTGTCTGGCCATGGGCACCCAGCCACAGTTTGTCCAGAAAGGTTGTGGAGTCTCTATCCTTGTGGATACTCAAAACTGTACAGACATAGTTCTGGGCATCCAGTTCTAAGGGGGGCCTGATTAAGCAGAGGTTTAGACCAGATTATCTCCAGAGGTCCCTGACAGCCTGAGCTGTGACTCTATGTTGTCAAGAGTTGTCAAAAAACTTATTGCTGTTAAGCATCTTGTGGGCATTATAACAATTATTAATACAAATGTATGCAATAAAAAAGCATGTGACATTGCACAGAAATCAGCAGAAGTGAACATTTCTTCATTAAATAATGTCTTAGTTATTTTTACTTACAGGAAAAAGCCCTTGCATTTATAAGGACTATCCACATGTAATATTTAATTATACTAAGCAAAAGACAAAAGATGGCAGAATCTTGGTCTGATAAGTGGGAGGTAATATTAAAATTCACAAAGATTGCCTTGAGAAATAAAAATTGAAAAAAAAAAGAATAAAAAAAAGAACAATTTTTTGTTATCTTTGAAATATTCAGATTTTTCAAACTCTGGTTTGACCTCTATAAAGTTACTCCATTTCTAGGTAAAGCATCTAGATCTAAATGATCTAGAAAGCATCTAAATCATCTTTAATGATAAATAATACTAATAATGGTAGTATTTCTTTTAATTTGTTATTTCTACCAAATTGCACATTTCCTGGGTATTAATTCCTGGCGCATTGTGGTATTTTAATGACTAAAAAAAAGATGCATAAACTCTTCATGCCACTACTAATTCTATAACCATTGAAAATATTACAAAATAAGAATGTGATGTGTAAGCTCTAAAGAAGACAAAAGTACTATGCAGTTGCTACAAATTCACTTGTTGCATGCAGAAAAAAAAAAGGAATCATTAGATCTAATTGGAGAAAAGGAACATTAGTAGTTACTGACATCATTAAGTTGTGTACATACACCCATCTTTATTATTAACTATCCATCTGCCACCTGTATTTATCCATATATTGTATCCTGTCATAATCTTAAGTTATTGGTCTCTAGACACTGCCACAATATGAATAATAGATAATCATAAAGAGAAGGAAAGCTCATGATGCATTGTAAGTACATAATGCAGGAATGCCTAGAGGACCTAATCAGCATGAAGGTCTCCTTGAGTAAGAGACAGCTTCTACTCTGTAAAACCAACACTCTAAATAGGTGAAAAGAGAGGGAGAGACAGAACAGTGAAATGAAATATTGAATTCAAACCCACACAGCTGGCTGGAGGCAGGACTGGAAGTACAGCTCTGAGTTTTATCTGTTCAGCACTTCTGTCCCTTGGAACATGCTGAGGACATCCTGAGAAAGGCCTAATTCTATTTATGCTCTGAAACAACAGAGTATAATCTTGTGCTAAGTACTTGCATTTCTTTCTGGGTAAATTTGTCGTATGACCCCTCAAAATTGGACATAAACCCCCAAGACAAAGAGAAGGTATAATTTGTTATCTGACCTATAATAACAAATAAATTTTAAAATCTCAGTGCACTGGAAAATTTTATGCTGTTGAGATTGCTTTTACTACTTTTGATCCCCTGGTTGCAAATCACAGAATTTGTCTTTTTGTTGTTGCTGCTGTTGTACATCCACTAGTAGGCATATTTTAACTATTTTCCATCAGTCTAAAAGAATATTAGGTGATCCAGAATGAGCATATTCAGGGCCAAGACTATGCGATGCCAGGATTTCATAGAATCCTAGAATCATAGAATAGTTAGGCTTAGAATACTTAAGATCATCTAGTTCCAACTCCCTGCCATGGGCAAGGACGTCTCACGCTAGACTGTCATCCAAGACTCTGTCTAACCTGGCCTGGAACATTGCCAGGGATTGAGCATTTTGTCAGATAAGAAGCTGTTCTTCAAAGGTCACAAGGAGCTAGCCATAGACAGATGCTTTGTGTTACGCATTTTCGAGCACTTTTATTCCTCAGCAATTTGTATCCTATTTATGGAGCTCATGAGCTGTCCTGAACTTGTCTGGACACACTGACCTCAGAAGATCCACAAATTGATCTTGTATGATCAGCTAACAACACATGAAATACCTGAAACAAGTAATCTACAACAGTTCTTGCTTTGACTTTAAAATAAATGGCTGCCAACTGGTTTTCATGTTCTATTTCATAAAAGCACAAATCCTTTCAATCCTGAGAAATGTTCTGAAGTCCAATTCTTTTGCTATAAAGAATGTATTTTATGTTCTAACCTATTTCTTCCTTCATAGAAGAATACCCATAGGCAATTGTTTTTTGAAGGTTTTTAGATTTTTTTTCTTCTTATTTTTATTTTATACATCATCTGTAAACTCACAAAACAGTGAGGTTTAAAGGGAGTACAAAGATGAGACCATATTTCTCTTTTGTCTAGTCCATCATGAGACTATGGTAAAAATTGCTGTTACTGACTAGAGAATACAGAAGAGTTTTTTCAGTGTAATAAGCTGCCAAATGTGCTTCTCCTTCCAATTTTTGCTTCCCTCCAAACACACAGTTAGGAATTTACCCTAAACATTGTGCAGTAGTAATCATGTAGCTTAAAATTCCAGAGCATTATTTTTCCCTTTTTTGTGACAGTCCCTAGGAACATGGATTTTCTCTATCATTCCTTTTCATTGTGGCTCAGCATTATGTTGCCAGTGTTTCTTCAGTGACTTAATATCTAACAATATAGTAGATACATGCGATTCAAATCTAATGGTGCTTTGTACTTACAATTTTTTTTTCTGTTATCCACTGACATTTTTGAAATATTACATGGGATCTTCATCACTGAAAGCTGCTGCTGTTGTAGGATGATGCAGAAATTTTGTTCAAACCATATTTCAGTTGCTACATTAGATAATGCATGTGCTCATAGATTTGTATGTCATACATACATTTCAAGTGAGCAAATCTGATCCTAAACCAACTATGCAAATAGATTTAGACTTAATTTACATGGTTTTCTTTCTGTGTATTATAGTTTATAGAAAAAGTACCTATACTCCTTCCAAATGCATTTTTGTTCCAATAGGAATTTATTCTGAGAAGTACAGAGTGTTACAGACATCAGACATATGGTATCAAAATAAATGATCACAATAAATGGTCCCTTCTAATATGAAACTGTCCTTTATTTTAGCTGATCGTCTTAGTCTGAAAACCTGATGTCAAGAAATGCAAGCTGTAGGCATTAAAACCACATATAAATAAACACGCATACACATAAATACACAAATACATGTGTCAGTACTTGTTTAAAATATAAACATTGAATAAAAACTTAAAAGCTACCTGAATTGCTAATTTTGATCCTGGCAATTTGAATTTAATGCTAGGTGGGAATAACAATTGTGTTTTAGTTCTGCTGCAAATATTGCAGTCCAAAATTTTGAGTCATAATTGATTTATTTTTTCTGAGTAAATGGGGAGAGGAAGGACATTTTTTTTTTTTTTTAATATTAGACTGTACATAGGCAAAATTTCAGAGCTTATCATGTCTTGAAAATGAAATTATTTCAGCACACATTTAACATTTAATTGTAGTCAACAATGGGAACAATTTCCAAGTGGCAGTGGATGTGATCATTTTCTGGAACAAATGGGTAAGAACAATTTACACTCTGTACAGTCTTTGGCAATATCACAGAAAGTTAATGCAAGCAGAGTGGCAGGGAAGGAAGCATGACATAGTGTAGCAAACTGGACAGCCTCCAAGATGCTCATTAAACATGTGACTAATCTTAAAATGAATACATAATGCAAACGAGATGCGAAAGCCGCTTCCTGTTTTGGTGAGATATCACTGCATGAGATTGTGTCAAATGAGCAGTTGAGGGCATTAAGGCTGAGTCAATGTCAGACTTTAATTGAAATGGGGGTGTGATGGGAGGCACTCTAGCATTAAGCATATGAATTTCCATAAGGTTTCCTAATGAAGTAATGCATTCACCAAAGCATCAAATAAAACACAGTTAAACTCATCTTTAATAAGATAGTGGAAATGTGGGGGTGAACTTGAGAAAAAATACAAAATGTGACTTAACATTCACTAAGGTTATATAATGTGAAATGTCTGTGTTATAAAGAATACTGTATCAGTTTTCAAGGCACAATAATGGAAAAGGATAAATCATGGGAAATGATTATTCATTAGGTATTCATTAGTAATGACAGAGTGAAAAAAGACAAAGATGAGACACATCTATTAGATTGGGTGAGAGGTGTCTTGCCAGAAAAGTGCTATTTTTAGGGTCAGAGTGTTTCTAGATATTTTCTACTCTTACCTAAAACATGTATATGCATCTATTCCATCCCTAATTTCAGTCTCATTTTTCCATAGAAGGTAAAATACTTGGATTGGACTGAACAAGCCACAGCTGGATTTGAGCTTTAAAATTGTTATTTAAAAAAAAAAATCATGTGATCAGTAGATAAATAGTTTGTACCACCTTTCAATCATCATTCTCTATATATTTAGTAGCCTTACTTGAGACTGGATAAACATCTTGCGTAAAATGATCTGGAACCAGAACAATTTGTTTCCAAAGGCTGTCTCCAAGTGTATTCAGTCTGATTGTGTAGACATGCCTATGTTTATGTTCCATACTCATCGTTTAAAATGAGAAGAATATAGAAGAAAATTGGTGTATGCATTTGAACCGTATCCTTAAACCTATGTTTTATGATTAGTTTTAATTTCTCTATAGGTTGATATTATCTGCATCGTAATCTCCTACTCAGGTTAGGAGATTAATACTCACTTTGGTATAAAGCGTTTTGATTTATGTACAAGAGGAAGAGAAAACAGAGATTGTGCTTACTATGTTAGGGTTAGACCACATATTCCAACACCTAAATTAAAATGTTTACATATGAGCTGTGTATCTAAGTGCCAGTTACGTAGAATTCAGGGAGATTTAGGAGTAGAGGTGAGTGGAGGTTAATTTTTGCTCACTTTCCTTACCACAGGCTTTGAGAGCCATTCGATACGTGCTGCACTATCCTGCTTTGGTTCAGGTTCGTGATCCAGAAGGCTGTGGATCCCCCACAGGTCTTGTGCTGTCATCATCTGTAACACTGTGGATGTGACATAGGACCTATGGAGCACCAGAGCCTTCCTAATCCAGTGAGGGAATGCCAGGCAAGATTCCTGAAAGCTTATCAAACAGCAGTAGTCATGTATGGGAATGAACAGCATCTGTACTTCTACTGAGTGTAAGGGGAATTTAGATACCTACCTTGAATGTAGACACATATTTTGTAGCTGTCTAAATGCAAGTGCCTGGAGGTGAGTTGCAGTACCTTCCCTGACAACTTGTCAGAACAAGGGCTTTCACAGATCATAGTGATATCTCTCCGGAGTGCCTGGGTAGATGTCCTGCAGTGAAGGGAGGAAATAGCAGAGTGCGACTTGCCATGCAGTATCTTTGTTGAAAGCTGCAAAAGAAAGGAGACCACTGGCATGTATCTGGTAGCACTGGCGCTGCCACTCTAAGATTTAAAAAAAAAAAACCCTCATTAATAAAAAATGAGGGAGTAGTATTAAGAAATTAAGAATGTAAAAAATTCCTAAGCTGCTCAGCTAGTTTAGATTTCAGTGAGGCAACAAAATACCTTCTGCTTGGTGTTGTTATGATAACCTGCCATGAAGGGAAACACAAACTGTATGAAGCCATTAAGAATGGAGATTAGAAAATCATAGTAGATTGTTCTAAATGTGGTGGAAACAATATGAAAAAAAAAAATATCAATCCTATTTATCCTGAAAAGGAATTTTTGAAAAGGTGTAAAGAGCAGATTGATGATAGTTGGATCATTTCAATCTGAGCTATATCCTCTAATTTAGATGCATTCTAAGCTCAAGATGACCTTTGGTTCTTTCCCTTTCCTGTGTTGAGAACATCATATTTTCCTCAGTGAAACAGTTTCGCCCTGTTCTAAATATATGAAACGTTCTCTGTCTCTGCTATTAAATTTTTTCTTGGGATTTTGCTTTGATAAGCCAATTATTCAGTCCTAAAAGGTTTGCAGACTTCATGCAAGAAATAACCAAAGCAACCAGTTACATTTTCCTGTCCTTTCTCAAGATGAATCACCACTAACATCCTGGAAAAATACCTAATGTCTGCTACTGCTCTGTCACATTCATATTTTCTTACAAATGCAACTCATCATGTAATTATTTGAGGGCTGTTTACACCAGGTGACAACTCCCTGTCACATAGCATTTTCAAAGACTAGGAAACAGTGCTTAAAGTAGTAATTTTCCTTTGCTAATATCTCTGATATAAACTGATATAAACCATAGCAGACCTGCAGATGCAGTCTGTGTCTTTCCAGGGAGTAAGTGGCCCAGAGAGATGTTCCTAGACTTGTCATTTTCTCCCTTACGATTTCATCAAACACCTGCTCAGAGGCTGGATGTTAAACGGAATGCCTTGGAGAGCATTTAGGCTTGCAGTTTAGTCTTGGAAATGCAGTTGGCTGGCTGTGTCCATCATTCCACACACCCTTAGATAACTTGACACAGCAGCTACGCTTCCAGAACCACTTTAGCCACAGTGGTAGCAGACAGCAACTACAGTTAACAAGCCTGAGACCTGTGAGGTCTCAGGGAGCTAAAGGCTGAGAGAGCTGGGTTTAGTTTGAGAAGAGAGTGTTCAAGGGAGAACTTATCACCATGTTCCAGTATTTAAAGGGTGGCTACAAAGAAGATGAAGTCTCCTTTTTTACAAGGAGTCACATGGAAAAGACATTGGGCAATGGGCACGAGTTACTGTTGGGGAGATTCTGGTTGGACACTGGAGGAAAATTTTTTTAGTGATAACAATTAGCCATTGGAATAATCTCCCCAGGCAAGTGGTGGATCCCCCAGAGTTTAAGATTCAGCTGGACAGGATGCTGGGACATTGACTCTAGATCATGCTATGCCAAGAAAGATTGGATCATATGTTCCTTGATGTCCCTTCCAACCTGGGGTTCCATGATTCTGTGAAATAGTGTATAGAGTAGACTCAGTGTAGAGCTATCTAATTTCTGTACCCTAAATTGTGAACAAGGAATAATAAATGGCCTGTTGCCTGGCAGGAACAGATTTTGGAGGCTCTACAGAAACTCTAGTTTTGTAAGGTAAAACGAGCCAAATCTGACAGCTAATTTGTGTGGTAAAGAAGGAATTCCCACTCTTCATCTATGCCCTGCTCTCACTCTTACTGGTGCTCTGGCATACATTGGACAAGCTGATTCAACAGCAGTCCAGAAGAAAACTAAGCCACCCCAACACAGAACAGTTGTATACCACATTAGTGAGCTTAATCACCTTAGTAAAAATAGTTCTGTAAGCCACAAAAGTGGCAAAAGGGATAGTATGGAACCATATATGGGGAAATGTGAGTATAGGTGGGAATGAAAGAGATCTTTTATTTCTGGGACAAGCAAGATGTAGAAACTGAATCACCATCTCATGCAGACTTGCTCTCAGACACCAGTCTGTGAGGCAGAATTCCTTCCCAAGTTGATCTCTGTTATCAAAAAGAATATTGATAACTAAGTATCTGTGCCAAAAATGTAGATGGATTCAAAAACCATTTGTAATGGCTTTTGGTTTTCTAGTAAACTACTAGAGGGAAAAATAGCCATCAAGGGTTGTAAAGAACAAACTCTGCTTTTACTTAGAAAGGCCTTTGAGATGCAAATAACTGGAAGCTGAGAAAATATGCCAAGCAAAAATCATTGTGTAGGATTCCTTGGGTCACTCTGTAAAAGTGAAAAATGGATTAGATTGTTGATCTTTTATTGCTCTACTCCTTATATTCTCATTTGGAGCATTTACCTAATCTGAATTACTTTAATTAATAAACTGGCTGGTGATCTGTCTTCCCTTTCTCCCTTGTTTCAGAAAGCAAGCAAGTAGATGAGCAATTCTATTTTTTTGTCAAACATGGAATCATAGAATCTCTGCTTAACTCCTGCTTAACATGGCTGGAACAGGAAAGGAAATTGTTTCTCCATTGTGTTGCAGTGAGAGACCTATGCTGCATGGTCACATGAGAAAAACCACCACTATCCCTAAATGGTTCATAGTTATCTATCTGCCATTATCTCTCTTTTGTGCTAGAAATAAGATATATTTCTGCCTTGGCCATCTTACCATCTCACTGAATAACGTATCAACGGAGGATCGAGCATAGTATTATACAACCTTTCTAAACCCCTGAGTTTAATTGCATATTTGCTAAACAGAGAGAAGAAAACTAGCAAAAAATGTATACAAGTGTGACCTTGTGGTTGTTATGATAACACTGATTAAAACTTAGGAGGGAAAAAAAACCTTTTCTTGTAACTGACAGTAGAAAAATATTCCTGTGGTAAATTTTTTTATAACAGTAATATTAGTAATAATGATAATAATGAAACAGTTTTGTTATAGTTCTTTCATATCTACTATATTTAGAATTTAGAAAGAGTCAGCCAAGAATAGAAACCATTGTTCAAATATTTTTGTCTGTTCTACTCAGGCTATTTTTTTTTTTTTTGTATCAGCTTCATTCAGGCAGAAGACCTCTATCTCAGCAGCTGGTGGTTTTGATTTGACTCAGTCTGACAGTCCTCACTTTGCCCTGCATTGATTCACCAGTTCTCTGATTCAACCATCTAATAAACTGAAGTGGCAAAAAGAAGATGAAGGGTGCTTCTTCTCATAACAATATAGCTTATTCTCAGTTCTGACCTCTTCAAACCTTTCTCCAGGATTACAGTGATACTCTAAACATCAACCTATCATAGAAAATTGGGACATTTCCTTCTTGGGTTCTTACCTACTGTAGTTTTTCTAGTAGAGATTCATATACACACTTCCATTGGACTGAGCCGCTCATATAATCTGGGGAACTCAACTCCTAGTCTATAGATCCTGATAATATTTAAGGGCGAGTAAAGTGTCCATCTGGCTGGTGACATTAAAGCATAAGAGTTGGTCATCCAGAACTATAAACCACAGTGAACTCACACGTGAATTGTGGTTTCTAATTTATAACATAAATGTACCAAAGTTCTAGAGTGTGATTTATCTCACCCTAATATGTTCGTGTCAAGTTAGTCAGATCAATAATGGTATCAAATGTGAAATACTATAAAGAAAATCTAGGTTCTTAGGGCTAAAGTGGGGTGAAATGTAATGTTATGTGGCAACTGAAGAGATTGAGAAGTCCTGGGAATTAGGTGACTGATGGTGGCGTGATGTTGGTGACTGAAATTGGACCTAAGTTACTCTGTGGGTTTAGCACAGTGGTTCTAAGTATCACTAATCCCTTATAATGATAATAATTATGATTAGGATCTTAAACTTCGAAGGAGCTGAAGTGAGATTTGTCACCCTTAAATGGGGTCACCAGTGGAAAACTGGATTACCCATTCCCTGTGTATCTTGATTTGTAAAAGTACTCCTTTAATTATACTTTAAATTGGAAGAGACGCTAATTCTATGGTTTCCTAGATGTGCATGATTCATCATGCTCAATTCAGAATTCTTCATCACAGGACAAATGTCCCCATTAACCTTTCTTTCAAGGAAGCCAGCAGCCATCTACACCTTACTAAATCCAAGGCGCCATGCAAGCTAATAGCCATACAGATGTAGTCAACTTGTTAATTGCTCCCCCTGAAATGACAAGAAGTGAATTCGTAGCTGTCAGATCCTCCTACTCACCAGCACAATCACGGACTTGAAAGAGTAGTGAAATTGCTACCTGCTATTCTTCTTCCCCAAGATAAGGGTACTTGGGCTCCTGTTAATTATCATGTTTTGATTAAACAGGAGCACTTTGTTCACTTTGTTCATGTATACCTTTGAGTTAAATGACATTTTCCTGGAAGCAGTGAAAGTAATGATATGCCTTTATTAAATATTAGTAGCATTATCTATATTGCAAGTGGTTTCTAGCAGGAAAGCAAGTCCTATAGCAAAGGTTCGCCGGAGTTACTTTAGCCCTGATTTGCAAAATTGCAAACAGTTGTAAGAAATCGTATTTTCTCTTTGAGAGCTGCTTCTGAGGAACGTATTTGTCACCCAAATAGTCTTATTCACATGGGTGGGACACTTTAGAAGCAAAATTTATCCTGTTTGAAGGACTGCAGTACAAGAAGAAGAGCTGAGTGAGATTTTTTTGGGCAGCAGGCCCTATCCTGTACAAATCGATCGTATCTATACATGTTTGTAGATAGAGTCATAAATGGTGTCTTCATAGATAACAGCATTTGGATCATGACTGATAGTTATTGCACAGGGAATGATTAAATGTCAATACTCAGCTTAAACTTCAGTATAGAAGGTTCTTTTGACTTGTTGCGTCAGGATATTGAATCAGAACTGAAGTAAAAGAACCACAATGCTTCCAAATCAGCAGTGTTAAAAGTGTTCACTGTGTGAAGGGCAAGGAGTAGTGGAGAAGGTGGGCTTTTTTACTCAGTATGGTTATGAATGGTGGGTGGCTTGGGTTGGTTTCTGTGGAGCATTTGCTTACCATGAATGCAGACTGAAGGTGTTAAGTGCACATAAACTGTTACCATTTATTTGCACAGTATAAATACTTTAAGCCAGGATTGAAGAGATCTGCAGCAAAGTGCTGCATAACCAGGGAACACAGGAGGGAGTTTGCCTTGCTAGCTGCTTAGCTTTTACTTTTTTTGACCTTCTTTGCCTGAAAATGGTATCTTGCTTTGAATTTTCTGTTGTACATTTTTCAACAAAATTGCTCTTAATTTTGGTTCTTCTTGAAAGCCACTCAGACCATTGTCTCCTTTTCCAACAGTTTTGTTAATAAACATCATGTTAATGAGGGCCCAAACGGAGAAGACAAACCATATTTAACTCTCTCAAAGTTCAGTTCACTCAGTTTTCTGAGCACAGTTTTAGAGCACAGATAATGCTTCTTTTCTTGCGCTTACCACAGAGATGAAGTTGCCTTTGCTTCCCTTGCTTGTCAGCAGAGAATAAAATGGTAGCTCACATTGAAGAAGAAGTGCTTGTATGTATCTATAGGTAAAATGGGGGGGGGGGGGGGGGGAAGGAAAATACGAAAGACAGTGCAATGGATAGCCCATTTTCCAATTTGGAAGGCACTGAGTGCATTTCAGGTCACCATGACAGCTGCCATGTGAGTACCTAAAGCTGAAAATCAATCAGGGTCCTTCAGCAGCTGCGTGTTATCGGTCTTGCCCTGCAGAGCATGGATCTGAAACATTAGGCAGCCCAACAAGGGGGAGAAAGTTAATTTGGGAGCAGCTGTTTTAAGACAGATACATAATGGCATTGAAAGAGGAGCTCTGTGGTGAGGTGAGGACCAACAGAATGCTCATTAGGCTGAAGAAGCTTTTAGTTTGATTACTGTAACCAGATGTAGGCAGAGTACGGTCAATGTCAGCCAGAGCCCAAGTTAAAGGAGGGAGATGAGAATATGACAATGGAGATGGCTCAATTAAAAACTACTAATGACAGATAGTCAGACTGCATGGGGCTGACTGGGCCTAAGCTCAAATCTTTATTCTGCTGCAATTCTGAATGCTGAACGGGTAATTTAGGCCCTGTCCCCCTCCAGGTATTTAGGCACCACTTTTCGTTGATGGTAGCAGGATTAAGCAGAGAGGTTTATTTGAGTATAGTCTAGCTATGCTGCTGCTTTCCACTAAGGATATTAACAGTGCTTATTTCAGGAGGATGAAATCAACTAATCGTTATGAGTTGCTCTGTTCTTATTTTCAGACTTAGAAATACCTTGTTGTACTTCTGTTTGCATCTTTACTCCTCGAAATCATGAATTATCTTATGAACATGACAGGATTTGGTTTTATGTGCCACTGTAGACACAGGAACCAGAACACTAGTTAGTTAAGAGCATGTTGTAACGCTGAACAAAGGCTAAATAAAAGACACAAAGAATTGCATCCTGCATTGAAATTAATACAGGCGTAATTTGACAGGCTGATAAAGTTGGGGCTGTTCAGCCTGGAGAAGAGAAGGCTCCGTGGAGACCTCACAGCAGCCTTGCAGCATCTGAAGGGGGCCTATAGGGATGCTGGGGAGGGACTCATCATTAGAGACTGTAGTAGTAGCACAAGGGGTAACGGGTTAAAACTTATCCAGGGCAAATTTAGATTGGATATAAGGAGGAAGTTCTTTACTGTGAAGGTGGTGAAGCACTGGAATGGGAGTTGTGAATGCTTCATCCCTGGCGGTGTTCAAGGCCGGGTTGGACAGAGTCTTGGGTAACATGGTTTAGTGTGAGTTACCCCTGCCCATGGCAGGGGGGTTGGAACTTGATGATCGTAAGGTCCTTTCCTTCCCTAACTATTCTATGCTTCTGTGATTCTATGATTCTATAATAAGGAAAGCCAGAATGCACAACAGTAGTGTGCATTCAAATTTAGCAAGGCCATTTGAAAACAAGGTTGCAGAATCTTTTCTGAAGACATATTGGCCAAAACCTCAGTTTAGTATCTTATCTGAAAATATATGTATGGTAATTTGAATGCTAAAATGAAAACTGTAAGATAGAAAGTGCTGTGTTTCTCATCATGTAACTGAACGTACAATGAATAAATGTATGAATTCCTTTTATGATAAGCATTTAAGATGACTAATGCTTTTGTTTTTTCTCAGATTATTTTAATTTTCTCAAGGCCTATGCTATAGTCTTTATATGAGAATAAAGCTAGCAGACAGGTTCTGTCTGCATTAAACACTGCATTACTTACCTGCTGCTTTTTCATAGAAACAGCAGAGATGTTCAAAGCATGTGTTTACTGAAGGAAGACTTTTTGTCTGTGGGTTTGGAAGGCAGCAGTCATTTTTTCTCTGCTCTGCAAAACAATATCAAGATTCTTATGCCTGGAATGATGCTGTCTGTTATTAGCATTATACAGGCAGGAGCAGGCAACTTGTACTGTTAACATAAAATTGAGCAAAACCTGAAAGAGTTGACAGAGACCTGACAAAGCCAAACAAATGACGGCACGATGACAAAATCAGTTCAATGCTAAGAAATAAAATTTGGAAATAATAATCTGAAGTATTCTTAATTTCTGGTATAATGTAGAATTGTGCAGCACTAGACAGAACTGGAAGTGGGATATTTAAGTATCTAGTACTAATTTTCCCACTTGCCTTGTCTTAAAGGATTCTACCTATGTATTTAAAGAATACAAAGCAATCAAATCTGTCAGTTCTACTATTCTAAGTCGTTCATTACTTATCATGTGTGCATAGCTCATAAGAAGGCAGCCTCTGTAACTTGGTGTCCTTGTCTGCAAAACACTGATAGCAATGCTCACCCAAATTATAAAACTCATATTCCAGAAAAATAATTGCATGCTAAGGGAAATTGTAAGACTGATGTATTTTGATGGGCAATTCCTATGACATGCATATTTTTATGTTGCATAGTAGGAGGTTATGTGTAGTAGTTGTACAGTGGTTTAAGTGCCTATTCATACACTCTCTTTTTATTTAAAAATGCCTTGTTGTAAATATAGACAGCACCCATCCAGCCAAGGACTCATGATCATCCTGCATTTAGGTGCATCTCTGGATTAAAATGCATACATAGTAGATGATAATCTAAGCACACCAAGAGCTGAGTATCCTGCTGTCTTTTTGGCACACAGGCAGATCAACAAGAGGCAGAACTCCAGGTGTGGCTTATGGAGCTTGGACTTCCTTCTGCTGCATTGTCATCTACTTAGCCAGATAAAATATCTTTTGGCTCATCTGTACATCTGAATCTGGTTGCTTTTAACTGCAATTTATAGTGTATAAATCAAAGAAGAGAGCTTATTTGTTTAGAAGAAATATCACCAGAATTAGCAAAACAGAAGAAAGAAGCAGCTGACCTATATTTTAGGGACTGGAACATGTCTGTAATGCAGATGAAAAACACATTCCAACTCGCCTTTAAGTTGTACACGATCCAAATCCATTTGGCATGAAGCAGTTACCTGCGCATACTTAAGAAATTGCTTTGATATATTTTTTATGAATCTAGCTTCTCCAGTGCTAACTGATGGCAACACAGCCTTGCATTAATTATTGTAATTTTGTCTACAGAACGATGTCCTATAAAAAAGGAAATTGAAAAAAGAGAATGTGCTTATTTTGCAAGAAAAACAAAAAGCTTAAGGAAGAATATATTTTTTCTTTCATAGTACTGCAAAGGACAATCAAGCAATTAAGAAAAAGATGTTAAAAATATCTTTTGAGAAAATACATTTTCCTGGTTTAGATGAAATGCTCAGTAAAGGAGGAAAGAATTAAGAATAAAAAAGAATAGGTGGTATTCAGAAAACAGCTTGAGCTCTATCTTTTTTTTCCCAACCTGGAAAAGAGTAAATGTTCAGTAATAATTCAAACAAAGTGGTATATTACTTTTTAGCTGCAATTTTTATCTATTTTAATTTTTATTTTTAATGTTTGTAAAAATTAAAATTCTTAAAGAAATTTATATTCTATATGGAAGAAAAAAAGAGACTAATTCTCCTTAAAAATAAGTTTACCAGATATTTTATCTATCCAGTTCATATACTCATATACTCATGTATTATATAGATTATAAGAATGAGGAGCAGTAACTCCCCCCCCCCCGAGCAGTAACTAAAAACATCAGTGTTATCAGCGCTGTTCCCAGGCTGAAAGTCAAAAACCACAGCACTGCACCAGCTACAAAGAAGGAGAAAAAAAAAAATGACTGCTGCTGCAGGACATACAGTTATTATCTGCTTTATTGTCTGGTGTCTGACTATTGTTCTTGTTTCTTTTTTTGTATGTTATCTTAATGCTTTACTGAAACAGTAACTGGAGTTTGGTCTTTTAATAAATATCACTCCTTAGGGCTGTCGGATGTGAAGTCCAGAAGCACGTGGTTTGGCAGCTCCCAATTAACTTTGAAGGGATCATTATGTTAGTGTTACAAATGAATTAGGTGAAATAAAATGTAATATGCCAAAACATGGTGAATAGTAAATACACTAGACTGCATTTGTAATAATGTGAATAATTTTCAAAGAAAAGAGATTAGGCAGTGAGTTTGCTAGTGCTCCTGATGAAGAATTTCCAGCTTTGTTTTATATATACTCAGATGCTATTTCCGTGGAACATCTTCACTTCTGCTCTTCTCAGTCCACATATAAACAGCATGTTCCACTCAGATCTCAGGGTTTCTGTTTCCTTTATGTGATGATAATGCGTATTACATTGCCTGGACTAAAGAGATTAGGCACAGAGTAGTCCCTTCTGAAATCCTTTAGGAAGCATGCAAAGACTCCAGGGTTTCTGCTTAGCATCACAGCTACTAATAAAAAAAAAAAAAAAGTTAACTTAGGTCTAACATAACAGACATCCAACTCTTGACCTGTAGGAGGTTGTTTCTTTACAGGTTAATGTCCCTATCTTGTAGCCCTACTGAGTAAAATGAAGATGTCTATGTAATCCCTCACTCAGCTCTATTTCTATTACTTACTGAGATGAAATCACAGATTAAAGTGTTAATTGCAGGCCAGAACTAAGTGATACAGCTTCTCCACTCTTAGTTTGTCTTCTTGGTCCAAATGTCATGAGATGGGAAATAGGGTTTTCGATTTATGCAACTTCCTTCTACCTCCTGTGCTGGAAAAATTCATTTCCCTGGTAGCCCAGGAGATCGGTAGGTACAAAGGGTAAGTGGAAGATAGCGACTTTCAAAGGACTGGTTGTGTTTGAACATTAAGAAGCTGATAGGTCATAATGGATGCTATGCTCTCACCTGATGCGAGGGCGTCAGCGCAAGATAGCAATTCTCTTGATAGCGTGGGCTTCAGGACTTCCTCTAAAATAAATGTCCTAAGAAAAGCAGGCATTAAGTCTCCCATTTATTTTCCATTTAAATACATGTTGAGAATACCCCAAGTATCTCTTATCACACCTCAAGTAAGGGTATTTTTAAGCTTTTCTAAATTAGCTACACTATGCTTTTTTTTTTCTAATTTTTTGCAAATATGCAGGCAGAGAATATTACAAAGACAAGTGATATCTCCTTCCTGTTTCATCTCTACATTTCTTGGTGCAAAGGCAGATCCTACAAATACTATTGCCTAGAAAACCATTTAGATTCATGTGCTTGGTTAATGCTCACAAGAGTACGTTTAAATACCACCAATAGAAGATTTTAGCACATCTTAAGAATGAAAATGGCTCAGTGATTCCGGCACATCTTTATGAAGTGTTTTAAGGTCAATAGTTTGAGAAAAAAAAAGAAGAGTTAAATGGAATGGATTTGCATGTTCAGTGTTATCTTTGAAAAGTACAAGGGTTATAGACATAGTTTTAACAATTGAAACTTTACTGTTTACAGGGACAGGATATTGGAGTTCACCTGCAGTAGCTCAGCAGGGTAACAGATGTCAATATTTTACATTTGCTTAGTGAAAACTATGATATTTTCAGAGGCCAGTAGGTCTTTTAGTTATAACTAACTCTGAAAACCTAATGCATTTTTAGAAGACAGAGTAGGATTTATCTAGGTTTCAGCTTCATGTTTATCCAAGTTGAATTCAAGTATGCAGATGCTTCTGCATTAACTATGTTAAAGCTACTGCCTTAAAACTCACATTAGTCTAAGTGAAGAGAAAAACAGGACCACAGTATACTGGCTTTAGAGTATCCAGCTGCAAAGCCAAGAGTGCAAGCTAAATTTATGCAGGTCAGATGTTAATACATCTGCATGAATGTAATGCAAATGGGCACCCACATGCATGGAAATATATTACTAATGTTTCATATTATTAATAGAATTCATATGATGGAAATATCCTTTTTAATTTACATATTTTCATATCTTGCTTTTCATTTTCAGCTAAGAAAAAAGATAAAAAATAAAAATTAAAAAAAAATTCTGCTGCACATAGTATCAATGTGCCGTAATAGATTATTTAAACTGTAAGTAGCCTAATTCACTCTGTACGATCCCTCTTTGGAGCTGAATTTCTTATTCAGCAATCCCTAGAAAGAGATCTATTGACAGAAACATGTGTTGGTTGGAGTGTTCTGGCTTTCTCAGCTATGCAATGTATCATACAATTAATTAAGCCCCTGGGTCATCCTAATATCAATGGGATTAGGTATTTGTTTAAAACAAGGCATGTGGCTAAATAATTTGCTGAACCAAGGCCTAAAAGAAGCAGGAGTCATGGAAATTACTGTATGCGATTATGTCATTAAAAATAGTTTGAGCTGACCGTGTAGGAGTGGGCTGAGTTAAGACCATCCAAAATCCTTCACAGCCAAATGCTTTATATTTTCATTGTGTTGGCGGAAGGCAGGTTTTTACATGCTATTATGAAGTGTCATATATATATATTATCACAGAAATTCGAATACCCTGAGAATTCCAGCTACCTGCAATATAAACTCATAATTCCAGTATTATCTCAGTAGTCATTGAGAGCCTAGTCCTGACAGCCAGGGCTAGCAGGATTGAGTCTTTGGACAGGGACAACCATATGGCCATGATAATTTGAGCTACCTGGTCTAGTGAAAGGTGCCTCTGCATGTGGCAGGCAGTTGGAACTGGATGAGCTTTAAGGTCCCTTCCAATCCAAACCATTGTATGATTAATGACACTTAGATGCATTAAATGCTTTTCTCTTGTCTTCACACATCTTCTCTAAATGCACAGCCAAAGCATGTTATCACATGATAAGAAAACTATTTAGGCCGCTACACATCATAGTTTAAACAACATAGAAAATGTCAAAGGCTGTTTCAAGTATAAACATGGCCTGGTATCAAAGCTTTGTTTAATTTTAGAAAGAATGTAAAAGTATTGAGAAGGGAATGAAGTCGAAATGTGAGGAAAATAATTTATGCAAATAGTAGTTCACCTGTTTTGGTTTTTATCTTCCAAATTTAGGTTGACAAAATCATGAGCTAAGGGAACAGTCCACCAAGCACAGCTTTTTCCTCCTCCACCCCCAGCCATGATGAATGTGAGGACACTGATTACAGAATTAATTATAAGAATCCATTTGCATCCTCTCTGGGGATATAGAGAGGTCTAATTAATTGCTCTGACATATCTAAGCCAGAAGCCCACTTCAGCCACAGGGAGACTATCCCAGTAATTTAGTCAATCTTCAGCTTGCAACTATTTGCTAGAAAAGCTCTAGCTTTTTAGTGAGGAAGTGTCACTTTGGCAAGTGAAAACCATTCTGCTGCATAGTACCAGCACACCACTTCTGAATTGTTGTGACTTAAACACCACCTGTGGTCTGCTATCCTTTTAAAGAGAAGCATATTCACTTTAAATTTTTGAGGTAGTGTGATAGAAAAGACTAGATCCCTCCCTTCTGCTAATACTTTGCAGTGATTTCAAAATGTGTCTTTTTGACTTGAAAGAAAGCAAAGTTATGTCAGTCTGGAGACCTTTTAAAAAGCCTACTCCAAACAAGCAAAACTATGTCATTTTCCATTCTCTGAGCCACTCCTGTGCTTAAGCTGTATTGCACTGTGTTTTTCAGAGGATGCCTATAAAACTCAAGTCCGAATTGATGATGAACCAGCCTATTTGGACATTCTGGACACTGCGGGACAGGTGAGTAGTTTCCCAATGTGAATCATTCAATCAGAGATTAAACTAAACAGTTTAACCTCAGGTATATGGATCACAAAGCTAGAAACAATCTTTGCCTTTTAAACATAAAGGGAGCAGTGGCAGAATAACACTGAGGAATTAACCAAGGAGAAGATTAAAGGAGTGCTTCAGTGGCATACTATAACTTCAAAATCTGACCAGAAGAGACAGAAAAATGTAATTGAGTAGAAGACGAAAAGCTGTTTGTTTTTTGGTTTGTTTTTTTTTTTTTTTTCATAGAATCATAAAATAGTTAGGGTTGGAAAGGACCTTAAGATCATCAAGTTCCAACCCCCCTGCCATGGGCAGGGACACCTCACACTAAGCCATATCACCCAAGGCCTTGTCCAACCTACTCTTGAACACTGCCAGGGATGGAGCATTCACAACTTCCTTGGGCAACCCATTCCAGTGCCTCACAACCCTCACAGTAAAGAACTTCCTCCTTATAGCCAATCTAAACTTCCCCTGTTTAAGTTTTAACCCATTAGCCCTTGTCCTATTGCTACAGTCCCTAATGAAGAGTCCCTCTCCAGCATCCTTATAGGCCCCCTTCAGATACTGGAAGGCTGCTATGAGGTCTCCACGCAGCCTTCTCTTCTCCAGGCAGAACAGCCCGAAATTTCTCAGCCTATCTTCATATGGGAGGTGCTCCAGTCCCCTGATCATCCTCGTGGCCCTCCTCTGGCCTTGTTCCAACAGTTCCATGTCCTTTTTATTTTGAGGACAACAGAACTGCATGCGATAATCCAGGTGAGGTCTCACAAGAGCAGAGTAAAGGGGCAGGATCACCTCCTTTGAACTGCTGGTCATACTCCTTTTGATGCAGCCCAGCATATGGTTGGCTTTCTTGGCTGCAAGCGCACACTGCCTGCTCATGTTCATTTTGTCATCGACCAGCACCCCCAAGTCCTTCTCTGCAGGGCTGCTCTGAATCTCTTCTCTGCCCAACCTGTAGCTGTGCCTGGGATTGCTCCAACCCAGGTGTAGGACCTTACACTTGGCATGGTTAAACTTCATCAGGTTGGCATCAGCCCACCTCACAAGCATGTCAAGGTCCCTCTGGATGGCATTCCTTCCCTCCAGCATATCAACCGAACCACACAGCTTCGTGTCATTGGCAAACTGGCTGAGGGTGCACTCAATCCCACTGTCCATGTCACCCACAAAGATGTTTAAAAAGACTGGACCCAATATCAGTCACTGAGAGACACCACTTGTTACTGATCTCCAGCTGGACATTGAGCCATTGACCACAACACTTTGTGTGCGGCCATGCAGCCAGTTCTATATCCACCAGGTGCTCCATCCATCAAACTGATGTCTCTTCAATTTAGAGACCAAGATGTCATGTGGGACAGTGTTGAATGCTTTACACAAGTCCAGGTAGATGACATCAACTGCTTTGCCCCTGTCCATCAGTTCTGTAGCCCCATCATAGAAGGCCACCAAATTGGTCAGGCAGGATTTCCCCTTAGTGAAGCCATGCTGGCTGTCACCAAGCACTTTGTTGTTTTTCATGTGCCTTAGCATGCCTTCCAGGAGAATCTGCTCCAAGATTTTGCCAGGCACAGAGGTGAGACTGACTGGTCTGTAATTCTCCGGGTACAAAAAAGCCTTTCCTCAGTATGCAGAAAGATCTGTCACAATCATTGAATGAATAAATACTGTTGTTGGTTTATCTTACATGTTCATCATTCCTGTTTTTCTATATATTACAGGTATCTTCTGCTTGTAGTTCAAGTGTTTTGTTACCATTTTTCTCATCCCCACATTATATTTAAGCATCAAATGCTCACCCATATAGAGAAGATCTTAATGCTGAAAGTCTTAAACAGTATACATGTAATATGTTTAGGCATGTATGAGCATCTATCAAGGAATTAAGTTTCACATCCAGCAAGGCAAAAGGAGTTTAAATGCAAGAACCTGACTCAGTTCACTCCCCTTCCATCTCAAAACATTATTATTTAATCAAAATGTTGCAGCTGGTTGGTGTTTTCCTTAGGCATGAGTTAGGTTCTGTTCGAAGGCTTTGATAGGTTTGTGAGTTTCCATAGTGCATGCACACCTTGTACTGAGTCAATCAGCAAGAACAGTAAATCCCTAAAATAAACAAACAAAAAGATTTAGGAAGTATAAGCCTGGAAACCTTGATATCAGGTTCCCCAGACTTCTAAATGCACCTTAGTTGGGCATTGCAAATGGTGGGAAATGGTCTGATGCCAGGAATTAAAATGGCATCAGGTTGTATAAGTTTAATATAGTTCAGGGGAATTGTGGTGTGAGTTTTACACGGGAATTAAATATAGGCCAATTTCAAAGAGAACTCAACCCAGTTTTAGGAATCAAAAGATGCCCTGAATTATTCTTCTTTGACCCCAAACTATACAGTCTCAGCAGTTAACCAGTGACTTGCTGCTGAGTCGCCTGTCAAAGTGTTTGATTCCCCAGAAAATTTAAGCTGAATTTCAAGGCATGTCTACAAAGGTGTGAATTTAATTGACTTTAAATTTACTTTAGTCCTATTTTGTAAATTTATGCTATAAAGTAAAATACTTTCTTACCCAGAGCTAAAGATGAATGAATGATGAATCAGAGTTTATGTTTCCAGATTTTTGCTAATGGAAAAAGGAGCAAAATGCTATACAGGATTTCTTTTAACATGATATAAAAAACCGAAGCTTCCTTTATTTTTTTCTTTTATAGAACAAATATTTTTAAATGAGGTTTTATTTTTCTGAGAATGCCTTTTAAAATAAAAAAAAAAAAATAAAAATTAAGCCAGAATTTCAATCTCTTTGAAAGATTTTTTTTTTTATTCAAGGAAAAAATTTTCCTATGTACTGAACTTCTAAGTAGCTGCAAATAGGTTTTTCAAATTAAAGAAAGCTCATCTTTTGTCAGCAATGTTCACTTTTTTGGGAAAAAAATCCCCACAAAACTACAATTTTGACATTATTTTTTTATTTCTTACCATACAAAAAAAAAAAACAACCTCAGTGATGGTTTAGTGGTAGACTTGGCAGTGCTGTATTAATGACTGGACTCAATGAACAATATGCCTTTGGCTATTTTTTATCTAAAATTTCTTTCCTTAAATCTAGTTATATTTTTGCATCTACATTTCAATTAAAACAAAGCCAAAAGTATATTGGATAAGGGGCAATGGATTCAAAGTTAAACAGGTTAGATGTAGGTTGGATATAAGGGAGAAATTCTTCCATGTGAGGGTGCTGAGGAGATGGCACAGATTGCCCAGAGAAGCTGTGCTGCCCCATCCCTGGCAGTGTTCAAGGCCAGGTTGGATGTGGCTCAGAGCAGCCTGATCTAATGCAAGGTATCCCTGGCCATAGCAGGAGATTTGGAACTAGATGAACTTAAAGGTCTTTTCCAACCTAAACAATTCTATGATTCTGTGATTGTACCTGCACTTCAAAACTCCAGAGTAAATCAAGACCTAACCCAACTCCCACTGAAATCAACAGCTAAAATAGCCTCCCTCCTCACAGAATGCTTAAAGGTACTTGATGAAGTTCAGACTGAAATCCTGCTGTGTCTTTGGTGACTGAAGATAAAAATTGAAAGCACCCAGTCATGCTGATGATGGTGTGCTGTGATGGTGCCCCACTGAGTTTCATGTCTAAGCAGAGATGGTGTTACAGCTTCTAAATCATGTAGTGGAAAACTCGTTTCTACCTGGGAGGCCTCACAGTCATAAATACTTCACCATCAATTTTGAATAATGTCTTTAATCACTTTCAGAAGATCAAGGAGCTAAAATTGTATTTTTTCACTATTTGGGAAACAAAAGATGCCAATAGAGAAACAGACTGAAGTTAATGTATTGTTCTGGAGAATATATTTCACCAAATATGCTTCTGCGTTCCCTGCTGTACCTATGTACTGATTGAACACTTCAACATTGGCCAAATACTGTGATTTAGTAATAATTAATACTGATCGTTACTGTCAAGCCCAGAGTTGAAAATCCACATCTAATTTCATACCTGAAACTGGATAAAAATCTTTTCTATTTTAACTCATAGATACAGTTTGGAGCACCAAAAACATAGGTTGTTCTTCAGAAATATGTTTCTGGTTCTCAACTTTTTGAAGTTAAAAAAAAAAAACATTCAAACAAAGTGAAAACCAAAACCATGAATAGACTGGTAATATTGCTCATCTAGTTATTGATCTTCCTCTTCCCAAGTATATACGTAGACACGATTAAATACAACAGCTTGCTTCTGTCAGGAAGCAGACTGATGTTTCATGAGCTCTGGATAAATATTTTCTACATCATCGTTTCTCCTCTAGTGCTCTTTTGATGCTGTTTTCCCCCAGAAGATACAATGGGAGGCACATTCGTAATGTATGTAGGGCTAGCATAAGGAGTTATGCTTCACTGAACTCACTACCCCTGCTTCTCACTACATGCCAGCAGGGTGGCCTGTCTGCTCACCACAATCAACTTCAGACAGAATAAGGTTACATTTACCTCGGAGAGTTTTAAGAGCAGGTATTGCTGGTGTAGCTGTCATAAATAGATCTTATTTGAGCAGTTCCTACTGTTAGGCTGGGAAACATGGTGTGCAGCAAGAAACTGATAAAAAGTTGATGTTGGCTTTCTCTTTCAATGGCACAACTGAATCTAAAAGACTCAGTGTGTTCTTAGACTTGCATTTGCTGTTAGAAGAAGCTATCAATGATACACCTTTGGCTATGTAAATAAAAGTTCTGTTCTTAAATCTAAAGTTGTATTTTTGCATTTACATTTCAATTAAAACAAAGCCAAAAGTACATTGGATAAGGGGCAGTGGGTTCAAAGTTAAACAGGGTAGATTTAGGTTGGATATAAGGGAGAAATTCTTCCCTGTGAGGGTGCTGAGGTGCTGGCACAGGTTGCCCAGAGAAGCTGTGGCTGCCCCATCCCTGGCAGTGTTCAAGGCCAGGTTGGACGGGGCTTTGAGCAATGTGGTCTAGTGGAAGGTGTTCTTGGCCATGGCAGGGGAGTTGGGACTGGATGATCTTAAGGTCCTTTCTAACCCAAACTATTGTATGATTCTGCGATTCTAAACAGCAAATAGAGAATAAATTTCAGATTGAGCTTCATGCTGAATTTTATTTAGTCAGAATTTAACCCTCTAGGCTAGCTACAATTTTGCATGCAGAGTAAATAATGAAACCTTAATGGAAATCTGCAAATGCAAATTATTATTAAGAGAGCTTGAGCCTTGTTCAACAATACTCATGGGACACTTTGAGTAACTCTCCCTTGAAATTCACCCATATGTCTCTTTCTATCCCTTAATGTTGCTTCAGGTGTTGTGATGGAAGTAGTTCTGGAATTTCTTTCCCTTTCCTTAACCAGTGTGTCATAAACCTCATCTGGTTTTACATGTATTTTATTTAAACTGGTGTAATCTCCTTTGATTTTCACTATGCTTGTTGGTCCAAATGAAAGGACATTCAGACCTTTGTTTTGTGTTCAGTTCACTACACAATTATTCTGAGTGACAACCCCTAACTACTCCAGCCATGCACAAGCCTCCACACAGAGATACAGAAACCTTCTGCTCACTCATTTGTGATTTCTCACTCTCTTTTCTGACTTAAGAATTCATTGCTACTTCTGGAGCCCAGATTGAGTTCCTCCTCATGGAGCATACACAGCAGTTATCTCTCCTCTGTATTTACAAACTGTTGGCTTACACAGGAGGTTTTTTGCTTGCCACAATTTTCCTCCTGATGACACGTTACTGAACCTCCTTGTTTAGACCTCACGCTGAACGTCAAAAGAGCGTCAGATTTCCCTTCACTGAAAGAACAAATCTGAGATGACCCTATGTAGAAAAGCTAAATTGTTTTGAGACAAGGAGGGAAATACGCAGTTAAATGGATTTCTGTACCTGTCAGTGACAGTACAGTTCAAGATTATTGCACCCATTTTTGCTTTTTAAAATGTGTGATTTTTATGATAAACTTAGTGAACCAGTATATTTCTTAAGTGTGAGTTGGAGACTTGAAGAATTGTACTTAAATGTGATGGCGAGCCATTTCAGGAAGATTTTCCTTTGTCTGGGGCTGTATGCACATGAATTCATTTCCAGGCAGACACTATTCAACCTGACAACAGTGTGCTCTCCAGTGAAATCCATCTCTCAAATTGCTAGCAAATCACAGGGCATGTTTATCCTGCCAACCTCCAGGACTGTGATTTTTGCCCCCTGCTTCAGGCTTTGAAGAGGAACCATATTAGTCCCAAGAGCCCTTGAAATAAACACACTTTCTCAGACTAAACACTATAGTCCAATGACTCACTCAGGCTGTTAACTGAGATTCTTCTGCTTATTATCTAAACATGCTGCTCTAATCCTGAATCAATGGAAGTGGAATTTCAAACTACACTACTGCAGCTTATCTCAAGGAAATTTAAAATGCCTTTTTGTCAGTAATTATATTTTAATGGGCCTTTACGAGATGTTCTTTTAAGGGGAAAATAATTTTAGTGCACTTTCTGCTAGGTGCTGTAGTCAGTAAATCCTCTTTCTTTCTAAAGCATAGTGGTAACAAACTAAGTAGCAACCATTAACATAGTATATTAGGTGAAGACCATTAATTTCATTTTCTTCATATGTTGTTGTTTCACAGGCTGATGATGACATACTTAGTCAAACCATAGCACTGAAAATTTGATGGGTTCTCAAGACAGCCTGTTCTGCACTTTATAGGAAGAACTAAAATCTCTCCCATGACCAAGTCATTTTATTTGGGAGTGGACAGATTTTGAAGAAACATTTATTTGGCATAGATAACAAGTGAAAAAAATGTTCCAGTGAATAAAAATGTTCCAGTGAATCATAGATGAAATTGCAGACCTGATTCCAGTTTCCTTCATGTTATAGGCAAAATATTCTTTGGCTTCAGTGGGGAAAGGTCTAGGCACATATTGTCAAAAAAGGAATATATTAGTTTAGCAAGAACAGGCAACTAGCAACTAAAATTCCCAGCTTCTTTTCATGTCCCTGTCAACAAGTGAATCATGGTGCAATAAAGGATGAAACAATTTGTGTTTCTAGGTCTGCATTTATCTTTCTGACAAACAGGTGCAATAAGATGTTGCAGGGAGCAGACATTTAGGATGGACTTTGGAGTTTATTGAGTATAGTGACACTGGTTTCCTGCCCCTCACCACCATTCTGCTTAGTAAAGTCAATGTTAGTGGTTCCATACTGCAAATGGAGGAAAACTTTCTGGTGTTGTCTGTTCTTTTTCCATAAATCCTTCTTCTTTTTTTTTTTTCTTTTAATCTTGAAATGCTTTCTTTTTTACTGTTCTTGAATGAATAACTTCCAAAAATAAATATACAGTGATACTGCTGAATGATTTATGATGTTTTGAAATCAAATGAGAACATTTAAAAGAAGAAAATACCTTATTATGAATTCTGATAATATAGCAAAATCCTTTTTAATTCTTTCCAAATCTTTCCTGGCAGTATTTCTTGGTTTATGTTTTTGAGTTTAGTTTTGATTATTTTTTTTTCTTTTTTTCTGACTGGTACACACTGTATGGAAAACACCTACATAAACATATGCTGTATGATAAAACTGCATTCAGGTCCTCCAGAAGACTCTGATTATGTAAATTTGCCTTTTCTTCTAACATTACAAACTGTATTGTGTACTTCTTCTTTCCAGTACTGAATGGCACTTAAGCCCTTTGAAGTTACTTCCAGCAGACATTAGATATGTTCTAAGTGTGTCCTGATTTCTTTATATATATGCAATTGTCCTAGATAATCTCACCCGGAATTCCATTCTACTTGTTACCAAGCAGCTGCACACAGACCAGAGACCGGTGGGCAGAAAAGTGTTTTCTACCTGTATCCATTTTCACAAAATGCACATCAAAAAGGTATTTTCAGGACTAAAAACCTGTCTTGTGTGCTAAGAAAACAATCCTGTGCAAAAGCATCTCCTGCTGCCATTTGACCTGACAGTAACAAATAACCAAGAGAAGGGTCTTTTGCAGAGCAGGGCGTTAATGCTTCCCAGAAAAAATGGGTTGTCCCAAAGAACCATCATTTTCAAAACTTACTTGCTTTTTATGCTATTCTGTAGCTGCTGGATATTCTACCAATAAATCGAATGGGGGTGGCTGCAGGCAAAAACAAGACTGCAAAAAGTTACACGGGCTTATCTGAATCACCCAAATCTTTGAATTACAAAACTGCATGAGATTTTTGTCTTGGAGATGCTTTCTAATGTTATTTTCATTCCACACTAGCAAGAGGGTATGGAAAAGCCTCAAAGCATAAGATATCTTTCACAGCTGAAGTTCCATAGTTCTCCCCCAAGAAGTGGCATCTCCCTCCATCAGAAAAGCCCAAAACAGAACAGAAAAAGTAAGCATCAGTAAATTTTACTTGCATTCATTGTCACCACTTCTTTATAATCTGAGGAATATTAGTGCATTTATCCAGATTTTTAAAAGAGGAAATAAAAAGCAAAGTAGAAATTCAAGAAAATAATTAGCAAAACTATGGAAAGTTTTCTGTTTTCCTTTTCAAACTGAATATATTTCAGGCATATACTTTTCTGACTTCCATCGGAGAAAGACTGCATAGCTTACATAGATGTAACTGACTAACACTGTGAAGCAAGCTGAAGAAGTCACACTCCACTAGCTTTCAGAATTGTAGATGAGTTGTGTCCTTGTGTTGGACAGTCTTGGCATATCTCAGAAGCTACTCACCATCTTTCAGGATCTGTTGATCTAACCTATATACCTTATGACCTAAGTTTTGGAGCTCTCTCTGTCCTCACAGCTTTTTTTGCTAAAGAAATGACAACTTTTCCCATTTTATGGGCAGACACAAAGGCTGAGGATCTGACAATGGGTGTCATTTACCCCACCAGAAGTCAATTAGCTTCAGTCAAACTATTCTTGATTTTCTTGAAAGCCTAGACAATGCAATAATGCATCTGGATGAAATCTTCATTGTATGCTAAAGGTACGAAGTGATGATCAGCTCCTTAAAAAGTTAGACATCTGTTTGAAATGTTAGAGAAGAATTGGTCGCAGCGATTATCCCTTAGTATGGGATAGCTGCATTGTTTGTAAAGGTACCTCAGAGACATTCTGTGCGCTGCTCACTGTGAAAGTAACAGAAGTTCCTGCTCTTTCTGTTCCCACATGTCCTCAGGAGGTCACTAGGACCAGTGTTGCAGGACTATATATAGATGCCACTCCAGTGACTATCACTGTGTACATAATGTTACCTAGCCATATCATTTACTCCAGAAACATTTCTGCAAATGCAAAGAAAACAGAACGGTGGGATACCCTTAATGCTGAAACTCATAGGGACATGACAACAGTCTTTTTATGTCATTGATTTTAATATTCTAAGAAATACAAAATCAGTGCAACTATAACATAGCTATTTTGCATTCGTATTGGTAATGATTTATGCAGTCCCCAAGGAGCATATCCCTCAGATAAACACTGAGCTAAATTTCAGTGGCAGAAATGAGGGCGCAATTGATTAAATACTACAAAAGTATAAAATAGCTACGCTGCAGATTGTTTGCTTCTCCCTTGTCTCCCCCTTTTTCAGATTCTTAGCTCAAATTATATCTCTGGTGATGAGTAGGGCACAGGGGAGAGGAGAGAAGTACCTACGTTATGTAATTTTTAAGATAAGCATGCTTGTTATGGAAGCCATCATGAAAGAATATGCAAGCTAGAATTTCATTTGCAGCCATTTATCAGAGCAATGAGGTGGCTGACTCCACAGCCTCACAGCTTCACTTCTGCAAGGCTGCACAAGCCTCACTGGGGAAGATGGCAACTCTGCCATGTCTGTGTAAGCTGACAAGAGTTTGTCTGAATCCCTGTTGAGCCCTCGCTTGCAGCTGCAGTCATTACCTCTTCACTAGTAGGTCATTGTCTTTATTTTTTTACACTGCTGTTTACTAAAATGTAATTACCAAACTACTAATTCTTTCCCTTTACCATTTATGATGCATTTGTGATAAAAGATGAAAATTGGCTTTATTCTTTCTTGCATGTCGGGGGGGGGGGGGGGGAAGTATTATGTGGCGCACTGTAAACCAAATGCAGTTGGCGGGTTTAGAAGTAGTTAACAGTGAAGACTGCTTCAGTGCCTGCATTTAGGAGAAAATTACGAAGGTGTTTATGCCTAAGAGAGAAACCATTAGCATTAACATGAAAAAAAAAAGTTCTCCGAATTAGGAAGTGTAGCACAGAGGCATTTTGTACTGGCGTTTTGGGGAATTGATACGGTGATTTCATCCATATTGTGGGGTGAACGAAAAGTAGATATCATCTCCCAGAGGATGGACTGTATATTTTCATTACTGCATATGACAGACCATCTTCGGAAGAGCAAGATTAATAAAGTTAACAAAAGCACAGTTGCAGCAAACTGGCAAACACATTATCACCTGAAGGCAGAAGGGCAATTAGAGTGGGAACTTTTGGAACATCACTGCAGAGAAGCTACTCCTGCAGGGAGCATTGAAGTGCCAGTGCAGGTTATTTGGTAATTCCCAAGTGAGAAAGAAGGGTCACTATGTGATGTTATTCTTTGAAGTCCTGAGTTATTTTGCTGGAAGTTGTTCTCATTTGTCTTTTTTCCCTTATTTATTTATCTTTACTTTTTTTTTTTTCCTACCAGAGTGATGTGGTTAAGTCTTACTTCAAAAGCCAGCAATGATGCAAAGTATCATGTGAATAACAGAATAGCAACCGCATACAAAATGTTCTGCAGTCAGCAAACGGGGCAGTGCAAGTGATCCATCAGTGTTCAGGGTGTGAAGGAACACCTACACCTACCTTTCATGAGAATTAATCCTGCACTGTCTGTGACTGTGAGCAATACCAGATACGATGGAAAGACATATCATTGCTGAAACAAGAAGGGGAACCTTAATCTTTAAGCCCACATGTGGGAAATTACATGAGTTCACAGATGATTAAAACAGATTGTGTCACATGGTGATTTAAATAAGTCAGTAATCTAACCTCACAAAGCAGTGATTTTCAGAAAGGGTGAAAATTTAGACGTACCAGTTTGAAGTCTCAGACTCATCTGAATGAAGATGAGACTAATGTCTTCATGAATTAACCTGATATAATAACTCAGATTAAGAAATGAAAGTGTTTATTTTTCATTAATTCATTCTCTATATTGAGGATTTCAGAGTTTCACAAAGTATCTCCAGTAATCAGAGATTTAAAGATGTTTTAACTGGTGTGAAAGAATCCTTTTTTTCCATGCACATACATTAGTCTTCAGAAAGAATCCTGAACTGTGGTCTAGTGATATACCAGACCCTGTCTGGGACTGCAGACCTGTTTCTGGAGGAAACAGGTTGATGTTGAAGAACATAAGTGTAGGACAGGGAAATTATCTTGGAAAGTTTTCAGCCAAAATTTTGTGAAAATTATGGATATAAGACTGTGCTTGCGTTTCCTGTCCAGTGTGAGTCTTACCATGCTTCTTAAATTGCCAGCCATCCATTTACTTGACTCACTCATCTTGGACCATCTTCTTGCCCATAGGCAAGGTCTTGTAGCACTCCCTGACATTCACTCAACCCAGGTGAGCTTATCTCTTCCATTTCCAGAGTGTATGCTGACCCTGGAAAATAGCAGTTAAGAAGTAATGCTGCTGTTTGTCACAGAAGTGTAAATCATACCTGTGTCTCCTGGAAAAGATACCTGTTGTGAATATTTTCCTTCTTCCTGCATGTTTCTCTTTCCAGGTAAATGAATTAGCTTAAACAGGGGGAGGAGTGAACAGTCAAATAGGCACTGATTTCAGTAGGGTTGATATGGTTGCCTGGTTGTCTTCTGCTTTATGGATTAAGCTCTGTATCTGTCTCAGCTTTTTTTACTTGCACATTCCCAGAGTTAAGAAAAGGCTATTGATTTTGTACAATGAGGAGTTCATAATATTGCCTTCGAAAGCTGTCAGATTAAGTTCAGAAAGACATTAATCTGCTAGGAACATGGAATGCATCCTTTATGTTATCTTTATACCATTCCCATCATCACTGATGTGTATTTTGTCCCCCAGTTCAAAGAAGGAAAGGGATATTGCTTTTATAACAGAAGCAAGGATTTCTTCCTGTAATTATAAGGCGTGAGACACTGGCTCATCATTAATCAAGGCACTCATTATAATAATAATCCACTTCCACTGCAGGTTTACAGACTAATTCTCATTTATATTAATCCCATTTTGAACTGCTCCTGGATCATTATTAGAGCAGGCAAAAGGGGTCGTGAGACAGGGGTTTGATGTACATAACCAGAACAGTGTAGAGACTTGGTGCAGAGAAGAATCAATCCCTTTCCTCCGGTATTTAAGCCAGAGCTCCTGCATTTTCTCTGATCTGTGTCTGAGCTGATATGCAGCTCTCTTCCTTCCTCCCAGTGATGTGGCAGATGGTTTAGGCTGGCACAGGTGGCTGAGTACCACCTGCTGCAGCTTTTTCCGTATCTTTTGCTGTATAACTCCTTTGGTTGTTGCTGTTTGCAAAGGAAGACTAGAGACAAGGAAAGAAGCAAAAAGAGCATGAAAGTGATGCTGATATTGTTCAGTGCTTTCTTGTTTTCTGTTGTGTCATTGCTGGGAACCTCTAGCTGGTGCCTGCTGCAGTGCTGTGAGCAGTTTTGGAACTTTGACTTCTGTGATGGAAAAAGTATGTCTGTTTATTATCTCCTACTGTAACTTAACCCATGCTGAGGGATAGATTACATTTCCTACTGCTGAGTGCTGTGAAGTGAAAAACACTATTGGTTTTAGGCACTAGATGTTGCATCCTCTTGACCTTCTGAACTCCACTGGAAATAAAACAGCCTTGTAGAAAATAAATTAAAGCTTAAAATGAAGAAGAGGACAAGCCTTATCATCCAAATGCAGGAAGGATATGAGTGGGCGGGGGCTGTGGTTGATATTTTGGACTTCAGAGGCTGGGACTGGTATTTAGTATCTGTTGAGGTAGTGAGAGAGGTACACTCAGAGAAGCATTTCTCTGAGGATGGGTTGAATTACTCTCTAGAGTCAATCATGTCTCTCTCCTGACTGTAGAGCGTCTTGAAGAATAATGTAGAGTAGGTGACTATGTTTTTAGTGGGAAAACTGAGATTAAATGAGTCACATGCCTTGCTTCTAGATTACAGTATTATGGTGGTTATGTAATATCCAGACAACTTCCTATCTGCATGCTTTCTCATTTGAAATGTAACTGCTGCAAATTTCTTGCTGCTTGCATTGTGAATAAGCTTTTAAAAGCTGCTTGCTTCTACACACACATACACTACCCCAAAGATAAAAAAAATAGTGAAAAATCAAATAATTACCACAGCACTTCTCAACAGTCTACTTTCTTAGGGAAATCTATTTCAGGTAGTAAAAGAAAAGCAAGTGCACTTTATGACAAGCAGTGCCAGATGAATGATACGTAATCTCAGTGGAGTCAACTCTGGTGTTTATGTGTGTAAGAGAATTTGTTAACAGAGAGATATTGGAGGGTTGCACTTTGGCTTTAAAAATAATCTGTTGCTAAAAAATAATCTTTGACCATATTGGAAAAAGCTTTCTTAGGACAGAAGAAATTCTCAACTTTTTTACTGACAACCAAAATTTTTAATTTTATTTTTAAGTGAACAATGCATTTTCATGTCTTTTATGTAGTGTAGTCTTCGCTTGCGATTCTCTCATTCACTATTTGAAAGATTCCTCCTGCCCCTCCTTTTTGTTCATTTTACCCTTGTGTGTTCGTTGTCATAGATAATCAATAACCTGCCCGTTTCCAAGAACATATACTACACACACCCCGAGTGTTCACTAGAAATGTAAAAAACGCTTTCATAATAAGAATGACCCCTGCGGTAATCAGGGAGACAGCTTTCATTAAGAACATCTGTTAGCAGGTTCCCTGTTTTAAAGTCAAGCAGAAGACAAGAAGGTATAGAAAATGGCATTTTAAAACTGTGAGGCTGGTCTCCCTGGGGAGACTCTGAACTCCTCCAGAGATACAAGCCAAGATCATAAAAAAGAAGAGACATCAAAATGTGTGGGGTGTGTGTGTAGTTTGAAAACATGACACCTTTGTTTCTGAGGTGCTGCATCTTTAAATTTCTAAGTACTACACATCTGAGGAGTGTGGAGGAGGACCACACTTCTGAGCGTTGCACTGTGTTTACTCCTCAAACACATCACCACACAATAAAAAAGATATGGTGACCTGCTGCTCATTGCCTGTGTAATTTTTTGTTGTTAGTTCTTCTTCCTCCTTTTCCCCCTCCCTTCTTTTTTGGAGGATGCCACAGCTGTCTATTAGCAGTGTGTAACACAGGAAAAATGGCTTCAGATTTGAGTTTTGCTGATGTAAAATGGTGATGTGGAAGAGGTTGCTTGTTAACAATTTCTATTCTGAGTTGGGTAATAAAAGCTTTTCTAGCCCAGCACTCTTTCACCAGCATTCTTCAGGAGAAAATACTTAGGAAACAGTGAAGAACCATGCTTGGCTTCAGTGAAATCTGTGATACGCTTTCCTAGGATCTTTCAGTCAGCAAGGTACAGTTGTCCTGAGCTGAACATTAGATCCAGAATGTTATGTCTGATGGCAGCCCATAAATTAATCCTTCATAAAGATCTAAGTATCTAAGCGTGGTTTGACTTTGCTGTTCAATGCTTTTGTTTTGTGTTCTGGAAACATTAAGTTACTGATCTTATTTGGAAACGATTCTAATCTCCAACAGCAACAGAAAAGAAGACATGCACGTTCTATTTATATTAAAAAAAAAATTAAAACTAATGAAAAATATTGATCTTTATGGAAGCTTTCTTTTACTCATTATGAAAAGCAGGATAAAAGAGAATGAATGAAGATGAAAGCAGGAAAACAGAGGTTAAATATTTTCTTCTTTGGTAAGTTGCTCTCCTGAAAGCTAATAGAAAAGCTAGCAACATATACAGTATGATGAAATTTGGGACCAGTCTCCCAGGGATCAGTATGGAAGTATTTCTTGGGCATGAGTGGATTGGACTGTGAAAGTCAAAGTGCTGCGTGAGTTGAAACTTCTGAGAGATATAAAAGACAAGGAGAGGTTTCTGCAGGCACACTGGTAACTAACTGAAGGCAAGGAAAAATGTAGGACTGCTGGTGAGTGGCATAATGATGAGGAACATGGAAAGGACTAACACTCTTAGGACTTTATCCCAGCCTTTACAGAGAAGTTGTGTTTAGTAGAGGGGGATCAGCAAGGGACAAGTAAGTTAAACTGGGTGTAAACAAGTTAACTAAACTATGGGAGTAAGCTTGGGTCAATTGCTGAGCTGAGTAGCTCGAGAGAGGACGCCTTCAGCACTGGAGCGAGGGAAGCTCAGCGTCCAGGAGCCTCAACTCAGAGCGGCGAGAGCCACCGAGGGAGCCTCAAGTCCTCGACAGGACCTGCCCAGGAGCCGGCAGCTCAGCTGAGGCGAGCAGGGACTCACAGGGGGCGGAGCCGGGAGGAGCGGCACCAGCCCTGAGGGGGCAAAAACCTGCCCCAGGGAGCGCGAGGGATCGGGGGAGGGCAAACAGGGCGGGTCGAGGCAGTTTGCGCGGGCAGCTCCAGCGGGCTGGTGAGCACTGTCGTATGAGCAGGGCCCGGTCCGGGAGCTCTGCTCTGGCTGCCCCGGTGGTGGCAGCGTAGGCACCCAGACAGAGCCGATGAGAGGGGAGGCTGCAGTGCAGAGCTCGGGGTGCAGAGAGTGCTTGCACTGGTCTGGTGAGGGGAGGGGGCACAATGGGCAGGGCTGCACTCGGTGCTCCCTGGTGGAGGTGCTCCTGCAGCAGGGGCTGAGCTGCGGGACGCTGTCAATAGGCTGCAAGATGTCAGGGAAGCTGAGGGGAAGCAGGACTGCTTGCTCCAGGCCCAAACTGTGCAGCGGCCTCATGTGTCCCCTGTAGCTCACGGAGGAAAGAAGGAGGCCGTTAACCCAGGAAGCTTTGAAATAGTAACAAAAAAAAAAACACACACACAAAAAAAAAAAAAAGAGGCAGAGGACAATTAAAAGCAAGGGGTTTCCTCCTAAATCTGTTGTTCCCACCCAGAATCGCTTTGCTGTCGTGAAGGGTGCTAATGAGGAAACATGCTTGCACCATGAACAACCGGCTGATGCACTGGTAAAGAAGATCACTACTGGTGCTGCCAGGAAAAAGCAGCGGGTCGTAGTAGTAAGGGACATTACTTTGAAAGGCACAGAGGCACCCATCTTTCACCCTGAGCTAGTCTCAAGGTAGGTGTGTTGCCTACCAGGGTCTCGGATCGGGGATGCTGCAGAGAGGCTGCGTGGTCTAGTAAGTCCCACTCACTGTTACCCACTTCTGGTGATACATGTGGGTGCTAGTAATATAGATAGCAGTAGTCTGGAGAACATAAAGAAGGACTAGAGAGCCCTGGGAGATGTTGTTTGGGTCTCTGGAGCTCAGATAGTCTTTTAGTCAATTCTCCAGGATAAAGGGGAGGACCTTAGAAAGGCTGGAGGATTGGTCAGGTTAATAAATGGTTAGAACACTGGTGCCATAATCAGGGGTTTGGTTATCTAGAACATGGGACTCAATTTAGTAGGCCGTGTCTACTGGGGGTTGCTGGAGCTGGTCTGACAAAGACGGGGAAGAGCAGTTCTGGTAGGAGGCTTGCCAAGCTGGTCAAGGATGCTTTAAACTAGATGTGTTGGGGGAGGGCAGCATCATTCCATCCCAACACACCCAGTCAGTTGCCAGCACCTATTATAAATGCTTGGAGCAATGCAGATATATTCCAGCTGCTCCAGCCAATGAGCCGGCTTCATTTGGAGCTCGGCTCAGATGCCTCTATACAAACACCCATAGAATGGGGAACAAACAAGAGGAATTAGAGATGCGTGGACATCTACGAAAGTATGATATAATAGGCATCACAGAAACATGGTGGAATGGCTCCTATGACTGCAGTGTTAAAATGGAAGATTACAGGCTCTTTAGAAAAGACAGGCCTGGCAGACAGGGAGGGGGACTTGCTATTTATGTTAGGGATAGGCTGGAGAGAATGGAACTCTGTCTGGGGACAGGTGAGCAGTCAACAGCGTTTGTGTGTCAGGCTTATAGGGAGAGCAGCTATGGGGGACATTATTGTGGGGATCTGTTTCAGACTGCCTGATCAAGAGGACTTTGTGGATGAAGCACTCTATAGATAGATAGGAGCAGCCTAACGCTCGCAGGCCCTTGTCATGGGGGACTTCAACCACCTGGATATCTGTTGAAGGGATGGTACAGACTGGCACAAGAAATCCAGGAGGTTCCTCGATTCCATGGAAGACAACTTCCTTCTGCAAGTAATAAAGGAGCCAAGAAGGAGACGTACCATGCTTGACCTCATGCTCAGCAACAGGGAAGGGCTCATTTGAAATGTGGTGCTCCAGGGCAGCCTTGGTTGCAGTGATCATGAGATGGTCAAATTTGAGATCCTCAGGACAGTGAGAAGAGCGTGCAGCAAGGTCACTGCCCTAGACTTCAAGAGAGCAGACTTTGGCCTCTTCAGGAACCTCCTTAGTAAGGTTCCATGGGACAAAGCCCTAGAGGGCAGGGGGGCCCAAGACTGTGATATTCAAGGATCACCTACTACAAGCTCAGGAGTGTTGCATCCCACCTAGAAGAGAGTGCAGCAGGAGGGCCAGGAGACCTCCTTGGATGGATAAGGAGCTGCTGAGGAAAATTCAAAGGAAAAAGAGGCTTATAAAACGTGGAAGCAAGGGCAGGAGGCCTGGGAAGAATAGAGGGATGTTATCCGAGAAGCTAGGGACCAGGTTAGGAAAGATAAGGCCCACTTAGAAATAAACTTCTCTAGGGATGTGAAAGGTAACAGGAAAGGATTCTATAGGTACATTGCAAATAAAAGACAGACTAGGGACAACATGGGCCCCCTCCAGATGCTGTCAGGAGAACTGGCTACCGTGGATTTGGAGAAGGCTGAAATTCTTAATGAATTCTTTGTCTCAGTCTTCCCTGGCAAATGCTCTGACCACACCACCCAACTCTTGGAAGGCAGATGCAGGGACTGTGAGAATGAAGACCTTGGGGCCACTGTAGGAGAGGATCTGGTTTGAGACCATCTTAAGAACCTGAACGTACACAACTCCATTGCACCTGATGAAATACATCCTTGAGTCCTGAAGGAGCTGGCAAATGAAGTTGCTAAGCCACTGTCCATCATATTTGAAAAACCATGGCAGTCAGGTGAAGTTCACAATGACTGGAAAAGGGAAAATATAACCCCCATTTTCAAGAAGGGAAAAATGGATGACCCAGAGAATTACAGACCAGTCAGTCTCACCTCTGTGCCTGGCAAAATCTTGGAGTAGATACTCCTGGAAGGCATGCTAAGGCACATGAAAAACAACAAGGTGGTTGGTGACAGCCAGCATGGCTTCACTAAGGGGAAATCCTGTCTGACCAATTTGGTGGCCTTCTATGATGGGGCTATGGAACTGATGGACAGGGGTAGAGCAGTTGATGTCATCTACCTGGACTTGTGTAAAGCATTCGATGCTGTCCCGCATGACATCTTGGTCTCTAAATTGAAGAGACATCAATTTGATAGGTGGACCACTCAGTGGATAAAGAACTGGCTGGATGGCCGCACAGAAAGAGTTGTCAATGGCTCAGTGTCTGGCTGGAGACCAATAACGAGTGGTGTCCCTCAGGGACCAGTGTTGGAACTGGTCTTGTTCAACGTCTTTGTTGGTGACATGGACAGTGGGATTGAGTGCACCCTCAGCAAGTTTGCCGATGACACCAAGCTATGTGGTGCAGTTGATACGCTGGAAGGAAGGAATGCCATCCAGAGGGACCTTGACATGCTTGTGAAGTTTAACCATGCCAAGTGCAAGGACCTTCACCTGGGTGGGAGCAATCCCAGGCACAGCTACAGGTATGACAGAGAAGAGATTCAGAGCAGCCCTGCGGAGAAGGACTTGGGGGTGTTGGTTGAGGAGAAACTTAACATGAGCCAGCTTCAGTGTGTGCTCGCAGCCCAGAAAGCCAACCATATCCTGGGCTGCATCAAAAGGAGCGTGACCAGCAGGCTGAAGTAGGTGATCCTGCCCCTTTGCTCTTGTGAGACCTCACTTGGAGCATTGTGTACAGTTCTGGTGTCCTCAACATAAAAAGGACATGGAACTGTTGGAACAAGTGCAGAGGAGGGCCACGAGGATGATCAGGGGGCTGGAGCACCTTTCATATGAAGACAGGCTGAGAAAGTTGATGCATCCTTGACGGTGTTCAAGGCAAGGTTGGACAGGTCCTTGGGTGGCATGCTTTAGTGTGAGGTGTCCCTGCACATGACAAGGGGGTTGGAACTGGATGATCTTAAGTTCCTTTTCAACCCTAACTCTTCTGTGATTCTGTAAGTTTGATACAACAGGATGTGATGCATTTTAGCATGTTGAGGGAGCTGCTTTATGTCATTGTAAGGCCATTCTGTCACTGAGAAATCATGGCAGATTCCTGATAACTACTAAAAGGCAAATGTGGCATCTGTTTAGGAGCAACTGGTATTGAGTGATTTTCTTGCTAACTTTCTTCAACAACAGGTAGACATATATAAGCACATGAGGATTAGTATTAGGTTTTTTGCTGCACTCATTTATAATGGAAAAAGAAAATGAAAAAGTTATTCTGAATTTTTTCAACTTTTAGAAAAGTTTTATTTTGTTTCTATCTAGACTTGATGCTTATTGTCAAGTATAACATGTCTCCCAAGATGAATGGTGATTTTCTTTCGGAAGATTTCTTACCACAGTTTTCAGTTAAAGTCTTAGTCATAATACACAAGAGAGTATTAGAGACTGATGTCAAGCTGCAAAGTGCTATAAGCATGACAAATCTTCACTTTAAGTCTCAGGATTGATTTCCTTTTGAGGAGGTGTGATCTCCTTCTGTCTCTTCCCCTTGGCACTTGCTGACTTGGGAACATTTCATATTTTCCCCTTACTGAGTAGCAAATGGCATCAAGTACTATTCATGAATAATTTTTAAAAAAGCCACTTTTACAGCAGGAAACAATTAGTGTGCCAGCTGCACAGATGTACTGTTGCGTATTTTATAAGAGAACCAACCCGAGTATAAAAAAAAACACAAGTTTGTGAAACTTTTGGGCCTATCTTCGTATACCTCTGAACATATAACAAGGGAAAGTGTAGAGTCCTGCATCTGGGCAGGAACAACCCCAGGTTCCAGTATAGGTTGGGGAACGACCTGTTAGAGAGCAGTGTAGGGGAGAGGGACCTGGGGGTCCTAGTGGACGACAGGATGACCATGAGCCAACACTGTGCCCTTGTGGCTAAGAAGGCCAGTGGCATCCTGGGGTGTATTAGAAGGGCGGTGGTTAGTAGGTCGAGAGAGGTCCTCCTTCCCCTCTACTCTGCCCTGGTGAGACCACATCTGGAATATTGTGTCCAGTTCTGGGCCCCTCAGTTCAAGAAGGACAGGGAGCTGCTGGAGAGAGTCCAGCGCAGGGCAATGAAGATGATTAAGGGAGTGGAGCATCTCCCTTATGAGGAAAGACTGAGGGAGCTGGGTCTCTATAGTTTGGAGAAGAGGAGACTGAGGGGTGACCTTATAAGTGTCTATAAATATATAAAGGGGGAGTGTCACGAGGATGGAGCCAGGCTCTACTCGGTGGCAAACAATGATAGGACAAGGGGTAATGGGTACAAACTGGAACACAAGAGGTTCCACTTAAACTTGAGAAGAAACTTCTTCTCAGTGAGAGTGACGGAACACTGGAACAGGCTGCCCAGGGAGGTTGTGGAGTCTCCTTCCCTGGAGACATTCAAAACCCGCCTGGACACATTCCTGTGTAACATTATCTAGGTGTTCCTGCTCCGGCAGGGGGATTGGACTAGATGATCTTTCGAGGTCCCTTCCAATCTCTAGCATACTGTGATACTGTGAACATCAAAAAAACCCAGGTCAACTTGGATTTTTGTTCTGCTTGCTGTAGAGATACATGGAAGACTGTGAAATTGGAGTAAGACTCAAAAAAAGAACAAAGAATTTAATTACATGTTAGTCCTTCATCATCTATACGTAACACCCATACATTATTGGAAGGGGTATAGTATGTTTATTGAAAACTTTGTCTTAGTGTATATTATTATTATATTGGGTTTCTTGGTAAACAGAGAAGTAAACACATTTTTGTTGAAATCCAAGAAGAGGCTTTTTCATGTTTGACCTTGGAGTCCTTGACTCTGTAATGAGCAATTATGCCAAGGGGAAAAAGCTGAAAAGTGAAAGTCAACATCAGAAAAATAAGATTGGAAATGACTAACTGAGTTAACAACAGAAAACCAAGTGGATGTGCCCAGTCTAGTTTACACAGAATAATTAATGCCTCTGAAGGTGGATCACTGCAAACTTGACACAAGGTGTTTTGGCTGTTTAGTCCAATATATCAGCAGCAATAACACATCATAATAAAATATTGCAGAATTAAATTCATTCATATCCTTAAAGTCATGTCTATGCCCAGGCATGAACCACAATGCATAGGTAAATGACTCAGCCTCAAGAATGGCAGTGCCTAAAAGCTGAATACTTCATCCCTTTGGAATGATTCAATGTAAAATTAGAAACCCAGAGTATCCTGGCAGTCAAGAAAAGCCATTAAGCATTCCAGGGGACTGGTCCTGGGGGTCCCCACATTGAAGACTGTCACTTACTGTGAGTAACTTAAACGGGGCTATGTGACCTAATTCCTTCTTAGTTTGCCATAAATGGCTGTAAGAGAATGTTCTGAGCACTTCCTGGAGGTGAACCAACTTACTTAAGCAGAGCTCATTCTTTGTAAAAGTCTGTGTAGAATAATCATACAGTGTTACAATACCTGATTTATGAGATCTCTAACCCAGGAAGACAGGTTGTCTGGGCTGGGTTTTAAGTTCCATACCAAAACATCTACTTTTGGAGTTTGAATAGGAGCTAGCAGGTTCGTTCAGTTGTGTAAATATTCAGCTGGCTCTAGAACAGATAAAAAAGTAGGTAATTAGGGACCTAAGGGAATAACTGTTTTTCATGAACATACGCAATCTGTAGTCCATTAATTGCATTGACTAGCTTACTATTATCTGTAATGGGGGCTTAGATAGTGACCTGCAGCTGCAGAGGCAGCTAAATTCAGTTTAGTTCTGCATAAGGTTTACATTTTCTGCTCAGTCTGAAGGGATGAAGGCCTTGTTCAGCTCCTACTACAAAAGAGGCTACTCCACTAATCATGGTAGTTCTAGGTGAATGATGCAAAGAGAAGAAAAGCAGGGGCACAGAGGATGAGGGGCTTGGAAAGATTGTTGTTCTGTCAGGAAAGCCTGGGATCTGAGGGTCAGTAAGGGAGAGGGATTGTGTCTGTGTGTTTAGTTATTAACACTCCCTGCTCACAACTTGGAGACCTTGGTATTGCACTGGTTATTAATCCAGTGACTCTCTTACACAGATTGCAGGCAAAGACCTGGGAGCAGAGACAGAACTCCCCTCACTGTCTTGCCCAAACCAGGGGAGTGTAGAATCCCTTTTGTTTGACATCTTCTGTGTTTCTCCCTACCACTGCCCTACTTCTTACACATCCAGTTGAGATGGGCTGGGATAGAATATAGCTTGATCCACTCTGTGCTGCAGTTTGGTAGTTAATAAACTCCTGGGACGCCAGTGGTGATAGTTTAGAGATTACGAAATTCTAAGTAAGTCTCATAGTAGAATCCTACCCTTAAATTGCCTATTAGTCTGCTATTTTGGAGCTTAGTCTATGAACTTTTTCCTGTAGTAGGTGAAATATTTTGAGTGATATATAAGAAAGCCCTTGGGTAAAAGATACATCATGAATAAATGATAATGGTCAACATGAAAATCTATTCACAGGAAGTATTATCAATCAATATGAGTGACTACTGAGAGAGATTTAAGGCTGAGACTTTTAAAGAGCATAAGCAATCCATTTCCCTTGAATTTTCAGCAAGATCTGAGGATATATATATATAGTCTAATCTGTTTTAAAATCCTAGCCTAAATTCTCAGCAGACTAAAAAATAGAAGACTTGATATTGCATCCTGCTGCTATTAGAAATGGTCCCATGTTGATATGTGTATTCCTTACTTTATCAGACCTTCCTGAATCTTAATATCTCTGGAGAACTGACTCTGTTTGGAGGATTCTGATCCTGACCGACTGTTGCCATGGTATTGGGTTATTCTGGGCTGTGATCAAGAAGAGCAAACAAACTTGAAAAAGAAACTGACTTTAAAGCATATTCTCACGCCACAGTACCTGAGACTAGTTTTTTAAAACTAAATATTTTTTTTTTAATACAGTGTGGCAGTTGTTAAATACTTCTAAAAAAAACTCATACCTATGACCAGAAGTGTTACTGCTTCAATACATGTATACATAAACAGAGAAAAATGCAGGAGGAGAAGATCGAGCCAATTCTCTCACTATTTGAAATTGTCCATTTTCATTTAATAGTGTTATCACACACTGAAGTGAAACCCCTGATTTCTCTCAGAACATTTGAAAGAGCAGAACTTTTTGCAGATTATATTCCTGTTTTACTAGGCATATTCCAAAGCTGGTGGGAGACAATAAATGTCTTTTTGATATTACTGAGCTTTTGAATTGAGTGCATAATAAGGATTTGTACCTGTCTTCAATCTCTAGATCACAATAAAGCTCTTCTCTTACACCTGTTAGCATTCATTCAATGGCAAGTATGTACCAAAAGTGCTACAGAAGGTTTTAGAAATATGTGAGACAGTATTTTCTGTATGCAGGTACTGGCATAGTAATTCACATTCTTCAAGGACAAAGTTCCCTTGATGAGAAAAGGAGAGAAAAGGGTCCTAAGAGACATCCTGGTGGTGTATTATCCATGATGATGACCCCAGAAGGATGTACAAGGTTCAGCAAGCAGTATTTAAAACAGTAAAACAAACAATGTGAAATTATGTGGGGAATGAGGGAAGTTCTCAGCAAGTTTGTTATTTCCAAATGGGTAATTTTGTCTGCTGAAATACTGGGTATCTTCTTCCTATTCTACAGGCAGAATTCACAGCCATGAGGGACCAGTACATGCGAGGTGGAGAAGGCTTCATTATCTGCTATTCCATCACAGACCGCCAATCCTTTCAAGAAGCTGCTGAGTTTAAGGAACTCATTTATCGTGTCCGGCACACCTATGACATCCCCTTGGTGCTGGTGGGAAACAAAATAGATCTTGAAGAATTCAGGCAGGTAAGCAACTTCGCTGTTGCTTTTGGCTTGGTTTTCCTTGGCTACCTCAGAGATTTCTGTAGCATATGTTGTATAGTACAACTGAGAATTATTACTGCAAGATGAGGTTTAATTAAGAGCAACACACTAGGATTGGTAATAAATTAAGAACTTATCAGTACTTTTCAATTATATGTTATGGATGTTAAAGTAGATTTCATAGCGTTCAGATGTTCTTTTTTTTTACTTTGAAAAGAATCCTGTTATTTTTGTTGGAAGTAATATGTATGTTCAAAATGGAAAAAGATTCAGTCAGGATCTTTGTGGCAAAAAAAAATAATTGTTTTCTTTGGAAATTACTAGTTTTATTTAAAGCTTTTTCAAACTCAGACTGAAAAGAATTCTAGCTAAAACAGAATTCTCTTTGGAATTATCTTTGCGTGAAAAAAAGTCAGGATTTTCAGATAAGATAGAAAAACATGAGCCTTGAATTCACTTTGATTTGTATACAAGATTTGAGCTACTACCACCCATACAGCAGTAGATTTCTTTCACCATGAGAGCACTGACTGTGGCTCTCTCACAGTCTTTAGCAATCTTTACTCTTTTCGTTTTGCTTCCTCTCTGCTTCTTCCTTGCTGTTTGTACTTACGTGTATGTGTGTGCAAAGGAATGACTTGGAGAGACACCATCTTTGAATGGGTTGGTTTGTGAGCCAGCACTGAATGGAAAATATCCTTAAACTTTATAAAGGTGAAAGACCCGATTTTCCTATATGGATCCTTTAAGAGGCTCTTTATACACACTATGATTCCTTTCAAATGACTGACTTCTGTGCAGACATATGTAATAATTAAAGCAAATGATGTTTTTCAGTTCATTAGCATCTGTGCTCACATGATTCTGTCGACTCTTTTCCACTTATTCTGTCACTCTTCTCACCATTTCTTTGTCTTCTTTCTTCTACCTGAAGAAAATCCATTGCAATGATAAGACTGAAATTAGCCCAGAAGATATGATGACATACATTTAAAACATCACATCTATTTCCAGATCATTGACTTTCTCACTAAATCACTGTGACAAAACCATAATGGTAACAATCCAGCTGCAGTTTAACATGCAGCTTGAGCCTTCAAACAACACCGTGTGTATCGTGCAGTACAGTCTGTGCAGTTTCTGGGATACTTGTATACCAGAGAGGGAGGAATGTGGATTCAGTTGTTCTGCTGAGAGAACAGGACATTTCACCTAATCCCAACAGAAACAGGATATGATTACCTGCAGTTACCTATAGATGAGTTTTCCAGGAATTTTCTATTCAGTAAGTGACATTTGGCACTACCTCTTTCTGATTTTATGTTTTATCAGGCTTTTCTATTTTAATCACTGTCAGTGCATATGAAAATATATGCCTGATTTAAATATTTTACATGCTCCTTGATGATCTTATCTGGTCTCCCAAGCAGGATAATTAGTGTGCACCAGTGTGTGAATGGGATACCACAAGCAGTACTCAAGATCAAAGGGCATGGTGAGGCTCTGGAAATGATACTAGAAATTATGTCTTTGAGATGTCACAGACACACGAAAAAATGTTAAACAAGGTTGTCACTGAAGATTCTGCCTTGAATGTGTATCAAGGCAGTTCCAAATTATGATCCTATCGTTTTTTAGAAGCTTTCCATGAGCCAGGATTTAGGTCTTCAGAATTTTTTCCTCCATTAACCCTTTACAACTGTCAACAGGTGTAGCAATGTCAGAAGGGCTTTCTCAAACATTCTTCAATCCAGACACTGAGATACACAAATGTACCCAATTTAAACAACTGAGAAAGAATAGGTGTCAGAATGCAATTATCTAGATTGGAATTTGGCCACGGCAGCAGGGCTAATATTTTTGCTCTGTTTAACAACATTTTTCCCCTATGAAATTCATTAAAGCTACTGTAATGTTATTCATGGTATTTAGAAACATAACATTTAGTTCAACATTCCCGAGCATCATTTCCATTTAATGACAATTCTGCAACAATCAGACAGGCTATAGTAGCTCAGTCAGACAAAGCTGTTGTTTGAAATGTGGTCCCCTACACAATACAATTAATGATGTATGTGGCTTGCCTCAAATTTATCAAGAGGACTACAAAAATAAAACTAATCTGCAATTAAAATTTTGTGCTAGGAGACACATTACTTAAAAACAAAACCAACAATCTTATTATTTTTTAAATAATGGTTATATTTTCTGATGGCTTCAGTAAAATTATTGTTGTCTTTAAATATTCCTCTCATTTTTAATGTCTTAAGAAATGGGTTTGTCTGCTGTCCTTAAAGCAAATTTTAATTACATTCATCAGCCTAAAGAATAAAACACTTTCCATTTTCTCTGAAACAATGTGCGGAAACAACTGTGTAAAAACTGAACGGAAAAAAGTACAATAACTCATTATCTGAATGTGCATATCCACTCTGGTGACAAGGCTTCCTATATCCTCCATTCCCTTCTACCCATTTTTACTGCAGCTGTGCCCAATCCTTTCTGGCATTGTTCTGTTTTGTGTTCAAAGATTTACTGTGAAAGTGAGTGGGCATGAATGGTTTACACATTCATCTGTGTCCACTCCTTGATTTTTAGCCATTGGCCTAAAGAAATGTTCAAGTATTACATGGATTTTATCACATAACTGTTTGATGTGAAAAACAGATCCCTATATGTTTGATTAGATACCTTTTTAATTTCAGTATTTTTGAACATTAAAGTCATTAGATTAATAAAGCTATCATGCCATTTTAATGTAATTTTCAATGTAATTAAAGTTTCAGAAACTTCTAGAACCAGATGGCATGAAGTACAGTAGATACTTTTACTTCAGGTAAGCTTTGCAACTTTACCCCAGATGAACATCTGGTTCTTACTGAAGTTTAAAATCTGTATAAAAGATAAATATCTGATTAAAACATATTAATCTTTAAAAAATACAATAAAAAACTAATTCTAATTGAGCTTGTATCATGCTAAATGCAGCTTTAAATTAAGGTATTTCATACTAAAGGCATGTGGCACTGCTGAAGTCTTGTTTGAAAAAAATATCCATAAGACTTTGCCTATTGATCATTGCAATATATTGTATTCAGCGATTCAGAGGTGAACTGGCTATGTAAGTTCCTTTGAACAATGTGCTGAGTTGGAAAGAATAGACTTTCTAGCAGGTTTTTTCAAACTTTTAATTCACATGTGAGAACCCCACTGGAAATTCTACCTATCTAGCATGAGGCAGTTTTTCCTATACACTTTTGTTTGACCCCAGAGGAATAAGCTACAGGCTTGGTTGAGTCCATGGATAACATGTTGATGTCCATTGAGTCCAAGGTTATGAGGTCAGCTCACGCTTCATTCAACTTTTGGCCTCTCTGGGAAGCCTGTCATCAAAGTTGTTGGTTTTCCAGTACAGTTTTGGTCCTGAAAAGAATTATGCAGTTGTTTACCCTTCCACACATGAGTTGTCTTATTAGCTTCAAGCAGAAATCTGAATATGAGCAAGGCTTTTGAAAACATTTCCTTGCTTTTCTCTATCTATAGAGCCTTCCTCCTTCAGTAGGAAATGCAAAATCAATATGAAATTTGTGTTTAACATAGGATAGTATCTTACTTGGAGTGCAAATTAATGACAGGGGCTTCATTATATTTGCTTTCTGAAGTCTTATTATGCCATAAGATAATTCTCAAACCAAGATTACAGTGGTTTAATGCTTTTTCATGATCTGAACCAGCTGCCCACTTAACATTCTCACTTTGATGAGATTTTTCAGTTTTTTTTTTCTCTGGAATTCATTCAAGATGAGCTGATTGGTTATCAGATATTGTGACCATCAACTTTTATATTTCTCATTTTGACAGTTGCACTATATTCATTCCAGCTTCTAAAACCCTGAAATATCTGTTGAGTTTGAGAAAGTTAATGTGTTTTTGTTTGATCTTTTTTTTTTCTTCTTCTTTAAAAAAAAACCAACAAACACAAAAACCAGCAGCCTTTGTTTTGGTTTCTTTTGTATGAATAACTGTTTAGTATATTTCAAACGTTGTCAGTCTATACCTTCTGGTGCCTGTCTGAGGCAAGAAAAAACTTAAAGAATATGATGTTATTTTCATTTTCCAGTGCATGACTATGAAGTGCTATTTACTAGATGCTCCAGTTCCATTTTCTTTTAAAGATATTTGGGTGGAAGAATTTGTCTACTGAAGACCCTTGTTCCCCACTTACCAGGACGGTGCCCTACACACAGAATGAAAGATTTCATTGTTCTGAACTTTCTAACGCCATCTCAAGGAAAATGCTTTTTCTGCCATTTAATGACAAAGAGTAGTATACATTTGAGTTAACTGTAGACCTGGTAAAGTGATTAAACACAATTTGTTGGAGAGATTCTCTATAAAATCCATCCAGAGAAACAGATATCACATATCATTGAGGTGTATCATAAAATGAGATGTACCTTCCCATAAGGATATCTGGCTTTTTGTTGACTGTAGAGGAAGACACAGACAACTAAGTTCCCAGCCTTTATGTGGCAATACTCGAGTGCGATGAATACTATTAAAATTGTTTAGGAAGTCCTCTCAGTTGAGAATCTATACTTACTGATTCATTCTGTTATTGTTGCTGCTAACTACAGACAGCTTCTGAAAAATGCTCAGCTTGTCTTTGGGTTTTGAATTAAAAAAATCCAATAAATAGTCATTCCTAGGTGGTGATTCCTTCCAGGTATTAGTGTGAGCTGTGATCTTAAAATATTTCTGATGCATTAAGTCAGGCTTAACCTAAATAATGACTACAAAAAGCATAACGGTATCCATAATGAATAAAAGCCAAAGGAGAGCATGGCGCAGAAGAACCAATTCCTTAAAACTGTTGATTTGAGTGTTGCACTGAATTTTTACATTGATTCATTCACCCATCTTGATGTCAACTCAGCTGTTCATTTTCCATGGACATCCATGCAGTTCCACTTTGCTAGCATGAATGCCTGCTGAAAATGAATTATACTTGCAAGGAGTTGCCATCATCATTTATATTTTCTTGCCTGCATATTGCCTATCCCACATCATAGTCTTTGTTAGCTCTTCAAATTCTGAATAATATAAGCCATTTTTGCTTTTCTGATTGAGCTATGACAGTTGCCTGAATATTTGGAACAGAATCTAGTGAAAGTTGTCATGATGTTTTATTATCTTAGAAAACTGTCAAACCTTTGATAATCACTTTCCTACATTACCAAAATATGTGTCTGGATTCTGTCATGTTCCTCTATACCTCTAATTGCTATTTATTTTTAATTGCTTCTGATTCTTCAACCTTTCTTCCAGACTGTTCACCATACTCAGAATTCTTCTTACTATATTTTAAATAAAATAAATATTTGCTTAGTATTTAGTATATTAGTATTTGCTTTCCTGACCCCCCCCCAAAAGTGTGTGCTATTCTATGCCAGTGGAATCATAGCAGTCAATTTGGCAGTTGTAGTCTCTTGAAAGGAAATCTATTAACTTTCTCTAGCAAACTTACATTTTTATCTAGTTGACTTCTTTGTTTTTACAAAGCTTTTATATTTCCACAAAACACACCACAAGTTCATATTACTCAGGCTCTGTAAATGTAATCAGACACACAGACAAATGTAATGAAATTGTTGGTGTCTTTCTTGTTTTATAATTGCGTTAACCTGCAGTGAACCATCCAGTAAACCCTGTAATCCCTTCAACAGAGAGCAGAAGACTTTTGAAGGGGACTAAGGTGCAGATAACAGGCTGTTCTGTAAGAGAAGAAACAATAGAGAAACAGTAGCTGAAGTGCAGATCAAAAATGTTTCTAACAGAAAAGCTGGATACTCAGATATAAATAAAGACAACTAATTGCATATAATTAAAGCAGAACAATGCAGCAAGGGGTATACACTAGGAATGGTTCTACAAGGTCATTTCATACCTAGGGAAATTAACCAGCAACACGCTTCATATTGTTTTAAAAGGTTCCCGATGTCTACCTGCTTTACCTTCACCCTCCACCTCAAAGGCTTTTTCCTCCCCATGTACCAGGGGCCTGATTTGGTGTGGCCAACCATATCCTGGGCTGCATCAAAAGGAGTGTGACCAGCAGGTCGGAAGAGTTGATCCTGTCCCTTTACTCTGCTCTCGGGAGACCTCACTTGGAGTATTCCATATAGTTCTGGTGTCCTCAACATAAAAAAGACATGGAAATGTTGGAACAAGTCCAGAGGAGGGACATGAGGATGATCAGGGAACTGGAGACCTCCGTATGAAGATAGGCTGAAAAAGTTGAGGCTGTTCAGCCTGGAGAAGAGAAGGCTGCTTGGAGACCTCAGAGCAACCTTCCAGAGGATGCTGAGGAGGGACTATTCATTAGGGACTCTAGCGATAGGACGAGGGGTAATGGGTTAAAGCTTAAGCAGGGGAAGTTTAGATTTGATACAAGGAGGAAGTTCTTCATTGTGAGGGTGGTGAGGCACTAGAATGGGTTGCCCAGGGAGGTTGTGAATGCTCCATCTCTGGTGGTGTTCAAGGCCAAGTTGGACAGAGCCTTGGGTGGCATGGTTTAGTGTGATTTGTCCCTGCCCATGGCAGGGGGGTTGGAACTAGATGGTTTTAAGGTCCTTTCCAACCCTAACTATTCTATGATTCAATGATTCTGTGTTTGACTTCATCAGGAGAATGCCTTGGAGAAGAGGTGTGAAGAGATACTTTCTTCAATGCTTTGGAGAAGGGGCAGAGATACTCTCTCACTCTTTTCTTGATCTAGATTTCTCCTCAAGTCGAACTTGGACTCTGAGATTTGTCTGTTTGGTCTGCAAACTGGGAGATTAGACACTATGAAGACTTTAATGCACTTCTTATTTGTCAGCCATGCCAGCAGGATCTTTCTTCTTAATTAAAGCAAGCAAGTTCTGTAGCAAAACTACCCACACACACTGTCTGCAAAATAATCTCGTGTAGGACTTGTTTGTAAGTTCAGTGCTGTTGCTTTCATCGAAGATTCTCAGAGGTAAAGCCATTGGTTACACAGTGACCACACAGAGAGGTACAGTTTGCTAGGAAAAGCACAATGGTATAATTCATTGAGTGACTAGGGCTTAGTCAGCAGCCCAATTCCTGTACTGGAAAGCAAAATTTGCAAGAAAGCTAATTATCCCTGAAGGACTTCCATAGTTCACTTTTTTGCCAGCAGAGAAAGGTGTGAGGAGGGATCTGTGTGTGACTTCCACCACGGTTCCTGCCCTTCTCAAGATGGATTGCTCCAAAAATCTGGTTGCGATATTCCATTTTATCATTTTTGAACTTATTTGCTGAAATCTTCATTGTCCTGTCTGTGAATCTTTTACGTTACCCACCGTGCACAAGCCAGGCAGAGAGGAGAGAGGCATGAAAATACCACATCAGGCAGTACTAAGTGGGGCACAGTTCTGCCTCTCCACCATCCTGAAGCAATATGACCTCCCATCTCTCAAGATTTATTCTCTCATTTTCTCCACTGGGGCACATATATGTGAAATAGAATAGTGTGCAATGGGAAGGTATTTTCTTATATACATGCAGCTATTTTTGTATCAGCATAATCAAAGTTTCAGGCTAACTCTTATATATTATTTACCACAGTTCAAGCTCCAGAAACTGTGTAAGTATATGCTTAATTAGAGCAGAACTAATGCACGTTCTTCACATTAATCTGCGCTTGAGCAAAAATGCTGTCCTGAAAGTGAGGCAGTAATGATCAATTTTGTAAAAACAAAAGTACCTTGGCAAAGTAGCAGATTAGTATTGGAGGCAACATATAATGTTTATATAAACTGTGAGTATAAAAGAACTGTTTATGTAAAATGTGAGTTCCTGGTAGAAAGGATAGTTTCTGTGTGTTTTTTTAGTAGCAGCTCAAAGTGAAAGACATGTTGCCAGAATTTAATTACAACTCATCGTGTCACAAACAATAAGAGCAGCACCTAGCATTTAAAGAAAAGACGATTAATCAGTTTAATCATTTTTGGCTTTTGAAGATTTGATTGTGTTCTTGTTTTGATTACTTTATTTTTCTCCCCTTCCAGGTGAATTAGAAAGTTACAGAGTTTCCTTTCATCCAGATCTAACTTGGCTAAGGATAGCAGCATATCAGCTTCACACACTGCAGTGTTGTTTAAGCGGTGCAGTGATGACAAGAAGAAAAGAATCCCAAAACAGCCTTTACCCAAACAACCCAATCTGAAAATCTGAAAAATAAATTGTAGGGAGAAATATCTCTGTGTTATATCCATTCTGGAAACTTCCTATCTGTCATCCATAATGTCCAAATTTTACACTATAAAATCTATCTATACTGGCAGCTTTTAAATTTCTGAGTAAATTGTTTAATATAGCATAGTTAATTCAAGAATATCCTGAAAATTACCTGTGATAAAGCAACATCAAAGCACATTGCCACAGCTGAAAATATGTTAAATGTCTATAAAATGTCACAATTCGGCCTTCAGTGCTAGTCATTTACAGTATTAATCACGCAGATTTGCTGCTCAGAAACCCAGAGCCAGTCTTGGAGTCAGGGTACGGTATGTTGTTTATTTGAAATTTGTCAGTGTTGGAGTTAATACCGGTTAGTATAGTCATCTGCCTTGTCCTGATGCCTACTATTACAAAAAGAAAAAAGGATGGGCTTCCCCTTTGTTATTGCTGCATTTATTTCCTGTGTTGCTCAAGGAATGTTCTTTCCCTTTTTTTCCATCTACGTCATTTTTACCACCTACTACAATCCAGAAAGGTTAATATGGAGAAAAACAATCTGTCTTGTCATCTTTTTTAAAGTGTTTGGTACAAACACTTTCCTTGTTTGGCTCACAAATGCACGGGGGCTTGTGCGTGCTTGTGTCTACCTGCATACTTTAACAGTGTAATCGAACACCAGCAATGTGCTCAGTGTAGGATATTTATTAGCACCACGGGCCACCTTTTGGGTATTCCTGTCAAATACAGTCACCCACTGAAATTTTGAATTGGCGTTATACCTCCTCTGAGGTAGTGGGGGAGACAGTATCTTTACATCTTTTACATCTTTATATCCTATGACATTTATCATTACCAAAACCATGGATAATTCATTATTTTCCTAGCTAGGAATCATACACTCTCTCATTATTAAAGCAGTAGAACTTGCTTTTGTTTCTGTGACTCCATTTCTGCAGCACACAATTATTTTATATTTTTAAACCTGAGGAATGCATGAGATGAGAGAGAGAGAGATTTTGTTGGTTTTTGCCCACCTTTGGAATCTGGGTGATATTACCCTAGATGTGCTTAGTCCTGTCCCACTGATACCAAACCTAGTCACCTTCCTATCATTGTGTCAAACCTTAGAAATTGCTTCAAGCTACACATGAGCTATTGTCACATAGGCTTATTTCCACCTAAGTCAAACACGAGGTTTATGCTGGCTGCAGGTGATCAGGCTAGGAGGTATAGCCAGAGTCTCAGAATTATCTATGTATTTTTGCTAAATTCTGAATTGATGTAGTAATGTAGGCTTGAGGTGGTATTCCTGATCTCTTTTGCTCTATTTCTTAACATATAGTAAGAAGAAAATTGTAGGGATTTTCCCCATTTAATTAAAAATTGAGATTTTTTTTTTTTTTTTTTTGTAGTTTTTATTAATAGTTTATTTGTTATAAGTTGGGAAGGGATTCCAGGTGGCTGTGTGTTTGCTGGAGTCAGAGGAGAAGGTGGGAGAGCTGGAGGTAGGAAGAGGGAGTAGAGAAGATGATCTATAGATTCATTCGAGTAAAATAGCATTGAGCACTTATCAGACCTAGTTGCATCTGAGTTCATTTGGGCTACAGACCTATGTAGCTTATTTCCCAGTGTACCGCACTAAAGAAATGTTGCTTATGAAGAAGTTGTACTCCTTTTTAATCCCATTTCTTTCCAATGAGAAGTGAAGGAGATGATTTCATTCATGATTGTCTGCAACCATGGGATGACTGGTGATGCCAGTTAACCTTTTCAGGATTATAATGCTCTCAAAACCAGGAGGGGATTAGAACTTGAGAATTAGTTTGATTTGATAGTGAGGATCTGCAATTGTGAGAATCCTTGACATCTCTCAGGAAAAAAGGAAGAACAGGAGAGTTACAGAGATCAAGGATGAGTGTGCAACGCTTTGTCATCAGTGAGACTGACGCCCAAAAGTCCTTTGGAAAACATCAGGCAGGACTTCAGATGCGTTGGTGGCTCAAAAAAAAAAAAAAAAAAAGACAAAAACCAAAAACTTGAGTTCCTGAAAATTGCAGCATAAAACTTTAAAAATATATAAGGTTACTATACTTGTGAGTTTTGAGATGAGTATCATACTGCTTCATCTGATGTATTTGCTCTTCCTAGGTTTTATACCTCATTTGATAAACATTTGAGCCTGTGAGAAGGAAACAGTGAAATGTGGGGAAAACTCAGATGTCTCAGTTAATTACTGACTTCTTCTCCTTGCTGACAGCATATGCTTCAGTCCTCTGTGTTTTACTGCGTGGGAACCAGTCCCAGAGAATGATGTGTAGGGATAATTCCCAGATGAAGAGTGTCCGTATAAGTAATCAAAAATCCAGGGGAGTCAGTTGTATTTTGTTCTTCAAACTCTGTGGGATCTGGAGTATGAAACTGTGTTTAGATGGCACAATAGTAAAAAAACCCTTGCAGTCTCTTCTGAAAATCTGTCTTGTCATTTTCATAGTAACAGGGGTGAAAAGCTTAAAGGTAATAATTAAATCATCTGTGCCCATGCTTGGTCCATCTGAGATGCATTTAGTTTTTTCAGAATCTGCTGGAGAAAATCCCACTGCTAAAGAAACCACTGTTTTGTGGAAAGAAAAAGTGGACAGAAAGAGTGCTTCATTCTCCAGGGCTGTCATCATAGCATCATGTCATTTAAATTTAAATTAAAAAAAAAAAAATACTGCTTTTAACAGTTTTGGAACTATAGCACATAAAAATAATTTTGTATTTGTCCTGATTACATGACATTTCCAATAATTATTGTCTGTAAAAGAGAAATTGCTTTTTTTATGGCGCACAAGTTAAAAAGACCATAAGGGAAAGAGAAGATAATTAATTAAAAAAAAATTCATTTGAAAATGATAGAATAGTTCTGATAGGAATTTTGTAATTCCTATTTTGTGCACATAAATTAAAAGCATACTGTTATGCCAAACTTAAACAGTAGTATAAAAATCTTTACTTTTGAAATTAGCAATTTCCTTAACCTTGTGACTAGAAAGTCTGCTCTTCTTTGGAAGACTCATCAAAGAAAAGTAGGATTGGAATGACTATTTTCCTTCAAAAAGTAAAACCAGAGACAAGCAGCAGAAAAAGTCCCATGTCACCTGAAATTAAGTAATAAGCTGTTTTTCAGAAACTCCATAATGCCATTATCTATTTAAATATATAAAGCCTTCTACTTCTTCAGTGTATGCTTTTATTTGTCTAGTATTTGTCATAGTATTTATTATATTTGTTTAGTATTGAAAATAGATAATTTAGGATATCTCAAATTTTCTATATTGATGAGACTATCAATGGTGCCTGTACCATTTTTTTTTGTTTGTTTTTTTTTCCCCCTCTTCATGATTCTTACGGAAATTCTAAGCTCCAAACAAAGTAAGTTATGTTCTGCCTTTTCATTTCTCCATATCTGTGGTTTTATCTTGATAAATAGTGTACCTAAATGAAAGGGGTTTGTGATACTTTGAACAATTACGGGAAAAATGGAGAATGCTGAATGATAGAAATGTGGGTACCTACAACTGAAAAAAGACATGATGACATTTTCTTTCATTCATTATTTATATCAGACTGATGGTTATAGAGGATCTGCAGTTTGAACATAAGCTTCACAAAGTTTAAGAATCAGGACTTCAGGCTAGAGGGCTTCTCAGATGACTGTCTGAATTCAGTACTTGGGCTGTTTATAAAATGCTAGAAATGAAAGGTTATAGAACTTACTGATAATATTAATGGTAACAAACCATCAGGAACAGTTGGTATTCACCCAAGAATTCTGAAGAGTTCAGGTATAAAATCGCTGAAATAGTAACTGTGCTTAAAATGTAATCAGCACCAGGGAAATGGAAGATGACAAGTTCATAACAGACTAGGGAGCTACAGACCAGTAAATTTGAGTTTTGCTGAGCAAATTGATAGTTACCTTAAGAAAGAACAGAAATAACAGGTACATGAATAATTATGTTTTTACAGGAAAAGTCATCATAGTTTTCACAGAGGTTACTCATGCCTAGGAGGTTTTTTAGAGTTCTTTGAGGAAGTCAACAAACATACAAGGAACAGTTTCCAGTTGATACATTTCCTTTAAATTTCCAAAGTGGTTATGTGCCTAAAAAAAAAAAAATGGAAACAAGGTTTGCCAATTGTTAATAAGTGTCAAAAGTAGAAGCAAAGGCGGGAATACATGGTAAATGATGAACAGATACTATCATTGAAACTCCATGTAGATATTGATTTTCTTGTTTTAAATATATCCACCTGCAACTGGACAATAACATGAAACATTTTCAATGCTGTTTAAGTATTTGGGTAGTAAAAATGACAGCTGACCATGGTAAGGTTTAAGATTAATTCTTAATACATTTAAAATCTGGATCACAAATTAAATTCAGTGCAGATCGTAAAGTAGTAAAGGGACAGCCATGACAATAAGTACATGGCAAAGGTCTGTAGAAAAATCACCACTGAAAATTGCCAGCTGAGAATTACAGTTGACTGATTCTGTCAGCTCAGTGCTTTGTAGGAACAAAAAACCAAACTGGAATGTTATCAAGGGAATATAGAGCAGAGCAGAACAGAGCAAATGCTATATGTCATTAAGCATTGCTTAAATACCATAAAAAGTGGGACTGTCATCCATTCTTCTGAAAAGTGGTGCAGTACAATTTGAAAATATAAAAGTTGATAGCCAGAGGTCATTGGGGCACTAAACAGCTTCCGTATGTGGCTGTATCAAACAAATGTTTTTGTTTTAGTCAGGAAACTGGGTGAATTTTAACATGGAGAGAAAAAGTCATGGAAAAGATGAAAAAAATAAAGAATATTCATTGATCTCAACAATACAAGAATTGGAAAGAATTAAATTAAACTTGTTTAACCATATTATGTGGTAAACAATTGAAAATGCTTTACCACACAGTGCATAAGTGAATTGTGGAACTCACTGCTGCAGGGTTTTAAATATAAAAGCTTTGTTCTTATGTATTAAAATAGTAATTCAACCACCCGTCCAATGACTGTTAAAATAACACATGACATTTCCAGCTTTGGAAGTGCCTGAGCCTTAGATTTCTAAAAGTTGTGAGGATATAGCAGAAGATTCTCTATGCTTGGACTACTTTGATGTCTTGTCCCTAAGCAAGTTGCTGCTGTTGGAGATAGCACGGGGGACAAGACAGACTATGGGCTGGTTTACTTAATGTCATGGCCCTTCAGCTGTAATGTATATAAAAAATGGACCATAATAATTAAATTTGATAGGGCAAACACACAAAGGTCTCATGAAAACGTTCATTTACATAAATATTTACATTTGCATACACTCAAATATTATGCATTAATGTGTACAGCAATATTAGCATAGTGTTAATATAGAGTAATCACTGTACTTATGATCATTATTATGTAAGCATTGATGTGATGTGATGATTACTGATAATGATGGTTGGCAATTGGTTTCCACTGGGACTCTTTTTGGTTTTAGTTTGTTTCTTTTTTTAAGGTACTTTATTTTCCAAGGAAATGTTAGCCTAAAGCAGAAATCACTGGATAAAGATGTCTGTATTATAAAACAGTCCAGAACAATAGTCTCATGAGTCCTTTTTTTTTCTTTTTTTATCTTTTTTTTTTTTTTCCCATAAGTTGATGCCTCTTTTAATATTCTTTTATCTTTAAATGTAGGGAGATTCTGAACAGTAGTCATATTTACTAGAATAGCTTCTGGAAAGGAAAATAAAAGAATGATCACATGATGATGGGAAATTCAATTCAAACTAAAGTTTTCCATAAATTATTCTTACATGTGTGGACATGTCATCTGTTTTAATGTACGTATTAAGTATGCACATAAGACAAGAGTCACAAGAGAATCAGGAATGGTGTCAGAGACAGAGCCCAGGAATCCTGACTTCTATTCCTCAGCTCAAACACCAGAAAATGGTGCCTCCCGTGTTCAAGCTTTGTGTAATTTCACAGCAGAAAGTAACAAGTAGTAAGGGGTGGAGAGATTTACTGATGCATCTGAGGAGGCAAGCTCCAAAGCCTAAGGCTTACATTGCCTTTCAAAACAATTTTGGCTATGAGTGCTTGCAAACAGATGTCAAGCTGGGGAAAAAACTGATCAGCAGTGCCACTAATTTGATGTCCTCAATGCTTCAGTAGCTGGATGATTTCCCATCCTGGATTACTGGCCCATTAAACCTGTCTTTTATTGCATAGTCATAAACCTGAATGACAGAAAATAAATAATTAAGACTAGTCAAATAGAAGGCAAAGAATCTGCATGACCCCATTTGTCTAAGAAAGTGAGGGACAAATTGGAATCCAAGGGCTATTATAAGGAAACATAAAAAGTGTTTGTTTTCTATAGCGCAGACCTGAGACGTTTATAGCAATGTGGGGAAAGCAGTAGGTCCGTGGGCTGAGCTGTTATCCCAATTATCTGGTGTGCCAGGAAGCAGAAATCAAACATACTTTCTATGCTCTTAGTATTACTTTCACCTTTCTCCCAAGAAGAAGAACCTTAATAAAACTGCCTTTGAAACTGGACTTTTAGGGATGGGACATTCTTAAAAGATAAGGCTTGTGTTTACTTTAAGGAAAAAAATCACAGAATCACCAGATTGGAAAGGACCTCAAGGATCATCTGGTCCAAACTAAATAACTTTAAATCCTTAATTACTGTTGGGTATGAAGAGGTGATCGGAACTTTCAGAGCAAACATTCTTGAACTGAAAACTTTACAAGTTCAAGCTTTTACTACCCTTAATGTGAAGTACTTGACCATTATGCACAGCTAAAAATAAGTGAAGAACAGTGTCCTGCTATGCTCGGCTTTTCTTCCTAATAAACTCTATAGTCTTAGTCTGTATAGTATTTTTAATATTGCTACTTTCTGGAGAGCCTTCTTCAAAGACAATGAAATTCATGCAGGGCTTTCCTTTAGCTTCAGTATACTTAAAGACGGAGCTTTATCAAGTCAGAAGTGGTTTGAGTTGCTTGCTACAGCACCAGCTGTTTGGTCCTTCAATCTGGAGGAATAATTCAAAATCAGAACTGAATCTTCAGTATTGTAATGCATAGCCGTCTATACCTAGTCACCAGATTAAAAGACATAAATGTTCTATTACCTTTAAGCTGCACCTTCAGCTACAGAGATGTTGCCACTTTGTTCTCGTTTCCCAAAGCTGCAAACACCACCACTGAATCTGATTGTTCACGAAGAGTCTGTATGATTTGAGTCATTAATCTGGTGTGAAATACTGCATTTTTAAAAGCAGAGTAGTTTTGCTGAATCAATACTAATATTTCAGGCAAAGCTGAGATGGTTATTCTACTATGGCTACCTATTTTTCTACATAATTTCTGTTCCTAATACTTATCATCCCATAAACTTTTTATCAGATAAATTCCAGATATATATTACAGCATTTATTTGGTTATTGAAATCCAACACAAATTTTGGAAGTTGCTAGTTATGCTAAATAATTGCAGGTGTTCACAAGATGTACTGTCATATATATATAATATATTCTATCTCACAATTTTTGCTTTATCTGTCCAAAATAAAGACTGGAAATCTAGATTAAAAATGATGATTTAGGCCTAAAAAAGTAAGTCTAATCTAGTTTCATTGAATTTTAATGACCTATGAATTTAATGCTGTTTCTGAATCTCTGTGTTCTGAGATCAGTCTTTCATAAAGTGCTTCTGTGATACCTATATCAGAATGGTCTTCTGGTCAATACAAATGAGGTGCCTATGAACTGACAATATAACTGTTTGTAACGTTGCCTTCTCCTCCACATATCTCAGGAGTGAACCGGTTTTCTTTGAATTCACTCATATTTTGGATCCCATGTGAGAATTGCACCTATAACCCCATTTTCTGGGTCTCACATGTTTTGGAAAAAGTAGGAATCTATACAACTTGGTTGAAAAGAAATCATGAGATACACCATTCATACAACTCCGAAAAGCCTTCCTTCCTAAGAAGGTGTTTCTTTCAAGTATTAGGTGTCACTCCAGATTAGTCCAGGCTTTTTTGTAGGGTTATTTTATTTCAGTCTCTTAATTCTTGCCAAAATGATGAACTGGAAACTGTCAGATGTCAGTAATAACTAATGCATGCTCTTTTACATTGGTTGTGTTGGAGTCTCTTGCTTGGCTGTTGCTCAAGTCCTGGTTTACTCAGACATGTGGGTATTGTGGATTTTTCCATGACTTAGCCACAGATTTTGGTTTTGTGGCCTGTGTTCTAATAAATTCTGTTAAGAGTCAATAAATAACTGTGGGCGTTTCACTTGAAAAGATACACTTAAAAAAGCCTTCAGCAACAATAAACTGTTTTTATGTGGAAACTGATAAAACTTGTCTGTAATTTCTGTTAACAAGTTTCTAGTTCTTCCTGTCATTTTTTTTCATTTAATTCTTCTACTTTGAGTTTTCTCTTATGTTTGCTTCACAGAAGCATCATTAACAAGCAAAGCCTGGAAAAAATCTGATTATTTATCTTCAATAGCAAAGATTAATTTGTTGTGCTGAAGACAAAATAACATTTTAATGATAATCAGGGGTATTTAAATAGTTTTCAGTAAGAAAGATTAATGCAGTTTTGATAACTATTATAGCAGACTATTGAGGGCAAACGGCTAATACACTGGCATCACTGATTTTATGAACTCATTTTATTTTAATTCCTGCTGTCATACAATGCAGTATCTTTGCATGTTGCAGAAGCATATATAAATATAATTTTCTACACCAGATAGCATGGTTAGGAATATGCAGTGAAAAATGTCTGGACAATTATGTAAAGTTGTTGTGATTCTTGGAAAGCAGAGTCTAGCAAGCATTTGAGTTCTAATGTGATATTTTTATTATTATTATTTCACATTTAACAAAAGCTATGTTGTGTGTGGGTGAACAAGAAGATTATATTGTACCTAGCAAGAATGTTAATATATTTTTTATACACTGCATTAATAAAACAAGTGTAATGAGCCATAGTGGTGTGCAATATCAGGTCAATGTGAGAATTAAGCTGCAAGTAATTATACTAAGATTGGTTGTATTCTAATTATCCTATAGCTAATAATACAGAGATGATTGGCTGAAACCAAAATTATTTGTTCTGGTGGACTTTTAGTATAGTCTATAACTGTTACATTGTCATTGTGCTTCCATGAAACAGTATGTTCATTTGTATTTCAGTAAAAGACCGTACCCCTCAAAGAGGCAGTTAGTTAAGTTTTACTTCGAAATTGAAATAAAAAGATGTTGCTAGATTGTCAAAAGCAATGACACAGAGTCCCTGCATTTATTCTATGTTTTATAGTGTGAGTAATGTTAAGCAAATTTGGATTCTGCGTATCTCATAATGCAAGAATGACTGAAAAAATGATCCCTATGAAACTAGTTATTACCAGGGAGAAACAGTGGATGGATACAGTTATAGTCTGAGTGCAAACTGGACACTAGTCTTCAGTGCAAACTTACTTCGTGTGCAAGCTGTTTGAATGCAAGCTTATTCTCAGCTGTGAAGTTTAGGAAAAATTCCAGGCACACACAAGAAACAACGGGGAAAGATCTGGGGTTTGTTACATTAGCACATCAACACCAATATAAAAGGCACTGTTATGAGTATACCCTTATTGGGTAGGATTCTCCTGATCTTGTTGTTCAAGAGAAGAAACAAATGTTCTGTGCAATCAGTTAATCATCTTTCTGTGGGATGTGGTAAATGCCTATCTGGTACTAATAATTTCATTCTGATGATTCTAAACCATTTATGACTGGTTTTGTCTCAAAGGCCTTTAAACACTTTATATAATACATCTTCCTGTATGGAATATCACATGTTTAAGATGAGGCAGAAAGGTTACCCACTCGGCTCATCACTGGTATATGACAAAATCATGGGTTATAAGAGTCAAAAGAATTAGTAGGAAGACTCCTTCATATGGTTCTTTAGATGAGAACATCCAGATTACACCAAGCTGTAATGAGCCTGCATTTGGCATCCAAATATAAAAAAAAAAAGGCTGGCAAATCATACTGGACTTCAATTTTTCTTTCTGGCTTATGATGTTGGAAATAGAATCATAGAATCATAGAATAGTTAGGGTTGGAAAGGACCTTAAGATCATCTAGTTCCAACCCCCCTGACGTGGGCAGGTGACAAATCACACTAAACCATGCCACCCAAGGCTTTGCCCAACCTGGCCTTGAGCACCACCACGGATGGAGCATTCACAACTTCCCTGGGCAACCCATTCCAGTGCCTCACCACCCTAACAGGAAAGAATTTCCTCCTTATATCCAATCATAACTTCCCCTGTTTAAGTTTTAACCCATTACCCTTGTCCTTTCACTACAGTCCCTAATGAATAGTCCATCCCCAGCTTCCCTACAGCCCCCCTTCAGATACTGGAAGGCTGCTATGAGGTCTCCACACAGCCTTCTCCAGGCTGAACAGCCCCAACTTTCTCAGCCTGTCTTCATAGAGGAGGTGCTCCAGGCCCCTCATCATCCTTGTGGCCCTCCTCTGGACTTGTTCCAACATTTCCATGTCCTTTTTATGTTGGGGACACCAGAACTGCACACAATACTCCAAGTGAGGTCTCAGGAGAGCAGAGTAGAGGGGCAGGATCACCTCCTTCAACCTGCTGGTCACACTCCTTTTGATGCAGCCCAGGATACGAATGGCTTTCTGGGCTTCCAGCACACACTGAAGTTGGCTCATGTTAAGTTTCTTATCAACCAACACTCCCAAGTCCTTCTCCACAGAGCTGCTCTGAATCTAACATTACCAATGCAGGAGAAATTATATCAAACTAAAAATATTTATGGAACACAAGTCTGTTCTATCTGTTATTAGCTATGGAGGGGTTCCGATATTTGAGAGCATTGTGTGTTCTGCAAATTATATAGGTTTAGTGGACAAAACAGTTTGTTTTGGGGGAAATTTTGCCCAAAGGAAATGGTTCCTAAAGGGACCATTCTACAGAGATCCCTGCCCCATCCACAAGCAGAAACTAACAGAGACTGTCTTTGTAGTTAATTGTGATTTTGACTCAGAATGTAAATTTATTTAATATATAAATTTTACAACAAAAAATGTTCTCAAGCAGTTTTTATCAACAGTGTAGTTTTCAGCAAATTTATCCCTCTTTCTCATTGTTGTTTACCATTGAACGTGCATTTCCTTGCATGAATCTATTTATTATTCAAAATCTTCATAAAGATAAGAATACTGTTTATCTTAAAGATTGTCCATCAATTTTGCTCCAATACTATTACAATGAATACTGGCTCATCATAATTTTCAATGCATGCTGCTTAATGGATTGCATCATTCACAAGTTTCTGGGTTTGCTTCTTGTTTATTTCTCCATTAAGAGACCTATAAGCATGAGCTGAAGCGGAATCAGACATACATGTCCTCACTTCTGGGACCTAGGGAGATACTGTCCTTCTGGGCTCCTATCTCATTTTGAGAAGCCTCACAGTGGAGATTACCAGCAAATTCTCCTCATTTTCCTAAGCTGATGAGGATCCAGGTAATAAGTTTTCTACAAGCAAGGAAACTATTCAACCATGCAGAAATTCTTGTTACTGAAGTAAATGAAAGATCATTATGTGCATCGCTGAGTTCAGTGTAAAAAACAGCGCTGTGCTAGTTAACTGGTGTAACTGCTGGAAAGCAGGATGGGCTGGCTGCTCTGTAAGTGCAGGGGAACCAGGAGTTAGGAATCGGGAGCATTGTAAACATGGCACCTGGCTTTGTCAACCCATGCACAGCACCTGAGTGAAGTGAGCAGAGTATATCCAGGTATGGGCATCAGGGTTGGCTGAATACAGATCCTCAAATGAGTTGTGGTGAAGAGGCAAAGCCAAGGAGAAGAAGCCAGGAATAGGAACTGGAAAATCAGGGTCAGGATGAGGTCTGGTGATGACAGTCAGCATCCGCCACAGCCCTGGGATCATCAGATGAGGTATGGGATATAAATTGGATATATTAGATATGCTATCTATATTAGATATAGATATATAGATTAGATATTAGGGAGAAATTCTTCCCTGTGAAGGTGCTGAGGCACTGGCACAGAGTGCCCAGATAAGCTGTGGCTGCCTCATCCCTGCAGTGTTCAAGCCCAGGTTGGACGGGGCTTAGAGCAACCTGCTCTAGTGGAAGGTGTCCCTGCCTGTGGCAGGGGTTGAAACTCGATGAGGTTTAAGGTCCCTTCCAACCCAAACCAGTCTGGGATTCTGTGATCAGGCAAGTCCATAAAGATGAGGCCTTTTCATATATGAAATTATCTAGCAAAACTTGCATCAACAACTGATGGGTAAGTTATAGGGAAAACCGTGTTCAGAGGAGAAATAATTTCAACCCTTTCGTTCTGATCAATCCCTTAAATTCTCCAGGTCTTTGAAGAATCTGAACTTTGTGGTAGATCTTAGAACCTTAACATACCTGCATTCAATTTATGAAAGTTTCTAATGTGTAGGTGGTGTAAGTAAGGAAACTTCTCAGAGCCCTTTGTAACCAGCAGGGTTGCAGTCAGATTTCATGAAAGGTTATAGAAACTGGGAAAAGGATCGTAGACATGTGAAGTTAAATCATCTTTCTCTCCTCTGTTTTCAAAACTATTTGATATACTAGAATGTGAATGATACAAGTTATTACATTACATTACAATAAACTGCCATCTAGACTGTGCCTGTGGGGCACTGGGTTGAATACTAAGCAAGTCTGTGGAAGACAGACATTTGTTTAGGGTTATGCTTTGCACATTTGTAGTGGGTTTGATTGTTTCCATTTTTAATGGTACTTAATACCTACATCTGAATCAAAATCTGTGCAAAGAAGCTGTAGCTTCTGTTACATATATCATGATCTTAATTTAATTCTGCTATATACTGTGAGAGTGATAGTGTAACTTTGCTGGACCTGTGAAAAAACATTCAGAGGGATTTTTGCCTCTTTTTCTCTTCAAGTTTCCTTCACAGTTCTGCCCTGTTGATTAACACAATACAAACATAATATTTATATTTTAAAGACAGCTATTGAGATCTATGTGTCTGTGGCTCAATAATATGTAGATTGGGGGGGGGGGTAGGACAGTAGAAATGGAATTTAGAAACAGATCTGAATTAATAACTATTAACACTGTCTATGCAATTTCATTGCTTTGCAATTACCTTAGAAGGGAGTCCATTAGACTTGTAGGTACATCCTGTATAACATAGGCTCAGAGGAATACAGTTTTTTTCCCAGAGGAAAGTCACTTTTCGTATCATTTAAGGATTAAAACAAAGGACAAAAATTATGAAGAAAATCCTGCAGTCTGTATTGCAGATTAAGGGTTTTTCACCCCAGTAGAACTAGTAGTTTGTTCCATAAAATTCAATTCAGGTTTGTGAAATTAGTATTACAGATCTTCCACCAGGAAATTAGTAACAAGGAGCCATTTACTTTTATTAAAGACACAGAAGATCTTTGCTTTTTCAACAGGAAAAGGATTTCAAGGATTTTCAAGGATTGCTTTTTCCGAGCTCAAGATCGGAGCATCCCGACACGTAGGAAGTCAAGGAAGAGGGCCAGGAGACCTGCGTGGCTAAATAGGGAATTGCTGGGTATGCTCAAGTGGAAGAGGAGAGTTTACAGGTCATGGAAGGAGAGGCTGGCCACTTGGGAGGAATATAAGGCTGCTGCTAGAGGATGTAGGAAGGCAGCTAGGAGGACTAAGGCCTCCTTAGAATTAAACCTGGCGAGAAGGGTCAAGGACAGCAAAAAGAGCTTTTTCAAATACATGGCAGATAAAACTAACACCAGAGGCAATGTAGGCCCACTGATGAACGGGATGGGTGCCCTGGTGACAGAAGATACAGAGATGGCAGAGTTACTGAATGCCTTCTTTGTCTCTGTCTACTCTGCTGCAGGCAGTCCTGAAGAGCCCTGTACCCCTGAGACCTTAGATGAAGTCAGGTCGATGGAGCGGTTTGCCTTAGTCGATGAGGAATGGGTTAGAGACCAGTTGAGCAATCTGGACATCCATAAATCCATGGGTCCAGATGGGATGCACCCGCGGGTGCTGAGGGAACTGGCGGAAGTCATTGCTAGACCACTCTCCATCATCTTTACCAAGTCTTGGGAAACGGGAGAGGTGCCTGAGGACTGGAGGAAAGCAAATGTCACTCCAAAAAGGGCAAGAAGGAGGACCCGGGTAACTATAGACCGGTCAGCCTCACCTCCATCCCTGGGAAAGTGATGGAACACCTTATCCTTGGTGCCATCTTAAGGCATATCAAGGATAAGAGGGTTATGAGGGGCAGTCAACATGGCTACACCAAGGGGAAATCATGCTTGACCAATCTCTTAGCCTTTTATGAGGAAATAACACGGTGGATGGATGATGGCAGAGCGGTGGATGTGGTCTACCTTGACTTCAGCAAAGCATTTGACACAGTCTCCCACAGCATCCTCACAGCTAAATTGAGGAAGTGTGGTCTGGATGATCAGGTAGTGAGGTGGACTGCGAACTGGCTGAAGGAGAGAAGCCAGAGAGTTGTAGTCTATGGGGCAGAGTCTAGTTGGAGGCCTGTAACTAGTGGAGTGCCTCAAGGGTCAGTACTGGGACTGGTATTATTTAATATATTCATCAATGATTTAGATGAGGGAATTGAGTGTACTATCAGCAAGTTTGCTGATGACACTAAGCTGGGAGGAGTGGCTGACACGCCAGAAGGCTGTGCTGCCATCCAGCGAGACCTGGACAGGCTGGAGAGTTGGGCAGGGAATAACTTGATGAAATATAACAAGGGAAAGTGTAGAGTCCTGCATCTGGGCAGGAACAACCCCAGGTTCCAGTATAGGTTGGGGAACGACCTGTTAGAGAGCAGTGTAGGGGAGAGGGACCTGGGGGTCCTAGTGGACGACAGGATGACCATGAGCCAACACTGTGCCCTTGTGGCCAAGAAGGCAAATGGCATCCTGGGGTGTATTAGAAGGGGGGTGGTTAGTAGATTGAGAGAGGTCCTCCTTCCCCTCTACTCTGCCCTGGTGAGACCCCATCTGGAATATTGTGTCCAGTTCTGGGCCCCTCAGTTCAAGAAGGACAGGGAGCTGCTGGAGAGAGTCCAGCGCAGGGCAACGAAGATGATTAAGGGAGTGGAGCATCTCCCTTATGAGGAAAGACTGAGGGAGCTGGGTCTCTATAGTTTAGAGAAGAGGAGACTGAGGGGCGACCTTATTAGTGTCTATAAATATATAAAGGGGGAGTGTCACGAGGATGGAGCCAGCTCTACTCAGTGGCAAACAATGATAGGACAAGGGGTAATGGGTACAAACTGGAACACAAGAGGTTCCACTTAAACTTGAGAAGAAACTTCTCAGTGAGGGTGGCAGAACACTGGAACAGGCTGCCCAGGGAGGTTGTGGAGTCTCCTTCCCTGGAGACATTCAAAACCCGCCTGGACACATTCCTGTGTAACATTATCTAGGTGTTCCTGCTCCGGCAGGGGGATTGGACTAGATGATTTTTCGAGGTCCCTTCCAATCTCTAGCATACTATGATACTATGATACTGTGATACTGTGAAAGGTCTGGGTCTGCTGTATAGTCTTATCTATACAGCTGATTGTAGCCTTACAGATTATCACTTCTGTAGAAGTGATAATCTGTAAGGCTACAATCAGCTAGAGTAATGTAATTATGTATGCATGCATATAATAAGTGTTCTTACCATTTACTGAATTATTATTAGCAAGGGTTTCCTCTCTCTTCTTTTGAATGCTAATAAATTAACAGAACATGTCTAACTGTGTGGTTTCAAAGAAACTTAGCTGACTTTGCCTATTTGCAAGCTCTTGTGTGGGAATTGTATAGTTTCATCTATATGACACTGTGTCCTGCTTTGTTAACACCTATATTTAGATTGCAGGTGAATATTATTCCCTGACTACATGCATCTGGCAGCACACAGAAAGAAGCTGATGCCTACCCAAGTAGCCACATCTCCTATATTGTGCTCACAATTTAATCTTAAATTCACATCCAGTAACCTCATAAGGGTTTGGACTAAACATAATATCATATGGAATCATGGATTGGAAAGGACTTTACAGATGGTCCTTGCTGTCCTAAGGATCTCTTGAACTCCACCATTTCATGGTCACTGCAGCCAAGGCTGCCTTTGAGCTTCACAGCAAGACCGAGTGGATGAGGCCCTCTAGAGACAGGAGTAGCCTTGCATTCACAAGCCTTGGTCCTCATGGGGGACTTCAGCCACCCCAATATCTGTTGGAGGGACAACACAATAGGGCACAAGCAATCTGGAATGAGTTGATGATAACTTCTTTCTGCAAGGAAAGACCCATAAGGAGAGGTGCTGTGCTGTATCTTGTTTTCAACATCCCAGTGAAAATGAAATTCACAGCAGCCTATCTGTCAGAGTGTACAGGTAGAAACTGCTCTGTTATTCCTCATGGGGTTTTGTGTTTGTTGTCCATATACACCATTTTTGGATAGTGTGTATGGAGTGTTTAAACAAAACAATTGTAAGAACACAGCACAATAACTGTTTAATCAGGAGCATCTGTAATAGAGATAAATTAGGGAGAGTCTGAGTGGTATACAGAAGCAGTCTGTTAAATGTGATCAGAAATAATAAAACGATAAAGTGGAAATCCTTTGTGGTTCATTTTCTGCCAGGTGCACCTATGGTTAAAGAAGGACAGTGATGAAAATTAATTGTTTCCTACAGAACTTTCTTGAAGAGTCAATCACCATCTGGAGACGCAACTAGCTTTCAGGAAAAGTTCCACAGATGTGGATAATATTAATTGTTGGGTTATGCAGGGAGAAAATTAGAAAGGTAAAGGCACATCTGGAACTTAACCTGGCCACTGCCATAACGTACAATGAATAATATTTTTACAAACATATTAGCAGTAAAAGGAGGGCCAAGGGGAGCCTCCATCCTTTACTGGGTACTACAGAAAACTTAGTAAGCAAGGATGAAGAAAAGGCTAAGCTACTTAATGCTGCCTTTGCCTCAGTCTCTGATAGTCACACCAGCCATCCTCAGCTGTACACTCAGGGTACTCAGCTCCCTGAGTTGGATTGGAGAGATGGGGAGCTGATTGAAGTAACCATAATTCAGGAAGAAATAGCAAACAGGATCCTGCTCCACTTAGACATACACAGGTTTATGGAGCTGGATGGGTTCCACCCAAAAGTGCTGAAGGAGCTGGCAGAGGGGAGCTTGCCAAGCCACTCTCCATCATCTATCAGCAGTCCTGGTCTAGTGGGCAACCAGACAAGCGACCTCTGTCACATTCTCCTTTCAGGTAGTTGTAGAGAGTGATAAGGTCCCCCTTGAGAAGGATGGAGCAAGGAGGCGTCTGGTCCCTTCTCCCATGTAGCGAGTACATGTGCAGGGGAAATGGCCTGGTTGTGACAGGTGAGGTTTAGACTGGATAGCAGGAAAAATTTCTTCACTGAAAGGGTGGTCAGGCATTTGAACAGGCTGCCCAGGGCTCTGGTGGAGTCACCATCCCTGGAAGTATTATAAGAAACATGTAGATGAGGCCCTCAGTGATGTGGTTTAGTGGTGGAATTGGCAGTGCTGGGGTAACAATTGGGTAATTGGCAGTCCTGGGGTAACTGATGGTCTTAAAGATCTTTTCCAACCTAGTTGATTCAATGATTCCATGATTCTATTAATAAGAACATTGCGTACTTACACTGAGTCTAATATTTGGAACTCAGGAGCAGTTCATAAATACAGTGAAGATTCTCAAAATCAAAACTATAGTAAGGTAGTTGTCTAATAGAACTAGGAAATCCTGTGGGACAAGCAGAAAAAACATTATGCTTCTCTCTTTTATTTAAAGTGACCCTTGAACTGTCTTGAGTTTTCCATGGGATTCTAATCAGATGGGTCTAGTGAGAGAGAACCTTGATCCAGTTTGCTCTTCTCTGAACTGCTTTTGGTGTTGTGCAAGATGGCCTTTTATTCAGTGTCCAAAGTGAAGGTGAATGAATTATTTAGAATGTCTCAAAATCAATGCATTTATAAAGATTATATCAAACTGAAAGTGTACATGAAATGACACATTCTGACCAAAGTGAAAAGTGTTTTACGGCACTTCCAAAAACTTTGAAGGTACAGAGATATCAGAGTTGTATGAACCTCCTGCTTACCCCTTTGTTGCTAGTAGTCCTTGTAGGATTACTATATGAAATACAGATGATCTATATGCAGGTTCTTTTTCTTTTCTCTCAATTCAGAAGAAGACCTCAAAATTTCAGTTTTCACGGGGCAAAATGGTTACAGGGTTTGATCTACTACCAAGATATATTGTGAGCCTTGAGATGAGTCTCAGAGTAATTATTGTAGGAATCTGAAGCTGCATGTACTCTTTAATAATCATAGGAAATGGGTTATTCCATAGTAATTTATTGATTTAATATATTAAGTTATTTCATTTTGCTCCTTTCCAAGTACATATTTATATGAGTTACTGATGTATTGTCTGAGTGGTTTCCTGTAGTACAATAAGGAAAATGTTCACCATCTGTCATACATGGCTCACCCTTAGCATAGGAGGAGTGATATATGATCAGCTAAGTGTTTTGTTTTGTCAATGTTCTACTTTGTTTGATTTTTTAAATACATTCTGCTGTATATTTATCTTAGAAAAAGTAGTTTAAAGAAAAATAATCTTGGACTTGAATGAAACGAGATTTCAGTTTTAGATCCTTAAGAAAAAGTTATTTCTATAGTTGGCTTTAAGAAAGCTTTGGATAAAGATTCATTGTTGCTAGACAGGATCTTAATGGTGGTTTAAAAATCCTTATTGCATTTGAAAAGTAAAGTTATCAACTATAGTCTTTATTCAGGCACTTCAGGTAATGCTGCAGATATTATACCCAAGGTGTTTAATTTATTATATTTAATTTAGATATTATTCCAATGTGTTTAATGTGGGTCATTAAACACTTTGAATATAATATCAGAGATTGTGAGTATCTCTGACAAAGTGATGTCATGTGCTAGGAACCAGATCTAATGTAATCCTTGAGCAAGATGCATACCTATCAGAACATGATGTTTGATGTCTTCATGCCAGAGTTTACTGCACCATAAGCAGGAAGTGGGAGCATGAGTTTCAGCTATAAAAACCCATCCCTGATTTTCTCAATGAATACTGTGCATGGTCCATCAGAAATTGCACAGGTTTGTATAACAGGTAGTCTGATCTTTTAAATTTACCATACAAGATGGGCTGTGAAGCCTTTGAAAGGCAGCTGTTACAGACGACTGTACACTTAGTGGGTCATCACGTAAGTCTTGAATAGACAAGTCCCTTAGATTTTAGCTGTAGATAGTTATTCTTGAACATCTGGTTAGGTGAGTGTTAAAAAATGAGGTGCATGCATTCATCAGTAGGAAACTAAATAAGCATAATGCTTCTGCATCCATACTGTCCCTGGCATCCATACTGTCCCTGTGAGGCTTTGACATCAGCCATACGTATTTGCCAGGTTTCTCAGAAAAATCTCAATACTGAGAGAGCCAAACATCAAACCTAGCTGCCTAAAAGACACAGAGAAAGCTTGGGATTCCTTCAGGCTCAAAAAGGAGCCACAGAGATTGCTCGGAGGGAGAGAGAGACATTTCTAATTAAAAAACTAATACAGAAATGAGAATCTATTCTGGAATCAGTGAGAAGAGGCCAAGAAGCAAATAGCGGGATAATCACCAAAAGCTGTATTTGTTAGATCTTAAAAAAAGAAATAAAAGTAAATGGGAGAGTTCAAACACTCTCCTAAGAAGTACCAACATATCCTCTGATTCAGAGGATGCATTTTACCCTTCGTTGTCACTTTTTTCCATACATAGACAACATTTGTCAACTCCACCCTGTGACACTCTGTTCCCTGATCCTCATAAAGCAGGCACTAACAGCACCGTTAACTGCCACATTTCTAAATAACTGAACTTTGATGAATAGGCTTAGCTTTCCGGATAATGATACGGGTTCACTCTTCTGAAATCTTGAGGAAGATTCTAACTACTCTTCTGTTTGAAAGAAAAATAATAGAAAAGTGCAGAAAAATGTGAAAAAAAAGATTTTCCTTCTCTTAGGAATATAATCAGTATACACAGTGCAAAATAAATTCCAACTACTCCATTAATGATAACAGTAGAAAGGCTTAAATAATTAAATGATTATTGTATACAGGGATTTCAATGGGATTTGTAATTCACAAAAGTTTTTCAATTATTTAGATTCCTAAAGTGGAAAAAGAAAAAATGAAAAGGAAATTGAAAATCCCATTAACCGTTTCTACTAGCTGTGCACCTACACAGACATGTCTGGTTCCCTTTGCAACTCCAGGTGGTTTAAGACAAAGGGTGTCTTTAGGGAGTGACAGCCAGAAAAACACAATTGGTTTAGAAAGAAGGAATATGTATTCACATAGTATAGGCCAGAGAATAAGTGAAAAGCTCAGAGATCATTTTAAAAGCTATCTAACCCCATAACAAATGTTCTCTTGGATATTAATAGTTTATTTGGGACCATGTCCTGCCAATATGTTTATTTGATAGTTTGCTGCCTGTCACAATGAGCAAGTATCATTGATATATTTCTGCTTGAGCTGGATTTTTTTACTTTCACCAAGGTTTCAACTAGCTTCTTTTAAACTGAACTTTACTTACAAAATTGTACATCAAAATGTGAAAAAAATTCTATTTATATTATTTTGATAAATTGGATTTTCCACAAACAGCTTTTACCAAAAAACATTGCTCTTGAAACTTATTTGGAAACAAAGTCATATTTTCTGATTGACTGTAGCTATGTCTAAGTTATGTAATTTCAAACACTGTAAATATTATGAACTTGACAGAAAGCTCATGAAAGTAAATGAAAGGAATTCCACTGACTTTCGTCATACCCTGTGTCTTGTAGTAAACAGCTTCACAGTCAAGCTCAAATATGTTACAACAATTAGTTAATTGTACCATGGTCATGTTTGCTGTTTCCATGTCTGTCGAGCTATGATACCCGTTGTGATTAGCTGGATTTTTTTTAAACCATCCCAGGTTTAGACTGAAATCTATAATGTCCTTTCAAAGTACTTAAATATATGTAGGCTTTTCTAATCAACACATTTTTGCTCATCTGTTGCTGCAGTAGCAGTGAACATTTCCTCTGTGTACTGTAGACATCAGATGAGATCTCACACATTTTGGTATGCTGTTAGCTGTATATACTTTAACAGGTGTAATGCCTGTGTCTGTGTGTAACTATGGCAAAAAACAAAAGTGAAAACAAAAAACCAAACAAAATAAAAGACCCTAAAAACCCCCAAAATAGCATTTAAAAATTTGAAATTATATCCCATTTAATAAAAAAAAAAAAAGAATTAAAAGAAAATAGCATAGGATGCTTAGAGATTGTCCTGGGTTCAGCAGTAGCAGTCATGTTTCTCCTTCTTGGTAGCTGGTGCAGTGCAGTGTTTTGACTTTCGGCCTGGGAACAGAACTGATAGCGATGTTTTGGTTTGGCCAAGGACTTTGTGAGCCTCATGCTCTGCCAGGGGGGAGGGAAGCCAGGAGGAAGCAGAGACAGGACACCTGACCCAAACTGACCAAAGAGGTATTCCATACCACAGCACGTCATGCCCAGGATGTAACTGGGAGTTAGCCGGAAGGGCTGGGAGACTGCAGGGTTGGAGGAGGTATCGGTCAGAGCTTGGTCGGGCTGGGGGGGGGGCGAGTTATCGGTCGGCTGGTGGTGAGATGATGTATTCTCTTCCCTTGTTATTTCCTTTATCATCATTATCATTGGTGGTAGCAGTAGTGATTTGTGTTATACCTTAGTTACTAAACTGTTCTTATCTCAACCCGTGGGAGTTGCATTCTTTTCGGTTCTCCTCTCCATCCCTCCGAGAGCAGGGGGAGGGCAAGAAAAGGGGGGGAAGTGAGCGAACAAATTACCTGACTGGGTTTAAACCACGACAGAGATCACTGAACTCTGTAATCCCACAGAAAAGAATTTGATGGTGCATCATTAACTAATATGAAATGGGATGATAGTACCATCAAAGTTTTAAGGGAGAGTCCCTTTTAACAGGTTGGCTGTATAGAAATCATTCTTGCAAGCTCAGTTGTCTTCAGAGAATCCAAAAGGCCAGATAAACAAAGAGGGAAGTAAACAGCATGGTCAGGGCAGCCATTCACTACCTTATAGCTCTGAAACAGCGATGTAAGGCAGCAAGAGGAAATTTTCCCTGGATATGCTATAATGGCATAAAAAATGAAGGGCCTGATTCTTCCTCTGGAAAGTCTTGGGAGCACTTCCATTGCCTTCAATGGAAGAACTGCTGATGGGGGGCAGTTACAGAAAAAGGAAAATCAGATTCCAGTCTTGTCAACCTGACAGCCTTCATTGTCACTTTAACTTTGAAAAAGTGCAAAAACAAGAGGCTCCTTTAAAAAGAGTAAAATGAGCTGCTCAAAGAACCTAAAGGCTGTTACTGAAGTTTCATCTGTGTCGTGGTTTAAACCCAGTCAGGTAATTCGTTCGCTCACTTCCCCCCCTTTTCTTGCCCTCCCCCTGCTCTCGGAGGGACGGAGAGGAGAATCAAAAGAATGCAACTCCCACGGGTTGAGATAAGAACAGTTTAGTAACTAAGGTATAACACAAATCACTACTGCTACCACCAATGATAATAATGATAAAGGAAATAACAAGGGAACAGAATACAACCCCTCACCACCCGCCGACCGATAACTCGCCCCCCAAGCCCGACCAAGCTCCGACCGATACCTCCTCCAACCCTGCAGTCTCCCAGCCCTTCCGGCTAACTCCCAGTTACATCCTGGGCATGACGTACTGTGGTATGGAATACCTCTTTGGTCAGTTTGGGTCAGGTGTCCTGTCTCTGCTTCCTCCTGGCTTCCCCTCCTCCCTGGCAGAGCATGAGGCTCACAAAGTCCTTGGCCAAACCAAAACATCTCTATCAGCTCTGTTCCCGAGCCGAAAGTCAAAACACTGCACTGCACCAGCTACCAAGGAGGAGAAACATGACTGCTACTGCTGAACCCAGGACAATCTGAAACCATCATATAGAAGAAAAACAACCATCTGTTTTGTAGCTTTACAAAAATGGTATCTTGGATGATTGAGTTTTATGATGACTTGAGTTTGCTTCTTTCAGTTATAACACTAATTACAATTTGGAGAGGGACATTGATTAGATGATGCCACCCAAGTGCTAGTTCTTAATGATGCAAAACGGGAGCTTCAAAACTAAATTGTGTTTTTAAAAATCGTTGTGCTCATAGGGCCTGTATATATCCCTGTCTTTTGCAGCTTGAGGCCAGCAATAATGTTGCTTCATTATTGTAATATGAAGGAAAGAAGGGAGAGAAAAACAAGAAACTATTCCGGCTGTATTTAGAAAAAGAGACTGTACAGGCAATTCAGTGAAGATAAGCACAAGAGGAAAATATTAAATTTAAAACCGTAATATTTTGATTACATGATTAGGGAGCATTATTTATTCTCATTTCTACCACTTAACCTGTTCATCAGCCATAGATAATTTGTTTTTCTCCATCATACAACTTTGAAAGTATGTATAATAATTCTTTATTTCACTGCATGTTAAACAATAGGAATTGAAATAGCATACACAGCTTAGCATACTATATGTGCTTAAAGGGCCCAAGGTAAAAAAAAACCTTTTGCTTCAGTTGGGCCCAGAAGAGGCTATCACACTGCTGTTTCCTTATTAGAATAGACTGGCTGTTCTCCAGTTCTTTCATTCAGTGTGGGTTTATTTTCTTCTGGGTGCTTTTAACTCAGTGTATTTGGTAGAATCATAATTCTCAGTCATTGGAGAGGATTTGTACATGCTAAGAAAGAGCTACCAATGCTTTGGTTTGAAAACTACAGCTTCAGGGAAAGTCTGACTTCTTAGGGAAAGGAGTAGAGATCTACCACACTGCTCAGGATACCTTTTAAACATTAGAGAAGCAGAACTCACAAGAATAAATATGTTCTTTCTTCTTCTTCAGTTCAGAACCATTTCTTTTTTCTTCAGAGTGAGAAGTTACAATAGTCCGTATCATCTTGCTTTGATATGCAAAATAAAGGAGCCTTCCTCTAAGGAAATGTTGCAGCAAAAGTATGCTCTACTTCTCCATAGTATTTTTTCAGTAACTGATATATTTTCGTCACCTTCACTTCTTGTTCATCTAGAGTTACAAAACAAAAAATGAAACTACAGAATTACAGTTACAGCTTGTCAAAAGATATTGCCAAATTCATTATTAAGTGTCCTATTATAAACATCTTTGTTTCCTTTATGAAGAATTAAAGAATCCAGAAAGTAAAAGTGAGTGTACTTCCAAATCATAACTAGCTCCTTAACTGGAAGAGAGGTGATTTTTAGATCATGCCTGCCTAGGTCAAATGAATTATTAAATAAATATTAATTGATTGATAAAAAGAAATCTTTCAACAAAGGAAACAAAAAACTATCACATGAATAAATCTATTGCCTGAAACTGAAGCTTAGTAGAAAACAATTTACAGAAAATCCATTTCCTAAAAAATTATTACTTTGGTTGCTCAGCCAGTCTGTTAAAAAGAAATGAATGCCAATTTCATTGACATGAAAGGGATCCATTCTTGGTTTGATAAATAGTTTGACTGATGCTGCAAATATGAAAGAACTTCAAAAAAATGTTTTATATATAAAGATGACAGTTTTACTTAATGCAGTTTGGAAAGTTGCCTGAAGAGGAATAAATGCAAGATAATGTTAAGTGCACATATAAAGTAAAATACAGAGAAATGCAATTTTAAATTTATTCCTTCTTCATTTTTTTCAATCAGTGATAGAAAAATACAAAAAATAGAAGTCATAAGAAGGATACTGTATGTATCTCTACATATCGTAATATAGAGATCTCAGACCTGACACAAAATAAACAAAATTGTGCAGATGAGAAATATAGAGATAATTTGTAGGCCAGAAAAGGTTTAGCCTCTCCTCTAAGACTAAGCAGTTCAAAGCGCTGAGTAGTCTTGCTTATTTAGACTTCATTCTTAACTGCATTGGTACAGCCATGTTGTTTCCAGTTCTGGAGCTAGCTTCTAGGATCTATGGTGGGTGTTTTCATTTCAAGGCACATGTCTTATTTTTAAACAGTGTCAGCTGTTTCTCCTTGTGACAAAGCGCCAGTGATGTGGCTTTGTGAAGCAGATCACGTTCCTGCAGCCTTTGGTCCTTGACCGTGCCCACCAGGACAGCCAAGGGAGGTCAGGAAAACAGATAATGACCTTTTCTTTAGGACACAGTCTAAGCCCCAAGCAGCTTCTGGCCTAAAAGCTTCTTGAGCCAGAGGTGAAATTTTTGTGCTTACTAGTCCTGAGTGAATTTTTCTCCTAGGAACATACTCAGTGTCTTTGTAGGCTAAAGTAAGCTTTTTAACATTTGATGTTCAGTTGTACCACATAGTAAGAATCTTTGTTTATTTTGTAATATAAAGTTAGGAATAAAAGTTAGATAACCATATCTAGAAGAGAAGTTATATAAAGTAAAAAATAAACCAAACACTCCCCACCCCAACAAAACAAACAAACCCCCAAGTTTTCTGGTGGACTGTGTCAGGAAAATCTAGAAAAAAAATCTGGTAATAAATGTAGTATTTAATGACAGAATACTCTGTCCCAGTGTTCTGTTTCATAGTCAAGAAACAGAGTAATTAAAAATCATGTATTCCTTGCTGTTGCAGAGATGAGATGAATTGTACCAGCTGAAATAGTAACTACTGGGCTGTATGTCACCAGAGTCCTTTTTTATCTTCTGAATATTCCATCTTTCCAGTTCCTCTTTGCTTTCCAGCTTTTTTTTTTTTTTTTTTTTTAATTCATATGTGCTTTTGTGTGAACTCTGCTCCAACCACATTTTCCCATGGTTTCCCACCTCCATCATATATTTTCATTATTATTTATCATTTTTACTAGTAAATCTTAATCTCTTTTCATTCTTCTTATTGCTGCTTTACCGTCCACCTTTTCCTTCCCTTTTTTTATGTACTGCTTCCTCTGCCATCTTCTTTTCTTCTTTTTTTTTATTCTTATGTCCATACTCTTTCCCAGCTAAGGACTCCTGTTAAACTGGATGTGAAAGTGGTTTGCTTTGCTCCTCTGAGAACTTCAGCTCTCCAGAGAATGGGAGACTTTTTCCTGTGGTTTTCCTTCAGAAGTTTCTTATACATATCACAATAGATACCAAATCACTTTCATTCTCTCCTGACAAGTGACTAGCCAGGGAATAGATCTCATTACTGACACCATACAAGAGAACAGAATGACATACATTGTGAGAGAAAATGATCCTCAATGTAAGATTATCTCACTTTCATTCAGAATAATGGGATACTGGTCCATTTACTTGAAAACGCATTTAAACTCAAATCTGTAAACACATGTTTCTGTGTAACAATGTGAGGCATTCATTCTAGCATTCCATGGAGATCAAAATGTTATTGGTTACTTGTATTATTAACATTTTAATGCACTACATGTCACAAAAGGTTCCCTTTTCGTTTCATATTGTCCTTCATATTATGTAGTACTTCATCACACAATGTGCTGTCAACAGACGCAGTGACAAAGAAAAGCTGATGTGGTGTGACAAGATGGGCAGAGGTCACTTTGATACTACATGATGTAGTTTTCCAGAACATGTCAGCAATGTCATATTCTTAATATTTTTATTAAGGTTTTTTATTAAAAGCTGTCTGCGTTTATATGTTTTTTATGTAGTTGAGCCACCATTCCACTCTATTCTCCTGAGATTTCTAAGATATTTAGGCTTCTTATTTATAAAAATCAAGGTGCATAAACCCCTCCATTCACTTGAGACTCCCCAAGAGAGTCTTGAAATACTGGAAACAGCAAAGGTTTCAGAATCAGCCTTCTTTCAACAGTATCCTGCATGGCTTCTTGCAAATATGCGGAGAATTTGCATTACTCATATCTGTTGATTTCCAGCTTTCTTTTCCATCATCTGCCCAAGAATTAAAACTGCATTAATCTTTGGATGTGGCTATAGGCACGTGGATCGCAGCACCATCTTTTTGAAAATGGGATTAATTAATTCCTTTCATTTTCTTATTACTTTGCAGTTCATCATTAAATATGTCATGTTTTGTACCTATAGTGTTTCCATAATGGGGAGGAGTTATCTGTTTGTGGCAGCTGAGCAGGTTTCTTTAAAGGAGAAATAGCTATTAGGCAGTGGTTCAGTTATGCATCCAAATTCAATGGAAGTGTGGATTATTATTCTTCTGTTCCACGGAAATAGGTATGAGCTGAGTAGACACTTTCAAAAGTTTCTTTTTGTTCGTTTGTAGCTGCTGCTTTCTAGTCATGCTGCTGGAGAGGTACTTGAGAGAAAAGAAGATAAACAAAATCAAGAACCACTACCAAGAATAATGCCAAGGAGAAACATCTGTTTTCAGCTGCGTGATCATGACTTGAATGGGTTAATTCTCAGCTAGTTTTTCTTCTTCTAGTTGCAATCTATGTCAAACGAATAGATGAATTTGTCCCATTTTCACTTCTCATTACAAGGCTTGTCATGAAAAGTGAGTTATCACAGGATTTTATTGCCTGATGTATTTGGTGAATTATGACAGTGTGCCGAGGACATTTACCCTCTTTTAGTATTGTATGGCTTGATTGACTGACTGTTCCTGGGCATCGAAAGTAGTACATGGAAATTCAGTGCCTTATTCTTTGCATGCAAAGTCAAAGATGACTCTTTTCAACAAAGCAAGGAATAAAATTGGATCACATTTAAGTGCACATCAGGATCAGGCAATGTTATCCCTGTGCAGCAATCCTGTAAAATTAAACTAAGGCCACAAGCCATGGTAGCAGAAGGGCTTAGCATAGTTAAAACTTTTGGCCTGTAAAATAATTTGCTTTTATGTTGCCTGAGTTCTGAGCTCCAGGATGTTGTTTCTCTGCAGTGCATTTGGTCCTTTATCTCTGTGTTGAAAATAGTAACAAGTATTATTCTTGGTGAGAAACACTGTCATTTGATGGTTTTCTAATGAGATCACATGTCAAGAGGACCATTACATTCTATTTTTCTGATATTACCAGGATACATCCCAGAGCCTTACCCAATTGCAATAACTAGGAAAGAAGGTCAACAGAAAGCAGAACATTTTAAGAGCCTGTATATTATGATTTTCTCCTATCATTCGCCTGCAGCTAGGCTTACTATATTTAATACATGAGGAGTGGGGAAAGAAGGATAGATTTTAAGTTATAGATATTCAGGGAACACACAGTTCTTTATGTCACACATTACATATACAGTCATATTACAGGAAATTCCTTCCTATGATATTACCACTAATGATAATAATGGCCATTACATTAAGATTCTCTACTTAATATACATGTAAGTCATAGATACATATTGCTCATAACCAAGCTACAGGACAGATGGGAGGCAAGCTGTCCTGATACAAATGAAGACACTGTAAAGTTGCAGTCTTAGAAGTGTAATAGAAGTGCACTATACCAGTCAGGGCTAACAGCAGAAGTTGAAGCCGTGTTGGCTCCTCAGCAAACCCACATAGAATCATGGAATGGCTTGTGTTAGGAGGGACATTAAAGCTCATCCAGTTCCAACCCCTTGCCACAGGCAGGGACACGTCCTGCTAGACCAGGTTGCTCCAAGCCCTGTCCAACCTGGCCTTGAGGGTCAGGGGTGGAGCATTCACAGCTTCCTAGGGCAACCTGTAATAGGAAGGTGTGGAACTTTGTTATTTATGCAGAATCTACCAATGCTTGGAGGATAGCAGGTAATATCACCTTCACGTGGCTTTGCAAGTCCATATGAAAGACAATGCATAAGCTCCCTGTCTGTCTGAGGAACTGCTAGAGGTTTCAGCTGCTATTCAAACATAACACACATATGTGAAATTCAAGATGAAGTAAGTATATAGTGGAATGTATATACATACGCATATACATATGTAATTTTAATTAATAAATTTAGTGGAGGCCATGATCTGATCCCTGGCTTTGAGGCCAACTGGCATGCAAACTTGTTTTACTCAAGAAGGGCTTCATCTGAAGAATTGATCGGTCCTGACTGAGCTAATGCACTGGAGAATCTTGCAGGCACTGTGAGGACTGTTTACCTTCATGAGGAGTAGCAAACAAAGAGGATTTTTTCCTTAAAGAGTTGCAGATCCTTTGTTGAAGTATTTAAAGGATGTCAAGTGCGTATATTGCTCAGACACAAAACTTTGTCAGTTTTTAACTGCAGAGAGTAAATTGATGGATAAGCTACCAGAAGCTGTTCATGGGAATAGTTCTGTAGGCTTTGTGGGACTAAGTTCTGCTTTACTGAGTAAAAGTTGAAGGACTGAACTCCATAAACTGTTCAGTCAGTTTCATGAATATGGCTGTTCCAAAGAGAACCACCAGCAACTAGTCATGCAGCCCTACCCAAGAAAACACATCATAATCTCTTTAATCAATCCCCAACAAGGAAATAGCATAGGCAGAAAGTTTAATGCATTTTAATCAAACGCCACAATCATCTGAATCTAATGTTATGAAGATACTATCATTTACCAACAATACTGCCTGCCACTGAGTGCTGTGTAGAGGTACAAACAAATCATGCATAAAGTCTATTTGCATATTTATCATTAAATGAGGTCTAATACCAGATTTATGTCTAGCCAAAACATTATTCCTTACAATACAATCCATTAGCTGTGCATAAACATGTTGAAGCAATTTAGGTAATGTGGGTAATGGTGGAACAGACGATAGCACTACCCCAGGGTAAAATGATTCAGACTGGTGTCACTCCAAGCTTCGTGTCCAGAAGTAAACTGACTATTCATAATAGCAGATTAATCATGGGAAAGCAAAAGGATGGGAGAGACAGCAATCAAAGGTGTTGTCATACTCTGAAGTCCAGATTCATGCATTCTGATCAGTCTTCAACAATCCTGATTAGTGAAAAATATGCCCAAAAAGATGGGAGGAGGGAGATAATGTTTTTTGCCTTTTTTGATATTAGACATTGTAACCCTTAGTTCATAACACTTATACAGGCAACTGATCTTGATTAAGTTTTTCAAACCACAATGAGTTATAAGCACCAACTTGAACAAGGAATATGCGATTGGTATATACCTAAAGAATCAGGGTACTATGCTCTTGGTATCCAGAAGAATGAGCTCTAAAGCAGTATTAGCAATAGAATTGTAACTTGATTAATTCTACTGTTTGTGGTTAATATTAGAATAGGTAAAAGTCTAAAAATTAATTTTTGAGGGAATCAAGAAGTTGCACATTCTTTTAATTTAGACTTTGAAATCATCTAAGCACCTTTCAAGACAGTGTACATGAATTGATTTTAGGAAGGTCTGCCACACGTGTTGCCATATTCCTACAACAGTAAGTCTGTTGTCTTTCTCTTTGTAGGGAAGAGATTCTTAATCCAATTTTATATTACCAAAATCATAGTACTTTTGCATGATTACTTTTGGTTTCTATTTTTTTATTCTGACCATCCACACACTTAGGAGTGGATTCTACTCAGGTTCACAAGGAATAGTTAAATATTGCCTTTATAAAAACCCATGTGTTGCCTGTAGAAACCATGTCCCAGGGATAATTTTCATCAACATTCTTTGACTGCAAGAGGAGTGATGTGTACATGTGAAACTGCAGTAAATGCAGTTTGTATTATACAGCTGACTGACTGCTGTCTCAGTGAATGTAAATTAAACTGCAAAAATTAGAAATCAGGAACAGTTTCTGTAATACAAAGTACAACTCTGAAAGTCTGCTCATGACTGATATGCTAGCAGTGATCAGAGAATGAAACTAAGTTATTTTTTGCAGTTGGGTCTTCATTAAGGGACAGATTCAAGACTGCTTGGATTCAGTAGAAGAATTCCTTTCTTACCTTCATCAGATATTTCATTGTACTCTTGTTTAGGCCCCTAGAATTGTATATCCATCATCAGGAGGTACAGCATCTTAGCAAAAGCTCTCAAGCTTAGTGCCTTGCTTTCCTCTTTTCAGTTCAGTGGCACAGAAACAAAACTGTGATTTGATTCTGATCCCAAATAGCTCAGTGGAGCACGTTTATTTTCTCAAGCACCGTGCAAGTTTCATAGGGGTTCTTCAGGAATGGTGGCAATCCATATACCAACAAAAAAAAAAGAGGAGCCAACAAGGAGAGGTGCCATGCTTGACCTCGTGCTCACCAACAGGGAAGGACTTGTTGGAAATGTGACGCTCCGGGGCAGCCTTAGATGCAGTGATCATGAGATGGTGGAATTTGAGATCCTCAGGACAGTGAGAAGAGCGTGCAGCAAGCTCACTGCCCTGGACTTCAAAAGAGCAGACTTTGGCCTCTTGAGTAACCTGCTTAGTAAGGTTCCATGGGATATAGCCCTAGAGGGCAGGGGGACCCAAGACTCTTGGTTGATATTGAAAGATCACCTGCTACAAGCTCAGGAGTGTTGCATCCCAACTAGAAGGAAGTGCAGCAGAAGGGCCAGGAGACCTCCTTGGGTGGATAAGGAGCTCCTGAGGAAGCTTAGAGGGAAAAAAGGCTTATAAAAGGTGGAAGCAAGGACAGGCGGCGTAGGAAGAGTACAGGGATGTTGTCCGGGAAGCTAGGGACCAGGTTAGGAAAGCTAAGGCCCAGTTAGAATTAAACTTAGCTAGAGGTATTAAAGATAACAGGAAGGGATTCTACAGGTACATAGCAAATAAAAAACAGACTAGGGAGAATGTAGGCCCCCTCAGGAAGCTCTCGGGAGAGCTAGCTACACAGGATTTGGAGAAGGCTGAGGTCCTGAATGACTTCTTTGCCTCGGTCTTCACTGGCAAAGGCTCTGACCAAACCACCCAAGTCTTGGAAGGCAGATGCAGGGACTGTGAGAATGAAGCCCTTGCACCCACTGTAGGAGAGGATCTGGTTCGAGACCATCTTAAAAATCTGAACGTCACAAGTCCATGGGTCCTGATGAAATCCATTTGCGGATCCTGAAGGAGCTGGCGAATGAAGTTGCTAAGCCACTATCCATCATATTTGAGAAATCCTGGCAGTCAGGTGAAGTTCCTGACAACTGGACAAAGGGAAATTTTGGCTTCAATTTTGGCATGACTTCACTAAGGGGAAATCCTGCCTGACCGATTTGGTGGCCTTCTATGATGGGGCTATGGAACTGATGGACAGGGGCGAAGCAGTTGATGTCATCTGCCTGGACTTGTGCAAACCGTTCGACACTGTCCCAGGGGTAACAGTTTAAAACTTAACCAGGGGAAGTTATGATTAGATATAAGGAGGAAGTTCTTTACTGTGAGGGTTGTGAGGCACTGGAATTGGTTGCCCAGGGAAGCTGTGAATGCTCCATCCCTGGCAGTGTTCAAGACCAGGTTGGACAAGGCCTTGAGTGATATTTTTAGTTTGAGGTGTCCCCTGGCCATGGCAGGGGGGTTGGTACTTGATGATCTTAAGGTCCTTTCCAACCCTAACTATTCTATGATTCCATGATTCTATAAAACGGCATTATACTGAAGCTGATCATTAAGCAGACACATTATGTCCAGGTCATTAAACTCAGTTGTATACAAAGGATTTAAAATAGAATAGCGATGTAGTATATTGTGGAAACTACTTAAATCCCAAACTTGTGTGAATCACGGTTTGTAAATTGTTTTTTTTTAAATCAAAAAGTAGCATATTTACCCCTGCTTCTCAGACAATTGTATGCTAGACCATACTGTTTATTGATCACCGTTCTTTTATCACTTTCCATTGACCATTTGTGTCTGTAGTTATTCATAAGGACTATTGATTGGGTAGTAATTACCCTCTAATGTAGGTCACCTAAGGTCACTGGTACAAACTTGCCCTTCTTGATTTTTGTTAATTTAGTTTATTGGGATTTTGTTTTTCTCATTTTCAGTTTTGGAATTGATTTCCTTTTTTTGTGCCTTTTTACAGGCCATGCAATATTTAGGTTGTTTACGAGCTGCGAAGAACCTTCAACTTTATCAGTTGTCTAAGGAATATTTATTTCTGCTGCTACTATATGCTGGTCTTTAAGAATATGATATGCATTTTCTGCATAAAATCTAAAGTGTGAATAATTAGTGTGAAAAAATGCAACATACTCAGAAAGATTTTTTTTATTTTTTTTTCCTTTGGGACGCTGGTGGACTGTTACTTGGATTGCATCTCCTCTTCAGAATGCATAATGAATTTACCTTGTAGAAGTTACTGGCATGTGAGTAGTGTGGAAGTATGTTTGAAGACATGGCGCAGAACTTTAATTCTGGTCTTACAGTCACAGTAGCTGAGACAGCACAGGGAGTGGGAGTATTAATTTACTACTGAAGTCTGGGTCCACAAGGAATTATTGCACTCTGCTAGCAGATAATTAGAGATAAATCTGTGCGATGGGGCTGTTGTTTGATATACTTGTCTGCTATGTCTGAAATCAAATCTTGAGTTGTTCCATGGAGAGGTCATATCTCCCAATCCCCTTTCACAGAGCCTAGCACACCAAGGGTCTGATCATCACAGAGTCTGTCTTTGATATGACACAGTCTCAGAAGTTATGATAATTTAGCATAAGGTGTCCCTGCCCACGGCAGGGATGTTGGAACTAGATGATCTTAAGGTCCTTTCCAACCCTAACTATTCTATGATTCTATGATTCTAGAAGCAGTAATAGGGTTTATTCGGTCATCAAATTGCAACAAATGTGGGTGACATTCAAGCAGACAGTTTTGGAGGCAGTAAAGCTAATCAGCTAGTATTTTGGTTTTTTTATAGACTTCTGTGTTTAAATCTATTTTCATGCTTGCACTTACAAAACACATTAGCATTTCATGGCACATAAATATCTGAAAATTCACCCAAACCTGCTTGCATCACCCCAAACTGTTCGGGTTTTATTTCTTTTTTTTTTTTTTTTTTTTTTTTTTTTCTTCTCTGGGTTGCCTTTTATCTAGATGCATGCTCTGAATCTGTTCACATAAGTTTTGAAACAAATGGAATTTTAATTGTCTCCTTCCCCAGGCAGTTCATAGCAATAATATTGATGGCTTAATGAGTGACTAAGCAGTTAGGACATGTTTGTGGGAACATTGAATCCATCTCTGTAAATTAGGAGATACACTTCTATAATTATCCATTGTAAAAGATATCTGCTTGCCACATAGAGGAAAATGAAACATATAATTTTGTTAGTAAGTATGCTTTGATCTAAAATGCTGTTAGTGATGCAGACTCAGAAGGTTTGGAGAAAATGTGTTGAAACATGTTAGACACCCGATTCTTTGCTAAGTGTAAAATGAGTTTCAGAAAGTGTTTTGTTCATTTCAGGCTTTACAGACTTCACAGCCATGCCTCTTTGTCTTTGGAATTCTGAAATTCCCCATGGCTGTTGTTCACACTGACCTTTACACTGGCTTGTTGTCCATACTTGACATGGATCAGGCAGACAAAAGCTGCTTTCCTCTTGTCCATCAAACTGAGCTCTTTCTAATTTGTCCTTTAAGGCCATGTCATGCCTTCTGTGAATCTTTTGGACATGACAAATCACAGGAGAAGCCATTTCCTCGGGAAGGCCAGAATGTCTTAGTCTGTTACCAAAGCTATGAAAGTGACTTCAAGTATTTACTGCTGCTACTATGTACAAAGCAAAGAAAAACAAATCATGATGCATTAGAGGTTCATACAGACGAGTTATTCTAGTCCTAAGAAGAAGCTGTGCTATTTGATCTGCCTGTGATTTACTTATCTACAAATAGTTGTGCCATGAAGCAGCTATGCATGAGGAGACACTTTCCTGATCCTCTGGGACGTAGCTACAGTACCAGAGAGAGGCAGATGATTTTAGCTGGTAAAGAACAACCCAGCTCCTCTTCAAAGAGCACATTAACTTGAAATATTGTCCGCAGCTACATGTTTTCCAGACCAGAACTGATGAGAGCCTTGGTATTTCAAAGAAAGGGCATGACTGCTTTCATTAACTGCCTATCTGAATATGCTGCTGTCATGTAATATTCTCCTGTGAAGAAAATCGCAAAATGCCTTTGGAATGTTTTGCAGAAAATGAAATTATTTCTGGTGTTAAATACATGAGCCAGAGCTAACACATGGTTTAGTGTGACATGGCAGGATGACACTTTTCCATTTTGCCCAATAGTCAGATGCCACTACTTGAGGTTTAGTTTAAGGTCTTGATGAGCTCTAATGAAAGCGATATGAGTCCTCAAAAGAAAGGAAGAAAGCAGAAATTTCAGAAACGTAGGTAAAAAAGTGTAAAAATTTGGCATAGATGAACAAGTGCATTCTAACAGGGCCACTCAAGAGAAGAAAATGTCTATTATAAAGTAAAAGAGGTTTTGTTACACTGAAAATGTCTTTCAGTTACTGTGCTTGTATATGATGTCAGCTGACACCCTGACTGTAGAAATTTTTGAAAAGTGCTGCGAATCAGCCAGTGTGGCTGAGGTCAGCAGTTAGTAACTTCTCTTAGGATTAGGGCTGAGCTACAAAGTGGAATGTGTCTCAGGTCTTTAAGTGGTTTTGAAAAAAAAAACAACAAACCAGCTTACAGTGGTGACCAGCTCTTTGGGTATTTGCAAAATGCAGTTTCACCACATGGTTTTTCATTAGTTAAATTAGTTTATACTTCTGTCATATCAAGAAAGCAATTTTAAAATGCTCGAGGTGGGATTCATCCTGCTACACATAAGAATGTTAAAAATAAGTTTTTAAACAAATGTTGTTTTCAGACTTTTTCTGTAATCAATAAAAATATTCAGAGAACAGCCCAACCATTCCCAAAATAGGAATCCAAGGCAGGTGGTAGCCCAGCAGTATTTACTTCTTTTCTTGAGTATAAAAAAAGGCTAGAGAATGAGCTGAGAATTGATTCCTAACTTGCAGGTGGTTAGACTTAAGAGACATTATTCAATCTGTGATGTATTTTTTAAATACTCATCCCTTTTTGCCCCTTTTGTCCCCAGCTGAACTGATTTCATGTTATCTCTTATTGCAGGTGTGAAATAGAGTCCTGTTCCTTTAAGGATTTTCTATCAGACTACAATAATCACACTTCTGAAAATCTAGATTTTGATTAGTAAATATATCTGTTCAGCCTAACTGTGAATTTCATACATTTAAGTACTAAAGAGTCTGATAAAACTGCCATTGATTTTAAGCATTCTTAAAAAGGAAGCATCAGACCCTACATTAGGGCTACTAAGTTCTGCTTAGCTGAAAGGCATTTTGCCTGATCTCTCCCTATAATTCTTGTTCTAGTTGTGTTTACTGATGGAATAAGGACAGCTAGAGGACTCTTACCTGATCAGCTCATTCAGCAATATTAAGTGAACTTTGTTTTATGTTCAGACAGTTTAGCAATGATGCCCTTTATATGACTAATTTATGTCACACATGTCAAGAGTGTTTTTTCTGATGTACTGCATCCAATATAGCATCAGATAGCTGCTGTTCAATACATAGCTGCATACCTAAGTGAGCAAAGTAGTAAACATATCTATCAGGCCTAAGGCATTCTTACTAAGAAAATCCACTAGAAGGAAAGACATGCAGGACCTCAATGTACAAAGTGAATTTTCTTGAGAACTTGCTATAATTTCCTGTTTTTCAGCATCCCTTATCTCAGTTTTATTTTATGGGCAAAGGCATATAATTTAATTTTTTGTCCCATTCCAGTAGGGAAAAGACAAAACCCAGTGAGAATTTGTAATGTGGCATGAAAAGAATGTGTGGCATTTATAGGGTAATTCATGAGGCATTTATAATATTGTGATCATTGTCAAGAAGTTTGGTGTTGTATCCCAATAAGGTATTAATTACTCAGGTGTGAATTATTTCACTATTATTTCACTAGGGCTGTCCCTGGGTTTTTAGACATTGTTAATATTTGCAAGAACACTGAAGGGACCTAAATGCTTCAGCACTATTTGTAAAAACTTACCATACAGCAAGATTCAGGCTCCCAGCTCAGGTTTTTGCAAAGGGTAGCAGTTATTTAAAAGTATCAAAAAATGCGTATTTTTTAAAATATCAGATTGTGTTAGGTGCTAAATTTGCACCAAGATGCCTGTCTACCCCTCATTGACAATGGAAGGATCATTTCCATAATACAGGGGATGAAGAAGTTTATCTTTTTAGCTATCCTGATACCTTTATAAAACAATTTAAGAATTTATTGTCAGTGTAGTCTTAGGTACCAAAGCACGTAATAAAACCATGCCATTGAAAACAGTTTGAGGAATACTAGGTCAGTTTGTAGTGCAATGCCTCTGAGACTTCCCTTATGTTTGAAGCACCACATCATTCTCCAAAATCATATTCTCTTCTAGCTACTTCTCTAATGAATAGATGGGTATCTTCAACATGGCTTCAGGTTGTGTGTTTGCTACTCTACTCTTTAGGTCATTGTATTCAATAAACACAACATTAAAATAAGCTACCTCTCTTCAAAATTGAATAAAATATTTCTCTGCAATGTGGCTTTAGCTGTTATGATATTGAACAAAACACATAAGTGTAGGTTATGTATTAGCCCTATCATGATTCCTCAAGATTGGAAAGGTTTCAGATTCAAAAAGATTGAAATAAGACAACATTTTCATGTTCATCAGCCTTGATAAGTACTATTGATCCTAATTACCTACCTCAGATTCAGACACTAAATTAGGAACCTGATATTCTGAAACTAGTAATTTTTCATCTTAGTGTATCAGGGAAAAAAAAAAAATGCTTTTGAAGGGAATTCCAGCTCCTTTTGAATCAGATTCCATACCAAAATTAGCTCTAGGGATGCTAACCTGGCTGTTTTCAGCAATAACAGTTTGAAGAAAACAACACTAAGAAATTTAATGTGAGCGCTTAAACCCAAAGTTTGATTAGAAATACTGTTATCTTCTATCCTTTCTCTATACCTGTAAAACGTATCAGGATAAAAGAAAAAAGTCGGAAAAAGAGCCTGAGTGAAAAATTTCAGCAAAAAATAAAAGGCAAAATATTTTCACTTTTAAGTCATACTATTCGTTTTATTGCTGAAGGAGACTGATCAGGCTCCATGTCCTATCAAGGCATTCACTGACAAACAGTAGGAATTTCTTTTATGTCTCTACAGCACAAAGCAAGTAGAGCTCAATTACTCCTTTTCCAGATAGCACAAAGACTTGTATAAGGAATAGTCTAGAAATAAGTTTAAAACTAATCTATGTCTCTGCAATTCAAAGTAAAGAACTGGAGTTGCAGTACATGTGTGGGAAACGTAAAGCAATTTAATATTGTTGTAGATGACCATCAAATTACCACCCCTGAAGCAAAGAAGAAATAGAAAAGGCGATATGATTTAGGTGTGGTATGGTACTTCCTGGGGCTACTACTAGCTAACTTCCACTCGTACATCAACCCTTGCTTTTGGCTGTATATGAAGGGAGAACAACAAGATACTGAAAGCTGAATTCATAGGGAGAAATCCTAGCCTCACTGAAGTCAGTGAAGAGTCCCACTGACTCAAGTTGAACCTATATTTCACACCTGGCATTTGCATAGTGTGACACGAAGTATCTGTTCCAAATATTTCATGGCTTAAAATAACACTGACAGCCTATCAAAGCAAAGATGTACCTTATTCATAAAAATGGCAACATTGTAATTATGTGATGTTCTTAAAGAGGTTATTTTAGAGGAAAAAAAAAAAGAAGTCCTGTGTAGCTTTTTCACTTACTAAAAAAAAATAAAAAAGATGAAGAGTAGACTTAGCAAGAGGTTTGCCTCAGAAAGTAATTTAACATGAATGTAATTATTAAAATTCCACTGCTTCAAACCATATTTTTTTCAGATTAATAAATCTGCTGAGATATAAAATTATCTGATTTATATCTGTGTATTAGTAGATCTGAAATGTCAGTTATTATCTGCCTACTTCATGCTTAGATTATTATATAATTTTATGCAGCTTCTATAATAGGAGCGAAAGGAACAGAAATAAAGATTTTCTGGATGCCATTTCAATTACATTACCAGACCAGAGAATAGCACTCAAGGTTAACTTTTCTCTGATTAACATAATCTAAAATAAGATATCATAGTGTTAGTTAGTAATTGGTATGGTAAATAGTTTCATTTACAAGAGTAATTTCTTGTTTAATGGAAATCCAGGAACTGGGTACATCAGAAATAATTTATAATACAAATACTTTGTTTCAGCAGGAGTTTTAGTCATTGTAGTGCATACTCTTCTAATAAATGAACTGAAAACTGTCCATATAAGAGCACAAAGATGCTAATCCTAAAGGCTATACAGTAAGTAAAAATACTTTGTGGATAACAGCAAAATCTTGACCTGATGCTGGGCAATGAGAACAAAATCACTGGCAGTGCTTTTTTTGTAGTGATGGATGATGGGGTTAGTAATTACTGGAGCATACAGCATGAGAATCTTCATACAGCATGGAAGTCAGGAAGCCTGCCTCTTATTCCTAGAGATTCTTTGATACTGAGAATGAGCAGAAAAAGCTCTGCTCTGCTGGTTAATACATAATTTACAAAATTTGGCAACTGACTTCATTGGAGCTCTGAATTTATCCTGTTCTTGACATAACACTTTCTTTTAGACCTCATTTCCTTTAGTGAAAATATTCTCATTCAATACCTGTCCTGCTTTGCTCTAAAATATAGTGTGCTGGGAATACAGCCCTTGTGCAGAAAATGCATTAATTCCTAATGGGATTTCTATGTGTAAATTTATTAGATAAGCAGAAAATGATTCTGCTAACCATGTTCACTGCTGAAGACTATTTTCTCCCATATCAACACCACTGTTTTTTTTTAAATCCAGTTCAAGACGAATAGTACAGAGGGTATGTGGCTTCTTTATCCTATAGTCCTTAAGGACACAGGGCATAACCTGATGGAAAACACCCTGAAATATGTTTTTTAAAACCCTTCCCACCTTACACACAAAGAAGTAAAGTTTCCTTTAAATAAGGATTTTAATTTTGAAGAAAAAGCTTATTATCAAAATAAGCCTATCTCTAGAAGAAGAGCACGTCCATACTGCTGTTGCAGTTAGCAAAATCAGCTGTGGAGCTAGCAGGAACTTGCATTTAGCTGAGAAGCCAGCATCTGGCAATGACTGATAAAAAAAGCCTAGTGCTCACTTTACATTGTGTCAGTTGCTTTTGCTTTTTTTAGTAGCTGCATGGTATTAACACAGTTAGGAAAACATAAATCGCAGTGCTTAATGTTGCATTACCTCCCTCACTCCATGTGCATCAGTAGAGTCAAACTACATAGAAGCTTCTCTGTAGCTGTTAAACCCAGGGACAATAACTAACTTTGCTCCTAATTCAGGCTCCATTTTAGATCACTGAGTCATCAAACAGAGAATCCACTAGTTTGGGGTTCAAGCTCAACATAAGGTATGTAATTGGAAATGTTCTGCTCATACATAGTTCATTTTACATCTTCAACAATAACACTAGTGAAAAACTTTTCAATTGCTGCTACTACTGTTTTCTCAGGTACGGCTAGAGCTATTTTTGTTCTATTTAGAATCATAGAATCACAGAGTCACAGAATGGTTAGGGTTGGAAAGGACCTTAAGATCATCTAGTTAAAGCCCCCCTGCCATTGGTGGCGATGCCTCACACTAGACCATGTCACCCAAGGCTCTAATTTATATCACATCCTTTTTATATTAATATTCTGCTGGAAAGTACCTTCTATTCCCTCCCAGAATATCGTTACTCTGTCTGCATCAGGCACAGGGTGCCACATCTGAACCCCCAAGTCTTGGAGCTGAGCCATAAAAAACTGTTTGGATGTCCAAGCCAAAAGAGTGGTAGTGAATGGAATTAAATCCAGTTGGCTGCTGGTCACAAGTGGTGTTCCCCAGGGCACAGTACTAGGGCCGGTTCTGTCCATCAGTAATCTGGATGAGGGGATTGAGTGCACCTTCAGACTGCAGACAATACCAATTTGAGCAGTGGGAGTGCTGATCTTCTTGCTTTGGAGTAGTAAGAATCTACAGCGGGATCTGGACAGGCTGGATTGATGGCCTGAGGCTGATTGCATGAAGTTCAAACAAGGCAAAGTACCAGGTCCTTTAACTTAGATCACAACAACCCTGATGAACGCTGAAGGCTTGGGGAAGAGCGGATAGAAAGCTGCTCATGGAAAATGACCTGGGGGTGCTGACTGATGCAGCTGAACATGAGCAGTTTGTGCCCAGGCAGCCAAGAAGCCAAAAGCATCCTGGCCTGTATCAGCACCGGTGTGACAGCAGGGCCAGGGCAGTGATCATCCCCCCTGCATTGGCCACTGTTGAGGCTGCGCCTCAAATCCTGTGTTCAGCTCTGGGCCTCTCACTACAAGAGAGACATTTTGGTGCTGGAGCAGGTCCAGAGAAGGGCAGTGGAACTGGTGAAGGGCTTGGAGCCCAAGTGTGATGATGAGCAGCTGAGGCACCTGGGGGGTTCAGTCTGGGGAAGAGAAGGCTCAGGGGGGACCTTATTGCTCTCTACAACTGCCTGACAGGAGGAAGGAGCCAGGAGATGGCTGGTCTATTGTGCATAACAAGTGATAGAAGAAGAAGAAATGTGGTGGGGGGCAGGGGTTAGATTGGATATTGTGAAAAATTTCTTCACCAAAATGGTATGCAGGCTTGGAACAGGCTGCCCAGGGCAGTGGTGGAGTCACCATCCCTGGAATCATTTAAAAGTGTAGATGCGGTGCTTCAGTGGTGGACTGAGCAGTGCTTGATTATCAGTTGAACTCACTGATCTTAAAGGTTTTTCCAACCTGGCTGTTTCTATGATTCTGTGATTTTCTTTATACTGGAACTTTTCTGGGGTTTAGGTTGCTTCATTGCTGAATGAAGTCTACAAAAAAATTATTTAAATTCATCTTTCAAATGTTTTAATATAATAGTTTCATATCTATAAAATAATTTGGACTAGGACATAAAAAAATCCCTCAGAACTTTCACTCATTCATCCTCATATGTAACAGTCTTCAGAATACTCAGGTCTTCTCTCCACATACGGATGCTGCTTACTAAAGAAAGAGCCACTTTTGGAACTGCAAATTAAAAATAATCTAAAAAATCTGGGTTTTGGTACCTTAGGACTTGCTTGTTAGTTGCACTTCTGGAAAATGCACAAGAAAACCAGTTATGACTATGATTTCACCTAGTTTTTCAATGCAGCAACAGTTGCGTCATTTGGCTAAAGCATTTATACTTCTCAACAGGGATTTAGAATAACTTGCAGCAAAATCAGAAGCCATATTAAACGGGTACTAATATTGCAATTGGACAACAGGCTCCAGTTAATCTTCCCTAAAAAGTAGATGACACATAATTCCTCACATAAAGCTAATTCTGTGGTTTCCTGGTTCCTGTGGGCTGTACTAGCAGATGGTATCAGCAGCATCCCTTCAGCTTTGGCTAAGAGTCAGCTTTTCATTTCAATTTTTCTCTTTTTAATTTCAACCCTGGGCACTATACACAGTAACTGCTCAAGTTAGTCAAATAATTATTGCAAAATACCATTTGTGGTGGAAATTAATGTCTACCTACTAAACAACAACTTGCAAATAACAGTTTTTTTCTCAGCAGCCAGCTACAGAGACAATTCAAATGAGCTTTCTTTAAAAACTACTCAAGGCAGATCCATGTACTGTCACAGAGTGTTCATCCTTCCTAAAATTTTGGGTGTCTTTTGCTGTGATATCTTTCGAGTGCTTTTCCATTTTAGTCATGGGTTCAAAGGGCAATGCAAAGATCCTTCAATCCTCTTCCAAGTCAGGGACTGAAGAAGTAAAGTTTAACGATGGCCTTTTATGTCCTCACTGATAGAAATGATTCCCAAGGAGATATGTCTTCCTCCAACAACCTAACTTCACACAGCCATGGCCCTATTTTCCTCTACCCTGGAGACCAATCTGACTGTCCTCAAAAACAGAAACCATACCTCTGTCAATTGTGATGAATCTCCTGGGCACATTCCCTTTCCTAGCTGCTCACTGTTGAAAGCAAGTAGAGGAGTCAAAATGAATGGCATAACATTCCTGGGCAGGTTTCCTTTCTTCATACAGAATAAGGATCATTGTCAGTAGCCACCCTCTCTGTTTTTTATGGATGATGCAAGAGAGGATCAGACAAGTAAGGATGACAGAGGAGATCTTCTGTCTTGACTGTTAGATGGAGAACCCTATTCTATTCAATGCCACAAGTGGTGGGAATGTAAAGCTAAAAAAAGAGTGATTGAACACAAGTACAGGCATCATTAAAGCAAAGTCAAGTACGCTTAGTAAAAGTTTAGATGGTCTAGCTAAGAAAATACTACTGATTTCTATAGTAAGATTGCACAGATGATCAGAATTAAGATTGCATGGAGAATATGATACATATAAATATAACCAAAAGTGACCGTATGAGAACAAGCTTTTTATCAGTGGTGATTTTTTACGTAAGAATATTCTTTGTAATTTCTTTGTATTAGATACATAAAATCAAATGTAATTCATGGTCAGAGACGGTGTGAAAGTGGACTGTTAAGCCTGGTGGGATATATGAATATATGTTATAATGTAAGGATAACAATTTGTATCTTTTATTTTATTGAGCCTTAACTTTATCTGGATTTTACTGTATCCACTCTTTTTTATTATTATTTTACTGATTTATTGTAATCTTATAGTTATTTTAAAAATTATTTTTATCTACAAATAATGATTGTTGTTAGCAAGTGAAAAGATCCCTTATTTACATATCAGAGCCATAATTTGCTGCAGAGGAAAAAGGTTATTTCTAAATGACAAAAAAAATCTAAATTTTTTGGCTATTGCTGTTTTTCACCAGGACAGTAACACTCTGTTAGTATAATTCTGCCTCTACATTTCTGAAAAACATAATGCCATGCAAACCTTTTATCCTGAAATTATGAAGAGTATCTATTACCTCAGCCATTTTAAATTGCATAAAGTGTCCAGTGAGATAAAAGTAACAGCATTTTCCTTCCTAAAGTAACAGCATGAATTTAGTTGTGTGTGACTGCCTCTGAAAACATTCTCTAGGGTACTCCTAAGGACATTTTAAGAAATAGAAGCTTGGTGCTTAGGAAAGGAAAAAAAAATCCTACAAGTTTCTTTTATTAATTTTAAAGTTCTTAGAGATGTAACTCTGCCCTTATCTTGATGACATTCATGAAATATTTACCAAATGTGTTCTTCTGCATCATCTTAGTATGTAACTGATCAAACATTTAAAAGCTGTCAACAGTGGTATATTTACAAGTTTGACTGCAAAGTCCTTACATTGTGCACAAATCTTGCCATTGAGCAAAACCCATTCCTATGCAAGAGAAAAAGAGGCAAAGGTCCTTCTGGCATTTTCTGGACAGTATTCTGGGTTGTTGAAATAAAAATACAACAATTTCATAAATATCAGGTCTCTTCTCCACCCACTATTGGGTATTGGGGTGTTGCTGGGGAATACTGGTTGGGAGGCTTGTTTGCATTGTGTGATTCCTGACACTTGCTTTAGTACTCTAATGGTGATGGTATGATGTCCTGGGTTCAGCAGCAGCAGTCATGTTTCTCCTTCGTGGTAGCTGGTGCAGTGCTGTGGTTTGACTTCCAGCCTGGGTCAGGGGCCCTGTCACTGCTTCCTCACGGCTTCCCCTCCTCCCTGGCAGAGCATGAGCCTCACAAAGTCCTTGGTCAGGGTAAACATCACTGACAAAAGTATGTCCTTAATATTAAAGTGAACATCACAATACTTAACGTCTCTTAATATTAAGGAATATAAAGAGTATTCCTTAATATTCAGCACTGTTTATCTGCTTTGCTGAAGCAGAACCATAGTTGTCATCTATGCACGCATTAGAAGCATAAGGAAGGAGAATTGGTTAGGTCAGTAGGAGGACAAGTATGGGGCAGTGATCAGCTGTGAACATGGATGATGCATTTAAAGTAGGCAGATAGAAAAGAATAAAAAGAGTTAATAAGTGGGAGGATGAAACAGATAAAAAGCAAGACTCAACAGCAAGAATAAAGTTCCTAGAACTAAAGTCTATTAGTATATGAAATTATCTGCTGTAGTGAATGATAGATATTCTGGTTTTTGACTCACTGCACAGTAGATGGGATAAGGTATTCACAATAGTAGGAGAAAAAAATCCTGTTCTCACATGCAGCAACACGACAAAGTAACCTTAACACAGCATTCAATTTTGTAATTTCCTTGGTACTGTTTACATGACTTAGTGGCAGATACTGCAGATCGGTAAGTCTGTCTGAGATTTTTAATAGGTTGTTTTAATAAGCCTTTCTTGTGATTTGTGTTTCTGATACGAACAGCAATTACCCAGGCAAGTAATGAGACTCTAATGAACATGTCTTTCCTAGATTACTTTAGAAGTTCATCAGAGAAGCCTGATAGCATTGTAAAACTAAAATCTCTCTTTTTTTCCCTGTCAGGACACATCTGATTGTTCTACTAAGTACTGTCTACATGAGTAATTGAGAGATAAAAAGTAAATATATATGGTGTGTGTGTGTATATGGGTGTGAACATAAAATATATGCTTTTTATTTACCACTATTTTTATTACAGTATGATATAGAACAATAACAAAAAAAAAACAAAATCAGTTTCTGCATTAAGTCTGATCTAGATCTGTTCATTAATATATTTGTTTTCACCACAGGTTTTGTGCCAAATTGTGTCAGAACCCCTTTGTGCAGGAGGGAGCTTCTGAAATTTTAGTTATTTGGCATTTCTTAAGGAACCCCAACCAACCAATAAAACTTTCCAAAAACCAAAACAAAACCCGAAATTAGAGGACTGAAACAAGTCTAAAAACTTCAGTTCAATGTAGTGCTATAACAAATAGTACTATACAACAAAGAAAGGAAAAGTGAGATGATGACTTTATCTCTGCTTGCAATAGGAATGAACAATAATCTTGACTTATTTGACTACGTATCAAAATTGCTGTACAATCAAGCATTGCCAATTACATAACCCAGATAACTTAGGGGTTTAAAAAGTTAGGGGGAATTTTTAAAGTAGTTTATTGGCAAAAAAAGGACAGTATTGCGCATCCTTTTACTTAACTGTTTTAGACATTTCTCTTATGATGGGTTAAAACCCATCCTAGAAGGGCTTATTTCTAATCTTCTAATAGACAAGGAGTCCTAGAAGACACATTTTGATGTTGAGGTCCTCGTTAGAGAGATTAACTTTGATCAAAATAATCCCACCACAAACTGTAGTTCACGAGTGATGTGACTCAAAAAATTTCATGGTAACAAGTCTTTGAGCTTTGAGACAAGACTTTCTTTTATAGCACAATTAATGTATGCTTTCGGTATGCAGCATACATACCTCATGACTTTTAACTGCTCAGGGTTGACGTTTAGTCATGTAACAAAATAATACTGTGAATTGTTTTACTGGAACAAAAATGAAAAACAATTTAAATCATTTTGATAAGGTTTTATTTTTTGCCAGATGATTTATTTACTTACAAATTTGGTTGATTGGGGTTTTTGGTGTATCTTTTCCTCTGACAATGTGGCCAAAAAAAAGGGGGAAGAAAACAGAATAGAATCATCGAATCATAGAATAGTTAGGGTTGGAAAGAGAAAGTTGATACCATTTTCATCATATCTACATGCTCTCCAAACAGGTCTGCTGTACAGAAAATTACTTGATAGCAGTATGGTCAGAATTTAACACTGTTTCAGTCACATGAGCTGCTCATATTAAATGATGGTCTGATCTCCAGGTATATGAATCCCTGGCTTAGGAATTTCAATTCCAGTTTTAGGCTTTAAAAGTTTTTAAGTTCAAAACCAAAAGCATTAATGTTCAAAACCCAATTTTTAGAGGTTTTTTTTCTGCAGATATAGAAAACCAGGTACTGTTAATTCACCTGACACTGCTCAAATAAAAATCACTGATACCTTGTCTCAAACAATATTCAGCATAACAGATGTTCAGCCAAGCTGATTTGACTAAGGAGAAAGGTAAATAGCAGCAGCAAACTCTCTCCTTATCCCAGAAAGGGACCTGAGAACTAGATTCCTAGGCCAAGGCCCCACAGCTTTTCTTCCTGGAACTCAATTACTTTCCTTTGAGTTAGAAATTACACTCCTTGAATTCAAAGTATGTAACTGCTGAGATAAACAATTCAGGAGCAAACCTTACCTTGCAAATTGACGGCTGTAGATTGCTGGTGTACAGTGACAAATGATGACTCTGCTCGGCATGTGCTTGCAAGCAGAGGACAGGCTACGTGCCTCAAACACTTAAATTGCATTGAATAACGTGACTGGTTGTAGTCAATAGTAAGTAGAAAACATTAGAAAAAGGAGCCAGTGGTTTCACAGAATGAAAAGAATAGTACAGTATAAGAGAAAAACAGACTGTAAGGCTTGGGAGTGTATGTGCAGAGAGAAAAGTTTGAAGCATTTGCAGAACAAAAAGAACAGCAAGAAATGTACAACATAGGAGATGGAAGAGTGTAATAACTGTTAATGAGATGTTACTTGAATTCTATCTTCACAGCATGAAAATGATGCTCACCAAAATAACATAGGCCAAAACATCTTATTTCAGAAAATAGGGCTCATTCGCAAAGATGTGCTGCCAGCCAGTTAAATCTTGCAAGAAAAGCACATGTTGGACTTGAAATTTGAGCTTGGAATCAGATAACTTATATTAGTATCCTCCATCACTTAGCATCTCCACTTATGATTGTGCAACTTCAAATGCCCACATAGAGCCAGACTCACCAGTGATATCAGCTACTCGCAACTTTTAGGGGAACAGCGAGGAGAATCATAAATAAAAATACATTTTTTACAGCTAAATAGGTGTATCTTTTCATAAATGCTTTTTGATCAAAGTATTTCTTTTCATAAAGGAGATACTCTCTTGTTTTGATTTATTATATTTGATAACTACATGTACTTTTCAGATAGTTCTAAAAAATAGTTGACAGACTTATTTATCTTTCTCTTCTACATGTAGCTCGTGTAGGACCAGCTACTTTGTAAATACTTAAAAACACTAAACAATGGTAATTTTACAAAATAAGGCTTGAAACCGTTCTTGTAATATCCTGACATTTCTGTTTTGCTTCACAGAAAACAAATGACAAGAAAATTGGGGTTGCTAGCGAACAGTGCTGAAGACTGCTGAGCTAATATAAACCCCTCATTTACATAAAATAAAGGGTGAAGAGAGATTTAGTGAGTGAACTCAGAACCAATACATAAGAGAAAACAGGCTTCAGAATTGACCTGAATGAGATAAACTATGGCATTACTCACACAGGGAAATGGATTATCTAAGAGAAAATCAATAACAAAGATATTCTTATTGAATAAAATTTCCATGTTCACCTCCGTATTTTTCCACTCAATGACAATAACAAGAACAGGAAAGCTTATGCAGTAGACCTTTGCAAAAGTCACTTAGTAGAGCATTTCCTTAATCTCATTTCTTTACTTACTTTCATTCCTGCATTTGCTCTGTGTAAATTCTCTGTGTGGCCCTCACAGGGTAGAAAACTCAGTCAAATAGTGCATCTGCACATCACTGCTAACTGTTGTGTTATACATTGTCAATAATCATAGCCATTTGAAAGATTTGAAAGATAAACCTTTTCATTTCAGAGACATTTTTTGGTATATTCTTGTTCTGTTACTTGAATTGAGGTCACTAGGCTTTTTCTGCAATGTTGCACATATGTTGCTGGAAACCAGGACATAGCTCTTCAGGTCTTGTATAATTTGACTTATCTGTAATTTGTGTACTTGTGTGACTGCCATGTTTAACTCACTGTTTATATCTGAACTACTTTTTTGTTTTATACAGGCAAATTAAATTGGATATGTCAAAGCCGTACATCCCTATAATCTCTGTAGAAATGAATCGAGGTGCATGATGCTTGCTACTGCAGTAAATTAACAAGATTAGCAGGAGATTTCTTCTTACCTTGTGAACCCAAGAAATCCATCTCTTTGTTCACACCAGATTAATTTTACTCTTTGCAAGTAGCCCATTCCTAACTTTACATTCTTTGAAGATTATGAATAATACCAGACTGTAAATTTCCAATGCAGCAGATCAGTGGGATGCCCTCTGGGATTTTGTTTTCAAGTCTACCTTCAGACTTGAAGAGCTGTTTTCATCCAGATATGTACTGATCTCTTGTTCTGTCTATACTTAACTTTTGTCTTCAGATGCAAAGCAGATTTACGTGGTGCAAAAAATCCCCACACAGATAAACTCAGAACATGGGAACCACTGTAGTCCAGGAGGTTTGAGTCTTGTTATGGTGAAAAAAACATTTGACTTCTCTGTGTCCAGATACAACTTAAACAAATTGTTCTCAGCTGAAATTGTTATGGAGAAGTTTGTCCTTTTGCAAATTAGCCTTGCAATGATTTACCATTATGACTTATGACTTATTACCATTATGACTTAGGCATGTGAAAATTTATTGCAGCACTATGAGCTGCTATAAAATATATTTTTCTAAACAACTGACCAATTTAATTAAATTTTAGTCATAGAATCATAAAATCACAGATAAAGACTACTTGAGGCTTGGAGGCTCCTCTGGAAACGGCCAAGTCCAACATCTCCTTCAAAGCAGAGTCAAGCAGAGCAGTTTGCGCGGGGTTGTGTCCAGTTTTGAATGTCTCCGAGGACAGAGTCCACAGTTTTTTGGCAATTTACTCCACTGGAACATAGGAAATCCCCTTTTCAGATACTGATCTGAGAAATGTATAGCCACTTATGACCTAAATGAAGACATTTTATTTTGGCTTATGACTCAAGCTTTCTATTTCTCATTGCTGATTACCTCATTTGTAAAAAAACTCCAAATACCTGGTCACAATGTTTCAAGCAATTTTAGAAAAGAATTAGAGGAATACTTTAGAAGGTGACTTTTTCACACACCATGAGAGCAAAGAAATTCATCTGAAATCTCTTTAAAACCATCATAATTTGTTCTCCAAAATCTATAGAAAACCATCTGTATGTATCATCTGATATTCAGGATTTATGATAGCAATTCAGAGGCTGTGTGTCCAAATTTTGTAATATAATCTCATGACAGTAGCTATTTTCATGAGTATTCAGAAAGATGTAAATAAAGATGAGCTTCAGTCTAGAATAGATCATTTTTTAGATAATTAAAATATTAAGGATGAAGTCATTGTGGCTTCCTCACCACTAGAGGGAAAGCTTATGTTCTTTGAAGAGCTGTTCAGATGTTAGGAGAACTGACTGTTACCTGTTTTTAGCTGTACAGGCAGCAAGAGGTGATTATGCCATTAACCTAGTTAAGGACTTAAAGGTCATAGAATGAGAACAGCTTTTTGTATTCAGGATGTATTCTGAATCAAGCATATTCTCAGTTTTGTGTCCCCAGCTAAGACATAATATAAATATTCTCTTTTTCAGAAGATCTCTGAGGTTCAATTTGTGATGAACTCTAAATCATAGAAAAAAACCTCACATACTCTAAGACATACAGAAGTTCAAACATAAAATGAAAATGACATCTTATGAAAAAAAAACAGAGGAAAACAAAGCAATTGCATCAATTAAAATTAAAATTTAAATACAAGGCTAAGGATTCAGATATTGGAATTGTTTTTTTTTTCTTTACCATCTAAGCATTTTTTACTCTATATGTTAAATTACATGTAGTCAGAGCTACATGAGCTCTTGCGTTCTAGCAAAGCTGTAGCCATATTTTTTTGCTATTTTTTTTCTCCTTTCTGCTGTACTGCAGTCTTGAAGACAATAGATAATATGTTCTTAGATCACTTTTATCCTGCAGAGAAGAGAATTGGTAAAATAGCATTACACCCCAAACTGGTCCCAAGCCTGTAATAAGATTCTAATTTTGTTGTGCTTTCAGGTCATAGAGTTTTCTGGTAAGGGTAAATTGTCAGCATCATCTTGTACTTTGGGAAACCCAAGTTTTCTTCAGTGTGGTTTGGAAATTACCACTAAACAAGATAGAAGAAAAGCTATTTTTTATATACTACTTAGATACTATGGAACTAATCAAGAGATACAAACTTCCAACAATAATTCCAACTTCCGACATTAGCAAGGTCCAAATTGCTTCCTTTTTGGTTACTTTTTCACAAATTTAGTTTTTTTCCTTGCCTTGCTTTTCATCTTTTTATTCTCCTTCCTTCCCTCTCTCCCTCTCTCCAGAAAAGAAGTGAAATCCTTATAAAATTGTGTGTTTGTGTATAAACATGTTTGAAAAACACCAGCGGATTGCATTTTTGTACTAAAGATATTTGAAGAATTCTTAGAGAATGCTGCAGGTTATATTTAAATGACCTATTTAAGAATTTTAATATTTGAATTATTGTCTATGTAATCCAAAACAGAGCCTAAATTTACATCTCTCTTGACATTCTTCATGTAATTTAGTTATTTTAATCATTTTCCTCACTATTATTTAGCTAATAAAAACTATACAGTTTGATTAGGTGTCTGGAAAAAGATTCCTGCTCTGGCTCACTATAGCTTTTAGGGGTAAAAGTATTTATGGACATGTTAAAAAAAAGAAAAAAACGAAAAAACTTGTGTGAACCAAATAATTTTTTTTCTGATCTTGAGGAAAATGTTTAATATTGCTTCCCAAGCACTGTGCAAACCCAAAGGGAATGGGCAAGCATCAGTCACCCAGTGGGAATACATTGAAATGGGGGCAGTTTCATGGCGCACAGAAGAGTCTGAGGTGGCTTCTGCATATTGAAGCATTCAGATATCTTTAGGCTACACAGGTGCTCACTTTATCCAGCTGAACGCTGCCAGCAGTCATCTGCTGACTCATCTCTACATAACTTTTTGTGGCTATATAGCATAAGATTTTAATACCATGTTTGACATTAGACACATTCACCTTGAACTTGAACTTTAAGCTGATATTTGTCCATCCACATTAATTTTATCCCTAACAAGCAAAGCGCCTTCTGAATCATGGTACTGCTGCAGCATATGTTTTCCTAGGAGAAAACATCAAGGTACTGTATTTTCACAACATATAATTTGTAAAGTGCTCGACAGTTATTTCTCCCATTATTATTTATCATGTTTTATACCTCATAAAGTGGAAAAAAAGGTTTATTTTCTGGTTAACAAGGTCTAATAAGAAGATGTCTCTTGATAAATGACAGGATATGAATCAGGGTATATCACACATTGTGAAAGATTTTCCCGCAGTAAAAGAGCAACAAATAATAATTCTATCAGCTTTATTGGATATTGGTTGTTACTAGAGTTGCTCAGACTCATATGTTAAATGGGTATCTTACAGCACCCATCAAATCCAGTATAGCTGTAAAATACGCATCCCTAAGCCTTCAGCACCTGTTTTTATATGAGATGGTAAGAATAAGACAGAATTGCATTGTAAGAAGGCCAAGCAGGGTAAACAGCTGATACAGCAGAGAGGAATGAGGAAAAATGCTTTAGACCTAAAGCAAGGATATGCTTTAGAATTGCAAATACCAGGAACAAAAACTTCCTTTGCAGAAACAAAGTCCATGGTAGTGTCCACACTTGAGTCCACAAAAGTGATTGCCTCTCTGCTTTTAGCTAGAGTAATGCTTTTAACTAGAGTAAATGAGTAGCAATAATGACAGTAATAGCAATAATAGCAACGAGTACTAGCACTAGGTCTCTAGAGTGGAAGACACTCTTGGGAAATGCTCAGAGATCTCTGCATGGACTAACAAGTGAATTTGCACATTACGATGTGTCGTCCCTGTGTCTGCATCTCTCCTTTGCCCTCTCTCCCCTGGTAGCAGTCCTAAACAGCAAGTATAGTAGCTAAAGAAAGTCCACCCAGACATCTGCCACAACAATCCAAGGTGTTCCATGGCACACATCACACTTGGTCATTCGTCCAATGTGTAGTGAGATAACCAAGGCAGCCTCAGACTTGGGGAAGGCATCTCCAGGGGGTGGTTTAACACTGTGTCTACTAATTGTAGCACAATCCTGGAGTAATCAGGTGTCTCTGGATACAAGTTTGTGTGAACCCACTTTATTAAACAAAGTGTGTCTCAGATAAGCCTAATGATGCAGAGATTGGTCTAAGACCTCTTCTGACTACAGTTAGGGCCAAGGAGTGGGCTCAAGCACTGATCTGTAGTTATTTGTGCTGTTTAATAGTCAGGATACTCACTCAGAGGTATTGGTTTATGGGAAGTAGCAGCTCCCTGTATGGTGTCTCCAGGTGATTTGGAGGGAGGTAAAACTACAAGCTATTTTTGCTAGGCAGTATAGGCAAGGGGACTTTTCCTTGGGATACGGAGTTTAGCTGTATAGATTTGCTTGCTAATCACCCTTAGAAAGAGTATGTTGACAGGTAGTTTACAAAACAAATATTACTCTTAATTATGTTTGCTGGGAAAAAGTGAATTACTTTTTTACCTTCCAGCTGTTTTTCCATACCCATATAGTAGAGCACAATTTGGGGAGGAGATTAAAGGCAGTAAAGAACCAGTATAGGTGTCAAGAGCAATTTGTATATTACATAGTACATAGAAAAAATAACAAAAAAAAGCCCCTCCAACAACATGATTTAATTCATCAAGCCTGTTCAATGTAGGGATTCCAAGCCCTCTTCTGATAGTGGCTGGCTACTACTGCAGAGAAGATACTGACCTTTTTGAGAAAGGAGAGTCAATCACCACTGCTCTTTCTGTGCTGTCCTTATTTGTGCTTCAGAAACATATCAGGAGTGTGTTCAAAACCAGTCAAAGGGTGCATCTATCAGGGTAAAATCAGACATATTCACCAGAAAAAGCCAAAGGGCTATACACCAGCAGACTGACTGAGCAGAAGAGATCTTGTTCTCAGGCATCAGTGTCTATAGAACACATACATTTATTTAAAGCAAAAGGGAAGCAAGAGAGACAATCCACAAGGAGTCAGGAGTCAGCCCTCTTTTAGACCTTTCATGTGAGTAAGCAAGATCACACAAAAGACTTTTATGTATTATTACAGCTCACCTCTCTTTTCATGGGTCTCTGTAGACTAAGCTCACCGATCCCTAGGCTGTGTCTGATTGTGGAGTATGTAATCTAGCTCAACACTGTCTACAGTCTCTAGATACTGCTATAATAAAAAATCCACCCATTTTCACATTGTGCTTTACTTTAGAATCAAGCTGTCTTTAGTCCAGTTTTCCTGTACTACTCCGTCCCTGTTTTTCTGACTGTTAGAACAACTTCTGTATCACACTGCTATTGAACCAGAGTGGATAAAAAAAAAACAACTCTTTTTCATTTCATAAAATATATATTATTGCAGGGATGAGGCCTTTAGGACTGTCGTTACTGTGAAAGACTTAAAGAGCTCAGTCTGTTTGCCTTAGTAACAGGAGGTTGAGAGGCGACTTGATTGTAGAGTTTAAATACCCCAGAGGGGATAGAGATGGGGGCAAAATTCATGCTAATGTTTACTGTAGCCCACATTGAAACAAGCAGCCATGGCTGGGAGCTAAATTCAATTTCAGTTAAAGCCTGTTTATATTTTCAGCAATGCTTCACCATTACAGCATGCCATCCCAAAAGCTTCTCCTTCTCGTCTCCCTCCTAGCAAGGTTAGATACCTCCCTTTTCAGATGATTTTTAACACAAGGTACTAATACAAGTGAAACTCTATAGCCTTTGTTACTGTTGAGGAGGTCTGATTCTTTAATCCTACCTTGAAGTCTATAAATATTGTATATTATGTCTACGTATGATATGCATTTTAGACTGTGGTAATGAGAAAAATACAGAAGCAGATTATATGCCTCTTGGCACCTCTATCCTTAATCTTTGAATAGAGGCACCCACAATAAATAAATAGCTACAATATGAGGTTTAATGAGGCCAAAACTTTGTGAAGTGTGGCAGTGGAAGAGTCTGCTTACTGGTATCATTAGAGCTATTGATGCAAGTACAGTCCTAGAAGTCAAAATTCACCACATTTGCTTTGTGGGAAAGAGGCTTTTGCTTTGAGGGAGCTATCTGCAAGTCTTAGAAAGCAGATCTACAGGCTGTGAAGACACTTATTATAACTAGTTTTGTAAAATGGGTGATTGTCAATTTCTTCCAGTGACAAAGCAGCAGCTTGCTTTGTAAAAGCAGAATGGTTCATAAAACACCTTTTGATGACTGTGTTATCCTAAAACCACAATTACTTATAATGGGAAATGGAGGGGAACATGTTTTTATGTTAAGACAGCTCACCAGATCCAGAGATGATTTGCATTACCTCTAAAATACTTTACTTTTCTTTCTTTTCTAGAGCTACATGCTTCTATCTGAAAAGATGGGGGGGGGGGGGGCAGGGAGGGAGAATAGGCAACTGAAAACACTTCTGCAGAATGCATTACAAAGAATGCACAAAATGAAAAGAAAATATGGCAAAGGTGAAATCTGATAAAAGATTTAATTGGGCTACCTAATTGCCTCTGTCAGGTTTTGGGTTGGGTTTTTTTTAACAATATGGATGACACCACATGGAAATGGCCAGATACAAGTGAGTGTCTTTTTGACCTTTGTTTGGTTGATTAGGTTTTCTTTGGGTGACTGATGACTGTCATTGATTTTAAAGTGACTCTGATGATGATGTATGAGTAATATGTGGGCTTGATTTTCAAAAGCACTTCTTCTTGGCCTCACTCTAAATATCATAAGTCAGTAATATAATTGTAGTGAAAGCAAAGTTAAGCTACTGATGAGTAAATGAAAGAAAAAAAGTATATGTACAGTAGATTTTGGGATATTTTTTTTCAGGGAATATTTAGAAAGCATCTCTTATTTAGAAAAGACTGTATAACCTGACCTTTGAAAATTAGGACAAATTTGCAGTTCTCTAACCATAAACTAAACAAAAGCTTCCTCAAAATAGATAGCTACTTTTGAAAGCATTGACAAGACATGGAGATCAAAGAAAAAGGAAGGTAACACTCTCAAAATATATGTTAAATTTTGCTTCAGTAATGAATGGGCATTGCAGCTATATGCTCACAGATCTGAATTCACCTTTCATAAACGTGAGTGAAAGTAGGTTATGGTATTCTCAAGGATGGCTGGACTTGCTAAGTATTTCAACAACCTGCTACTTTCTAGCACAAAATTAAAGAAATTATATTAATGAGACTGTATTAGGCAGACTGGTCAGTCAGTACATTTATGAATCCCTGAGCACTGTGGAAGAGCACTGTATAGTGAGGACTGCCAAAGAAATTATATTGCCTGGGTAATTACTTAATTTTTTTTAAACTTATCTTTCAAAAGATGTGAGCACATTTAGGCATCATGGAGGTACTGAAACTCACTGGAATGTCTGTACTGAAGAATTGTTTGGAGAAATGCTGTGAAAACATCCCAACATAGAACCTTGCCAGTTTAATTCAGATCCATCCTCATTATAATGTCTAGCTTTTTTCTAGCAAAAACTGTCCAAGTCTGCCAGATTCTGACAGTACATGGGTTTTTCACTGTACAGACTCAGACAAGATGCCAAGCTTATTTCTGTGTGGCACCCATATGAAATGAAGTTTGAATGAAAAGACAATACTCCAACAGCCCCCTTAGTCCATGGTATGGTAGATAAACTATCCACCCCATAGACTAAATAAAAATAATGAGAAATCTATTCACTCTACAGGTAAACAAGTGTGACATTATACTGTGCTTTATATTCAATTCAATACAGCTTATTAATTATTTTAAGGATGACAGTACAGATCGAAAAATATTTTATTTCCTTCCATCTATTCCTCATTATCCAAATCTGCTTTGGATACCTATCACTGGATTTGACAGGTATTGTAAGATTATATCATATAGCAGATTGATATAAAATTTAATTGGATATCTGAAGAGTGCTTTGAACTTGAAAGAAGATATGCTATATAGCATATACTAGGTGGTATATAGAAGTATTATGGAATGATAGAAAAGGTACAGATTTGCTCACAAATTCTTGTCTCTTCATCCAAAAGCAGTCTGTGCATACTTAATTTTACCTTTTTAATACAAAAAAAAAACAGTGAGCACTTAGTTTAAAAAAACACAAAATCACACATCATTTATGTGTCTCATCTCTTAGAAAAAAAGTATAGCCCAGTAGTGGATTCAATAGGGCTGATACAGATGATAAATAGAAATAGAAAATATTTTAAAATGACTTAATTATTTTTAGTTATATCTGTTTTTTTTTTTCTTCTGCCATTTTTTGTTTTGTCTGTTGTATAATGGAATTCAACATACTCTCTTGAGAATGACATTACAACTGTGTTGCCAGAGGCTAACAAACAAGGTACAGATGCTTAAGGGAGATTAAAAAAATAAAATAATATTTTACTGATGATAAAAAAACACCAGTAATGTCAGGGCAGCATCCATGTTCAGTGCTTTTTTTTCTGTGTTAAAAGAAGAGCTCTCCCATATATGGGGCAGTTACAGTTTTAAACACATAGATTTTTGTTCCGCAGGTTTTAGTGTTGGGGAATGTGATAAAGCAGTTTCTGACAGATTGCCCTGAGCATATATATGATCTTTCCAACTGCTGCCTCTACGGTTCACTGAGAGGAGATCAGAAGGCCTGAGGTTGGCAGGTGGCAATGCAAAGCACACAAACGAAAGGGTTGTCTTTAGCGGCTTTTCTCTTTTTTTTTTTTTTGTTTTCCTCTTTTTCCCCCTCCTTATCACTGGATTTTAACAGTTTGGCCTGTACAAATCCCCATCTGCTCTATCACTGTCTCCAAAAAATGGCACTTAGAAGCAAGCCTGTGCAGTTAATTCATACAGAAGCCTCGAGGCATTGGATTATTGGAATTAAAACTGTGCCGCTGACCATCGTGGGTCATGAACCAAGCTCCCCCACTGCACTTGGAGCTGTACAAAGGGCTATTCGTAGAGTGGGGTGTCTGGAGCAGCACAGCTTCATGGCTCCTTGCCATGGAGTGTTTAGTGTCTGTCAGCCCGGTATTTCCACATGGAAATTGACAGTTTTCACCCAATATAGCTGAGAAGTCATAATCGCACATTAATAAAAATAGGGACAATCATCCAGCATTTCATAAATCAGCCTTTTCTCCACTGTGTTCTGTATACCCGCAACAGATGGGTTCATTGAGATGGGCCAACAGAGATGGGTGATTTACTGGCAAAAAAATTATGACAGCTGGATTCCACACACATACAACCACACACACACTTAAATTTAAGTAATTTTTTAGAAAAGAAGGGTTTGGTTCTGACCCCACCAGGCAACAGCAGTTGGAACAGCATCAATTTCCTAAGAATATTAGGTATTACCTTTCCATGTGCTGATCTTTAACATTTTCATTAATGACCTAGGCATAAAAATGCAGGAGTATACTAACACAGTTTGCTGATAACACAAAGTGGGAACATTTTCTACCTACAAGAAACAGGATTGTTGTAGAGGAAAACCCTATGACCCAGAGGAGTGATAGAAGTGGAATTAAATGAAATTGCAAAAAGTGCAAGGCCATGCCCTTAAGGACTAATACCAAGGCAGTTTACTATAACACATCAGCTGGACGACAGGAGAGAAAATCTTGGATATATCAGCCACTTGCAGGGTGATTATAAGCCACAAATGCCATGCAACTGTGCATAAAATAAATGTGACTTCAAGAGGTATTCAGAGTAATATGTTTATCAATGGCATGGAAACATTGAAGGTATTATAAAAGTGTAAGTAAATCTTTGTAAAGATTACCTGTAGTTGTTTATTGATGATGATGACAAATTCAAATTTGGATAGGTGCAGAAAACATGTATCAATTTGGTCCTATCAGAGGAAATTAAAGGCAGCTTAATTGCTCTAGCCTGAGTAAATGAAAGTAGATAAGTACCAGGCTATGTTGATAAGGAGCAAATGGACATTGTGAGAAATTTTGAGGAAGGGCCATTTAAAGTAAAGAAAAATGATGGGAAAACATCTAATGGGTATTATTAAGTGTCAAGGAACGCATTCTGCCTATAAGTTAGGTGATTGTTACTGATCATTTCTTGACAGTGCAAAAGCTCCCTCCCCTCCCTTCCCCTCCATTTCCTTTTCTTCCTCTCCCTTCTCCTCCCCTCCCTCTTTTGAATGGGGTACACAGTGTCATTGCCAGAAACACCGAGAACTGAAATAATCACAAGGATCACTTAAAGATCTGTGTCATTCTCCTGAGTATCCTCCGCAGGTGCTATGGTACTTATTTATCTGTAGAGTGTGAATAATTGATTTTGTTAAGTTAAAATTAGAGCAGTTGCCCTTAATCAGCTTCAGACCCACAACCCAGATTGTACAGCTTAATGTTTCCTTGTACAGCTTAATGTTTCCCTATGTTTTCCCTTTTTTTTTTTTTTCTCAGTTATATCAATTGATTTGACAGATAAAATCCTACATCTCCATTTCTTCTTGGACTGTACCAGGGAGTGTTAAAATAGAGTTCTAAATATAGCTTTTCATATACCCATAACTACCAGCCCTTGTAGGGTTATCTTCAAAAGATAATTCTCTTCAGTAAGTATATTTGGGGTTTATTCATGTTATTTTCTAATAGGTTTGTCTTTATTCATGTTATTTTCTAATAGGTTTGTCTTCTAATTTTTTTGGCAAACTTTCAGAAAAACTTCTAAAACACTTGAAATTGTTGCTCTAGAATGATTAAGCTACAAACTTATGTAACAGAGGAAGAGAAAGGTAGGAAGAGATGCTATATTTCGTATACTTCACTTGAATACTTTAATTCGGTATTGAAAACACCTATAAATTCTGGGTTGTTAATGTTTTATCTGTAAGTATGTGCTACTCCAACTGTAATCTCTCAAGTCCATCTCTTTGCTCACACAAGAGCCCAGTACTTTCAGGCAGGTGGAATGCCACTGGGATACATCTTATGGTCTCCTGTTAGTAGTGCACTCAACCCGCTGACACCCAGCTCAGCAAACTTTTGTTTTGGTTGTACCCAAGAAATATGGAGGAACAGAGATCCTTACGCAAGCCAAGAGAACTGTTACAACTCATGGACAGTTAAATAATTGTATTTTCTAAGAGTAACTCTGTAGATTTCACAGGATTACATGACTTACCAATGCACCAAACACTAGTAACAGAAAAGAAAGTGAGTCAATATTGTACACTTTATCCCTAAAAGACCAAAGAAATTGAAAACTGTTAAACCCTATTGTGGATGAGCTATAGTGTAATTTTCATTTAAGCTATTTACTCATCCCATCGGTAAGGTTTTTATGCAGTCTGAAGTGTGCCTCACCATCAGATTATGAAGTGCAAAGTTCAGCATGTGTTCCAGATTGAAAGCAGTATTGAATAGCAGATATAGATCAAAACAGCTCATCTGTCACTAGAGACATCATAGAAAAATAACCATTGCCATAAATATCAAGTCTATATAAGAAAACAACACAAACCATTTTTTTCATGGATAGGTCTCGGTGTCCAGAGCTGTATATGAAAAGATGCAGCAATTCTGGATTAAAAACAATATTCTCTTGGATCATTTTAAGCCATCTGTGGTTTAAGCTGTTCCCTTCTTTCGCTGCCCTCTTTTCCCCAGTTTTTATTTTGTGTAGTCAGGTGTACCACCTGGTCAGAGATGGATGACTGCTTTTTTCCAGACTGTTTCATTAAGGCCTGAAACGAGGTGTAATAGGAATTTTTTTCATTTACTTCAGTAATTCTGTTTCATTTGCTCAACCCTCTTGCCCATATGGCATGAGAATTGAATACTTCTACTCCATTTTTCACTGCGTAGCCTGTAAGGCTGTATGCTGCTGTCTTTGATAATATGTGGTGTACTTTCATTTTGCACTTTTTTTGAGTATCAGTAAAAGAAAGAAAAATCATCAGAAGTATCTAATCGAGCTTTTCAAACATGAAACAAAAACCAAAAACAGGCAAAGGCAGAAAAAACGTTGCGACCCAAAATCTGTAATTATCAAAAATCTCCACCTGTCTATACTTAACGTGGTACAGAGTTATATTTTATTATGTTTATCTCAACTCAGCAATTACATTTTCATTTAGATTCTTTGAATAGCTTCGGAAGAAGCTTCAGTGAGGCTGAAATAAAAGGGGGCTCAGTTGCTGAGCGTACACTCCAGTTCCTGGATAGGACTGTAGATCCTTTGCTGATGTCTTTATTTGTAAGTATCAACACCTGAGATAAGAAATTCAAAGCTAAATCAATTGTGTCACTACATTTTTTAAATCTCAGCTGTTTTAAAAAATGGATGATTAGTTTATGAAGCAAATCATCCTAAAAAGCCATGCCCTGGCACATGGAAGATAAGAATGTGCCCAGGAACAGCTAGCATAGATTTACCAATAGCATATAATGAATCACAAGATGACTGAGTTCTGTAGTGGCTTTCAGAAGACTGAATTCTGTGGAAAATTACGTTTACCTTGACTCTTAAAAAGCTTTCAGCTCAGTCTCCTGTACTGTACTTGTAGCCAAACAACTGAGACACGGTTTGGATAAATAGATTACAAAGTGGAGGGGAATTAGCTGGACCACCAAGGTCAAAGGTCTGTGATGAGAAGTACAAAGTCCCCCTAACAGCAAATTACTAGTAACATTCCTCAGATGTTGATTGCAAGGCAGTATTCTGAATATCCACTAACAAGTAGATTCTCGGATGGAAGGTATCTTCATGAGAGGTACTTACTTGAATGGTGTGGTTGATACACCGTCAGGGAGGACATTGCCAGACTGGGGAAATGGTCTAGCAGGAACTGCATGAAGTTCATCAAAAGCAAATGCTAAGCCTGCACCTGGGATGGACAACATCATGCAGCAGTACCACTTGAGAGAAAGGAAGAAGACAGGGAAGTTGTGGATGAGTTGACATGAACCAGCAAAGTGCCTTTACAGTGAAGGTGGCCAGACACGTTCTGAGTTGTATTAGTAAAAGTGTAGCTAGCAGGTCCAAGAAAGTGATCCTTGGACTTTTATTCAGCACTTTTGGGAATTTATCTAGAATTTTGAGTCTATTTTGGGCTTCACATTTCAAGAAATAACTTGCTGTGCTGAAGGGAATTCAGCAGAAATCCCCAAGGAAGTCTTGGGGATAGAGGACAAAAAGTAACAGGAGAGGTTGAGAGACCTGAAATTGTGATTTTTTTTCAGCCTGATGAATCATCTCGCTGTCTTCAGCCACCTAATAATCAATAGATTGAAGAGAAAAACAGATTTTTCTTGGAGGTGTACAATGAAAAGATGAGGAGTAAATAAAAAAGTATTGCAGCACAAGAAAATCATATTAACAATGAGAGATTTTTCTACAACATAAGAGTGGTTTAACAGTGGAACAAATGCCTAGAGATGCTGTGAGATTTCTTTCCTTGGAAGTGGTCAAAACTCTACTGAACATATTAGTAATCTGCTCTAGGTGGAACCACTCTTCCATCCTGAAGCATGCTATGAATATTCGATTTTTATTTATCTCTTAAGTAGAATATATTGAATTCCAGGCTGAAAATAATTGTCAGCCATAGCAACTCCCTCTTCTCTCTGAAATGTGATATACATTTATTTTTCCAAATCCTTTTCTCAAAGGTACCATACTTACCCTCTTGTTAATATTCCTTCCATGGAGTACAACAAAACTTTACCACAGGCAGCTGTCATTTTCTAAACCATTTAATAACACTCATTTTATTTCCAAGGGTAAAAAAATAATGGGGTGATAACATGTCCTGAATTGCTAGTGACAGTAACTGTTAAGGCTTCAAGCACTTACTGCTTTTCACCAGATGTTGCTTTTAGTACCAGTAATTTTATTCCTCAAACCTAGGCTTAGTTATGTATTTAAGAAATGCACATTCACACATGCCCTAGGTAAAATGAGCCACAGCTTTATCAGTGGTGGACTGAAAAGTTTATTACCCTGGATTAGAATATAAATTTATGGCCATAGTTATGATTTGGGATCCCAAGGTGTATTAATACAGCATGTTTTACACATCAAAAGAGTATCTGCATAATTGGATGGATACATGATGGACAGAGGAGGTTAAACAGATGCTTCAAGCAAGGAGTTTCTGCCATTCTGTTAAAAGTCTGTTGTCTCGTTCTGTCCCCAAGATAGCACAATAAAGATCTAATCTATCTTCCTCCCCTCCTCTACCCTTCCACCTTCACCCTTCTGCTTCTACTTCCTTTCTCTTCACTATATCCTTTCCTTTGTGGCAATAGACAAGAATGAGCATCCCAGCTAACCTCACTGTCCTCAGTCAAAAATTCAGGTTCTGTTAAAAAGCCTACTAATTAATCCTTGAGCATCATCATTGCTTAAATTTATCAGGGGACTGGAGCACCTCCTGTATGAAGACAGGCTGAGGAAGTTGGAGCTGTTCAGCCTGGAGAAGAGAAGGCTGCGTGGAGTATTCTCTGGAGTATCTGAAGGGGGCCTGTAGGGATGCTGGAGAGGGACTCTTCATTAGAGACTGTAGTAACAGGACAAGGGGTAACGGGTTAAAATTTAAACAGGGGAAGTTTAGGGTGGATATAAGAAGGAAATTCTTTCCTGTTAGGGTGGTGAGGCACTGGAATAGGTTGCCCAGGGAGGTTGTGAATGCTCCATACCTGGCAGTGTTCAAGGCTAGGTTGGACAAGGCCTTGGGTGATATGATTTAGCGTAGGGTGTCCCTGCCCATGGCAGGGGGTTGTAACTAGATAATCTTAAGGTCCTTTCCAACCCTAATGATTCTATGATTATAAGTTTCTGTTAGCAAAGTATCCAAAATGTCCTGGAGATGTATGCAAGAAAGTTTGGGGCTATATTCAACAAAGTTAAGATTCTGTCAGCTGTTAGCTATTGCTTTTGTTTACTTTAAGGTGCTCAGTCTTCTGAGTAAAAATCAAAGCCCACAGGCAGCAAATGCAGAAGGGTTATCCAAAGATACTGCCTGCCGAACAGGGAGCTTTGCCAGCAGGGCCTGCTAACCACATATGTATGAGCAAGTTACCACGGAAACTATCCAAGTGCATGTTCTTAGCCTGCAGCGAAAGTGAGGTAATTTGAGTGAGGTTAGTAGGCAATAAGAGAGCTTGTTATGTCTAATTAGCTAAATGCATTCTTACAGCTCTTCCTACCCACTGGCCATTTAAAATTTTTAATTTTTCTCCCTCAGCACATTCATTTCTCGTTGTTATCCCCTTCACATGCAGTTCTTCAGACTCAGTATTTTATTATGCACTGTCCACACTGGTGGATGACAACACATGATGGAGCTAAGTAGATGCTCCTTATACAGCTGTCATTCCTGTTTTAATGTTCCTATGTCATGGGCCTCTCTCTTTCAGTGCTCCTCTGACAAAGGAAAGACTTTGCTCACCCATGAGCTCTCCTTTCAGCACGTTAGAGAGGAGCTGGAAAAGAAACCTTCAGTGAAGATCCCATGATCTTTTCAGTCAATTCATATTCTATAAAAGTGTAACATTTTGCCTGATTGATAATGATTGCCTAATATTGATATGGGGAAGATCAATGCCTTTAGTTTAATAAAGATACTATGTAAGTATTTCCCATAATAAGATTGTTTGACAAACTTTCCCAATAAACTTCAAAATTATTAAACCCTCAAAATTAATTACGTTTTCCAGGAAAAAAAATGCACAACCCAGCTCACCACTCCCATTTCCTGATATAATATCCCTGTCTCATTGCATTGAGAAACTTTTTGTTTGAAAAGGAACCCAAGTAGTGAGTGGAAAAGTGAAACATTCTGTAAATTGTGCAAAAAGCGCTTTGTTACATCATACACTTCAAAATGTGCTTGCTTCAGTAAACTTCCAAAAAAACCCCGAAACCCTAAATTATTCTGTTGCAGTCCAAATCTCTATAAATCCATTATATATTCTCTCTCTGCCTCACTCCTTTTGAATACCCAGTTCAGCAGCATGGACAGAATCCCTGAATCCGTGCAGATGACAAATGCTTGGAGATGAAAGGAGGAGGGAGAGATTTGTTGCAATTTTCTTTTTACTGCCAGGAGTCTAGCATGATGTTCTCTGTCTGCCTGCAAGCTTTGTCTGGAAATATGTTTAAATGTGAAAACAGTATGCTAGAATATATGTGTATTGCACTTCTCATGGTGTGAAGCAGTGTGTGGTGTCAGGACACACAGGACTGTTGAATTTGGAACAGACATTTTTTGTGACATTTTTATTCCAGTGTTGGAAACTCGCATTCAGGTTAAGCAAAGCGGGAACTTCCAGAGCTTAATTCCAGTAGTGTATTATATGGATAAAAATGAGACATTTAACTGAACACAAACTTAGGCTCAAAAGGCTATTTCAGTTCTGTGAATCACCAGTATTTTTATTTGGTTGTGTGTGGGTTTTTTACTTACATTTGCAGTTCTTTGTGGCTATACATAAAAACATATACAAATAAATGTACAGCTGTTTCTGCCTCTTTCTTGTTTCTATTTAGGTCTTTGGATTTCTTTCTGTTTTCCTTCAGATTTCTTGAATGACATTTCCCAGTGTACAGCAGACAACTGGAAAATAGGACACTGGAAACAGAGACTGACTTCTACCCTCTTTTCTTATCTCCTCATGTCAGTGGAGTGTTTTCAGGACAAAATATTGCTGTTAAGAGGCTGTGTTACATCTTCAAAGTAATATAATGACACAGACAATTGCACAGGTTACCAGGTATTAAGTGGATTTACTTAGTACCCAGTCTGCATAATTCCTGAGTCTAATGAAGATCTTAATTCAATTGACGAGTGGAATTTTAATTTCTAACACGTAAATCAAAATAGGCTACATCAGTCTACATATAGATAAAAGATATGGGGGGTGGCTGTCCTGATAGTTAACTTGTGCTCACAAAACCATAGAAATCACTTGCCTTGTTAAGAGTTCAACCTACTAACTTTCTATCTGCTTAAAAAAAAAAAGGCTGAAAGGCACATTTGCAGCTTCTTTCACATGGAAACCTTTTAATAAGCATCTGTTGTTAGCAGATTATAATTGTTTTTTTGTTGATGTTGTTGCTTATGAAAAATTGAAAAGATTTTCCTTTCTTGTGAACCTAAAATTGTAATTCTTATTTTTTTTTTCCATAAAAAAGTCTGTATTCTTCATTTAGGTATTCCAAGCTGAACTGACATAGAAACTGCTTTTTGCAACTATCTTATAGCCATCTATAGCAGAGCGTTGCAATCAAAGTACCTTTAAAGATGATGGACAATTTAGAAAATTGTCAGATCTCTGAAAAATGCTTTGAGCAATTGACCCATACTTGTTCATCTTGAAGACTGATGCTAAGGATTTAACACTTCCACATTCTCTTCAAATTAGACCCAGAGCTATTGCTGACTGATGCAAGATCATGTGGCTCTGAGTATCCAATTCAGTCAGATCCTGAGGCCATCACTCTAGGAGCATTTCCTGGTATAAAGATGCTTTTACCCACTCATCAGTCTTGCTTTTGACAAAGTAAAGCCAAGAGTGCAGTCTGTAGTAGAGAAGAACAAGTTCAGAGTCTAACCTGCCGACAGCACCCTGACTCCATGGTGATTTTTGCATGAAATGAGACATTAAGTATTTAGCATTACATCTGTGAAATAATGAAGTAACATTAGCAGAAGTTGGAAACAATAGATCTAGGAGCATCGTGTTTTGCTTGCTTTGCAATTAGCAGCTGCATGGAGAATGTTTCTCTTTACTCAAAACATTTCCCCCAAGCAGAAATGAAATTTCCTGGAGGCATAGATCGTGTGTTACAAGGATATTGTGGATCCAAGGTTTGAAGAAAATAAAAAGATCCAAAAGGGAGAGAAAGACTAGGCAGAAATCAGTGCTGAGCAGTAATATCTATCTCAAAAGATGCTAAAAACCTCCAGTAATTATTATTCAGTATGAATCGGCCTTGCATTAAGATTTTTTTCACAAGAAAAAGAGTGAGACAGATGTATTTCACAGAATAGCTAGTAATAGAGTTTTCATATAAGAATGTAGCAATGACCTTAGCAGGTCAGAGAAAATGTCACTCTAATCTAACAGTGGTCAATGGTGAAAAGCATAAGAACAAGTGTTTGTTGATGCTTCATGAGATTACTTTCCCAGCCCCTAACAATTTGCAGTTCCCTAGGATCAAATGAGAGTATCATTCTTCCTGCCTCAGAACAGAAAGTTTAAGCTGTGTTTTGTATCCTGCCTCACTGATTAACCAGGCAAGAACTGCATAATCTGGGACAGAAAAATCATTTTTATTTTCCTAGATTTTTTTTTTCTCAAGACTATTGTATAGTTTCCTTTAAAAATAGCAAATTAGTTTTACAATTCCACAATTTCCATTCTCCATCCCCTAAAAATAATACACAAAGCTCATCACAGAAACTCCAGGCAAGCCTATTATTTTCTGCATTGCTAAAACTGCATTTTCCTTCCTGTCCAAATACAAAGGCCAGGTTATGAGGGGAAGGGAAAGAATATCTTAGCCTCTGTAATGTAGAGGTTGGAACAGCTTTGGACATGAGGTGTGTAGTACTGGGCCATGACATTTTCATGACAACCAGTCTGTCAGGGTGTAAATTCACACAGCAAAACCACATCTTCTCCATGGCCCAGGGTGCTAATCCTATCTATACCCATGGCTAGACTCCATTCTGGTCACCAACAATTCTTAAGAGTGAAACCAGCAAAAAGTATCACAGAGTGGCAAGGCAGGAAGGAAAACATGGAAAACCCTTATAATACCCCCAAAACAGTGATTAATTGTATGGCAGCTTTTACCTCATCTAGCCTTGTAATTTGGAAAGCCAGCAAAGCTGAGACTGCAAAATTGCTTGCCGTGAAGTCACAGTAAGGTTTGTTCAACTAATTACTTCTGAAGACTTCCAAATGGTTTTAAGAGTAATGGTGCTGACATGAAATTATCTTCTCACATTTCTGCAGCACATTGCTCATTTACTGCTCAGGCTGCTGAAAAGAGGTGTCTGCTTCGCCAGGGCTGAGATAAAAAATAAGGTGCACATGTTTGGTTGAATGAAAAATGCTGGTTTATGTCAGCAGAAACCAGTTGTGAATTCTAGTGGAATCTTGGCCAGATTGAGTTGGTAGCTGTAATGTGTACATTTGAGAACGGGATCATACATAATGGCTAAAATATTTATGTTTGCAGAAAGAAAAGTTTCAACATTATGTTTTTAAGAAATAATTTACTTCAAAATTAGTTTAAAATTCTGAAACAAAGCAGAATATTTGTGTTGAAAGAGATGGAAATGAGGTTTTAACACCGAGGATTTTTGTTTTACTTTGGCATTTACTATGCATTTGTTTAGACTTAAAGCATAGTCATATTGAATGTCTGGCCATAGAGGAAACACTGGCTCCTCTCAAAGTCTAGTATTCAACATTTCTTTCCACCTGAATTGATTTCCACTTGATCTTGTTTTTTCTCCTCCTTTCAGGGATGTCATTGCTTAGTGGCAAGACTATGATGGGCAGTTTATAAATGTAAATATCTGGGGAAAGAGAGAAAGGGTAGATGGACTTAGAACATTTTTCTCTTTTAAAAACATATTCCATGACAAATATAATGTGAACAAATAAGAACAGTGGTACTTGTCTTAAAAAGACAGAAAGATTGATTTTTCTGTTTTATCTGGTTCTGCTCAGGTTTTTAACCCCAGCCACTGCTGTAATATCCAAGTATTTGAGCCGTAATATCCAAGTATTTGAGCTGTAATATCCAAGTATTTGAGCTTTGACCTGAACAATAGCATTTCACACTTGGAAAGATCCTTATACCAGCCTCTAGAAAGTCTCTGCCAACATGCCTGTTGATACAACACTTGCCCAAGGAAAAAATTAGTAACTGTCAAAAATGACATAGGTATAATAGACCTGTTTTCAGTTTAGTGGATTGGATTGCATATTTCTCAACATGGGATTCAAATGCTTACAGTGAAAGCCTTTGGCTCTAAGAAAGGCAGGTGGCAATATAGGAGCACAGCTCAGTGTTCAGTAGCCCTAGTCCCATCTATCAAATTACAGAGCTTGACCTTGTCCAGATTACTGTATAGGTCCCTGATGCTTGTCAGTGCTGGGTGGCCAGGGACCACCTAATTTATTTCTGCTACCTTAGACATGGAGTGGTGAACTAAGACTAGTGACAGTTGGCCAGTCCAGGTTGTTATTCATGAATAAGAAAACCCTCAGGTGCTGTGAGGAAATGCATTCAGCAGAAATCCAGTGGTCAGTCCTGGGATTAAAAAGAAATATCTTTCATGTCATACAGGCAATAGCCACTTTTGGCTATTTTCCAGAATGGCATTCACTTTCTTGACCTATGAGATGACTTTTCTGTTTTTCTCTTTATAAGAGAATGAGGAAGTTGTGAATACCTTTGATCTCTTTAGTTTTTTTGTGTATCATATTATATGTTTTCATCTGTACCAAGAGCTTATTATGTTTGTTGTGATACCCTGCAGGAATGGACTGTGATGGGAAGAGACCCAAACACTTGTGTGCATTCTTATGGATTGCCTGCATGTCTCTAAACTGATATCCAGGTGTTAATACACAACGTGGCATCTGGTTCTTGTTTTCTGAATGGGGCCTGTTGGGAAACATCAAAAACCCAGAAGAGTTGGAGGGAAAGGACATGGAACTTTCCGACACATTATTCAGAGTACACATGGCTTTTCCTACTCCTTTTATTATTTACTGTGGTGCTGGTCAAACAAGGCTGCTCAAAGTACTGCTTCCCTCCCCATGTTCTTAAACAGCTATCTTTTGTTTACAGCTGACATAAATTATTGCCTGTCAAAAATACAAAACTTGATTAGAAACCCCTGGAATTCCTCCTGTTAGCCTCAGTAGGTTTTAGATGAGCACTCTGCAGAACGATATGTGTCCCCTTCTGTCTCTGATTAGTGATCAAGATCTGTCTTCAAAAAAGATAATTCACAAAATGAAGCTTTTGGATCTATAATTATCACTCTGTTTGCCATTTCAAAATTAATGACGAAAGGGTAGAAATCTCTATCAAAAATTTAGAAGAATCCTTGCAACCTTGCACTCTACCTGCAGGCTCCAGGCCTCTTCATGGCAAACTGCAGTTCCCAATCACAGGGGAGAAACTGCAAAAAGCCATCTCAAATAGACCATGCTGTTGCAGGGAGGAGTGGCACAAGAGGAAATGCATTGCTTTCCTGCATGGGGACTACCATACTCACCTTGGATAATGCTGTTGAGCCAGAATCATAGAATCATAGAATAAACTAGTTTGGAGGATACCTTTTAAGATCATCAAGTCCAATCATTACCCAGCTCTGCCAAGACCACCATTAACCCATGTCACTAAGGGCCCCAACTACACTGTTAGTGAACACTTCCAGGGACAGTAACTCCACCACTGCCCTGGGCAGCCTGTTCCAATGCCTGAGCACCCTTTGTGGAAGGAATCGTTCCAGTGTAAATCTCCCTGGCATTCTCTTTTTTATCACTTGTTACTTGGGAAAAGAGTCTGACCCCACCTCAGTACAGCCTCCTGTCAGGCAGTTGTAGAGAGTGATAAGGTCCCCCCTCAGCCTTCTCTTCTCCAGACGAAACCCCCAGGTCCCTCAGCCGCTCTTCATCACACTTGTGCTCCAGGCCCTTCACCAGCTCTGTTGCCCTTCTGTGGACCCTCTCAAGCACTTCAATGTCTCTCTTGTAGCGAGGGCACCAGAACTACCCAGTCGGCTAGTATCATCTCTGTAGATGAAGTCTACTTTGGGATGCTTCTGTTGCTGCCTAGACCAAAGGAGAGACAAAGCTGTACAGAAAATAGTCTGATCTTGATGGAGATTTTCCAGCTAATGACAATCCAAGGAGGTAGACTATTGATCTGTTTACTTTATTTGCACTTTGTTTCTCAGATAGATATTTTTATGTTCTGCCCATAGGGTCCAGTGATTGCCAGTGCCTCCCCACCCACCATCCAGCACAACTGGTTTTGTGCTCTCCTTTTGGTTGTACAGGAACTGACCTTAGTGGAGAACTGGCTGTCTTAAAGGTGGCAGCTCATTCATCACAGCTTTCACAGGCTGTCAGCATTGCATTTAATCTCAGTTGTAATTTTCCAAGGGAGGTTTGCAAACGCCACAAACAGAATCTTAATGCTATAAAATGCGGTTTGTAGACAGTGAATACTTCCTGTCTGTATGAAGCTTTGCTGCATTCCAACTGCCCTGAACTATCCTGACATGAAAAACTCCCAAATTCAGCCTGAAGCCCCATGGTCCACATACTGCTGTAACTGGTATGTCTTTCCTCTCAACATGTATGTGCTTAAATGGGCTCTCAGAACCATGCACTTTGCAACGAAGATGTCAAGAGACTGTTTTCCTGGTGCTCACATATCATGTCCATGAAGTTTCTTTGCCCATTTTATGGACTTTTCTTGCTCTTTTGTTATACAGCAAGCTTCACGCCCTGCTTCTGTAAGTCCTGATCCAAACTCTGCTGAGACAATCAGAGTTTTTAAAGCTTGGATCAAACTCAGGAAGCTTCTGCCAGCTCTCAAATTTTCATTTTTCATTATCTTCACTGCACCAGTCTTCTACCTTCATTCCCTTCTTAAGCTTTACCTGCAAAGGAACGAGCTAAATTGGAATCAATATATCCAGAATTATACTCTGGGAAACAATGCCAGATTCAATCATGGAGAGTTACTCTGAATATGAGATATAAAGCTCTGCTTCCTAGATATATATTCAACAGAATGACTTCGCTGCCTGACCTGTCTGTCCATGTCATGCTGACAGACAGATCATATCTTCTGCTGATACAGACCCATGGAAGCTGCAATTTGTCAGCACGTCCCTGAGCTGTACGGATCTGGGGTGGATTTCTGTGATACAGTTTCTCTTCTGGCAATAAGATGGGAACAAGGTAAATCCCCGGAATTATGTGGGTGTCAGCGACCTCATCAAGGGTTTTATCCCTTGTTTTTCATTCCATAGGTGTCTAGCCTTTTGACTGGATTATGAGCAAAAAGCAAAATGTGTATTTTTCCTCAAGACATTCCTCTATATTTAGAGTTCCTTCAGCATGAAGATTAATTAAATTACCATAGCTATATTTTCATTGGTGCTGGAAGCAGTAATGGTAATTATGACAACATTAGATTTCAGAGAAGCCTGTTTTCAGCCTTGAAGCTGAAACGCTTCAGCTAAACATCCTGAAATTGTTTGTGCCAGGTGTCCTCCACATGCTGAATTAGTTAATAAAATTTTCCCAAAGCAGTTAATCAGTTCCTTAGGGTAAGATTTAAGAACAATACCATCCTTTGAAACAAGCTATTGCCATTAATAACTTTAATGTTGTCTCCGTAATATGGAAGGAATCCAGAGTCCAAAACCAAATTTTTTGCTGCTTTTTATAGAAATCCAGCCAAGTTACAAGCCTCCAGCCACACAGAGGCTGGGAGGAAGTTTTCCTGCACAATTTATTTCCCCTGAGTATTCTCCACTTCTTACAGCTCTTCGCAGTCTTGTTTCATTACGAAGTGCAGCATGTCTTCCCTGCAGTTGTTCTTCCTTGCAGGTGGAATAAAACAGTTTTGATCCTAAAAAAAGACAAAAAATAAAATAAAAAGTTGAATAAAGAAGGAATTACATGGCCGTAGACTAGATAGTCACTGAGCAAAAGGAATGGCAATATTTTATATTTGGGTGTTGCTGTGCTTGCACCCTAATTGCATTTATGAACTTAAAATTCGTTAGCATAAGGATATTTCAATTTATGTGTTTTGTTTTGTTTTTTTCCTTTAGGCAATGAATGTATGAAATCTTCGCTGAAACTGCAGCTCTGTGTAATCATTTGCACAGAACTGCAGTGTCTTTAGCAAAATAAAATAAAAAAAAAATCATCCTTCAACTCAAACAAGGCATAGCAAGGAAAAACTGATTATAAAGTCCAAAATAGACCAAAATAGTCTTCTATCCAGACAATCAATTTTTCAATGGTGCCCAACAGACATTGAATCACACATTTTGCTTACACAGCTGCCCAGAGAAAAACATGGACCATATTGCTACCCTTCTCCTTTTTTCTAAAGGTTGGCAATTATAGCAGTTGTAAAGTAGTAATTTTTCATTGTGTCAGAGAGTACTGTTCAGGATGGCATACAACCTCCCTGCTTACCCTTACAATATTCTTAATTAAGATTATACCTGTAACATAGAGGAATAATCCTAGTAATGTTACAACATTTGTGATTCAATGCAAAGGTGATGGGGAGGGATTTTGTGGTCTGTGTTATGCAGGTACTTGTTTGGTTCAGATTTATCTCCAGGCTGGAATGAACTGACTTTCTGTTTCATCCCAAGTCCTGTTTATCAGTGTGTCCAGCTTTACAGATAGATGCCAAAAGTGCAGTGAGGTGATGTCACAACTTTAACATAAAGGGCATTTTGCTCATGTTTGTATTTTAACACCAGCGTTTGCTTCCCTAATAAATATAAATGGCACTTTGGATGCATGCTGGTTGGGTGCATGCCAGTTGAAATATGAAAAACAACCAAGATCAGTCTTGTGGTAGTAGAAATTAAGACTTTTCATAGCTGATTTTGCTGATTCTGCTGATTTTGTAGCCTTTCACAAGGCTGTCTAAAAGTAACTTTTTGCCTTTTTGCCCAATGGTTGGAAAGTTACTTGAATAAATCATGATATCCAAATACAAATGAAAAGAAAAGCTGGAATTTCTGATCTAGAATTTGGATATACACCATACCTGTCATTCATATGGTTCATTCACTTAGTTTGTTGTTCAAATACTGAAAACAAATGATAGTCTATTAGCTGGAAAGCTATCTTAACATTTAGAAGCGCATAGGGTTTGCTCGTTTTCCTGCTGACTTGTTACATTACTGGAAGAGCTCTCAAAGTGAAAGAGTACTTGAAGTTGTAGCCAGTGGCAGTCCTTACGGTAAACATTTAATGTCTGTTTGAACCACACATTGGTCAGTATGCTGAACAGCCTTCCATTTAGCAGGTAGGTCAAATGCCAAGCGGTAACCAGTATAGAAATTTTAGGAGGAAGATGCCTGTTTCAAAATCCAAGCAAATTAGAAGAAGATTTACTTTGGTCCCCTCTAGATTGATGATGATTCCACCCCTTACATTTTGTCAAAATACAGACACATTTCTTCATGTTCTCTGAGAACAGTAAGTACCTGAGGTCACTTAAAGAAGATGAACTGAAAAACAAATAGGCTTTGGATCTTTACAGCCCAGGCATTAGCTCCGTGACAGGATTACAGGCCTACCAAGACCAAAACACTTAAAGGCACTCTCAGAAATTAATGTGACTGAGAAATCTTGAGGTATGAAAGCTGGTGTGCTTGAGTCACCTTGCCTTCAGGATTAGGTTAATACTGAATAGGGATTTTCTATGTAAGTCTTTCTGGCCATCTGTTCCAGTCTGTGCAATTAAGGTACCAGCATTATCAAACTACAGGATTACTGCATTAAAAAGAGGAAATACATGGAAAAAAGTGATGCACTAGAATTAGGGGAATAACATACCTGAGCACATGAATACTGTCAATATATTCTGTTCAAACATCTTATGCCATTCTGATCCATTCACTCTTGAATCTTCTCTCTTGGAATATTTTTCCTTTAAAATTAAAAGTTTGTGATTTTTAAGATCCAGAAAGTCAGACTATGTCTACTGTAACGTTCTCATGTTGCTTCATGCTCTGTACATTAGGCAGTACTTATGGACTTTTCTCTCTAGGTCTCGACTGAAGAAGGAATGAGCTTAGCCAGAGAGTACTCCTGCTCCTTTTTCGAGACTTCAGCTGCCCTCCGCTTCTACATCGATGATGTCTTTCATGGACTAGTGAGGGAAATACGAAGGAAAGAGTTCTCACTGGTGGAGAAGAGGATAAGGAGGAAGGATAGTCTGTGGCGGAAACTGAAAGGATCCCTGAAGAAAAAAAAGGGAAGTACAACCTGATGGCAGTTCCCTGTGAGCCACCCATCAGGAGCTGACCACAGTGACCCAGAACAGTTCAAAAAGGCATCATTGACATAGCATCTTCCAAAGTAGGTCCTGGAGCATTTTCCCTTCAGCCTTCATGCAGATGTAGCTCCTTGAAGGCCCAATTCATGGTTGCCTATGGCTCCTCTGTATTATAAAGTCACTTAGCACACCCTTTCATCTCTTCTCTGCAAAACTGAGTGAAGAAAATGTGGTTTTTTACTTGTGATCCCTGGCTGGTCTTCACATGGTAGGAGTTAAGCTAGTGTACAAGGCAGGACCAGCTTCCACCAGCTCTAGGAGAAGGGGTTGCACTTACTGCCTCCTCTCTACATGCTTTTCACTATCCCAAAAATTAATAACATTGATTTCAGTGGACTTTTTGAGTATTTAAGGACTTTAAGAGTTGACTTCCAGCTTTGCATTCTAATATAGGTTTAGGGTTAGACTGTGCTCAGCCCCCATGCCCATGTCTTTGTGAATGTGTATGTGTAAAGCAGGCCCAGGGGAATGCTAATGGCTTCAGATTTTTACCCAGTAGATCCCTATGCTCATTGTGTCCTTATCATTTAGCATGAAGGGTTGGCAAGCATAGCACAAGTAACACACACCAGCTGTCCAGAGGCTGCGGGGCTACTGCTCTGTCTCCTCTGCACATTACTCACCAGGACTGGCTAGCAGATGTGAAGATGTCCTGGAGACATGCAGTGCATTAGAACCATAGAATAGTTTGGGTTGGAAGGGACTTTTAAAGGTCATCTGGTCCAAACCTGTGCAGTCAGCAAGGACATCATTAACTAGATCAGGTTGTCAGAGCTCTGTCCAGCCTGACCTTGAATGTTCCCAGGGATGGGCCATCCACTGCCTCTCTGGGCATCCTGTGCCAGTCCCTCACCATTGGACACACTCCTACATCCCACCAGGAGCACAAAAAAAGCACTGCCTGTCTGATTTTTCTCACAGCCTTTCCTAGAGCAATGCAGCTTTGTCACAGAGTGTAAAAACATTTGCGATGTACCATTCAGCCCTTGACTTACTCAAGAACTGCGTAAGGTCAGTTGCCATCTTTCACAGTCCAAGTGAATCATTTGGTTGATCAGTTGGATAGGTCTTTTAAATATTCCTTTTTTAAAGCTAGCATGAAGTATAGTCTCATTGACCCATTCTCTTCCCAAACTTCTTTTACTATTCACTTTATTTATAGATTTTACAATTAAAACATGCATACATTTTGTCAAGAAATAAAGATTGTGATTTCCATGAAACGATACTAGTAGTGTCATTTGTACTGGAGTAATAAATGGTATCATTAGAAAAATACATATAAGTAAATGTTATTTTTTCACATTTGTCCTGGGTTCAGCAGTAGCAGTCATTTTTCTCCTTCTTGGTAGCTGGTGCAGTGCAGTGTTTTGACTTTTGGCCTGGGAACAGAGCTGATAACAAGGATGTTTTGGTTTGGCCAAGGACTTTGTGAGCCTCATGCTCTGCCAAGGAGGAGGGGAAGCCGGGAGGAAGCAGAGACAGGACACCTGACCCAGACTAGCCAAAGAGGTATTCCATACCACAGCACGTCATGCCCAGGATGTAACTGGGAGTTAACCAGAGGGCTGGTAGACTGCAGGGTTGGAGGAGGTATCGGTCGGAGCTTGGTCGGGCTGGGGGGGGTGGCGAGTTATCGGTCGGCTGGTGGTGAGATGTTGTATTCTCTTCCCTTGTTATTCTTTTATCATTGTTATTATTGGTGGTAGCAGTAGTGATTTGTGTTATACCTTAGTTACTAAACTGTTCTTATCTCAACCCGTGGGAGTTGCATTCTTTTCGATTCTCCTCTCCGTCCCTCCGGGAGTAGGGGGAGGGCAAGAAGGGGGGGAAGTGAGTGAAGGAGTTGTCTGACTGGGTTTAAACCACGACAACATTTGTTTTTGACTATTTTATGGGGTTTCAGTTATATTTTGGATGATATGGGGGAGCAGTTAATTTGCTTTGCTCTGTTAAGCTTGAGAAGGTTATGGTTTTATGAAGAATTTTGAAGAATTTTGGTTCATTCAAGCCATTCATCTGATGATTTGTTCTCTGCTTTTCCTTCCTTTCAAGAAAAACCTCTAATATGTTTTGACTTGTCAAAAATTCTCCATCAAAAGTACTATTTTGCTGTATATAGTTAGGTAATATGTAGCTATATGCTATGTATTTTATATAATACAATATTGCATACTGTATTACACACAAACACATTCATGCATTTAAGGTGCATTTTCTGCTTCGTGCCTCCAACAGCTGAAGTCTGCATTTATACTATTGCAATTACTATTATTATTTTACCTGTATTGCCACAGAGAATTTAGGTTGAACATCCTAGAGAAAAAGAGATGTGCTTGTTCAAAGAGTTCATGTGCTAAGTATTGGTGGAGAGACAACAGGAGGCTGCACTGAACCGATGGCAGCTGTGAGACAATAAATAACAATGGGAAACATCTGTGACTGTTCCAGTACTGCACACGGCGAAGGGGGAAATGAAACAGTTGTTCATGTGTAAGAGGCCATAGTAATTACTATCCTGAGAAACCTTGGGGGATGTTCATTGGTCTTTTTCAGGCAGATGCCTAAGCTTTGAGTCAATTGAAAACCATTTAGTATTGCCTATTATGTCATTTAACCCACCCTAATGAGGGACATACTATATCAAGACTGGCTTGGCTTTTAGGGGTACCTTGTTCAAGTCTGTTTGCAATACAGCAGATGTTGCAGAAGAGGACACAGACAAAGTCTAAGATTCATCCTTGAATGGATTCATATTTTAAACACGCCCATCCTCTGACATTAAAGTCATCTGGCATGGAGCAACATCTTCCCATACCATTAAGCTCTCTTAGTCTTCACAGGAGAGTTACCACACACTAACTGCTGTTGAAAGTGGTCCCCGGACTATGCTAGGTTCTGCATCATGCGCAGCAACTGATTACAAAAGTGCAGGCCTGCCATGGTCAGAAACAAAGGGATCATTTAAAAAAATTAACAGTATGGGTGACTCCCTTGGTATGTTCAAACTGCTAGTGCAGACACAGATACATAGTCATATTTTTAGATTTACCAAGCCGATGAAATCTCCAGGTTCTGATTTGTGTCTATACTCCGCACCTACATGACACATTTTGAAAGATATTTGGTGCTAGGTTAGTGCCTTCAAGAAGAATGAGTCATCATACCCTCTGAAGGTCTTCTGCTACATCTTCCATGAGCAGTTTCAGGTATCTGAATATGTACTGGACATAGGGCTCTCTCCACTTTGATCATATATAGCTTGAGCATGACACCTAGTCATTCATTCCTTCTTTGACTAATGAGGAGGGAGAGGTTCCTCTGCTTGGTTATTTGTCCTGTCTGGCTTGTATGGTGTCCTAGTTTCAGCTCGGATAGAGTTAATTTTCTTCCTAGCAGCTGGTGCAATCCTGTGTTCTGGCTTGAGTTTGAGAACAATGCTGGTAACACACTGATGTTTTAGTTGTTGCTCAGTAGCATTTACCCTGGTCAAGGATTTTTCAGTCTCATGCTCTGCCAATGAGTAGGGGCATGGGAAGCAGGGAGGAAACAGAGACAGAACACCTGACCCAAACTAGCCAAAGGGGTATTCCATACCACAGCACATCATGCCCAGTATATAAACTGGGGGGAGTTACCCAGAAGGGACCGACTGCTGCTTGGGAATGAGCTGGATATCGGTCAATACGTGATGGGCTATTGTACTAGTTTGGTTTTTTTTAATATTTTCCTTGGGGTCTATTTGACTCTCTCTCTTGCTCCTTTTAATTACTATTATTATTATTATTATTATTATTATTATTATTATTATTAAATTGACATCTGCTAAACACCATCTTTAATAATTGTTGCATCCAATATCTATAGCAGAGAATTGTGTTTTAAATACTTGGCATTGGATCTCATCTCTAAAACACCTGGCCATCCTTTATTTTTAAATTGGAAAAGTCATTCAGATTTATCATCAGCCAATCCTTCAATAATCTGTAATGCTTAACCTCAGTTAATTGAGCAGAGCTGATGGAGGTTATAGTCTGTGAGGATAACATAAGTCATAACTGCGCAAAAAGCTGGGTGCAGCTGCTTTACTTAATTAATCATTATGATTCCATCGCAGAGTATTGTATTTAGCTGTCAAACCTAACTGACAGAATTAAAAAACAGCAGATCTGTGTCTAAAGACTTTTCCATCTCTAACTAGTCTTTCACCTAATCAAGTCTGGAAGATTTGAGGGAAGAAACTGATCACTTTATTTTGCTGTGTTGCCTATAGTCCATGAAGATGGCAGCTATAACTTACTCCACTGTCAGACTGTGTTGCAGCTGGGCCATAATTCAGTTTCCTCCAGGATTATAATTAAAGACAGCTAATAAATAAAATAATAGCACTTTGAAAATGCATCCATGGTGTTTCTCCCAAATTTATAATATATGGCAGTTAATTACCTTTCTTCCCTGTTATGGCAGATCACATGTTTTATCTAGTTGAAAAGTAATCAAGGGAAGGCTGTAAGTCTAAATGGAATACTACAGTTCTTCAGTTTTCCTTTTTCATGCGTTTTGCATACAGGCTTTAGAACTTAAACTCAGAAAACTAAGGTCATGGACTAAGTTCACAGTCTGATGTTTTCACAAATGGTTGAAAATAATTTCTTTAAACACACAAAAAATGTATCTTCTGAGACTGAATTGTAAGAAGCCATAGCTGGAATGAAAAAGACTCCTAATTTTGTCCATTACATATATTATATACACACAATATATATAAATAACACACATAAAACAATAACATATGTAGTTTCTATATGTTTCCCATTCTTAGCCTAAGTTATTTGAGCCCTCCCTATATCATGACAGATAGAAAAGAACATACGCAACAAGCAAAAGATGGGTTTTTCAACAGTTTAGTGTCTGATAGTGATGATTTGCACCCTATAACTGTGTCAAAATCTTCTCCCAAGGTGAACGTTACTGTCTGAGGGCCAGAGTGTGGTATTTGTGATAAGCAAAATAACTGTCAGCGGGCCTTCTTGTAGAAACAGCAAGTGAAATTGAAGGTAGCTGCTGCAGCCACCTCTGAAGGAAACACTGTGACCATGAGGTTGACTGTTAAAAATTAAACTGAAAACTATCAATTCATTTTATACAAAACACACAATGTTTACAGTTAGCTACGGGAATGCACCAGTGTTTGCCTGAATTTGTACTAGCAATCGAAAGATGTATGTCTAACATAGACAATTATGTTAATATAATTCAATTAAGTATACTTAGAGTAGTTAGCCATATTTAGACATCCCCCTCAGGGACTCCTATTCATTCAAGTGTGCATCATGCACACTGCTTATTGTTTATAACCCTGAAAAAAATCACTGTAAGTTAGCAGTGGAAAGACAAAATTACATAAAGTGACTTTAATGCAGTATTGGAATCTCTGTTCTCAGAAAATCGTATGTCAATTGAATAGAATAGTGAGTTGCACCAGTTCTGATCAGCATCCTTTTTAGCACTGCTTCCAGCTTCATCTGTCCCTTCAAGTACTTGGAGCTCCTTAGGATGCCTGCCTGGCGAAATGATTTGTAAAGGGGTTGGCATTGTCTCACAGATGCTGTGAAAGTCACCCCAAGCAGCATTGCCCTGCACCTCTAGCCTGATTTATCACTCTCTGATGCTCCTGGTTCTAAGCCTTCTCAATTTGAGCTCTCCAATTTTTGTTACATCGTGCTGAATTATGAGGCTGTTTTGTGATGAGGACAAATGTCCACTCAAGAGCACCAAACTCATTTCATGATCTGAACTTTCCCCCCAAGAGGTAATAAAGACAAGAACATCCAAAGCCATTGCATCACCTACTGTATATCTTCTGTCAACAGATAATTAATGTGACAATGAGACTTTCCCATTTTCACACTTCGTCATGCATCATTTTTTTACAGTGCTTTTAGACTTAACAACTGTTTCACAACTATACAGCCAAGTGAAAAAGCCATTATTTTCATGGCAGCAGTTGGAACAGAATTCCAGTTAAATAATGATTTTAGTAGGGTAAAGTAAAGCAAGATTTTTATATTATTAGTATTTTTATATTACTTTTATCTGTTTTAAAGAAAACAATACCCTTTTACATTTATGGTTTAAGTATAACTAGTAGAAGAAGAAGGCAGTCTATTTCACACCTACGAAATTCAGTGGACAAAAGTTTTATATTTGTCTGCTCTTGCCTCATTCTGCAAATGATATAGTTTAGAATTCCTGGTCCTGGAAAGAATAAATCTGGATTGAAGTAGTAGATTCAAGTTTTGTTTCGTAAATAGTGGTCTAGACTTCATTCAGCCCCTTCCAGCACCGTAGCCTGACAAAGATTCCTTGGCAGCTCCTTCCATTAGTTTCTGGGCCATCCCCAAGTATCCAGGCTAACCTCTTCATCTAGATAAACTCACTCTTTTTAATTTTTTGTTTCACTTTTTCTATTGCATTACTCTCAACAATGTAAAAGATGCCCCTGGGTGCTTTTCACAAACTAAAAACAGTGCATCTTCTGCCTTCTTCATAAATTTAATTTAATGTTCATACTGAGTAGAATGAGTAATATCTTTAACGATAAAGTTTTGCAGAGTCACTCAGTTTTCTGAATAAGAAGCTGACAGTTCCTGCAAATTGACTTTGCCTCCACTGCTAGGCACTGCTGACTAATCACAGATGCCTCCTTATCTAGGACATTGAATGAATAAGCTTGAACAATTAAGTTATTCAGTTGGTGTAAGTGGGCAGCTTTTCTGAAAGCAATGGAAAATCTTCCAGTTGATTCACATCCGTCTCCAAAAAAGAATTACATACTATCGCATGATGATGAATATACTTTATCACACAGAAGAAGATGAGGTTTCTGTCCCTGAAAAATTACAAAAGCCATAACCCAAAGTAAAAGACTATTTAAGGAAAACAGAATAAAGACTACTAGTAATGGCAAGGATAGGCATGAAGAAGTGGTAATGAGCAAATGTATGAAAAGCAAGCGAACTTGGAATGTCTTACACCATTCTCACTTTAGATGTGTCTTCATGCCTTCTAGAAAGGGAAAAAGAGCAGATATAATGACAAAAAGATATAAAAAAAGCCCAGTGATTTGGTTCAAGTGCACACACCATAGGCATTTGATGGAGGCTATTAAGACAAGACAGGTGATGCTAAGAGCAATAGAAGTTGATGATGGTTCGTTTCACTCTGTGGATGATACAATTTGGTTGGCATAGAAAATAAATGGAAGAGGTCAGAGTGAACATGCAATGTGTTTTAATGAAGAAAATATGGAAGCACAGAGTGGAAAAATAAAAAGAAACACCATCAAAACTTAGTTAAGTCAATGGGAAGTTTGGATTTTCTTCCCTGCAGAATGGAGCAGGTTTCTAATGAGACTTTGAGGTTAGGTGACTGTGGAATAAGTTGCCCCTTCACTGAAGCTTCTTTGGATGCTTGTGAGAACAAATCTCTCTGTGGTGGCTGCTGGCTCCCTACACTGCGTAGGTTTCAGAAAATAACAGCAGCTGGTTTCAGCTGAACAGTTGGGGAAAAAGTAGGATGTTCAGCTATGTCGTTTTGGAAGGATAGTAGCAAAACTCTCATTTACATGCCTCAGAACTAACATAAAAGATGGTATGATAGCTCCCTGCTGAAGATTTTAAACGGTACTTCAAATAGGTGGTTTCATCTGGGAGTGCAGCTACCAGTTTGCAACCAGTGCATGCAGATCATTTGCTGCTGGCTTTTTCCCTCCCACTGTTCCGAAAATAGATGTTAGTGAAAAATGTAGGAATCTTTTTCTGCTCTCCTGTTTAGTTAACAAGGTGCTCACCAAATACTCCTAAGTCTTCATCTAGCAAAACTGGATGAAATCCAAGTTATCAGAGAATACGGCAGGGATGTCTTTAAGGAGGCAGATGTTCAAAGGCGTACTTTTCAGAGTTCTTTGACCTGTGTGGAGTTGATTACCATGATGTGAGAAGAAGATGAGAAGAAAAAGAGATGAAACCACAAAGCCTATGAGAATATGCTATACCTGCCAACAATAAACTTCAGAAAGACCTAAGTTATAGAAGCTGTAAAATATTTCTGTGATAAAACTTCTGAGCCAGGACAGACCTCCAGGGACTGCTGAAAAATTTGAGGTCAGTTCTGTCACCTGACAGAGACTTTTCAGCCCACTTGCCGCTGAGTAGTAAAAATCCTTACAGGGAATCACAGTGACTCAAACAGATAGATGAGGAAAAGACATACTATGACACAAAAGGTCCTTCACTTAAAATTGATAATAAGGCCTAACAGGTTTGCACACTGCCCACCTTGTGTGAAAGTTTGTAAATTAAGAATCCATTATATGGATGTAAATCAGCATCAGTAATTTCACTAATACACAAGTGTCTGTGCTGATCTTCAGGCTGAAACTGAAGCATACTGTTCTCCTTGGGCAACACCTTCCTGATACCATATAGAAACTGCAGTGTCAGATATTTGTTTACTGCCATATGCGTCACCAGAAACATTGCGTAGATGCTGAGTGCTGAACATCAGGCTGTGCCTTACAAACCTGCTGTTGCACCCACAGTCACCTGCGGGTCTCAGGGGGCTGAGCCTATCAGGGCTGGAGCCTGGAGGAAGAATTTGTTTAATCCATCGCAGCCCTCTGGGCTGCAGCTGGTCCTTTCCCCTGGGGTGATTTTGAGATATGAGCAGGAGCAGGATCATCATCCTCTGGGAAGGCATTTGAAGGCAGATGCACTTTCCCAACCATTCTTCAGCTGTGCTGATCAAACAGTAGGAAAATGACAGCTCCTCTTGACACACTTTTTTCCTGAAAAATAAAATGTCAAAATACTAGAGTTAAATAATTTTTTTTTTTTTTTTTCCATTTTGGAGTTGCACAGTCTTTTCGTTGTGAACAGCAGGGCAGGCACTACGTGACTGCTTTGTCACTGGAAAATATATACTCTATATATGCTAAATAATCTCAGAGACACACATGTATAATCATACAAACACACACTGTGTTCAAACCCCAGAATGTCACCTGTACCCACCTTGCCGCCTGTATCTGAAGTAATGCTAGGGTGCTAAAAAAAAAACCAACTCTTCTCTCCACATCTTTCTGCCACAAGAGGAGAGTGAGAGACTTTGTAGTGTTTCTGATAATACCCGCGGCATGTATTTTCTATGTGTATGGCTCATGAGTAAGTTACTGTTCTCCTAAGCATACAAACCAATATACTCTCACTGTAAAGAAAGCCAGGAAAATTAGCTTAAATAAAATATATAATTTTATACACCCATATTTACATAAAAGAAGCATTGAACATATGCAAGTGCATCAGATCGTAATAATTCAGTAAGGATGAGTGGGCTTTTTGGCACTTGGTGGAGTACTTGCATATGATTTATATAGAGTTCTAATGCCTAATAAAAGTTGGCCAAAAAGAGAGAGAGAGGAATCTGCTGGGATGAGTTTGTGTATGTATATTAATCAGTAGTAATAGAAAAATGTAAATACAAGTTCAGTGTTTGGCTAAATTCAAACTGGTGAGATGCATTTGATGGTAAGCAAGGCTTCCAAGGGAACGGATAAAGGCTTTTACATTTAGGTCACCTACTTTTTCACCAGACAAGATAAAGCACTGTGTCTTGTCCTACTAAGAACTGTCCCAGCTTAATAGATCATTTTTCTCTCCAGCTTTCACATTTCTACAGGGGGTTGCTGTGCTGCCAACTACAAAACAACGCCTGGATTTGAAAGAAGTATGAGTATTATTTACCTAAAAAGAAAATTAATTTATCTCTAGAAAATTATATGCTGAAAGGGATAGGGATCTACTTCATTCTGATAGATTCAAAATATTTTCTTCTAGGTTATTACTTGGTTAGGTTTGTGAATTGTTTCTTCTTGCACTAGGAAATGTTCTCAGTAGATTGTTGTTTTGGTATACTTCCTATTGTTTTGTTTTAATTAAAGTTTTACAACACAGAAAATTGTATGTTTTATACTGCAGAAAACAAAATACCTGTTTCCAGCTGAGGCAGAATCAGAATCCCAGGAAAAAAGATTAAAACATATTCACATATGTTGTGTATGCTCTCTCAAAAAACGTTAATCAGAAACTTGCTGAATATGAAGTTCTTTCTATAAATATAGTGATCCTCAATCAGACCTCTATCATAAATTTGTTCTGGAAACCTTTTCTGGGTCTGTAGGTTTTGAATCCAAAACATTGAGGCCAAGTTGCACGACACCTCCCTGAGAAACCTGGAGAAGCATAAATTATTTTCCTTTTCCTCTGATAGAAAGTGTTTTCTGTAAGTATAAAAATTAACAGAATTTCTCTGGATATTATCTGTAGAAAACAACATTAGGACTGGTAGGTTTTGATTTCATTAGGTAAATACATGCTTTTCCCGCCTCTTGAGTGACCCAAAAGCATTTGCAGCACCCACAGAGCTGGCAAACATCAGATGAAGAAGAGACCCAGTCTTTCTGTAGCAGTGGGTAGAAATCCTGCAGTACACCCTGGAACATCCCAGTGGCATGAGAGGACTCCTTGTTTAGGTAGGTATTAATGAGAATATAGAAAGCAAACACAACTTCACTATAAGATTGTGTTTTATTGGGAGTTACTTGAATAGGATGATTCCTGACCCATGCCAATGTCCAAATGGAGCCAAGACATTGTTTCTGAGGAGCTGGGTTTGCCCTGAAGGAAAACTGGGCCAGGTAACACCCTCATTAGTCTGAGATATATTAAATACATACATTCTACAGATAGGTTCGTATGTATTTGCTTCAGTCTGTGACTCTGAGCCACATACACAAAATTACAAGATTTCCCTCTGAAGTAATCACTATAGAAAGATCTGTAATTCTCCACTACAAGAAGAGCAATCACTATAGAAAGGCCTGTAATTCTTCACTGCAAGAAGAGCAAGCACTATAGAAAGACTATAATTCTCTCCTGCAAGAAGAGCAAGCTACTTCATGTTTTGCACAGCATCTCCTTGAATGAACTTTGAGTGCCATGAGTGACACAGCAAAGTGGCACAGGACCACCACAGCCAACAAAATTATTACTGGCTTATTTTCAAGTTGCTAGACTATGTCATAGATGTTTATGTGTGTGTTGTTGTCTGTAAATGTAAAAACAAGTTCAGAACAACTGTGCCAGCTGCTCTGCCACATGTGATAGAAGTCCAGGTTCTATGAGCCATGAGGAAGAAATATGAGTAACCGCTGAGTTTGCAGTGAAAACAAGTGCTATGGAGCCTAGAAGCAGCAATGCATTGAGCAAGCTCATTGTTTTGAAAAACAAAAAAAAAGCCATCTGCCAATAAACCAAAAATGTTTAAAGCAGTTATTAATTTACTTGAATGGATCTTGAGCTTTTAAGAAGGATGTCCTTTTGTTCCACACTGATATCTGTGTCACTCTACGTGCTTTTCTCCACTTACATTTATTTTACTTTATTTTCCTCATGTGGATGTGAGCATAGAAATTAAAAATGAAGCATTGCCTATGTGAGTTGTGTAAACTAAGCTTATAGAGTATTTCTGAAATCTTCTCTAAACCATACTTTCTAGGGATTTCTTGAAGTAATTTAAAAATTATCAGGAAATTCATTGAACCAATCACTTAGAGGTAAAGCTGATAGTCTAGTAAGGTTACGTACTAAGTAATTTTGATAAGGATACTTTATGCTATGGCCCCCACACTCCCCCCAAAATCCCACAAACATGTGCACAAACCAAACACAAAACAGTATTATAACACAGGAAGAAGCTGTTTTTCACAGAATGAGAATTAATCTGGAATATTCAGGTTTAATCTATTTTTGATGAATTATGAACCATTTCATTAAGGAAACCCTTTGTGAAAAGAAAAAGGAGGATTTTTAAAAGCAGTAAAATGGTTTCTTAAAGGCTTCCCATAGCTATGCCAGTTTCAGAGAGGCTCTTTGTTTAAACATAGCCCTAGAGTGCCTTATTTCTGCTATCTGATGTATATAAATTTAAGAATATAAATATTTTTGCAGCTCGTATATAAAAATGACAAACATGTCAGGCTATTTACATACAAAATTGATACAGTAACTAAAAATCTGTAAGATCTTGACAGAAAATATTAGCTTTTATTATTAAAAGACATGTTTCACTTCTTTTCCTTATTTCCAGTTTAAGTTTTATGTAGTAAACCCTGATGAATTGTTTTTTTTGTTTTCTTGTTTACCCTTGAAGGTAGCCTTAATGGAAAGCTTTAAAAAAAAAATCAAAACCAACATACCAGAATTTAAGGGTTTTGAAAAAAAAATTTTTTTTTTTTATTTTCCTTTCTTCTTTCTTCTTTTTTTCTTTTTTTTTTCTTCTAGTTCTTAAAATCTGAGCCCGTTGGTGGTTGCCAGGGGTTCAGCAAAATCTGTCTTCATATTTTGTCCAGACAATCTTTCTTTATCCAAGTGACATTCCCCATGTTCCTACATGACCGGGTAGGGTTTAAAGGAATGACATTGCTTCTTGCTTTGTGCAGAACTAATACTCAGTAACCCTCTTTGTGAAGTAGTCCACATCAGCTAAACCTGTGGAGCAGAAATGTCACTCAGCAAAACAAGAGCAAGAAAATGATGAATTTTCTGCCAGTTTAGCACTTGAAACGTGGCAGCACAAGGAGGAGGGCAGGGCTATGGCAGTTTTAACTTGATTGCCTCCAACTGTTTTAGAAGTGCAGCCTTAGGCCCTAAGTAATTCTGTTCTTGGCAAATGTGTTTAAACATTGTAAAAAAATGAAGATATTATAAAGGGGTTTTTAAAAGAAATAATTTCCTTTAATTAAGCTGATCAAAAATTTGGCTTAAAATATTGTTCGATGGCAATTGAAATGCAAAAGACTGGCAGAAAAATATTATGAAACTCTCTTTCCATCCTTGATGTTATGTATCTTACATTTTTATGCCACTTTCCATGAGGAGAGCGCCACTCCTGTTCCACAGAAACAGAGAATCACAAAACGGTCCTTTAGAAAGGACCTTCAAAGGTCTACTGGTCCAACCCCTCTGCAATGAGCAGGGACATCTTCAGCTAGATAAGGTTGCATATCCAGGCTGGCCCTGAATGTCTCCAGGGATGGCTTATCTACCACCTCTCTGGGCAACGCATGAAAATGTTTTACTGCCCTCTTTGTAAAAAAATTTTTCCCCATATTCAGCCTGAATCCCCCTCTTTTAGTTTAAACCCATCAGGCCTTGTCCTATCACAACAGCCCCTGATAAAAAATCTCTCCCTGTCCTTCTTATAGGTATTATGTCGCTGTTTTTTCCCACCAAGCTTCAGCTATCAAATATGGAGTATAACTGAATTTATAAGGGCTCTTCCAGTGACATAGGTACAATGTGAGACTCTTAACATTGAAAGTAAAAACAGATAATAAAGCTAAAGTTGTCCAAAATGCATTCATCTTTACATAACTTTAGTTCAAAACTTGTATGGAGGCATTCAAATGACTTTTTGTAGGAGAAACCTGCAAAAAGATGAGTGTAGACAGCTACAATGAGAAGGGTATCATAAAATCCATGGAACTCCTACTATTTCCAGAAAGACAGTTGCACTTCTGTACCAAGTAAGACAACGTCCCCCCCATCCCACAATGCTGTCTCTAAGAACACAAGATATTTTCTTAAGCACTAAAAGAAAGAGAATATCTATAGAAAGTTTGCTTGCCCCTGCTTGAAAATGCCTGTAGGAGCCTTCTGCTTACACCAGATAACACTTTTGTGTCTTGTTTGTTGTTTTAGGTTGTTTTTTTTTGTTAAGTACACGAATATATTTCTATATTACTTGATCATAGAATCATAGAATCATAGAATAGTTAGGGTTGGAAACCACCTTAAGATCATCAAGTTCCAGCCCCCGTGCCATGCACATGGACATCTCACACTAAACCATCTCACCCAAGGCTCTGTACAACCTGGTCTTGAACACCGCCAGGCATGGAGCATTCACTGCTTCCCTGGGCAACCCATTCCAGTGCTTCACCACCCTAACAGGAAAGAACTTCCTCCTTATATCCAAACTAAACTTCCCCTGTTTAAGTTTTAACCCATTACCCCTTGTCCTATCACTACAGTCCCTAATGAAGAGTCCCGCCCTAGCACCCCTAAAGGCTCCCTTCAGATACTGGAAGGCTGCTATGAGGTCTCCGCACAGCTTCTCTTCTCCAGGCTGAACAGCCCCAACTTTCTCAGACTGTCTTCATAGGGGAGGTGCTCCAGTCCCCTGATCGTCCTCATGGTCTCCTCAGGACTTGTTCCAACAGTTCCATGTCCTTTTTATGCTGGGGACACCAGAACTGCACACAATGCTCCAGGTGAGGTCTCATGAGAGCAGAGTAGAGGGGCAGGATCACCTCCTTTGACCTGCTGGTCACGCTCCTTTTCATGCAGCCCAGGCTTTCTGGGCTGTGAGCGCACACTGAAGCTGGCTCATATTAAGTTTCTTATCAACCAACACCCCCAACACCTTCTCCGCAGGGCTGCTCTGAATCTCTTCTCTGCCCAACCTGTGGCTGTGCCTGGGATTGCCCCGACCCAGGTGTAGGACCTTGGTGAAAATTCATCAGGTTGGCATCAGCCCACGTCACAAGCATGTCGACAATGCTCTGGATGGCATTCCTTCCCTCCAGGGTATCAACCAAACCACACAGCTTGGTGACATCGGCAGCCTTGTTGAGGGTGCACTCAGTCCCAGAGATATTGAACAAAGATGTTGAACAAGACTGGTCCCAACACTGATCCCCGAGGGACAACGCTCATTGATGGTCTCTAGCTGAACAATGAGCCATTGAACACAACTCTTTGCATGCAGCCATCCAGCCAGTTCTTTATCCACTGAGTGGTCCATCTATCAAATTGATTTCTTTCCAATTTAGAGACAAGGATGTCATGCAGGACAGTGTCGAACACACTGTTAAAGAATGTGGCATCTGTTAAAGAAAATTACAACCCAGATTTTATGCAATTTATGAAATATTTTCATTTTATCACAAAAAATAAATTTGTTATAGAAAAGGCTGCTTAAATTATCTTTGTTTTTGCTTATTTTCCACAATATCTCATACATCCTAGTTAAAAAGAAGTGAACTAAAAAAATGCATTTGTAGGCATACAATTTCTACAAGTCCAGATAGCTCATGGAGGTGAACAACTTTAGAAAAAATACATATGCATATCCCTGAACACTTCACATCTGCTCTCAGGGCATATAATCAAAGGCTGAAGAGCAAACTAGACTTCATGTGAGAACTTTTTCTTCCCAGTCTGCTAAATCAGGTCCCCAAAGTGGGTTTCTAAATTCTTTAATTAAAGTATAAGCAGTGATCAGAGATGAACAATGGGATTTAAAGACCGGCATTGATAAATAATTGAGCCAGTCAGCAGGAAGCGGTATGCAAGGGGAGTGTATGAGATCTGCTGATTTCGCGATTTAGTGGCCTGCCTAAAACCCTTGAGTTCAACTCCTGTTGCAGAGGGTGTCTTTTCCTGCATTGGAGCACCTGTTTATTCTTTCTTGAAAGTTACTGAGAAAAACAGATTAGGATAGTAAATGAACATCACTCTGAATTCTGGATTCAGGTCTGTGAGGCAGAGAATTCATCCATCCATAGGCTAGAATTTACATGTCTGAGATGTGTGTAGGTGTTTGTTGTCCTAGAACATACACTGGGTGTACACTGCATTAAGACAGATATGAAAGTCATTAACATGTAGAATGGAACAAAGGTGTTTGGGAGATATTTTAGTATGTGTGTTCAGATTTCTAAATTTCATATTAGAAGCAGAATATTGTTACCCTCCATGCCACATGTCTTGATTTGGGTGTGTTATTTCTGTTGCACAGTTTCTGTCAGGGTCTCAAAATGCATTATCTGGATGAGAAACTTCCTAAAGACAGCACCATGAACAATTAGATGTGCAGAGGAAGATTAGGAGTTCTTTGTACAGACGCTGCTGTCAGCTCTAAAAATGTGCTTCATTTTTATCAGGTCTCTGCTGCAATTAAGGGGCTGACCAGTACCAGCAGTTACATAAAACCATTATCTTACTGGAGCAGTAGAAATTGTGTTGCCAAGGTAATTCTGCTTTTTTGTGATATTCTAAACATATGGTGAGACAAAACCCGTATAACTCAAAAGCTTAAATCTTGCTGGGCATAAAGGCTACACTTCAGCTCTCAACTGAGAAACTGGGACTTTCATTACTATGATAATTTCAGGTAAAAGGGCCAAAAAGGGCTGCTTTTTCTATAGACTCTAAACCAAAAATGCTTGTACAGCCTGGAATGTCTTAGCACAGCAGCAGTCTTTTATGAAGATAGTGCTAGTTAACGCATTTGCATTACTGTATGTTTCAGTTTTTAAAAAAAATATTCTAAGTTATGTTGGATCCAGATCAAATCATCCAGGCAAGCTTCCAGAGAGTGGGCTGTTTCCCAAATGACAATAATTTCATTAGTATACTTCCTGCAGCTCAGCCAACATGCTAAACCAAGCGCTTGGTAAGTAGATGATGTTGACTAAATATTTTGTGCTCCTATTATGAGGGTTTGATAAGTGGTTTAACTCAGTTCTCACTAAAATAAATAGGTGATTTGCTATTGATCAGTATAAAAGGAATCAAGCTAAATGCCTTAGGCAACTGCACTTTATAAAGTTCTCTTTTGACTTGGTATATTTTGTCTAATTATCACCTGCCTTTGAAGTGGCAGAGATCGGCCACAAGTGGACCCTGGACAGAGATGACGCAGTTTAAATTAGTAAAAACTTTTTCTGAGAATCACAGTTTTCATTTATGGACCACAGAAAATATTGACTATATTAAGGAAATTATGTGGGGAAGATTCACTGGAGTCTTGACATGTTTCCCATACCTCTGCAATGTGTGCAGCTCCTTACAGGTGTGTTACATCTGAACTTTGTGCCTGTAAAGTCTCCAGCATAGAAAATCCTTAGTTTTCTTCTCTATTTCAGCCTCAAATCTTTATCACAAGTTCAGTCTTTCTTTCTAAATTTACCAGTTCTGTCCTCAAGTCATTTTTCCTCTTCCTCTTTTACACGAGTAAATCCTAAGGAAGCACATCAGGACTTCACTGCTAGAAGTGATTATTATTTCCTTTACATTTTTATGTGCCTATAATTATTTCTTTATCTGTTTTGTTTTTTTTTTTTTTGGGGGGGAGAGGAGTTGTTGGTGGTAATAAACCATTATTTACAAATCCTGTCTCTAGCCTGCTCAGATGGCTATGGAACTGTTCCACTGTCTGTCCATCTGTTCATCCGAATTACGGTAAGTGCTTAAATGTGAGAATACATGAAAGTTTTAACAGGAAAAAAACGAGTTTCAGCACTGTGGTTTGTTTTGGTTGTTTTCTTTTTTTTTTTCCCCATGGAGAGCAACCTTTCACAAATGATCTATGTGGCTTATAAACCTTAATTCTTAAATATACACTGCTAAATCTGTCCTCACATATTGTCAGATCTGGGAGCAAGAAGGCAAAATACTAATGATCTTAAGTCATAGATGCTACAGTATGAGCAGTGCAATAAATCTTTTCTAAATAGTTTTATCATTTTGCTCCACGCAGCAGTTCTGCACATTTTCTGATCAATTATTAGAGAAAATTGACATCCATTTGAAAATTCTGAGTGTCAATATGATTTATTAGAGCAAAACACCATATTAACTAACAATAAATCCAAAAATGCAGAGAAAATTCAACTTTCTCATCACTTGTCCATGCAAGCTATGATGTTATAATCCAAACCACCTTAACATATTTCATCCTCTTCCATGCTGTTACAAATAATTATACTGAGTCAGATCTCTCAGGACTTCCAAATTTCAGTTTAATTTTATTGGGTCTAAAATGTTCAATAACCTTGATTAAATGCCAGCAAGGGATCCAAGTCTGAGACATCACGTTATAAAGCTGAGTCAAATATTAGTTCTGCACAATCCGGGCTCATTTTACACCACCTTTGGGAATGCTATATTACCCAGTGATTTCAACAGCACTACTAAGACCACTCTGCTAACATATTTCTAACACTGGATTCACAGGATTGCGGAGAATGTGCAAAAGTTCCCGATTTACATTTTATTTTCAGGAGGACAGTCCAGCTTCATTTACACAGAGTTTATATTCTGAGTATGTCTGGTCATAATCCGTGATAGTTATTTTTTTCCCATCAGCAAACCCAGACTTCAAAAGAGGGAAAGAGAAAGCAATCACCCTTTCCATGAAGGATTGTCATGGTGGTGGTAGGAATGTAAACATCTTTCGTGATTTTCTAACAGCTTTTTTTTTTTCCATCTTTCTATTTTGCTCTTTTTCATTGAGTCTAACAAAACCAGTCAAAAGCAAGCAAATCACCATTAGCATAAATAAATGTTAGATTAATTTTAAAGTAGTTTAATATGCTGTGTCTTTGTGAGTAACAAAAATTGAGATGAGCTAGGAAATGTTAATAGCCACTGGAATATTACATGTTATACTGCTAATTTGACAGAACATTTACTAGCTTGTTCCAAGAAGCACTTTCCCTAAATAATTCTTGGACATTATTTGGTAAATGGAATAGTTGAAGGACCTTTTCCTCTGATCAATTAATATGCAGACTCCCTGCTGTTAAAGTTTGATCCATTTCCTGACATAGGCATAGAGTATTTGGTTCCTATTGACCTTCATGTCCTAAAATATTCCCACACGTTCACTTAGTTTATTGGCATTGAATTCACCTCAAATTCCCTTATTCTGGATCCTTCTTGACTTCAATTCTTCATGTCAATTTACAGAGCAAAACAAAACAACTATGAGGAAGGATTAGAGCTAAGTAATCTTCCTTTCTTGTAGGTTTTACTTTCTGGCATTTTTAGTGTTGGCAATTAATTTCTTCATTTCTTCCATTCCAAAAATGAATGAATGAATTAAAAATTTTCTTGCATACAGATAATGTTTTAGGACTTTTCTGGTGCCAATAAAAATGTAAAACTCACAGTGTAGCCTGAACCTCAGCTGGGATACTGGCAGGTTTTCTCTTTCGTCCCTGCACACCTTTTCTGATGAACCTTGTTAAAACTTTATGTATCTAAGGTGCCCACTAGTTTGTCAAAAATTGTTAAGATTTGTCAAAGTAATTTATAAGTTATTAAAGTGGGTCGTAAACCAACAAACACGTGTGCAGTTGTGCAGAGCTGTACCACACAAGCCCTGTTTTTTTAGGAAATCCAAACAATGACAGCTCTTACTATTTTTACTATCTAGAGGCAGCTAGCTTATTCAGTCTTTTATTCCAAGATGATAAAACTAAGAATTTCATAAAGTATTTTAAAAAAATATCATGTTACTGGTGAATTATGAGCTCCATTAGTAGTCTGTGGTACATGAAGCAAAAATAATAATAAAAAAAACTATTAAAATACCTCAGACTCATATATTTTCCATTTCCATATATTTCCTCCATTTATTTTCCATATATTTTACGTGAAATCATATGGAAAGTTTTCCATTTTCTGTTGGTCCACAATTGAAGCTCATAAACATCTTTGACTTCAGGTCCTGGATAGTGTCAGTTATGAAGTTTAACGAGGTATAGAATATAGTGTAGTGAAACAAATAATTTCAGTATACCATCATATTATTAACATCCTATTAAAGCTCTGTATTTGTTATGCTTTGGGACTGCACTGTTAGCATGAGTAATTTCAGCTTTTTGAAATCACTTCTTCTGGTACCCTCTTAACTGGGATGAAATCATATGTAAAGATGCCAAAATCAGATGATGCACCAGCATTTCTGTTCCAGATTAAAATTTTAGAAGTTTCCTGAGATTATGCACAAAGAGCTGCAGTGGTAAATTAATAAGAGTAATCCCCATCATCACTTGGATTTATAGCTGGTGTAACTCTGGAAACCCAAGGATTGTAAAGTATTTTATAAACATTTATTAATCACATCTCACTGCAATAGCTCTGTGGAGCAAGTATGAATTATTAACCTTAGGTTTACACATGGGTGAACATGCACTGTAATTTTTCCCTCCATAACTATACGTATACTTGTGTTCTGAGTTTATTCTGAACTACCCGAAAGGCTGCAAACTATTTAATGTGTTTTCTTTTTGTTTGGTTGTTTTTTTCACAATAAGAAGCAACCCCCCCCCCCCACCCCGCACCCACCCCCCACCCCCCCCCCCCAGTAGCTCTTTATGAACTGTCAAAGGGAGCTTTAGCCAAGTCTTTCAAGGTCACTGTCAGGTATGTCCTTTCTGGGGATTGTGCATGTGGCTTCCAAATATCTCTTGACTCAAAGTGCCATTTTTAATCCCAGAAAGAAATGTGTGCTCAGTCATGGGATGCTCAGTGAGTCCAGTGGTTTGCAGCTGTGATACACTTACTGCCTGCATCTTCTCCTTGTGTTCAGTCAACCCAACACACCCATGATGCACAGATCGTTTGTTCTGTAAGTCTGACATTGCCCAGATGTGTCAGGCTAACTGTGAATGTGCAGAGCTGTTTTTCACACATGCTGTTCATATGTCCCAGATTTCTGTGTATCTGGCAGATTCAGTGAATAATTTTTTCCCTCCCAGGGATTTTTCCTCCCAGGGAAAAATCTAGCCAAGCAGCAGAATATGTCCAATCATGATTTTCAGGTAGAGAATTAAAAATAGCTCAGGCATAAGATTGTGCTAATAAGAAATTCCCATCCCTACTCCCTACCTGATACTCCTCTTCCAGAGATCCTAAAAGCTTCTGGAGCCCATTGGTCAACACTGCTGTTAGGAAAACATGGTCCTGTGCTCCTTCCTCCTCAGTCTTAAACTTTGCAGAGTGGATAAACAAATGTCTCCTTTTAAAATTTTTATTTGAACATTTTACAAAAAGGAGAGTCTTAGAAAGGAATGTAATGAATGTCACTCTGTCCTTTATCCCAGATGTGGATGAGCTGAGATGTTCTGGGACTAATCATTAATATGCCCTGGAAAACAAACTACGTGATGCCAAACTGCAACAAAACCCAAGCAGATCTGCTCATATCACCCAGTATGCTGCCAGTATGTATTAATCATTGAAATGGTCCACAAAATCTTGACCAAGGCACCTCAGGGGGACTTGTGACAATAACTGATATTTTTGTCTGACCTCTATTTGTTCTTTTAAACTTGAAATTTTAAAGACTTTCAGCCTTGCTTACTAGAAGTTGATGTGATCGACATGCAATGGTGACTTTCTGCACCAGTGGATCAAAAACGTTCTGACATAGCAGTATACTTACAGCTTTCTGCTAGGTAACTTCTATCCAAAGTCCTAATGTGTCTCCACTTTGTCATTTTCTATGATGAGGTTGAATCTGAGCAATTTTCAAACCCCGATGGAACGGCCATAATGAAGAGCACTGCCTGTTTGATTACGCTTTTTTTGGCACACATGCTGTGCCAGCATTAAACAATTCTGGAAAATATGCACTATAGACTTGACAATTATTGTATCTCAGCATGCGGCTGTCTGTGGTTTTGATGGTTTTCAAACAATGGTATATGAGCCAGATTGCATGAACAGGCTTGTATTGTTGAACAGCAGTCATGAGGATGTCAGATGAGAATTTTAAATGAGCTTTCCTTAGTCATTTAAAGGATTTATGGATGTATCTGGTCATTTGTCAACTTCATATTACATGAGAAGACCAACCCATATTTTTCTACTCATGGATATACTTGCATGTTTAAACAGGCGGAAGGAGAAAGTCCTGCAGAGTCTCAGCTATGCTCTCCTTAGAGCTAGTGTCATAAACAAAAATAACAAAATAACATAGATTCACTTATGGATAAGGGAATAACTGTACCTAAAATGACTTGGTTCCCATCCACAATTATCTAAATTTCATGTACTCTGTGCTCCACTACTGCTGCTGCAGTAACTATAAAGCAATAAAACTCCCAGTGTAGCATCTAATCATATATACCACAAGCCACGGTGATGCATATTTACAAGTGCAGTAAGTGCTGAGTCCAAAACACGAGTAGCACTTTGCTTTGGAAAAGATGTTTGTTTAGAGGTTTTTATTTATTCAGCCAAATGAGATGTTGCTGAGTGCAAAATACTCCATACAGTCACAAGCCAAAGGCATGTTCTTTAAAGGTTTCATACAACTCACACCTGCAGTTAACAAAACTGAGTCAGAACCCAGGGACCAGAAAAATATAGGATTAGAAAAGGGGGAAACAGCAATAAGGGAGAGGTATAGAGGAAATTAAATTGCTGTCTTTAACAATTTGATTCTCTGAACACGCTATAGCACTAAACAGGTTTCAGCAAACCACTTTTTGGTTAGCCACAGGGGAATAAAAAGTATTCCAAAATGTATTATTTAATTTTTTTTTGTTTGTTTTTTGCTTGTAAAGGTAGTTTTAAAGCAAGTAATTTGTTTGTCCTCTACACAGTTTCCACAGTCAGATACCATGTCTTCCTCTCATAGAGACTAGAAAGGATGTGAGGAGTTGGTCTATGTTCCCCACCAGGAAGTTTGTGAGGATACAGTTTGAGCATTTGCATACTCAATGGAGCAAGTTCTGCTCTATGACTTTGGAGTTTTTTGTATGGATGGTAACAAATCTCTGAAACTTTCATTTCTTACTCTAATGCCTGTGATTTCACCATTACCAAATAAAAGGTATATACAGAGAGTTACAGTGAAAACCCATGAGAGAAAGACAAGTAAGTGAACACCAAAAAGCACCATTGCACATAAAATATTATCTTTGTTTTCTTTCTTCTCTTTTCAAGGTAAGAAGTAGGAAAGGGAGTTTTTCCGAATAAAAAGATGTATTTCAAAATTTCTTCAAAGTTAATCCAGAACAGGTAATTTCTAAAAACGTTTTTTGTTTTCTTCTTGTTCTAAAAAATATAAATAGATTCCCGTTTCCTAAGTATGATATAGTTATTATCACCAACTTCTGATGCAAAACCAAAGCACAGAGACATTATATTTGTAGGCCAATGTCATGAAGAGGATTTCTTTCTTAGCAGATGCTCTCTCAGAAAAAGATTGTAAAGACCTTCACTGTGGCCATGAGAATACATCAGACAACCTTCTGATGGCTTTGTCCTTGTGTCTCTCTCTTTCTTGGTATAAAAAATGGGGTCAGCCTGGCATGCAGATCTTTAAAATGCCTCCAGTATATTTCCCCACCTGCAGGCATTATGAGGTCAGGGGACTGAGGTTATATTTATCACTATTTCTGGATACTGGCATTACTCACTTTAAATATTTTAGGAATGATCTCACAGGAATCTGAATAACATAATGAAGTGATTTTCTCTTTAAATATTAATGAAAAAAGAAAGCTGAAGGAAACAATGCTGCATAAAAATCATAGGCTATGTAAAAGGGACTCTATTAATATGCACCTGTGCTCCTGTGGCTGGTATAGACATAATCCCATGTTTAGAAAACATTAAAACATGACCCATAGGAGCAATCTATCCAGCAAGAAGCCTGGCTTCAAAAAGACTGATTCTGTAGCCACATCACAAACTTGGCTTTGATTGGCTTTAATCTTACTTAAAAAGGGGATTTTATTTCATTTCTTTATAGCAAACATTGCTTTTATTATAGTGACTTTTTTGTTTGGTTTTGTTTTCTCCCTCCACTTGGTGTAAGTTAGAGTCAGTCCCTGTAAGTAAAGTTTTCTGTTGTGTTCTGAGCTCAATATGTGGAAATTAATGAGTTGGATATAAATAAAGCAAGTATTAAAAATATATTTGAGAAAAAATGTGTTAATTTACTTGAAAGGCTTTCTGCTCTGCGATAGGAAGTACAGAACACCGTTTGGAAGAGTTATGTGGAAATGCATTTCCCATCCAGTGATTTCCCCCCCCTCCCAGTCTGTCTCAGGACTGTTTCAAGAGCTGTCAAATTTGCCATGAAAAATAAGGGTGAAAGACCTGAATCTACCTGTAACAGCTAATAGCTGAACCGTCATCTGCCATGTCAGAGAGCTATTTTGCATTTCCTTTCTGCTTTTTACAGATCAAAGCCTTGAACCTTCTGAAGTGTGGTATCAACACCTAAATATGCACTTCAGAAGAAAGAGGTTTTTGACTCTCTCATATGAAATGTTCCCAGTTTGTACAAACAGTTAAATACTAATTAAAAATGGAAATTAATCCCAGATCTCCATGTGAGTTGAGTTTTTAAAGCAATTTCAAGGCAATCTTTGGCATATTTTAGCTCGATTCCATTCTGGACTCCAAATTACAGACTGGAAAATATATTCCCCAAAGTACTTGGTGTTTTACAGCCCATAGTTCTGACATTTTTATGTGTGTGTGCCTGTATGAATATGAGTAAACATCCTTAGAATGTGTTCTTACAAGGTAGATATGCATGCTTTGCCCATTTTGAGCCAGTTAAAAATAACCCTTGTTCTGTTTCAAATGTCCCAAGGTGAAGTACCCTCCTGGAGATTCAGCTTCAGTAATGTTCAGCTGAAGAGGGCCATCTGCCTCAACTCTATGATGCGCAGCACCAGAAGGAAAAAGGATGTCAGGAAACAATAAACTTACTATTTTCAGAATGCAATGAAAAATATTACTGAATTTTCCACCTCCAGTCTTGAGACAGATTATTGGGTGTTTATTTCGAAAAAGGAAACTTGGGTCAGCAAAACTATATTTTTTGTTGAATTTTTCCAGGAGCCTTTTCATAGGCAGAGGTTAGAAAACATACTGTGTACTGAGAGGTTTTTATGGGGTCACATTTCCATCTGGAGCCATAAAAACGCCCTCTTAATCTAACACAAGGGCTACAGCACAGAACAAACTGTGCCTTAGTGTATTTTTTTAGTGGGAATCAACCTGGCTCTTTTATTCTGCTTTTTGTTTTCCTAGGCCTAAAAGCACCAGTAGTGGAAAAAGAAGCATTTCCCAGCACACGGGGGCTGCAAATCTTAAACTCCTTCTGTGCAAAAAATGACTTAAATTGACTTAATTATTTAACATCCCCTTGCTGACACGGGATGGTAAAAAGATCAGCATGCTAATGCTCCTTTCTAGCACTTTCTTTCCCAAAGCCTTTAAGAAACTCATGAATATTTAATGCCCCTCAGTCAGTGCCGAGGAGATGGTACCATTAAGGGTGAAACCAAACGCCAGTAGCTGTGTGTGCATCCCAGAGCTGCCCGGAACCTTGCAGTGAAATCTACTCAAATGGCTCTGCCCTTGCAGCTAAGCCTTTACAACCAAGCACGAACAGGTTTTCTTTGCCTTCTCTTTTCCTTTTTCACGCTTGTTTTTTCCCTGTTGAAGAAGAAAATGGATCACTTGATGGAAGAACCAACCTGTGGCCTTGTGTATTTATTTTATCTGTTCAAAACTGCATAAATGGGCCCATGTTAATGTATAAGAAGTACAAGAAGTACTTGGACTTAAACACAGAGAAATTATGTTCAGTCACCAGGGAACAGCAAATCTATCTGATTTTTTTGCACTTACGTACATTAGAAAAAAATCCACCACCATCTTTTTGCTTGGCACTGCATGAATTTGCTAAAGTGGGAGTGTTTGACTTTTGATATGTCTGTGGTTAATGCACACTGTAATGTATGTGTTTTAAATTTTGCTTTTCTTGTCTGTCACTTAAAATGAAATAAGCAGAATAATCCACCATACCCATATGCTTAAGAGGATCAACGTTTGCTGTAAAGTAATAAGTGTTCATGTAAGGTTCTGTGACAAAATGCCTATCACTATGTTTTTTTGATGGAAAACGATTCTTTTCATGAAGCTGGTTTTTCTGTTAAAAATATTCATGATGAAAAAATACAGTTTTACGGAGTAAACATTTAAAATAAACATCTAATGATCTGTCTGAAGGCTGAAGGTGTCAAATTTAATCAGATTTTGCACTGCATTCTGGAAATGATGGTTTTGTTGTTTCCTGTCCTCCCACATCATCTTGAGAGTTCAGTCTGTACTGTGCTCAAGGAAACACAATCTCTAATCTACTGTTGCTTTCCTCACTTTTCTAAGAGTGTAAAATAATGAAAATCATTATTTCTTAAGACAGCCTGGCACATAAATGTGATACAAGCATAAAAAATCCAAACTACATTAGGTTGTACAGAACACTTAACAAAATTAAGATAACAGCATTTTTAAATACCTGACAAAATCTACTTTTTTTTTTTTTTAAGGTTAATCCAAACAGGTTAATCCAAAACTTATTTGAAGATGAATCAACATTATTGTGTGTTTCCTTATTTTTTCATTAAAATATTAAGGGGCTTTTAATCCGTAAATCCAGATGTTAATTGAGAAATGTTGTCAAAAAGATGATTGATAGATTGTCTTTTTAATCTTTCCTTTCAATTCTAACTAATTCTTACAGAGGGTAGAACCCAGGTGAGTTATTTTTTCTCAAGAAAATGTGAAAGACTGATGTTTGCAAAAGACGCTGCTGTAAGAATACAAAAAGACAAGCTGCCTTCTAGTGACGTTCCCATGAAAACACTTTTTCTGGCTCTGCTTTTGAATTTATCAGACAAACAATATCTTGACAGACAACTACTAGTATTCCATAGGCAATATGGAATACTATTTGCTAGACAACTAATATTATAAACAATAATCTCCAAAGTTCAGTACTTGTGAAAGACAGGATGGCAGCACAGTTAGGTCCCCAAGCCACAATGTTGGAAAGTGGACACTGCTGCAATTTATGAAACAACACTCAAGTTACTTGATGTATTGCATGACAGTTTTCTACTTGAAATATTCACAGTACCATCAAGTTTTATGGTAAGATTAAATAAATTGAGGGCTGTCAGAAGTTTAGATACAGCAAAGTAGATGAAGTACCTATTTTCTTCTTCTCAACAAAAAGTAAAATGCAATAAAATAGATGTGCAACAAATAAAAGCAGGATGCAATTCAAGAATGTCTGCTGTGGAAAGAATGCCAGCTACAAAAGAATGTGATCATAGAATCATAGATCATAGAATGGTTTGGGTTGGAAGAGACCTTAAAGCTCATCCAGTCCCAAACCCCCTAGAAGAATATTCTTCATTTCCAACAGCTTAGTGCACCTTCCCACAGTGCTTTCATAACCCATGTGAACAGGACCACTGGCACTGCCTCCTGGATCCTGGGGGATGCTTTTGATCTAACAAGGCATTCCCATTAGTAGGAAGGCTGTAGTTTAACTACAACATCATTGCTTTCTGTCAATTTAGTTTTGCATGAACCACTTGGCTCGTGACACTCTAAATTTAATATTGTGCTACAGATAAACTAGAAAGAGAATAAATACTGTAAGAACAAAGCTGTCACAGAAACACACTCTGTGTTTTGACCCCATTCAAAGGCCCTTCACTGTAATTGTCTCTGACAGAAGGCTCCTGTACAGTAAGTACTTTAGTTGCCAGTGACCTTAAGCATGATTATCATTAGCCGCCTTGTAATATTGCCTCTCCCTTGAACTCAAATTACTGTGCTTCTCAGACGGTTTTGTAAGGAGAGGTCAGTGTTGTAGTTAGCATAATTCAAGCTGCTTTAATCAATGCTGCGTCCTTTGTAAATAAAGCTGAGTTCTGAAATACATGTTGTAATAATTACATCCATAATTGTTATATTTGAGATAATTTTGACTACAGTGATTTGAATTGCTGTCACAAAAAAGCAATAAGGAAATAAGCAGGTAATAATTAGTACATATATTAGTTCCAAGGCTAAAGTTGGGTTTTAAGCCAAACATCTGAGTACTTAAACCATGTTTCAGAGGCAGTAAACTTACCTTAACTTGAGAGCAAAACTCACGCAGAGCCACTAAACCTTTCTAACATGAGTCTTTTTCTTGCCTTCACTAAAAGTACCCAAAGCTGATGGCTTGTGCTGACCAGCACACAGTGAAAGAGTACAGAGCCCATCAGCCATCGGTTGGGTTCATGGACATTCATTTCCAGCAGTGGCTGAAGCAGGTTGGTTGCTATGGGGAAGCTCTTGTGGTGTAAATCAGTGAGTAAAAGTCTTCGAGAAATAGGCTTCTTTAGACACATTTTAGAATTTAGTAATTGCAAGACACAGAAGCGTTAAGAATAATGAGAGAGAAGAAAGGATTGTTATAAATCAGTTTTTCAGCAGCTATCTCATATAATCCTTTTTATAATCCAGCCCTCTCTTAAATGGGATTATCTTCTGTTCTTTGATCCTAAAATGAACAACCGTGTCCTGAATCTCACTGGTTTTCTTCCTAGAAACATTTTCATTTTCAGCCTAAATATGTTATTTATTATTATTTATTTTCAGCTTATCATTGTCCTTTTACGTGAACCTTTCTCCCCTTCCTGGTATATCTTAAAGTACAGTTTTCATGACCCTGATCCAGAGGTGATAAAAGTTAAATTTAAGATCAGCAGGAACTTTATTAAACAATTTCCTTAGGGAATGAATTCTTATTAACACATTAATTAGTGCTTATTGCAAAAGTAATTTTACTCTTAAAAAAAGATTTCTATAGGTTACACTTCTCTGTTACTAGAAAATAATTGCACAATATATTTACCTCTATTTAACTAAACTTAGTCATATATTGTTAATTTGACTTATTTTATACCAAAGTCATTTATAAAAATAAAAATCCACAGCAATCCCTGTCCTGATTGGTCTTGGAGAAACACCATTAATAACTCTTCTCCAGTAATGCAGTTCGGTTTTCAAAAAGCTAATGGATGCCTAGGTAGCCAGCTCCTTATTCATAATGCAATTATCATATTCATCCTTTCTTCTCAAATACCACTGGCTTTTCCTATGTGCACCATAAAAAATGTTTTACTGAAGCCCAAACAAATGAGATCTAACATATTCCCCATAGGAAATCAATTAATCTTCTCAGTGACAGATACCCAGTTAGTTCAACTTCGTTCAAATCTAATGTTAAATACAATAACAAGGTTTCTTTCTGTGCTTCTATTTGTAAAATCTCTGAGGGTGAATTACCAGCCCTATGGCCTGTTTTAAGAAATTGAACTCTTTCTTTTTTCTTAGATATGGTACTGTGTATTCTGTGCAAGGAATGAAGCATCTTTATATTAGTAAGGCATTTCACTTCTCTTTCATATTTATACAGAGAAATATATGCAAAAGATTGACCTTTGCTACTGCTAGCCTCACTTGCATGGTGATTTAGTTCCTTAGATCCCATCAGCAATAGTTTTAATGGAGACAGAAAGTGGTTTTGTTTCATATTAACAGGCTAGGCATGGATTTCATGGGTGGACCACCAGGAGGATAAAGAATCGGCTGGATGGTTGCACTCAAAGAGTTGCAGTTAATGGCTCGATGCCCAAGTAGGGATCACAAATGGGTGGTATCTCACAGGGGCTGCTGCTGGGACCGATCCTGTTCAACATCTTTGCCAATGACATATGCAGTTGGATTGAGTGCGCTTTCAGCAAGCTTGCTTGCAACACAAAGCTGTGTGGGGTGGTTGACATGCTGGAGAGAAGGGATGAGATCCAGAGGGACCTTGACATACTTGAAGCTCCCATGTGAACCTCATGAAGTTCAATCAGGCCAAGTGCAAGGTGGTGCACCTGGGTCAGGGCAATACCAAGCACAAACACAGGCTAGACAGTGAATGGATTGAGAGCAGCCCTGAGGGGAAGGACTTGTGAGTGCTGATTGACAAGGAGCTCAACATAGACCAGCAGTGTGTGCTTGCAGCCTAGAACCCCCCCATATGCTGGGCTGCATCCCCAGAGTGTGAGCAGCAGGTTGAGGAAGGGGATCCTGCCCCTCTGCTGTGCTCTGGGGAGAACCCCCTGCAGTCCTGATCCAGCTCTGGGGCAACAGCACAGGAGGGACCTAGAGCTGTTGTAGCGACTCCAGAGGAGGCCACAGAGATGCTGCGAGGGCTGGAGCAGTTCTGCTCTGAAGCCAGGCTGAGAGAGCTGGGCTGGTTCAGCCTGGAAAAGAGAAGGCTCCTTAATGGAAGACTTTAGAGCAGCTCCAGTGCCTAAAGGGGCTACAGGAAACCTGGACAAGGGCTTTGGCCAAGGGATGTAGGGACAGGACAAGGGGAAATGGCGTTAACCTGCCAGAGGGTAGACTGAGATGAGCTCTTAGGCAGAAATTATTCCCTGTGAGGGTGTTGAGACGTTGGCACAGGATCCCCAGATGTCGTGGTTTAAGCCCAGCCAGCAACCCAGAACCATGCAGCCACTCGCTCACTTCCCTATTTTCCTCCCCCTGCTCCCAGAGGGATGGGGAGGAGAATCAAAAGAATGTAACTCACACAGGTTGGGATAGGAACAACCCAGTAAGTAAGGTGTAACACAAACTACTAGTGCTATCACCAATAATAATAATAATGGAAATAAGAAGGGAAGAGAATACAACTGCTCACCATCTGTTGACTGATACCCAGCCAGACCTGAGCAGTGATCTAACCCTTCTGGGTAACTGCCCCCAGTTTTTATCGTGGGCATGATGTGTTGTGGTATGGAATACCTCTTCGGCTAGCCTGGGTCAGGTGTCCTGTCTCTGCTTCCCCTCCTCCTTGGCAGAGCACGAGACTCAGAAAGTCCTTGGTCAGAGTAAACATTACTGAGCAACAACTAAAAACAGTCGTGTTATCAGCGCTGTTCCCAGGCTGGAAGTCAAAACACAATGCTGCACCAGCTACTAAGAAGGAGAAAAATGACTGTTACTGATGAACCCAGGACACGAGAGAAGCTGTGGCTGCCCCATCCATGGCAGTGTTCAAGGCGAGGTTGGATGGGGCTTGGAGCAATCTGCTCTAGTGGAAGAGGTCCCTGCCCATGGCAGGGGGTTGGAAGTAGATGGTCTTTAAAGATAAGTTTCAGCTCTAACAATTCTGGGATTATATGATTTTTCTCACTAAAAATTAAATTATAATTTACACGGGAGTTAATTCAGGGGATGTCTATAGTCCCTGTTAGTACAAGAGGGTTAAAACAAATGATTATAATTTTCTGTATCTATAAACTGTTAATCTGGCTTTTTAGTTTTTCCTGTAGCTATTAAGGCTTTGACTGTATCAGAATGCAGGCAGGGACATCCAATATTAAAAAAAAAAAAAAGATACCTGATAATGTTTCAAGTAAGACATCCAAAACCTGTAGTTTCTTTTGTTGGGTTTTTGGTTTTGTTTCTGGGTTAAAGAACTCCCTGATTACTTACCTGCATGGTCTTTATATTTAAAATATTGTGGAAACACAATTTCCATACTTTATTCTCAGTGCTACAAAATCACAAAAGCCAAAATCCACCAGTGGGACTTATAATAAATGCCTGGAGCAATGTATAGATACCCCAGCTGCTCCAGCCAATGAGCCGGCTTCAGTTGGAGCTAGGCTCAGATGCCGCTATACAAACTCCTGCAGCATGGGGAACAAACAAGAGGAATTAGAGATGTGGGCACGTCTATGGGGATATGATATAATAGGCATCACAGAAACATGTTGGGATGGCTCCTATGACTGGAGTGTTGGAATGGAAGGTTACAGGCTCTTTAGGAAAGACAGGCCTGGCAGGTGGGGAGGGAGAGTTGCCCTTTACGTTAGGGGCAGGCAGGAGAGTATACAACTCTGTCTGGGGACAGGTGAGCAGTCCACAGAGAGTTTGTGGGTCAGGGTTAAAGGGAATATAGCTATGGGAGACATTACTGTGGGGATCTGTTACAGACCACCTGATCAAGGAGAACCTGCTGATGAAGCACTCTATAGACAGATAGGTAAAGCCTCACGCTCACAGACCCTTGTTCTCATGGGTGACTTCAGCCACCCTGACATCTGTTGGAAGGATGGTACGGCCTGGCAGAAGCAATCCAGGAGGTTCCTCGATTGTGTAGAAGCCAACTTACTTCTGCAAGTAATAGAGGAGCCGACAAGGAGAGGTGCCATGCTTGACCTCATGCTCACCAGCAGGGAATGACTCGTTGGAAATGTGACTCTCCAGGGCAGCCTTGGATGCAGCGATCATGAGATGGTGGAATCTGAGATCCTCAGGACAGTGAGAAGAGCATGCAGCAAACTCACTGCCCTGGACTTCAAAAGAGCAGACTTTGGCCTCTTCAGGAACCTGCTTCAGAAGGTTCTATGGGATACAGCCCTAGAGGGCAGAAGGGCCCAAGACTGTTGGTTGATATTCAAGGATCACCTACTACAAGCTCGGGAGTGTTGCATCCCAACCAGAAGGAAGTGCAGCAGGAGGGCCAGGAGACCTCCTTGGATGGATAAGGAGCTCCTGAGGAAAACACAAATGAAAAAAAGAGGCTTATAATAAGTGGAAGCAAGGACAGGTGGCATGGGAAGAGTACAGGGATGTTGTCCGAGAAGCTAGGGACCAGGTTAGGAACGCTAAGGCCAAGTTAGAATTAAACTTAGCTAGAGGTATTAAAGATAACAGGAAGGGATTCTACAGGTACATAGCAAATAAAAAACAGACTAGGGAGAATGTAGGCCCCCTCAGGAAGCTCTCAGGAGAACTGGCTACGCAGGATTTGGAGAAGGCTGAGGTTTTGAATGACTTCTTTGCCTCAGTCTTCACTGGCAAAGGCTCTGACAGCACCACCCAAGTCTTGGAAGGCAGATGCAGGGACTGTGAGAATGAAGACCTTGCGCCCACTGAAGGAGAGGACCATCTTAAAAATCTGAATGTGCACAAGTCCATGGGTGCTGATGAGGTCCATCTGCAGGTCCTGAAGGAGCTGGCAAATGAAGTTGCGAAGCCGCTGGCCATCATATTTGAAAAATCATGGCAGTCAGGTGAAGTTCCCGATGACTGGAAAAAGGGAAATATAACCCCCATTTTCAAGAAGGGGAAAACAGATGACCTGGGGAATTACAGACCAGTCAGTCTCACCTCTGTGCCTGGCAAAATCTTGGAGCAAATTCTCCTGGAAGGCATGCTAAGGCACATGAAAATCAACAAGGTGCTTGGTGACAGCCAGCATGGCTTCACTAAGGGGAAATCCTGCCTGACCAATTTGGTGGCCTTCTATGATGGGGCTACAGAACTGATGGACAGGGGTAGAGCAGTGGATGTCATCTACCTGGACTTGCACAAAGCATTCAACACTGCCCCACACGACATCCTTGTCTCTGAATTGGAGAGACATCAATTTGATGGATGGAACTCAGTGGATAAGGAACTGGCTAGATGGCCGCACACAAAGAGTTGTGGTCAATGGCTCAATGTCCAGCTGGAGACCAGTAACGAGTGGTGTCCCTCAGGGTTCAGTGTTGGGACCGGTCTTGTTTAACATCCTCATTGCTGGCATGGACAGTGGGATTGAGTGTGCCCTCAGCAAGTTTACCAATGACACCAAGCTGTGTGGTTCAGTTGGTACGCTGGAGGGAAGGAATGCCATCCAGAGGGACCTTGACACGCTTGTGAGGTGGGCTGATGCCAACCTCATGAAGTTTAACCATGCCAAGTGCAAGGTCCTACACCTGGGTTGGAGCAATCCCAGGCACAGCTACAGGTTGGGCAGAGAAGAGATTCAGAGCAGCCCTGAGGAGAAGGACTTGGGGTGCTGGTTGATGAGAAAATGAACATGAACCGGCTTCAGTGTGCGCTCACAGCCCAAAAAGCCAACCGTATCCTGGGCTGCATCAAAAGGAGCGTGACAAGCAGGTCAAAGGAGGTGATCCTGCCCCTCTACTCTGCTCTTGTGAGACCTCACCTGGAGTATTGTGTTCAGTTCTGGTGTCCTCAACATAAAAAGGACATGGAACTGTTGGAACAAGTCCAGAGAAATGCCACAAGGATGATCACGGGACTGGAGCACTTCCTGTATGAAGACAGGCTGAGGAAGTTGGGGCTGTTCAGCCTGGGGAAGAGAAGGCTGCGTGGAGACCTCATAGCAGCCTTCCAGTATCTGAAGGGGGCCTATAGGGATACTGGAGATGGACTCTTCATTAGGGACCATAGTGATAGGACAAGGGGTAATGGGTTAAAACTTAAACAGGGGAAGTTTCGATTGGATGTAAGAAGGAAATTATTTCCTGTTAGGGTGGTGAGGCACTGGAACAGGTTGCCCAGGGATGTTGTGAATGCTCCATCCCTGGCAGTGTTCAAGACCAGGTTGGACGAGGTCTTGGGTGATATGATTTAGCGTAAGGTGTCCCTGCCCATGGCAGGGGGGTTGGAGCTAGGTGATCTTAAGGTCCTTTCCAGCCCTAACGATTCTATGATTCTATGTTCTCTAAGGAGAAGGCTAACCAAACTTCTGAATGGAGAGTAGTGCAGCATTACTTACTGTCTTATTTTTTAATTCATCTCCTTTTCCACCACTTAATAAATTTAGGAGCAGACTTGATTGAAGCATTTCCAGACAAAAAATATCCAAATGTTACTTGTGGAGGGCAAACTTCAGATCTCAGGCCTTTGCCATCTAAGCATGAGGCAATCTAATGGTAAAAGTCCCCTTCTATCATTTACCTGAACATGGGTAATGCCACGTAGCCTACTGAAGCATTCAGTTTGCATCGAGACAGCCAAAAAGCCTGAGAAATGAAGCAGTTGAGCAGTAATTTTGTTTTATTAGGCAGCTTTGTTCTCCTCCCAGGTCTCACTGGTGTGACTTAATGTCTTCTCACCATGAAGCTGATAGGTGGTACTTAGCTCGTAAAGGGAGCAGAAAGGGGAATTTGCTTATAATGAGGCTTGTGATCCAAACAACAACAACAACAAAAGAAAATCACCAGTAGCTGTAAAACAGCAGGCAGTAAAATTTAGAATGTCTGGACTTGTAATTTTACTCACTTCCCTACAGCGAAAGTTCCTTCCTTCCTACCACTTTCTCAGAGGTTCAGTGTCCTGGGTTTGCTCCCTGGAGTAAGAGAAAGGCCATGAGTTTTCTTAGCAATGCATGAGTCTATATCAGCTTTCTTTACAGAGAAAAAAAAAGCCCCAAACAGCCCAAAACCAACAAAAAACAAATACAAAGCTTACCAGAACAGGGGATGCTGCAGTCTTTCATTGCATCTTCCTCAAACTGAAGAATATCACGGAGAAGCAGAAAAAGCCTAAAGCGTTGTCATTGCATATGATCCTCCTACAGTAATTCTATGCCTTTCCAGCAGTGATTTAAGACCACACTGCCTGACAAAAAAGCAAGAAGAGAAAATAATTTCTTTTTTAAAAGCGTAATATACGTATGCTTTCTATTGTAAGGGGGGATAAAAACTTTTCTGCCTACAGATAGTGTGAAATTCCTCGCATGGAAACAGCAGGCTCTTCTGTTTTCCTAGCTTTGGAGTCATGGGGACTTCATGATATATTACAAGACTTCCATGTTTCCCTATTCCACCATTAGGTCATACTGTTAGTTACAGCCTCAGGTGGCCTCATCTGTACACATTAAAATGTAAATGTTAGGGTTGTCATGCTTTCAGACTTTAATCATCTGCCTTCCCGTCCTGTGGAGCAACTAGCGATCACTAACAACCTTTCCTCTGGTGTATTCCATATGGAGACCAGGAGTCAGTGTCTTTTTCTAAGACTAAGGCACCCTTTCCTTCCTAGCCTTTAAATGTAGAGTGATAACATGGACACATCTCCCAGGAATCTTTAATTAAACAGAACAGATCAGGGGAAACAAGCATTTTTACCTCTCATGCTACAGCCCAAAATCACTTCTAACCTTGAAGACACTGCTTTAACTTGACATCAGAAAACCTCCACAAATTGCGTCTCTGACAATTACAGGAACCCCCAGGAGCTAACGAGGGAGAAAAGAGTGCCAGAAGGAAACTGTGTTGCAAATATGCCACTGCCCAGCACAGGAAGTAGATGAAAGAGCCTGATAACTCTAACATGAAAAGTAGGTCTGGGGAAGCATGGTGGAGCACAGAGAGCAATTAGAGGGGGTCATTTGTACCAATATTTGCATTTTTTCTTACTCTGACCTTATTGGAAGTTAATGGGAGTGCCTTCAAATAGTATATGTAAAATGGTACAATGCCGAATTGCAGAAAATGTATTATTATGCTTATTATGACGATGATCATCATAATTACTGTTGCTTAAAGTGTGGAAAAAGAGAGAGAAATCTGCCCCAAAACCTTAAATGCCATCCATTGAGCAACTCAGCACTGTTCAAGAGTTATAGCAGTTGTCTCATTGTGCAGCTGTTAAAATCCTCTCAGATTTCTACATCAGGGTGAGTTTAAAGGTGGTTTCAAGAAGGTTAATGAAGTGTCTCAGCAAATATTCATTATGTCTAGCTTTTCCATTGCATGCAAGGCAGCATCAGAAAAAAACCAAAATTGCTTATTGAAAACATTAGAAAGTACAAATGTACCATGGAAGAGAAAATATTGTTAAAAGCTGAAATATTTCCTTATTATTTTTACTTTAGGAGCAGTTTTTTCAAAGATTCACAAGGTGTATCAGAAAAACTTCAATCACAAAGTATGTATTCTATCATTCTTCAACTATTCCTCTCACTTGGAAGGACTCTTATGCTCAAAGCTGCTTTTGATATTTGGAGATCTTGGGTATGAAAGTTCATAGAATCACAAAATCATAAAAAGGTTTTGACTGGAAGGGACCTTAAGCATCATCTAGTTCCAAGACCCTTCCATGTGCAGGGACAGCTTCCACTAGACCAGGTTGCTGCAAGCCCTGTCCAACATGGCCTTGAACACTGCCCGGGATGAGGCAGCCACAGCCCCTCTGTGCAGCCTCTGTCAGGGCCTCACCACCCTTACAGGGAAGAACTTCTTCCTAAGATCCACCTAAATCTACCATTGAATATCTTGGCCTTCTCCATGTCTCACATAACCAGGTCTCCCATTTCATTAAAGAAGGGGCCTAAATTTTCCCTTGTCTACCTTTTATCCCCAATGTTCCTATAGAAGTTTTTCTTGTTGCCCTTAATGTCCTTGGTCAGATTTAATTCTGTCAGGGCAATAGCTTTCCTAACTTGATCCCCGGCTGCACTGTCTCTTTATTCTTCCCAGGTTTCCTGTCTTTGCCTCCACCTTCTTTAGGCCTCTTTTTTATGCTGGAGTTTATCCAGGAGCAACTTGTTCATCCACATACACCTTCTTGCATTCCTGCCTTACTTTGTAGAGATATGTCACTCCTGAGCTTTGAAGAGGTAATCCTTGAATATCAACCAGCTTTCTTGGGCCTGTCTATGCTATGTTACTTCCCTCTATGTTTTCTTGTTTTCTTGGAAGCTCCAAAGAATCTACAACAAATTTTGTTTTCTTATGGTCCTAATGTGGCCTAAGAGGTTATTAGACATTGTTTACTATACAGGCACATTGATAGCTCCTGTTCAACTTGCTGCCCATGAGAACTCTCAAGCCCCTTTCTGCAGAAGACTTGGCAATTCCCTTTGCTGTACTCACAAGATTCCACTGGGTCCATTTCTCCAGCCTATTGAGGTGTCTCTGAAAGAAGATGCAACCATATGGTATATCAGCCATTCTTCCCAGTGTTGCATCAGAACCACACCATCATGATAATTATATGCTTCTCTGGAAGAATCCCTCAGCTACCCAGATGAGTCAGGCCTTGTATTTCTGAGGAGACAGGTTTTAGCTTGGTTTCCTAAAGGGAAAATGTTCCTCCAGTCATGATCTTATTCTGCCTTTCCAGCTGTCAGTAAATTTAACTTTCTCTAATAACCTTTAATCTTCTTGTCAGATGCAATGGAATTTGAAAAAGGTTGAATTTTGAAAGATATTGAGTTCCCATACAGCTGAGTGAAGGAAAGATAAAATTGAATGCTACTACTGAAGAAAAAGTAGCAAAAACTCAGCTCTCATCCAGTTAATTTGAATGGTAACAGCAGATGGCAGATCAAAAAATACATATTTGCAGGTTGCCTGCAGTATATTCCAACTATTTCCCAAGGGTAAGCCAAAAAAAATATATAGACAGAAGAGAGGGTGAGAGCTTAGGCATTTTGTGAAGAGAAATTAATCAGCATTATGTAGAAAGATTATTCACATGGTGAAAGGTGTTAAACAGAGTCGAGGAGGTTGGGGAACAGATGTGCATAATAGCCTAGAAGACTTTGGGAACATGAGAGAAACCTGGTAGTACTCACTTAAAACGTATAGGAGTGCTGAGGGAAATGGGAAACTGAGAATCATTGGAAAAAGTGGAAGGACTCAGAGCTCTTGTCAGAAAAGTGGCAAAAGAGACAAAGGTTAGCTTCAAACACATTAGCTTCATTAGGTTCATTACTCACAGATCAACTTCTACCTATTGTGTAGCTTGTTTGATAATAAACATTTCTGCCTCTTCTTTCCTGCAAATCAGCACAAATTATAGCATAGTATGTAATTTAATTTGATGGCAGCAGGAATTAAGGTAAACAGTAGAAATACTGAAAAAAAGAGAACAATTAACAAGTTGAAATTATGTGAGAAATTGTTAATATTTTCTGTAGACATAAACAATTGGTATAAATGAGAATATGATAAAGATAATTATTTCAATGGGATAAGGCCACTGAACCGAAGAGTTTACCACTGTACCTTTGATTTCAATCCATCTGCATTATTTCACAGGTCAAGAATCTGTCCTTAGACTAATTATAATTGTTGAGCTGAAGCATTTTATTTGCAAATACATATTTTGTATCATATTTTTACTGTTATAATAACAAATAAGGCAACTAAACATGATGACCTGTTGGTAAAGAGATTGTGCTAGTGCAATATTGAATGCAGGAGATGGAGATAGATGCTGGCCATGAAACTGTATGCAATAGATGGGGAGAAATTCTACCACTAACTACCTGGATGATTTGTTTGCTTTCACATTTACAGGGAGAAGCTATCAGAAGTAGATTAATGCGGAAGGGTCCTCCACTAGAGTACAGATCAAAATGTTACATGTCAGCTGGAGAAACCTGAGGAACATTTGGCTATGGCAACTTCTCCTTAGGTTTAATTTTGTTTTCCGAAAGCACTTTTTGCACTTGTTGGGAGGTAGTTTCAAAACCAGTCACACCAATTATTCACTTGCTAGGATCCCCTCTGCAAGAGATAGTGAGAGATAGTGACCATCATAAAAATAAACATTTTCCTCTCCCTTCTGTGCTGGCTCTGGATTATTATGAAGGAACAGTACTATACAGACATAACTTTTTGCAAGGGTGTGCTCAACATTGTCATATTATTATGGAGGAACTGTACTATACAGACATGTCTTTTTGCAAGGGTCAAACATTGTCATATTCTGGTATCCTGTACTCGGTTGTTCCTCGGTTATTCTATCACATCCCTCCCAGACACTCTACAGTGTGCATCACTCACCTTTTCTACTATTCAGTGTTTTTCTCTTGCTAGGGAATGAGATAGTTTTTATCAGTGTCCAGTCTGAGATATCTACCTTGGGCCATGAACCAGTCGTTGTTGACTAGCAAAATGCAGCTGCTGATCCTTTCTGTAAACATCCTCCTTTTTACAGCACAGACATCTCCTTCCCCATTTACAATTACCTCAAATGCAGTTCCCTTTATATAGCTTTTGCTGATTGAACATCTATCATCTTTTTTCCTTACTTCTTTTACCCATTATACAAGTAGTGATGTGGGCTGCATCAAAGTGAACTCATTTTCTGAGATCTGATCAAACTACTAATGGCACGCAGAACACAATGCTTCCCTAATGTTTCTTTCCTCTACACCTACATTTTTTATTCCTTTCAATTCTCTGATGCCCTTCTCTTGTCTCTTTCTACCTAGTTCACTGTTTACAACATCTGCAGCATCTTTTATCTCTTTGCCACCTCTTTTTCAGCTTCTCTCTTCCTGTCAAAATCTCACTGGCATGGCTTCTTTGTCTTTTTAAGGCATTGATATGATTTTTTTTCATATATATATATATCCATTTTTAACACATTTTTCTTGTCAATTTACAACATTTTTTCCTCTGGCTGTGTGTGGTGCCAGTACAACTGAACTGTCTTCTCTGATATGCTCCTTTTAAAAATATTTCTATAAATTTTATTTTCATATCACCATTTCTAACTTGTCTTTATTCCACTAGCAATTTTATTTAATAAATCAAAAAATGTGTGGACAAATCAGCCATCTATTTCCACTCAGACATGAGTCTGGATTGCCAACCATCTGGCTCAGGTTATAGAGAAGGAATTTTTCTTCTGCTCTCTTTTAATTCAGCTTGCATGCCTGACAGGGCCAGCTGCTGGTCCAATCCAATTTCATCTCTATTGCAAAACCTTGTTTTGTAAAAGATGAAAAACATATCCTGTAAATCTTCAGTAACTGCATAGAGGTCTGAAGGATTTGAAGGATCTTTCTTATCTCTGGGAAGTGTTCAGCAGCCAGCAGTTCTTGCAGGCCACTCTATTGCAACAAATGCTCTTCTAAGCTCAGTATCAGCCATGTAATTCCTTGCAGGTGAGCTAAACAGCAAGCCATTGACTTTAATATGCCAAAAGTTTTTCCAAAGATACGTCTTTGGAATGCATCTTTGTCTAAGTTTGAGTAGCTTACATACATAATTACCAGACACAATTTCAATCAATAATCACCCAGTGGAAAATCAAGCTCATTAATCATGTCATGAAATCACAGACAATCACCACTTTGTAATTAGTGCTGTTCTGTATTGGTGGGTCAGTGCATTCAGTAATGAGTTCCTGGCACTGTGATTTGAGTGAGTAAATTTTGCATATTCATTTATAAAACTTATACCTACATATGCTAATATTCAGCTTTGTTTTAGATCTCTCTCTGTGGCTAGGTTTATTTGTAGCAAATTAGATTTATTTGTAGCAAATAAGCCACCAACAATCAGGCTGCTCTTAGGTTTGGATCTTAGAATCTTTTACTCTTTTTCTATACTAAGGGTATTTGCTGTGTGCTCTACTTTGTGTAAGACAAGATGACTCTATCAGTCTCCTCTCTTCCTGCAAGGCCAGCAAGGATCTCTGTCTCCTGCTGACTTAAGTACAATAAGGAAGTTTTTATACAGTTTTATATAGTCTGCACAGCAATCACGTAGTTACTGTACTGCCTTTCACTACACAGGAATATGTTGGTTTTGATAAGCTCTTGGCACCTGCTGCCAAACTGAGTGCAGTGTGCTTTATTATCGATTCTAGCCAAGTACACATTTCGTCTTTCAGTTCACCCACCAGCACCTTTTCCTTCAGTTTTGGTTCAGCAGCACTGCAGTTCCCCATTCTGCTTTGTCACTTTGCATTCAGCCGTGTTTCCTGGTTAATAATTGTCAAACCACATCCTAAAGCCTGTCTTGAGAAATCGGTCTCCTCCTTCCCTCACCTCCACACCCCAGCCCACCATTCTTAGGTCACTGATTTCTCATCTGAAAGGAAACCTCTCTGCAAAGGCTCTGCATTTGGTCTGTTGTCTCACTGAATGATATTTTCATTCACTTGCTCTGTTTTATTGAGGATGATGAATGATTCCTACTTTCTCTACCCTAAGATGACTCATCTGAGGAATGCAAACAAACAGGAGAAGTAATATATACAGCAGAGTATTTGAGTCTATATTCAAATGTAGGCTTGGATTTCCTGGGAAGTCTTTGTTAGCACAATAAAAGGACAGGCTCTGTTTCTCACAGTTTGCCTTCTAAACCTAACACAGGAGACACAGGGGAGGGGAAAGAAAACAAAAAAAAAGAACAGAGACAGGGTAGAGCATGAGAAAACAACAAGTAATTAAAATATCTGCATTAGCACCCCTACATCACCAGAGATGTAGTCTGTTGGTAGGTTACTTTGTGGTGAGCTGCATAAGCATGGGATTTGAGGCAGGGAAGGGAGGACATGGAGTTACTTGCCAGAAAGATAAGAAGACCTTGTAACTCTCTTTGGGTAAATTTCAATGCTGCTAAACATGAATATTTTAAACTGGTTCTTTACTGGTGGTGAGGCACTGAACTGGCTGCCCAAGAAATATTCCATCCCTGGCAGTTTTCAGTGCCAGGTCGGACAGGGCTTGGAGCAACCTGCTTTAGCAGAAGATGTCACTGCCCATGGCAGGGGTTTGGAACTGGATGAGCTTTAATGTCCTTTCCAACCAAACCCATTCTGTGATTCTATGATTCTATGATTCTTTAGGTGAGCTTCTCTTCGCAGCTAAAATATTCAGTAGGTGCAGCTGCCTAATAATTAAGGGTTTAGTTTGAAAGAGGTGCTTTGGTTCTGTCTGCAATCAGCCACACTGTCAGTTTTCTTCATTTTTAGAGAATTGAACTTACGTGAACAAACATAAGCCTGGCAAATTCTTCAGAAACCCTGAGTAAAAGAGCTGGAGTATTGCTTTCTAAATAGTAGAAAATACTGGCATTAGTTTTGACATTTTTTTAAACTTTTTCCCTATCTATTTTTGAAAAGCCTTAGGGAACTGATATATGATTAGAACTAAGATTAAAAGTTTGTCTCTGACTCCTGAAATGTAACCAAGTACATCTGGCCCTGTCTCTTTCCGCAAGTATCACAGGAGCACTATCTAGAGTTTTTGTGATCTAATCTGAAACCTACAGAAACCAGCTTGTCACTGCTGAAGCTAATGGAGATACTGCTTTGCAGCTATATATAAAGATCTGGGCCTCCAGTTATGAGCATTTATAGTAGGTTTATTGGTGGATAAAGGGAGCCTGAGGAATTCATTCCTCTCTGCATCCATGGACCTTTTGCATTTTTTCAAAGTTATTGGGGCATTAGGTTTAATTGAATGTACAACTTAATTACTGGGAGCTTCTCAGCCCAGAACACATGCCGTGTGCTCACAGTTTGATGCATCTGCAACTGCATAACTTTGCAGGGATGCTACTTATCAGGGATGAGTGCTCCTTGCTGCTGAGAGAGGCAATTCTTGCACCTCCTTCCATCATTATCCCAGTAAATCTGCTCTTAGGACCGCTGTGTGACAACTCTCTGGGTGGGATGCTCTTATTTTTCCTACTAATATTCACATTTCTCATGCAGAACATATGTCTAATGTACACCAGGTCACCTCACCCAAGATATTTACCAAGTAGGGTATAAGAGTAGTTGCAGCTGAGCTTGGTTTTGGTACAAAGTGCCTTTAAAAAATCTTTTGCTTTATCATGTAGATATTTGCCTATAGAAGATGAAAGTGCTATTTCACCTACAAAGACCTTCCTGTACTTGCTGAATTGGAGCTGTACAGGGATAATTCTTCACCCCAGAAATATAATGAGAAAGGTGTCCATATTTTTCTCTCTTCAAGAACAGAGGAAGAATATGGCAAACCAAGGGAATAGAAAACTTGATACACATAAAATACATTTGTAGCTTGCATAGTTACACAGAACATTCATGAAGTCATACGATAATATGATACAATGACAAAGGCATTTATTAACATGTTTTCCACTGCATCTTCAAAGCATATTCAGTTCTTTCACTAGTATGACAGACATCAGTGTATCAGTGAAGGCCCAGCATTAATGCAGGGAAACATAAGACTTTTATACATGCAGGAGACATTTAGCAGATACTGCTACAGCTGAGTTTAACATTATCAAATGTATTTTTTCTCTTGCATTTTCTGCTTCCCCCTCTCTTTTCCATGCTTCCTGCACTGCCACTTATCTTTCCAATCATGAGAAAATATGACATCCAAGCCAGAAAAACACAGTGTCTGCATTAATTTATTCTTCTCTCTGCATGGGAATTAAGCCAAGCTGAAGGGTTATGAAAAGCTTTTCCCTACCTTTCTTTGTTTGTTTTTTTTTTTTTTCCCTTGTTTTTCCAGACAGTGAATTTATAAAAACAGCTCAAAAAGCAATGTCTGAAAGGTTCTCGGAGCTGAACCTATTACTGCCAACTGGTCATATTCACCTGAAGAGAAACTATAATGCTGATATATGGTGTCGGCAATGAATATGTTAAGAACAAAAAAGTGTTCAAGAAAAAGGTTTAACATGGCTTGAAAATTTTTTGCCATCTGTCCAGTGTGATAAGGTCATGTCCCCTAGAGCCAGTTGGCTCCACATTACAATGGCTGTGATTAACATTAAATGAACAATTTGAGGCTGCAGTTGCTGCACACTTGTGATTGTGGGGATTTAAAATTGTTCAAGCAAAACCTGTGTTCAACCAAAACATATTTATGTTGTGGGTCAGTCAAGTTAAAAATATGCCTAAACTTCATCCTAATTATACAATTAATTTTCAAGTCTAAACTATTGTAACAGGCATGCAATTAAAAATATATTCTCCTCAAAACTGCTGTTTCTATTTTAAAATTCCATCATTGCTGAAAGCATTCCTGCCATGGTGGATGTTTTACCAAGCTTTTGCTTATCATAAGGATCAAGAAATGCTTAAATATACTTATTTGCAATTAAAATAATGAAAACAATTTTTAACCTTCAAGAAGTCCTGACTTGAATTTGGAGAAAATTAAATAAACACTTCTATGGTCATTTCAGTGCAATTGCCTATTCAAATTCAAAAAAAAAAAAAAGAAAATTTATAATCTCCTTGGCAGGATTTAAATATTTATTTATTAGAAAAGTTTAAGCTGAAATCTCTGCATCAACAGAAGAATAGCCGATGAATGCAACTATCTTTTCAAGAAGGTAATATTCAGGAACACTAAGCATCTGGCCTTTATTTTCCAACTTGTAGGATATGTATGCTAACTGTATGTGGAGCTTGGTGCTCATCATTGTACCTGGAATTTGCCTGGCACAGTTCTGTGTATCCAATAAATTATATTATATATGTATTGTAAAGATAATAGCATGCAGGTTTTAATCTTGTTTGTGAACCTTGACTCTTAAATTCTTTTCTTCTGAGTAATTTCTCTTGTCCAGTGAAGACCAGTAAAGTTACAGAAGTTTGTGCCCTTGTCCATAATAATAACAGAAATAATCATGGGACCTTTAAGAAAACATAACTTTATTCTTCTCTGTGACCAAATGTACCATAAAGGGAGATTTATTTGGATGTTAATGACATCTATTATGTGCTTTAGGAAAGGGACCAGAGAAAGCAAGCTGCTCATTCACTGAGACATTATCACTGCTGGCATTCTGACACCTTCAATAAAAATAGCAGCAGCAGCACTATAAAATCTTCTTTAAAATCGCCAAGTTTATACCAGCAGTTAGCATGAGAAAGCCATAGAAATTCATCTTGCAGGACTTTGCCAGCACTTCTGATTTCCTCTGAAAGGTTTTAATTGAGGTCATGAGGTGACATGAAACTTAGCATAAATGCAGTTTAGGAGAATTCAGCTCTGTTTAAGAATTACACAGCGGAATTGACTGGGGCCCTTTTGGTCAAGCCAGACTTTTGTTTCATTGAGGGTCCTGGCAAAGTTAGATGCAATAATGTTGCTCTGCAATTGATGGCAAACAGTGCTTCATCCTAAATCAGGTCATAAATTAAATGTGACTTGTACAGTCTTGAGGAAGGTCTCTCAGGTATGTAAGGCTTGGGTCCATGAGTCTGATGCTTCTCTCTTCTCTGTCACTACCTCTGCAGCTTTAGACATGCTCCTGAACATTTTGCTGTCCCAATTTCCCCAGCTGTTAAACAGGAATGACCATGCTTCACTTGTGCATTTGTATCATGTGTTGGTTTTGAGTTAGAACAGGTGAATAGTGATGGCATGTAGCAGAAGAGAAGGGACAGGGCAGAGACAAGCACTGTTCCTAAGGACTGTCATTCCTGGACTGTGAAAAACAGAGCAAAGTTGCCTGCTTGAAGGACTTTAAAGTGAATAAATCGCAAACAGAAGACGACTGCACTCAGGAAGAGTATAGCCTTAGATGGTTTTTGTTCATAGGTGCTAGGAGAAGTGTTAGGTCTCTGACCACAGCTACTGAAGCAAACTCTTGAACAGCCAGATCAGCACCCTTGAACATTCAGATCTTTAGCAGGGAACTCTCATTTCAGCAGAGCTCCAAACATCTTTAATTTCTATATGTTTCAAGTCAACTTTTGGAGCCTGAAAGCTGTTTGTGACAAAGATGTAGATGATAGCATAGGATAAAAAGCCCATTTTTTCAAGGAAGTTTTGTTTTTTTATCCTAAAATTGGACTCCACTGAAGTGAAAATGTCAAGATATAGTCCCAAAATCATAAACTCGTCCAAAACACCTTGATAAAATGTATTATTCTAGCAATCCAGCTGCAAATCTTTGATACAGTAAGTCATAAAATCCATTTTGCTGGCAAATGACTGTGCAAGGTATTCCTGTAATTCCCTGGGCTGGGAAAGGAAAGGGGTTTGTTCTCTCTGAAGATAAGTAATTCTCAACTACAATAAAATATCTTATGCAGCCTTTATTCCTATATGGGAAATTGATAAGAGCTTTGGAGCATGAACTGAGAAACAAGTCCTTTACCTCTGTTTTTAATACACTATTTGGGCTACTTCTTGATTTTACAAATTTACTATCTATGGGGGGAAACTGAAAATGCAACCCAGCCTTGAGGATTGCATAAGTGTGGTGATAACAGAATTAGCACAGACCATTAACTGGGGGTCTGAAAACAGCAAAGAAAGATTGAAGCTGCATTTTTTGCATCACAGCCAAGTAGAAACATCACAGAAATCACCATGGTTTTCACACCATGCTGGCAATTTCAGAAGTCACAGGATAGAGAGAGGTGTTGAAGTATTGCAGCCATGTAGTTTAGTTTATTTTAAAAGTGTAATTTTCTTAGAATTTTGTTCCAGGTTAGTATCAAGTTGTATATATTTTGCCATTTCCTTCTCCTGTCTCTCACTGTAAACAAAATCCTAAATCATATGTTCAACACATTTCAGAGCTGCTGCTTCACTGAGCAAAGACTATTCATTCACAGCAGGCAGTGATAGTGTATGATACATGTACTACCCTGCATCTTAACTTATGATTGACACTATCAGTTTTTTCACTTCAGAGCCCAACTCTTTTGTATTAAAAGGACAAATGTTTACTTTATCAGAAATAATTTCAGCAAAAATTGGGAAGATCTGGAGAAATTTTCAGCTTGCTATGAAAAATAACAAGAATCAGGTGGTTTTTGCTTTGTCCTGCCTCGCCCATTGGTAACCCCAAATGGTGGTCTGGAAATTAGGAGCCACTCAGCAAGGTATGCAGTTCTCCAGAAAGCACAGTTCTTCGTTAGTCCTGTAATTAGCCCAGACTCAGATAGGTTTTCACATTTTGACAGGGAATATTGCCACAACTTCCATTTTGTAAACACAGCTGTGGAATTTCATGAGGAATCCATCACTTGGTCTGTTCCTATAAGCCTACTGTAAGGAAATCTAATTTAACATTTTGCACACTTACTAGATTTCCAAAGACCAAGGGTGTTAGTGTCTGACTGGGCCTGATTTTATTTTGTGAAGACTCAATCTCTCAAACTCACCATGAGACAGAGTAAAAAAGTCTTGCAAAGATGAAAACCAGTGTGAATTCCAGATAAATGATTTCTGGCGAGCTGGCACAGAAACCTCTCAGTTCAGCAAGGAGCAAAGCAGATGTTAAACTGTATGAACTGATAGATCAAGTTTTGAAAAGTTACAGAGTTTTGAGTACTTCCCCTTTAACCAAGCCAAAACGGATGCTGTCACCCTGTCTGCTCCCTAGGACAGTAATGTCTTGACCTGGCAAGCTCTGTATGTGGTCAGATTGAGAAACCCTGGAGGAGAACTTGCAGCAGGGTTAGGTGCAGTCTTAAACCAAGGTGCAAACACAGAGCTCTGTTTCAGTGGTCCGTCTCTAAGGCATCACTCCTTCTTTTTTCTCTGTGGTTTAGTGATTTAAAGATGGCCTGGTCAGCACCCTGCATGAGGCAGCAAGGAGAGATGAAGCCAAGACTTCACTTTTCTCCTTCATACCCTGTAGAAGCATGTGAACTATAATGTGTCTTCTCTCTCTTTCATGGGCAGATAATGTGACAAACCAGTCCTTAAAGAATGATTCACCCATGTGGATACTGATGCATATGGCGACTGGTTAGAGAAATTCTCTCTCCTGTCATTATATTTTCCTGGCACAGTCCTTGTTCACATGCAGACCAAACCAAGTGCACAGATTATTTTTAGTTTTTCAATCTTAAATCAACTTTATATTTCAGCTTTTGCATACTAAACTTCTTTGGGCCATTGTAACAAATGTTTTGAGAGTGGTTCTATTTTCAGCTGTATTTATAGAGTTTTCATTTGAGAACAGCAAAAAAAAAGTTTGGTTCAAAATCTGGCTCTTAAATTTTTTCACACTAAAGCTTTGAAAATTTTTTCCTCCTGTGAAAGAAATGAAAATATTCTTTACCTGAGAAAAGACACACAGGAAAGACATGACTTCTATTGGTAGAACACCTGAAAGAATATTCGTGTGTGTCAGCAGCTTTCTCTTAAATATCCAGCCTCATATTAATATCCCAAAAATAACAACTCAACTTTTTTCAATTGCATTATTTTTAAATTTCAAAATACTTTTTCATATTAAATTGAAGCAAAAAAAAAAAAAGTCTATTTCACAACAGTGTAACCTTTAATATGTCAAAGGTTATTCATGCATCCTTCCTCCTTACTAAGGAGAACTTATTCCCAGAATATCTGTCTAGAAATATCTTCAAAATCTGCTTCTGCCCACAAAATCATCAAAGATTTGATAAAAGAATAATAATAATACATATGCACTCACAAACATCACTGAATACGTATGTATGTATGAACGTATGCATGCAGATATGTATATATATTAGATGCCTTTGGAAAAGACTTCTGGCAGAGTTTGGCTCATCTTCTTTCCAGTGCTATCAGATGTATGAAGTAATTCAAAGCTATCTTCCATGTAGCCCTAAACAAACCTTTCTCAGTTTATAGAAAATATACCCCCGCCCCCATTCCTGAGTTCAGCAGACTGAATTTGGGAACTTGAAATACACAGGAGTAGGCATAGTGTGGATATTCTTGCTCTATACCAGGTCTGAAAGGGGGAGAGAGAGCCTATCACTACAGGAGCTGTTTATTTGCCCAGGTCCAGACCCTCAGACAATACTGCAGACTTCCTCTGGAACAAACAACAGATTTATATAAAATCACCATCTTTCTGCAAGATGTCAGTAAATAGAACAGGAACATACCACTGCACATCAAATACAATTCAATATGCAATGTATCAGAAGAGATAATTACACATACCCTTAAGGCAAGAAGAATTTAGCAAAAAGATTATTTGATACTATTCATAGCATTGTTTGGTGAGCCCTGTGGAATAGCCATAAATTCTCTTTTCATGGCAGAGGGAAATAAAGCCAAAATGATGCATCTGTTAGGCTCAGAATACGTCCACTTATATTCAGCAAAAATGTGAGATAATGACCCCAAATTCTATATTCACCAGGGAAATTCAGTGCACTTTGTGCTTAGTTTTCAATGCTTAGTTATGTGGGCTTCCTTGTGCTATCTGTAGCCATTTTTAGTCTGACATGATAAATTGCCTCCTCAGGTCTCAGCAAGAATAATTATTCTCTGAGCAACTCACACAGCCGCCCTCATTGAACACAGAGAGAATGCAGAAGTCAGGAGAGCTTGTCAAAAAAAGAGAGAGAAAGGAAAAAAAGAAAAAAGAAAAAAACAACCCAGAAACCAGAAAACGCCAGCAAGAACTTCAGACTGCTTAAGCTCAACAGGTGGCTGAAGTCAAACTGAGCAGATAAACCCCTCCTTAGAGAGGTGCAAAGCCACAGATAGAATCACAGAAACAGAATGGTTGGGTTGAAACGGATGTTAAAGATTACACTCCCTGCCACAGGCAGGGACACCTTCCACTAGACCAGGGTGCTCTAAGCCCTGTCCAACCTGGCCTTGAATATTGCCAAGGACAGATGTAGATGTTGGCTGTTTCTCCTTTTCCCGGGAGGCAAGAAAATGTTTCCCCTGGTAGGACACAGACCTCCTGTACCAGCAGATATAGATTTCCCATCCACTGAATTCACCACATGCGTGAAGTCAGACCTCTGCATCTCAGCGGGGTGTGTGGTGGCTGCAATAAGAAAGGATAAATTGCACTTTTACAACCTCTTGATGTCAAGTGAAATGGCTTCCCTTCTTCAGCAGAGCCAGTTAATGGGCTTCGCTATTGTTCACAGCATGGAGGTGACAAACTTGGAGCAAGTCTCAGAGAAGGAGTGAAAAGGAGAAAAGCCAGCACGGAGAGGGAGAGATAACACCACTGTTACTGATTTTTTTATGTGAAAACTATTCAAATATTGAGATAGGATGGTAACCTAAAACCAAGACATAGATAGACAGGCAGATACGTTAGAGCAGACTGAATTTTGACTTTTATTTCCCTTAAATATATCCATGGGTTTAAGGGCTCAAAAGTACCTAAAATATCTCCATTCAAGCAGCTTCTGAATTTCTGAGGCCCAGTCTGTGCCAAATATTCCTGTCTACCTTCATTCTTCATTAATACGTGTACAACAGTTCACTGAGGACCTCTGACACAGGAACTGGTCCCATTTACAAATTGCATTTTATCACCTATAAGAAGCTCAGCCTAAGAACTTATATATACATGTTATAGCCAAGAAAAAGCATAGAAGTAATGACAGATTTTTATCTCCATCATCAGGGGCAAAGAGGCATAGAAAGGCTAACTGTTTTTCTCAGCCTGTGGAAGAGTTGAGACCCCAAAACATCAACATCTTCCCTCTGAAACACCAGCTATGAACGTGGGGTTCATGCCACACATTAACTAGAAGGGATGGAGATACGCACTGAGATGGATGGATATGCTAGAGATCTGGAAGGCACAGGGCTTGGCCTGTGAAAGGATTAAGTTGATTACTGTTATTTTGCCATAACTGAGGGAAAGTTGGCTTTCTGAAGCCTTTGAGAATTTGTAGCTAATAAGGTTATAAACCTGCTTCTTTCTGTAGGGTAAGTGGGAAAAAAATGGGATTCAGTCAATAAGAACTTGTCTGCTGAAATCTTGCTTTTCAGAGTATATGATCTGCAGACACGCTCCTTTAGAAGCCTTCACAAACCTTTGATACTTAAAATGTTTTAAGCAAAAAAAGCAAACATACACTCTAAACCTGTCCCTTCTCACTCCTCCACTCACCACCTCCTCACACTCATTTTTGTAGGAGTCCTTCATTTACTTCAACTTTTTGATGAGTTTGTGTTCTTTATTGTGTTCTCTATATTCACATGGCAGCTGCATCATAATTGCTGGGAATAAATGCAAGCTTTTGCTATGCTTTTTCCCTGCATGCAATATGAAACTGAAACTAATGCAATATGTCTAAAATGGCTAATTCTCTCTACGGAGATGCAAAAGATAATGATGCAAAAGAAATAGTGGGTCATTGCTCTGGCCTACACATTTATGCTACCAGAAAATTCATAGCAACCGTTTTACCAGAGCAAAGTCTCCAGTAATGTCTTTTAAAGTACATAAGCATGCCACGATTAAATAGTCACACTTTATACACTGAGATGGGTTATAAAGTATATAGAACAGAGTAAGCACCATAGAAAATTTACAGAATATTCAATGAGATATTAATACTTCATATACTTCTGCCTTTTTTTTTTGGTTGGTTTTTTTTTGGTTGTTGGTTTTTTTTGGTTGCTTTGGGGTTTTGTTTTTTTGGTGTTTTTTTTTTCTTCACTAAATCATTTTGTTTATTTCTTTCAGTTTTTAGTATTTCCAGTCTTTGTGTTGTCTGCAGGAGACCTGGCCATTCAGAGTTCTATTCATCTAACACTTGGGTTGATCTCCTGTCCTTATTTTACTCCCATCACCACTCTTCTTCTCAGTTTGCATCCACTACAGAAAATATTTTTGTCATAGGCCATGAAGAAAATGTGATGATAAGCATTTGATTACTGACATCTCTCTAGCAATAATGCATTTAGAGTGAAGTATTTATTAGAAGGAAATGAAAGATCCAGACTTTTTGAGGAGTGGTAGCCAGCTTTCAAGATTAACTGACAAGAAAATATATTGTACAGTACTAATGGGAGATGTGTCCCATATTGCTGCTATTGAAGCTGCCACGCAAAATAATGAAATATACTGCAAAACATGTCTACAAGGTAATTTATACAGAACCAACACTTGTCATACTGTTGGTAGTGAGTGACCTATGCTGTTCTGTTGTGCTCCACAATGTCATTAGTTATAGCGGCTATGGGGAGCTCTATAGACAGGTGTCCTGGGACTCTGTGATGGAGAGGGAAAAGATCATAAAGCTAGACCCGTACTGACTGCTGTCTAAGGCTATTACAGGGCACATTTTTAAAGTTCCAGTAAAAGTACCTGTAGAGAATTGTCATAGTCACCACATAACCATGGCTTCAAACACTGCCCACAGCCAGAATGCAAAGGGAAACGACCCATGTCTCATCTCACAAAACAAACAGCTCCCTGACTAGAGCTGCAGGGAAGGACAAAACCAGAGCTATGTGTGCTTCTGGGATTTGGTGGTGTATTGCTCTCCATCCCTTCCAGCTGGGAACTCAATTGGTACAGCCATGCCTTGCTTTTATCTTTATTTCAGTGTTAACACTAGCCTAAAAATGGCTCACCCCAGAAAAATATCTGAGACAAAGGACCCTGCCTCTTTTACAGAAGTATTTTTCCACTCTTCTCCCTCTCTCTTATGTTGGATGGTAAAGGGGGGAGATGGTAAACTGAAAGTGGTAATGGGGACCTTATCTGTATGACAGGCACTATGTCAGTTCAAAAGGGACAATGTTTAGCACCAGCTACTACCCACAGGAAAGAGCAGAGGAAGTTTTTTTCCCTTTTGAGGGAAACATCTGAGCACTAAAAGGAAGATTTCTAAGTTTAATTCTAAATTTTGAAGTTACCATTTATTTATCTCTCAAGGATCTCATCTGCAAAAGCATGCTAGCTACATACCTGTGTACAATGCCATATGAGATCAAGGACATAGAAATACAGGAATTCTACCAGGAAGATAGTTTTGATGATGTGGAAATAAAATTAAGTCCAAAGTACCTTTAAATTATCATTAAAAAAAAGGATCATATTTAGAGATTATGGAAACACTCCTGAGAACATGCTTGACTGAACAATTGCCATAAATGAAACCCTCCCTTTCGTCTCTTAGCACTTTGGCAAATAACTTGAAAAAGAAAAAAGGAAATGCTGATCAAAGTATATGTGTAACTGATTACCTGATTTTCCATCCTTCCTCCCCTCTGTGCAGGCATTAATGATGAACATGAAATACAGGAGTGAGACAAGATCAAAAGAACATTACCTGAATGTGCACGAATCTTTTACAGCCCCCCTTTCCTCCCAAGACTCACTTCTTTTCTGGTTTTAGATGCTATTTCACATCTGTTATTCTTTTTTGTCTGCTTTTGGTTTGACAAGACTGCATTGCACATATTGGGTACGTGACCAATGGTTATTTCAGTGTTTCAAATTCACTAGATTTTAGCTATCCAAGCTTGCAAAATTTGATCAGTGAGTCTAAATTTGATTCAAAATGAGGACCAAGTTTTCTGTTAGACTGAAAATCAAGACTTCTATCTCAGTTAGAATCTGGCAGCCTGGTAAGATTAGGAGATATTGAAAGACTTTCTGATCCTGTGTGTCTTTTTCTTCCCTTCATGCAGGCAGAAGAACTCTCATGAGAAAATCCATCTTTATGACAAAGCCTCTATCTTTTCCTGGAACACCATGAAAGAACAGCTTTTCTTGTGAGATTTCAGCTGCTTTCAAACTGTAATCAAAGACAATTCACTTCCCCACCAAAACCCCTCATAAAACATATAATAGGAAAAAGCATTTAGCACATATTCCCTAACTTTGAGATGGAAACCACATAAAAGCATGCTGGCCAACATCAAAATGTGCTTACCTAGTTTGTTTGATTTTTTATTGGCATTTTTCCTCCCTCTGTGTCCTCAAGACACTCCCACTGTGTCCTACCACTGTAAATGAAGATCAGGTTCGTGGCCACTTGAAGAATCTGAACTTACGTAAGTCTATGGAACTTGACAGGATCCATCCCAGAGTCCTAAGGGAACTGGCTAAAGTAGTTGCCAAGCCACTCTCCATGTTATTTGAGAATTTGGCCAGGCAAGGTCCCTGGTGACTGGAAAAAGGGGAATATCACCACTGTTTTAAAAAGCATAGAAAGGAGGGCCCTGGGAACTACCAACCTGTCAGCCTCACCTCTGTGCCTCAGAAGATCATGGAACAGATACTTCTAGGAGCTATGCTAAGGCACATGGAGGACACTGAGGTGATTTGAGACAGACAGCATAACTTCAGCAAGGATATGTCCTGCCTGACCAACCTAGTGGCCTTCTATGGTGGAGTTTCTACATCAGTGGACAAAGAAAGGGCTACACATCTTGTCAGTCTGGAGTTCTGTAAATCCTTTGTCATAGTTCCCCACAACATCCTTCTCTCTAAACTGGAGAGATATGGATTTGATATATGGACTGTTTGGTTGATGAGGAATTGGCTGGATGGTCGCATCCAGAGGGTATTGGTCAATGGTTCAGTGTCTGGATGGACACCAGTGAGAAGTGGTATCCATCAAGGGTGATCCATACTGGGACCAGTACTGTTTAGTATCTTCATCAAAGACATAGTGGGATTAAGTGTGCTGTCAGCAAGTTTGCAGATGCCATAGCTGAGTGGTGCAGCTGACACACCTGAGGGACAGGATGCCATTCAGTGTGACTTGGACATGCTAGAGAGGTGGGCCTATGAAAACCTCATGAGGTTCTACAGGGCCAAGTGCAGGGTCCTGCACCTGGGTCAGTGCAACTCCCAGTATCAATACAGGCTGGGGGATGAAGGGATTGAGAGTACTCCAGAAGAGGAGGACTTGGGGGTACTGATGGATGAAAGATTTGACATCAGCCAGTAATGTGTGCTTGTAGCCCAGAAGAACAAGCATATCTTGAGCTGCAAATCAAAAGAGGTGATTCTGCCCCTCTTCTCTACTCTGGTAAGGCCCCACCGGCAGTATTGCATCCAGTTCTAGAGTCCTCAGTACAGGAAAGACACAGAACTCTTGGAGAGGGTCCAGAGGAGAGACAGAAATTATCAGAGGGATGGAGCACATCTCCTTCCAGTTCTTAGAAGGGGCCTACAAGAAAGATGGGGAGAGACTTTTTATCAAGGCTTGTTGCAATAGGATGAGGGGTGACGGGTTAAAACTAAAAGAAGGGAGATTCAGGTTAAATGTGAGGAAAAAGTTCTTTATGATGAGGGTAGAAGAACACTGACACAGGTTGCCCAGAGAGGTGGTGGAGGTGCCATCCCTGGAGACATTCAAGGACAGGCTGCGCATGGTTCTGGGCAACCTGATCTAATTGAAAATGTCCCTGCTCATTGCATGGGAATGGAGTAGATGAGCTTTGAAGGTCCCTTCCAACACGAACTATTTTATGATTTTATGATTCTAAAAAAATCAGATGAGATGGTCTTTCAGGCACCATATTAAACACAGGTCACAAGCTAAGGACCTATGCATTTAAACCCCTTGGTCAGTCTCCAAGAACCTGGAAGTCCTCTCTTTCTTTCCACTCTTAACCCAAGTTACCTACCCATTTTTTCAGTCCATATAACATCTTTCCCAGAATCCTTATAATACTATCACTGGTTTGTGTATTTACCTTTTACAAATGCAAACTTGTGCTTTGGTGTTTCTGCACAGTGCCTCCTTGTTTCTGTTAATCTTAGCGCTATTGCTCTAATACATTTGTTTTAACCATTGAGGCTCCCTGTAACAGAAGACTCTGGTTGGGCTGCCTCTATTAGGTAAGAATAACTGTCAATGAAATTACATCCTCTTTCATTAATTTCTTTTGAACTTCTGAATGCTTTCCCAGGGATTTGATTGCTTTTAGGCTGGCACTTCCTAACAAGGCTTTTGATGTAAACTTTCATGCTACTGTTACTATGACAATAGTGCAATGCTGCAGCAGCATTAATTGGAATTTTAATTATTTCTTTGGCTCAGAAGACTGTATTTCAATAAGTGGTTCAGCTATGTTTCAGATCTATGCTGCAAAACAAGGCTCAAATCTTTATTTCCAGCAAATTTTGAATTAACAGATCTGGGAGAAAGGAAGACATGGAAGATGGAAGTGGTATCCTAACCTCAGTACATATTCCTCACTACTGTTTATATGGTTCACAACAATTAGTCCTTATACAGAAAAGATGAGAATTTCCTTCCATGCTAGGAAATTCTTGCATAGCTTTCCATATGCTTCTAAGTTAATTTTGATTCAGATGGTAGAAATTATGGAAAAACTAAGACTGTACTCCTTATAAGAAAATATAATATGTTTCTGTTTGATCTGGAACTGATGGGAGTAACATTGCAAAAGCACCAACTACCATCTCTGCCAGCCATTAACATTCTTCATTCTTCAGAATTTGAAGGTGCAACATATAACAAGGCAAGTCATAGAGTTTTGATGAGAAATAATTTTTCCTGTTCCAGCTTTGTATTAAATCCCCAATTAGATATTGTCAAGAGGCAGAAATGAATAGTTTCACAAAATTAATTAATCCCACTGTTTTTTTTTAATCTAAATTAATCTCCAGCTCTAATTCTTGATAATTCATCATATTATGACTATATGTGCATGTGTGCGTAAGTATATATATATATATGTACACACACACACACATCTCTACTGAAACCAACCTGGTTGTGGAATTGCAGTTTTCAATTCCTTCCTTTTTTTTTTTCATTTATATTTCCACTTTCCAACCAATATCCTGTTAGAAAGTTTAGCTTAGACTAGAAAGAACTGATTTCCCTTAGCAGGTTTCCAGATAAAGGAGACAACCACACCTACTCATGTCATGGTCTAACAATATCAAGTACAAATATTCATAGACATTGATGAGTTGTATAGCCTGTTTATTCAAATCATTGAGTCAACCTATTTGCACTATTACAATAAAATGCTGGCCTTTGAAAGCTTCTTTTCAGAGACATAAAAACAATAATCTAAATTCTTTACCTGCAAAAGCTATAGTCACTACTCTGTTCAGTCTTTTACCCACAGTTAAAAAGCTATTAGCAATCTAGTTCTCAGAACTTACTGATGTCAATGTAACCAATAAAACAAACCTCAGTATACACATACAATGCTATAAAGTGTTCTACCTTCTAAACAAAATTTAAAAACATGTGACTTGACTTTATTTTTTTCTGTGTTTTTTTTTTTTTTTTTTTTTGTATGCAGAACACATTCTCATATTATTGTGGACATGTAGGGATGCATATCTTCAAGAAATCAATGGAAACTGTCTTGAACAGTTTGATCAATGACCACCCCTGCCTATTTCAGCCTGGACATTCATCTCCTGTTGTTCTGCAGACAGTTTACAGATTAATAATGAAGCATGAAACCAAGTTAGTGGTAACATATGAGCAGGGGAGATGCAAAGCTGAATATCTCACATTAAGGGCACTCTACAACAGCAATCCATCAGACTGGTTTACACTGCACCATTTGTATAGTTTCCTGTGCCTCCCCACAAACACCCACAAATAAAGAAATATAGCTGCTTCTTAGGAATCCCTCTATTTTACTTATGGAAATTAAACCATTGGCCTTTTAAAGTGCAAGTGCAATTGGCCCGATTTGCCCATCAGTCACACAAAGTAAATCAGAAGTCACTGTATCAAATCAAGAATCTGCGATGATTTACATTGATTATTAAAAGTAATTATTCTATGTCAAATCCTAAAGAGCTTTTCTGTCCTTTTTTTTAATTTTTTTTTTTTTTTTAGTTTTTTTTTTTCAAGACACAGGAACAACATTACACCAAAGTGGATTATTCATGGTGGAAAAGCAAATTTTCTGCTGGGATCATATGCATCAGTTATACGAATTTAATATGACCTCAGACAAGACAATAAATTTAAAATTTGTCCTGTGAAGGTTCAGGTCATTTTAGCCAGATGGACATCTATTTCTCTTTATTCATAGATTGTGAATAATTTTAACGTCCTTTCTTCCTCAAGTCCATCCTTATAAGAATGTCTAGAATCAATAAGAGTGGACCTATATTTTTTTCTCCTTGCAGTAAAGACAGAGATAAGCTACCATTCTGTGACTCTTTAACACAGACGTTATTCCTTGTGTTCACACATCAGCTGTTCATTTTGGCTATCAACTTTATAAGTTTTTCAAGCTAAGCCTCATGTGTCACGCCTTTCTCTACAGCAGCTGACACACTATCACTGCATAGCAGATGTTAACAAATACAAGAATTCAGCATTTAAATATTCAACGTTTCACCTCCAATATCAAAATTAGAAATAGGAAAACAGAGAAGGTTGTTAACAATAACAACAATTTATTTTTAAAAGTTTTTCAGAAGACCTACTCAAGCAATTTCATTCTTTATTATATACATAATTTATATGAAAAATCAGTGTTAAAATCTTCAGCAAAAAAAGAAAAAATCAGTTCTGTGGCACATTAACAGAAAATACTTAGATGTGGCCACAAATTCCGTCATCTTTCAAGACTGCATCTTTGCTGAATATAATGTGGTTTTCATAGAAAGGTTATTCCAGTTATAGGACAAAAATAGCAGGAATACATTTCCAGTTACCTTCAAATCAACCAATTATTTCAAGTCTGTTATAAATACTTCAATTTATGTGGGGTTCCCTAGAGATTTGCTGGAAATTTATTGTTTTGGACCATTAAGTTGGGGAAGGGGGGGGGGGGGGGGGGGGAGAAGGGAGGAAGGAGGAGAAAAAGAAGATAGACATTTTCTTTAAAGAAACATTCATATCTGCTAGAAAGAATTTTCCTTGCATTTTCATCTTTCTGACATAGCTAATAAACTGCAGTCAGAAATCAGAAGTGAATCAGACTCTATTAAACATATGCAAACAGACAGGTAAAGCAGGCAACAAGAATCCTTTTCTCTCTCCATTTCTCTTGCACAACACTGTGCAAGTAGCCAGACAGAGCAGACTACACCAGACCACACTGTACAACCCAAGAAAGACTTAATCCACACAAACCAGTGAATTGATATGTCTTAAAAAAACTGAAATGCAAATAGTGATTATAGGGGATTACATATGGATTTGAGTGCAGTGTTTATGTTGGCCTCCTTTGCATTACCAAAATAGGGGTAATGCAGGGTGAATGTAATTAGCGAAATTAGCAGTCAAATAGAGTTCATATTAATAATTGCAAAGAAGCTCTTTGACAAGATTAGTTGCCTTGCATAAGCTGTGTAGGAGATTTAACATCCCATCTGCTCACCGCATACATTGGTCTTTTGGTTTCTTGGCCCACCACTGCAACCCCACCACATTCAATAACTGCTGTGCGTCTCAGTGTCCTGTCTTGCCTGCTAGATGAAATGCTTGTAAATTGTGTGATTGCTTCCTATATAAACTGATTTTTCACTAAAGGTTTAGTAACAACTGCCAAATACAAATCCAGATTAACTGATTTCAGAAAATGTGAGAAAGGAAAACTAAATGATAAGATGAAGTCTTTAATCTCTATGTTGCCACTGCAGCTTCTGCTAAAGGGACAAATTCAGTGATGGGTTTGGTGTGATGGACAGGAGCAGTATGGCCACTTTCTCTCCTTTTTGTTTTTGACTTTGAACCAGAAAGACAGGAAACAGGCAACTTCTGTATTGTTTGACTATAAGAGAATAATGTAACCATGAAGTGTATGAATATTTCAACTGCCTATTTAGTCCTTACAAGGCCCTTTGTTAAGTGTTTATAAGGGCTGGCAGGATAGAGTCATATATAGCATTGCCTGACAATTCAGTCCTGATTTGTTTTGCATTTTAACAGCAAAAGTATGTGCTGTCTGTACACTGGGACTGGATTGGAGGGCTTCAAGTTTAAAAAAGGAATCAAAATAAAGAAAAACTCCAAACACTCCATTCCAAAAGTCAGAAAGAAAAAACAGTCAAAGACAAAACGGGAAAAGACATGTCAAGGTTTTAGCTTTTTGTGAAATACACATGGTAAAAGAAAAATTGTGAATTCTTTCTCTTTTGTGAAGGTTAAATTTTTTCTATTGTTGTTATTTTTTGGTTAAATATCTTGAGTTACTGGCGTTGCACCCTATTGTACTGGATGTTTTAAATGGCTCCAGGCTTAGTGAAGACTGGTTTTGCTTAAAGCTTGGTCTTCCCAAAAAATACTGCTCACATCATGATTCATGGCACTTCACACCAGTTTGGGGTGCTTCTGTAGCACCAAGACATCATTTTTGTTGCTACTTAACAACAACAAAGTTTAAATAATCATTATAAAAATAAGACGTAATTAAAAACAACTATTAGTTTAGAAACTTTGATACTGTGATATGTACGTCATATCACAACACTGCAAGTGTTCTCTTCACTTATTGGCTCAGCTTCACAAGAAAGTCTCACAGGTAATTAAGCATAGTCAGACGTGTTGAGAAGTCCTAATACATCTTCCCTGGACTTCAAAAGAGCAGACTTTGGCCTCTTCAGGAACCTGATTCGGAAGGTTCCATGGGATACAGCCCTAGAGGGCAGAGGGGCCCAAGACTGTTGGTTGATATTCAAGGATCACCTGCTACAAGCTCAGGAGTGTTGTATCCCAACCAGAAGGAAGTGCAGCAGGAGGGCCAGAAGACCTCCTTGGATGGATAAGGAGCTCCTGAGGAAAATTCAAATGAAGAAAGAGGCTTATAATAAGGGGAAGCAAGGACAGGTGGCATGGGAAGAGTACAGGGATGTTGTCTGGGAAGCTAGGGACCAGGTTAGGAAAGCTAAGGCCAAGTTAGAATTAAACTTAGCTAGAGGTATTAAAGATAACAGGAAGGGATTCTACAGGTACATAGCAAATAAAAATCAGACCAGAGAGAGTGTAGGCCCCCTCAGGAAGCACTCAGGAGAACTGGCTACACAGGATTTGGAGAAGGCTGAGATTCTGAATGACTTCTTTGCCACGGTCTTCACTGCCAAAGGCTCTGACCAAACCACCCAAGTCTTGGAAGGCAGATGCAGGGACTGTGAGAATGAAGACCCTAGGCCCACTGTAGGAGAGGATCTGGTTCGAGACCATCTTAAAAATCTGAATGTGCACAAGTCCATGGGTCCTGATGAGATCCATCCGTGGGTCCTGAAGGAGCTGGCAAAGGAAGTTGCGAAGCTGCTGGCCATCACATTTGAGAAATCCTGGCAGTCAGGTGAAGTTCCCAATGACTGGAAAAAGGGAAATATAACCACCATTTTCAAGATGGGGAAAGTGGATGACCCAGGGAATTACAGACCAGTCAGTCTCACCTCTGTGCCTGGCAAAATCTTGGAGCAGATTCTCCTGGAAGGCATGCTAAGGCACATGAAAATCAAGAAGGTGCTTGGTGACAGCCAGCATGGCTTCACTAATGGGAAATCCTGCCTGACCAATTTGGTGGCCTTCTATGATGGGGCTATGGAACTGATGGAAAGGGTTAGAGCAGTTGATGTCATCTACCTGGATTTGTGCAAAGCGTTCGACACAGTCCCGCATGAAATCCTTGTCTTTAAATTGGAGAGACATCAATTTGATGGATGGAACTCAGTGGATAAGGAACTGGCTAGATGGCCAGACACAAAGAGTTGTGATCAATGGTTCAATGTCCAGCTGGAGACCAGTAACGAGTGGTGTCCCTCAGGGATCGGTGTTGGGACCGGTCTTGTTCAACATCTTTGTTGCTGACATGGACAGTGGGATTGAGTGTGCCCTCAGCAAGTTTACCAATGACACCAAGCTGTGTGGTTTGGTTGATACCCTGGAGGGAAGGAATGCCATCCAGAGGGACCTTGACACGCTTGTGAGGTGGGCTGATGCCAACCTCATGAAGTTTAACCATGCCAAGTGCAAGGTCCTACACCTGGGTCAGAGCAATCCCAGGCACAGCTACAGGTTGGGCAGAGAAGAGATTCAGAGCAGCCCTGCAGAGAAGGACTTGGGGGTGTTGGTTGATGAGAAAATGAACATGAGGAGGCAGTGCGCGCTTGCAGCCCAGAATGCCAACCGTATCCTGGGCTGCATCAAAAGGAGCATGACCAGCAGGTTGAAGGAGGTGATCCTGCCCCTCTACTCCGCTCTTGTGAGACCTCACATGGAGCATTGTGTGCAGTTCTGGTGTCCTCAATGTAGAAAGGACATGGAACTGTTGGAACAAGTCCAGAGAAATGCCACAAGGATGATCACGGGACTGGAGCACCTCCTGTATGAAGACAGGCTGAGGAAGTTGGGGCTGTTCAGCCTGGGGAAGAGAAGGCTGCGTGGAGACCTCATAGCAGCCTTCCAGTATCTGAAGGGGGCCTATAGGGATGCTGGAGAGGGACTCTTCATTAGGACTGTAGTGATAGGACAAGGGGTAATGGGTTAAAACTTAAACAGGGAAGTTTAGATTGAATATAAGAAAGAAATTCTTTCCTGTTAAGGTGGTGAGGCACTGGAACAGGTTGCCCAGGGATGTTGTGAATGCTCCATCCCTGGCAGTGTTCAAGACCAGGTTGGACGAGGCCTTGGGTGATATGATTTAGCATAAGGTGTCCCTGCCCACGGCAGGAGGGTTGGAACTAGATGATCTTAAGGTCCTTTCCAACCCTAACTATTCTGTGATTCTATGATTCTATCTTGTTTTATATATCTGGTACAGTTGCAGGTTTTCTACAAAGCAGTATCTATTCTAAATGCTTAGAAAACTAGATCTCCATCTATCAATACATGGGAACAGCTCAGGAAAGAGACAGTGAAAACTTTATCTGTCAAAACCAGAATTAGCTAGGCTGGTGCAATAGCAGATTTGCTCTTCTGTCAGGTGAATCAGTTAGTGCCTTGCGTACTTGTTGGTATATTGAATATATAGGTGTTGTGGTTTAAGCCCAGTCACCAACTCAGCCACGCAGCCGCTTGCTCACTCCCCTCCCCCCTCCTTTGCTCCCCACTCCAGAAGGGATGGGGAGGAGAATTGAAAGAATGTAACTCCCACAGGTTGAGATAAGAACAGTCCAGTAACTTAGGTATAACACAAACCACTACTGCTACCATCATTAATAATAATAAGGGAAACAACAAGGGAAGAGAATATAACTGCTCACCGCCCTCCAACAGATAGCCAGCCCGACCTGAGGAATGACCTAGCCCTTCGGGGTAACTGCCCCCAGTTCTACATCCTGGGCATGACATGCTGTGGTACGGAACACCTCTTTGTCTAGTTTGGATCAGGTGTCCTGTCTCTGCTTCCTCCCAGCTTCCCGTCCTCCCTGGCAGAGCATGAGACTCACAAAGTCCTTGGTCAGAGTAAACATTACTGAGCAGCAACTAAAAACATTGGTGTTATCAGCACTGTTCCCAGGCTGAAAGTCAAAAACACAGCGTTGTACCAGCTACTAAGAAAGGGGAAAAATGACTGCTACTGCTGAACCCAGGACAGCAGGGTAAATACCTGGGGTGCCAACACAGAAGAAGCTTCCACAAGCTCACTGAATCACAAAGTCATGATTCCAGCATTCTCATGCAGTTGGCATTGGCCTCTTTGGGTATCTGGTTTAGAAACTATGTCTGAGTGTATTCTACTTCCCTCAAATTTAATGGGTGGAAAAGAAAACAAACTTTTTTATTCCCTTCTCCCTTATTTTTGGTTTATTTGTATCATAGGGAAACAGTTCTGAGAGTCTGACTTCTCCAGGCTGCTACTTCTTTATCTTTTTTAAAGTAGTTATTCATTTTGCGTAATTTGCACAGGTTGAAATGTAAATCACTCTTTGGGTTGTGATGAGCTAGGAAAATGTTTTCATGTTGTTCCCTGAAAACTCAGATAAATGGTAGAGGCTGTTTCTAAGAGTTATTCCTGGCTTTCTTCTTATCTATTACCATGGTTTACAGTGTATTAGGCTATAGATTATTGCAACTATTTACTAAGGCAGATAACACCTTTGACTCTAATAGCACCTGACTTACAGTACATCACATGAATTGTTTTCTATTATCCGATACTTTATATTTATGGAGGAACTAAAGGAGAAGAGATATATGATTTTCCTGTGTATATTGTACCACATCCATTTTTTTTTTATGGTTTCTTTATAACAAAAAAAAAAAAAAAAAGCTTCATACAAGTATAAGCAAAAATTTCAACATTGAAAAGAGCTTCATTGTTCAAAGTGTGCTGGTAACATTTTACCAGTGTGAAGTTTAACACCATCTCTGGGCTTTTACACAATACAGATGGTCTTGGTTAAAAAAAGTTCCTGAATTCAGCATTAATTTACTATGAAGCCCAATAAACTTGGTTCTGTTCTTGACTAGCTGTCTGAAAATGCTAGCTTAAATTTAACCTTGTTTAAATAACACTAAATCAATGGAATATCAATGTTGAATATAGCACTGCCTCTTGGAGAGACTTTGATCAATGGAGAATTTGGTGGGTTTTATCTGATTGAGACTTGGGCTAAGACCAGACAATTACATGAAAATAACTACTTGAAAGTTAATATATTTTCCTTTTCCTTTAATTTGTACTCTGACTACAAGAGACCCATGACAAATGCTGTGTGGCATATGTTATGAAATACGTGCAAAATATATGGTCGTTGATTGTTTCTATATGCTGCAACATATTTATTTTCCTGGCCCCACATCAGTATATCTCTGTGTCTGTGAGGATAGTAGAAGCTGGGAATGTTAAAATTATTCCTGTCACTGGGTTTTGCCATATCTTTTCACTAGGGGATCTCTGTCAGGTATTAAATTGCCCTGTGGGCCCCAAATGTCAGCACATGAAACCCAGTTTGTAATTTAAAAAAAACATATTCATAGATAATATGCCCATTTAAGCTACATTTTCAGAAAAATCTGTTCTGTCTGTGGATATTTTCAAACATATTGATCTCCCTCATGTGTCTCTTGCCTACAGAACCATTTTAAGGGGACATTCAGTCGAAGAAAGAGAGGTGCTGTGAAAGACCAATGTTTTGTATTGCCAGAAAACTTCTTCTCTTCTGGAGATTCTTCCTCCCATGAGAAGATAAGCACCCAATCTACAATCACTGCAGGAAACAGTGCAAGGAGATCTCACTTGGCAAACACAAAGAGGGTTTTTTCTAAACCATGTGTATTTTTACTTCTTTTTACATCCTGTATCCTCTGTCCTCCCAGTCCTTTGTGTAGCTGTGTTTAAGAGACAGCTGCTTACAAATTATGATGGAAAGTGTAGAAATACTTCTTCAGGCCAGTCTGTAGTTACCCAAACTACAAATTGCTCAGGATGCATAGAGAGACTCTTGTTGGACCTCAAAGAAGTAAATCCTACTAAATCCCACTTTCATATCACACTATTGCTGGTGTTGCTCAAGAGAAGTGATTGTACTTTTGTCATCACACAACGAATCATCTACGGCCCAGATTTTCATACCACACCTTTGCAAGTTTCTACATTCTGTATTGTACACAGCACCACAGTGGTGAGTTTTTCAGCTTATTACCAGTAGAAAACCCAGAGCTCCTGTAACACCATTCAGTTCTCTTCCTGGAAATAGCTCATATTGTTACATATCTGTGAACTAAATTCTACACTTTTAGCATTGTCTTATAATTTCAGACACATTTTGCAAATTCAGTGATCATTTTACCACTTCTGAGATGATGAAGTCTGCATTATTCATTTAACATTTTCAGAAATTAACTTTGGAAGTAACTATCCCTTATACCTGCATTTTTGCAGTTCTATCTCAACAGCTATAGCATTAGGTTATTACGACGTAAACTTTTTTCTTAATTTTTGTGTGCCCACTTTTAGACACATCAAGAAGGCTACTTACATTTTCCACAGAAATAAAGATAAAAGGTAGTCTTGATAGCCATTATTGTATTTAAAAAAACAGAAATATTTCTAATTACCACAGAAAAGTCCCAGAAGGAGAAATCTGGAAACTGGTCTTCTGAGAGTAGACTTCCTGGTTTAAATGACAGCAGAAAAAATTGAGGTTCTTTAATAGGCTTCATCATTCAAGTCTTACTCAGCCCAAAAGTCAACACAGATTTCTTTGCTTACAAACATCAATACAGGGTGCACAGTTAACCCCTGGATCCTGCAATATATCACACTGTCCCAAAATGCTCCATTTTCCGGTATGACAATCTGTTACATCCCAGTGCAATTGCCAGCTGGCAGGCAATTTTCCTGTAAAAGACTTTTCCTCCAAGTAAACACCATCATGGTAATATTCAACCACAGCAATGTAGTTAAAGGAAACTGAAAGGAATAGGTACTTCCCGAGGGTGACTCAGCCCATTCGGAGACAGGCATGCAAGGTGTGATAAATCACTTCTGGAGGTACTTTCACCTCTTTGTCAATTAGAAATTAGACAACACACCAGATCTTTATGTGAATAAACATCGCTGGGATAAATCTTACTCTAAACATTTGACTTCTGTGAGAGGCAATTCTAGTAATAATAACTATCAGGTTGCTTGAAATAGAGATACATTGGAAAACAGTTATTATTGCTCACAGTATTATGTGGAAAAGAAGAGAGGAACATGGTCAGATTTAACTTTACATATGATAAAATTACAGGAGGAAAGAAAAGGGATTCAGACTTTCATAGGCAAGATTAAGGAACAAAAGTGCAGTTTGAATCTCGAGGATTAGAATTAGAATTAAACTTAGTTAGAATTAAATCTAGTTAGAATTAAACTTAGTTAGAATTAAACTTAGCTAGAGGTATTAAAGAAGGGAATCTACAAGTACATAGCAAATAAAAAACAGATTAGAGAGAATGTAGGTCCCCTCAGGAAGCACTCAAGAGAACTGGCTACACAGGATTTGGAGAAGGCTGAGGTTCTGAATGACTTCTTTGCCTCGGTCTTCACTGCCAAAGGCTCTGACCAAACCACCCAAGTCTTGGAAGGCAGATGCAGGGACTGTGAGAATGAAGACCCTAGGCCCACTGTAGGAGAGGATCTGGTTCGAGACCATCTTAAAAATCTGAATGTGGACAAGTTCATGGGTCCTGATGAGGTCCATCCACGGGTCCTGAAGGAGCTGGCAAAGGAAGTTGCGAAGCTGCTGGCCATCATATCTGAGAAATCCTGGCAGTCAGGTGAAGTTCCCAATGACTGGAAAAAGGGAAATATAACCACCATTTTCAAGATGGGGAAAGTGGATGACCCAGGGAATTACAGACCAGTCAGTCTCACCTCTGTGCCTGGCAAAATCTTGGAGCAGATTCCCCTGGAAGGCATGCTAAGGCACATGAAAATCAAGAAGGTGCTTGGTGACAGCCAGCATGGCTTCACTAAGGGAAATCCTGCCTGACCAATTTGGTGGCCTTCTATGATGAGGCTATGGAACTGATGGAAAGGGTTAGAGCAGTTGATGTCATCTACCTGGACTTGTGCAAAGCGTTTGACACTGTCCCGCACAACATCCTTGTGTCTAAATTGGAGAGACATCAATTTGATGGATGGAACTCAGTGGATAAGGAACTGGCTAGATGGCCAGACACAAAGAGTTGTGATCAATGGCTCAATGTCCAGCCGGAGACCAGTAACGAGTGGTGTCCCTCAGGGTTCGGTGTTGGGACCGGTCTTGTTCAACATCTTTGTTGGTATCATGGATAGTGGGACTGAGTGCACCCTCCGCAAGTTTGCTGATGACACCAAGCTGTGTGGTTCGGTTGATACCCTGGAGGGAAGGAATGCCATCTGGAGGGATCTTGACAAGCTTGTGAGGTGGGCTGATGCCAACCTCATGAAGTTTAACCATGCCAAGTGCAAGGTCCTACACCTGGGTCAGAGCAATCCCAGGCACAGCTACAGGTTGGGCAGAGAAGAGATTCAGGGCAGCCCTGCAGAGAAGGACTTGGGGGTGTTGGTTGATGAGAAAATGAACATGAGGAGGCAGTGCGCGCTTGCAGCCCAGAATGCCAACTTTATCCTGGGGTGCCTAAAAAGGAGCATGTCCAGCAGGTCAAAGGAGGTGATCCTGCCCCTCTACTCCGCTCTTGTGAGACCTCACATGGAGCATTGTGTGCAGTTCTGGTGTCCTGTCCTGGGTTCAGCAGTAGCAGTCATGTTTTTTCCTTTGTGTTAGCTGGTGCAGTGCTGTGTTTTGACTTCTAGTTTTGAGAACAGCGTTGGTGAAGCCGATGTTGTCGGTTGTTGCTAAGTGATGTTTACCCTGACCAAGGACTCTGTGAGGCTCATGCCCTGCCAGGGAGGAGGGGAAGCTGTGAGGAAGCAGAGACGGGGCGCCTGACCCGGGCTAGCCGGGGAGGTATTCCATACCACAGCACGTCATGCCCGGGGTGGGGGGTAACTGGGAGTTACCCGGAAGGACAGGAGCTTCCGGGTGGAACTCGTTTTCTTGGCCGGTGGTATCGTATTCTCTTCCCTTGTTATTTTCCCTTATCATTGTTTTAGCTGATAGTAGCGGTGGTGATTTGTTGCTGGACTGTTCTTGTCTCAACCCGTAGGAGTTGCACTCTCTCGATCCTCCTCCCCGTTCCTCCGGGAGCGGGGAAGGGGAGAGCCCCGGTGCAGGGAGGGGGGGAGACGAACACGGACCTTGATTGTTGTCAGCTCGGCACCACTCACTGGGAGTGAGTGAACAAATTACCTGACTGGGTTTAAACCACGACAGTTCCTCAATGTAGAAAGGACATGGAACTGTTGGAACAAGTCCAGAGAAATGCCACAAGGATGATCATGGGACTGGAGCACCTCCCGTATGAAGACAGGCTGAGGAAGTTGGGGCTGTTCAGCCTGGGGAAGAGAAGGCTGCGTGGAGACCTCCTAGCAGCCTTCCAGTATCTGAAGGGGATCTATATTGATGCTGGAGAGGGACTCTTAGAGACTGTAGTGACAGGACAAGGGGTAACAGCTAAAACTTAAACAGGGAAGTTTAGATTGAATATAAGAAAGAAATTCTTTACTGTAAGGGTGGTGAGGCACTGGAATAAGTTGCCCAGGGATGTTGTGAATGCTCCACCCCTGGCAGTGTTCAAGACCAGGCTGGACGAGGCCTTGGGTGATATGATTTAGCGTAAGGTGTCCCTGCCCACGGCAGGAGGGTTGGAACTGGATGATCTTAAGGTCTTTTCCAACCCCAATTATTCTATGATTCTATGTGTCCAGATAAAGTGAAATATTGTTGACCAAACAAGTCATGCTGCTGGCCATGGGTATTTAGAATATATCCTCAAATGCCAGCAACCTTTTGGAATAGCCTAGTTGGAATCCAGTGGAGGGAATTATCTGTGGGTATAATTTTACTGTTGTATCAGGGGTTCTTGAAAAATAGGATTTTAATATTACTCCAAGTCATTGTACATCATGAGAAAAAAAAGGAAAAAATTCAAATGAAAAGTCAAACTTTAGCAAAAATAGCAATGAATTCTTCTCTATACAAAAAACTCAAACCAAACAAACACCACACAAAAAAGACCCAACCCAAAACAAACAAAAAAAAAAACAAACAAAAATATTCCTCACAAACTAAACCCCCCACCCTCACACCCCCCCAAAAAGCCCCGCATGAATTGCTTTGTGGTAAAATATCTGACATTACCAATAGTGAGTAAATAACAATCTCTGCCTTACTCTAGTTTTACCCATAGAATATTTGGCTGTTAATCTATGTATATGGGACCAGTAGCAGACAGCATCTAATTTCCAGTGGCTATTTTCAGGCCCATGGTATCGTATTTTCAATATTGTTAGAAATTTCCCTGTAGTGGTTTAAACCCAGCCAGACAGCTCATTCACTCTCTCCCCTCTTTTCCTCCCTCCTTCTTTCCTTCCCCCACCCCCACTTCCCTGCTCCAGGAGGGATGGGGAGGAGAATTGACAGAATGTAACTCCTATGGGTTGAGATAAGAACAGTCCAGTAACTAAGGTATAACACAAATCACTACTGCTACCACCAATAATAATAATGATAAGTGAAATAACAAGGGAAGAGAATACAATACCACCACCAAAAGGAGGCCGACCCAGAACCCATGCTCTTCTGGGTAACTCCCAGTTACCTCTCCGGGCATGACATGCTGTGATATGGAATACCTCTTTGGCTAACCTGGTCAGGTGTCCTGTCTCTGCTTCCTCCCAGTTTCCCCTCCTCCCTGGCAGAGCATGAGACTCACAAAGTCCTTGGTCAGGGTAAACATTACCAAGCAGCAGCTAAAAACATTGGTGTTAGCAACCCTGTTCCCAGGCTGAAAGTCAAAACACAACGCTGCACCAGCTACCAAGAAGGAGAAAAACTGACTGCTACTGCTAAACCCAGGACATTCCCAAACTACCTACTTGATGGTAAACATGAAAAAAACCTCATCCGCCAACTCTGGCATTTCTCTTCACCTCAAATTTGATGACAAAAGACTATTCAGTACAGGTTAAAAAATGGGAATTTAGTTTCCATGTTAAGCCACTTAATTGTTTTTGCTTTATTTTTTGTTCCTGTCGTTTGTTCAGACAAAGTTGGAGATGTTTGATATATATTCAGCCCTTAAGAATGAATTAGGGAAATGTATAAAAGAAGCTGGAATAGTATAAATCATGTTCAAATTTCGCCTTAAATTCCTACCTGTTTTCCAATGCAATTAATATCTTTTTCTCCCTAGGTTTCATACCTGCTGTCTTTAAACCTGCTGTCACTTAGTCATTAGTTTTCCCCCTTCTCTGTTAGTTTGGCTTCTGCTTCCAGGCCTTTTGCCAATCATTTAGGATTTTTGCATCCTCCTGTGTAATTCATTGTTTCAGATCAGTGAATTGTTTATTGTCTGCTACCAAATAACAAATAACATTGCAAAACTGACTTAGGCCAACACCAGAAGCAACAGTTATGAATCAGAGATGCTGTTCAAAATGAGATGTTTACTTCTCAAGCAGCCTCAGCTCCTTCTACATCTGAGGAGAGAAACAGGCACCTCCAGGGAGTAATTTCCTTTTTCTAATTCCTGCAATTAAAGGAATGGCTTAAACACCATTTAAACAATTTCAAAGGTAGGTGAAAAAGTTAACTTAAGTGAAAGTCACCAGAGGAAATTATGGGGTTCATCATGTCAAGTTGAAAGTGGATCTCGACACAAATTCTTGTGATAAAAAGCAAAAGAAGTTTCTGTGGCTCACCTGCTGGAATAGTAGATCAGGGATATTAAGACGCAGAACCTACTTCATGTTTATAGTTTCAAAAAATACTTATCTGAGCCTCAGTTTAAGCAACTAACCACATCAGGCATATTTCTCAAATACTTAAAACTGGACTGATTGCAAAGAGATGGCGTAGGTCCTTTTAAACTTTTCTGACAGATCTATCATTAATTTTCTACAAGGAAATAGACACAGGGGCTGGCAGAGGAATGAAACAAAACAGATTGAAAAAGGACCACCATCATATTAATGGAACACCTTACTTCAAGCCAAAGTGTTGATATATACATTTATATACTCAATTGCTGAGGTGAGTAGCTCGAGAGAGGACGTCTTCAACACCTGAGCAGGGAAGCTCAGCGTCCAGGAGCCTCAACTCAGAGCGGCGAGAGCCACCGAGGGAGCCTCAAGTCCTCGACAGGACCTGCCCAGGAGCCGGCAGCTCAGCTGAGGCGAGCAGGGACGCACAGGGGGCGGAGCCAGGAGGAGCGGCACCAGCCCTGAGGGGGTAAAAACCTGCCCAGGGAGCGCGGGTGTTCAGGAGGGGCGGGCAAAGAGGACGGGTCGAGGCAGGTGTAGTGGGCAGGCGAGTAGGACGGTAAACACTCGCCGTATGACCGGGGCGCAGTCTGCGAGTTTTGCGCTAGCTGCCCCGGCGGTGGCAACCAGACAGAGCCGATGAGAGGGGAAGCTGCAGCGCAAAGCTCGGAGTGTAGAGGGTGCCTGCACTGGTCTGGTGAGGGGAGGGTGCACAACGGGCAGGGCTGCACTCGGTGCTCCCTGGTGGAGGTGCTCCTGCAGCAGGGGCTGAGCTGCGGGACGCTGTCAATAGGCTGCGAGATGTCAGGGAAGCTGAGGGGAAGCGGGACTGCTTGCTCCAGGCCCAAACTGTGCAGGGGCCTCAAGCGTCCATTGTAGCTCATGGAGGAAAGAAGGAGGCCGTTAACCAGGGAAGCTGAGAAACACACGCACGCACACACACACACACAAATAAAAGGAGGCAGAGGACAATTAAAAGCAAGGGGCCTCCTCCTAAATCTGTTGTTGCCACCCAGAACTGCTTTGCAGTTCTGCAGGGTGCTAATAAGGAAATACACTTGCATCATGAGCAACCGGCTGATGCACTGGTAAAGAAGATCACTATCGGTGCTGCCAGGAAAAAGCGGAGGCTCGTAGTAGTAAGGGACAGAAGCACCCATCTGTCAGCCTGACCCAGTCCCAAGGGAGGTGTGTTGCCTGCCAGGGGCATGGATCAGGGATGTTTCAGAGAGGCTGCCTGCTCTAGTAAGTCCCACTGACTATTACCCACTTCTAGTGATACATTTGGGTGCTAGTGATATAGATAGCAGTACCCCAGAGAACATGGACTACAGAGCCTTGGGAGAGGTGCTTAGGGTCTCTGGAGCTCAGACGGTCTTTTAGTCAATTCTCCAGGATAAAGGGGAGGACCTTGAAAAGGCTAGGAGGAATGGTCAGGTAAAAAAATGGTTACAAGGGTGATGCCATAGTCAGGGGTTTGGGTATCTAGAACATGGGACTCAATTTAGTAGGCCAGGTCTACTGGAGGCTGGTGGAGCTGTCATTAGCCGTTTTGGTAGCAGGCTTGCCAGACTGGTCAAGGAAGCATTAAACTAGATGTGTTGGGGGAGGGGGGCATCATTCCATCCCAACACACCCAGTCAGTTGCCAGAACCTATAATAAATGCTCAGAACAGTGTAGAGATATTCCACCTGGCTTCATTTGGAGCTTATCTCAAATGCCGCTATACGAACACCCATAGCATGGGGAACAAAGAAGAGGAATTAGAGATGTATGCACTTCTACAGGGGTGTGATATAATAGGCATCACAGAAACATGGTGGGATGGCTCCTATGACTGGAGTGTTGGAATGGAAGGTTAGAAGCTATTTAGAAAAGACAGGCCTGGCAGACGGGGACGGGGAGTTGCTATTTATGTTAGGGATAGGCAAGAGAGTATACAACTCTGTCTGGGGACAGGAGAGCAGTCAATAGAGAGTTTTGGGTCAGGGTTAAAGGGAGAACAGCGATGAGGGACATTATTGTGGGGATCTGTTACAGACCGCCTGATCAAGAGGACTCTGTGGATGAAGAACTCCATAGACAGATAGGAACAGCCTCACGCTCGCAGGCCCTTGTCGTCATGGGGGACTTCAACCACCCTGATATCTGCTGGAGGGACGGTATGGCCCGGCACAAGCAATCCAGGAGGTTCTTCGATTGTGTGGGAGACAATTTCCTTCTGCAAGTGATAGAGGAGCCGACAAGGAGACGTGCCATGCTTGACCTCATGCTCACCAGCAGGGAATGACTCGTTGGAAATGTGACACTCCAGGGCAGCCTTGGTTGCAGCGATCATGAGATGGTCAAATTTGAGATCATCAGGACAGTGAGAAGAGCATGCCGCAAGCTCACTGCCCTGGACTTCAAGAGAGCAGACTTTGGCCTCTTGAGTAACCTGCTTCGTAAGGTTCCATGGGATATAGCCCTAGAGGGCAGTTGGTATTCAAGGATCATCTACTACAAGCTAAGGAGTGTTGCATCCCAACTAGAAGGAAGTGCATCAGGAGGGCCAGGAGACCTCCTTGGATGTTGTGCGGGAAGCTAGGGACCAGGTTAGGAAAGCTAAGGCCCAGTTAGGATTAAACTTGGCTAGGGACGTGAAAGATAACAGGAAGGGATTCTATAGGTACGTACCGAATAAAAGACAGACTAGGGTCAATGTAGGACCCCTCCGGAAGCTAACAGGAGACCTGGCTACTCTGGATTTGGAGAAGGCTGAGGTTCTGAATGACTTCTTTGCCTCAGTCTTCCCTGGCAAATGCTCTGACCACACGACCCAAGTCTTGGAAGGCGGATGAATGGACTTTGAGAATGAAGACCCTAGGTCCACTGTAGGAGAGGATCTGGTTCGAGACCATCTTAAGAACCTGAACGTACACAAGTCCATGGGACCTGATGAAATCCATCCGTGGGTCCTGAAGGAGCTGCCAAATGAAGTTCTAAGCCACTGTCCATCATATTTCAAAAACCCTGGCAGTCAGGTGAAGTTCCCAACGACTGGAAAAAGGAAAATATATCCCCCATTTTCAAGAAGGGGAAAATGGATGACCTGGGGAACTACAGACCAGTCAGTCTCACCTCTGTGCCTGGCAAAATGTTGGATCACATTCTCCTGGAAGGCATGCTAAGGCACATGAAAATTAACAAGGTGCTTGGTGACAGCCAGCATGGCTTCACTAAGGGGAAATGCTGCCTGACCAATTTGGTGGCCTGTGATGGGGCTATGGAACTGATGGACAGGGGAAGAGCAGTTGATGTTATCTACCTGGATTTGTGCAAAGCATTCGACACTGTCCCGCACGACATCCTTGTGTCTAAATTGGAGAGACATCAATTTGATGGATGGACCACTCGGTGGATAAAGAACTGGCTGGATGGCTGCACACAAAGAATTGTGGTCAATGGCTCAATGTCCGGCTGGAGACCAGTAACAAGTAGTGTCCCTCAGGGATCGGTGTTGGGACCGGTCTTGTTTAACATCTTCATCACTGGCATGGACAGTGGGATTGAGTGTGCCCTCAGGAAGTTTGCCGATGACACCAAGCTGTGTGGTTTGGTTGATACCCTGGAGGGAAGGAATGCCACCCAGAAGGACCTCAACATGCTTGTGAGGTGGGCTGATGCCATCCTTATGAATTTTAACCATGCCAAGTGCAAGGTCCTACACCTGGGTCAGAGCAATCCCAGGCACAGCTACAGATTGTGCAGGGAAGAGATTCAGAGCAGCCCTGCGGAGAAAGACTTGGGGTGTTGGTTGATGAGAAAATGAACATGAGCCAGCAGTGTGTGCTTGCAGCCCAGAAAGCCAACTTTATCCTGGGGTGCCTCAAAAGGAGCGTGACCAGCAGGTTGCAGGAGGTCATCCTGCCCCTCTAGTCTGCTCTTATGAGACCTCACTTGTAGTATTGTGTGCAGTTCTGGTGTCCTCAATGTAAAAAGGACATGGAACTGTTTATAACAAGTCCAGAGAAGGGCTACGAGGATGATCAGGGGACTGGAGCCCCTCCGGTATGAAGACAGGTTGAGGAAGTTGGGGCTGTTCAGTGTGGAGAAGAGAAGGCTGCATGGAGACTTCATAGCAGCTTTCCAGTATGTGAAGGGGGCCTATAGGGATGCTGGGGACGGACAATTCATTAGGGACTGTAGTGATAGGACAAAGGGTACATGTTAAAACAGAAGAAGTTTAGATTGGATATAAGAAAGAATTTTTTACTGTAAGGGTGGTGAGGCACTGGAATGGGTTGCCCAAGGAAGTTATGAATGCTCCATCCCTGGTGGTGTTCATGGCCAGGTTGGACAGATCCTTGAGTGACATGGTTTAGTGTGATTTGTCCTTGCCCATGGCAGGGGGGTTTCAACTAGATGATCTTGAGGTCCTTTCCAACCCTAACTATTCTATGATTCTTTGATTGTATATACATATATGTACGTAAATACAATATAGAGGCAGAATTCTGCTTTAGCTTGACATTCCGATTTTGTGATTAATTATCCTGGTCACTTGGCTCTGATACTCTATTTTATTAGCAATTTAATGAAGATGTCAATTTTATATTTAAGAAGTCTTGAAATCTGGTGTAGGTCTTCATTTTGTTTCTTCATTTTCTTTATCTTGCTCTTCTCCACAAATGATAATTATGTATTTACCAGCTAGAATTTTGCTGCCAAAATCTGGGTTCTTTAAGAGAGATCTCTTTCCCCAAAGTTGAGTGCTTATCTAATTGTTCATCATCTTTGAAGCTGATTATAACTTTGACACCTTGAATCAAGGTCAGAACACAGTGTTTGGCTCCAACTCCAGAGCAAATGATGAATATATCTGCGTAAAAAAAGGCTTAGTCTCAAATTGCTATTGCATACAATGAACTCTGCTTCCAGACAGTATTATTAGTTCACTTGAGGAGTGGAAGAGATGTATCTGACAAACAAACACATTTATCTCCCTTGGTTATAAGAGTGCCTTTCCTTTTTTTTTAATTCGTATAAGATCTCCACCTTTGCAGATCATCAAGGTGCGCTGTGGTAACAGTAGGTAGATCCGTGCTTTTTGTCCTTTCCCACAGTGATGATTATATCTCATAATGACTCTGCATTTGATTTACAAGGACCATACAAGTCTGACAGGGTATTGGCTGTGTCATAGCAGTTGTGTTGCCAAGGTGTTTATATTTGCTCAGATGCCAACATTTTTATTGGCAATATTATTTATGGATTAAACTTTTTCCAGTTTTCACTTTTCTGGTCCTTCTTATCTCTCCTCCAAGCAAAAAAAAAGATAATTAACATTTTTGGTGAAAATCTATTTGACGTTTTTAAAACTTGCAGCATTAATATTGTTGGAAATGCCTTATGCTATCAAAAGAATGCAACTCAAGATACTAAAGGATGTATTTACCCTATGATACATATTAAATGGCACATGTTTTTTTTCAGAAATGCCTTCATTAAAATGTCTTTTTTTTTTTTTTTTTTAGATATTGGATTTAATACTCTTTCCCCATAAACTATAGCTTCTTTATCTTTTCCATATTAATGTCTGGTGTGTTTCACTGTCAGTTAGAAGATAAATACATAAAGGATGATGTGACCAGGTCAAGATTATTTTTATCACAGTTTTGGGGAATTTTACTTGAAGGTCAGGACAAAGAAGCCCATTTTGTTTCATCTAAAGCAGTGAAAATGCAAAACTGACAGAATATAAAGGCTTTAGATGCCGGTAACTGACGAGACTAAGATATCAGCATTCAATGTATGAGGGGGGGAAGAAAAAAAGGGGATTATTTGTATGATTCTGAAACAAGTGCAAAGCAGTAAAATCTTCTCACACTTATGTCTTGTTCTCACTAAGTTACTGGGAATTTGGCCTAAGCACTAAGGGCTTTTATATTAACCACTGCCATTTCATCATATAGTCAGGTAACAAACCCAAATCACTGTCATGCTGTTAAGTATACTGGAAAAAAGGGATTAAGAGCTAGGGTTTAAATTATAAGATTGGAGTAGTCTTTAAGATGCAAATATTTTCTGGCAGAAAGAGACATAAAGCAAACAGTACATGATCTTAGTCTGATTTCAGAGGTTTTACAACATGTAGTGGGAGTCAAGGACTCCATTCTTTTCTGTGTAATGTCTCAATAATTTGTGGTTTGTTTTTCATTTTTATAGACTTATTTAACACTCTATCAGTTGCTGCCCTAGCTTCAACAACACAAAGCTTTAGGCAAACCTTTTCTTCAGCTTTGATTCACAGTTATCTGAGCATGTTTACCTTGGAAATATGGTTTTGAATGGCACCAAAGCACAAAGAGAAGGCTAAAAATCCATGTTTAATTTTCACCTTGCTTACAGTTTCAGCATTCAACATTTTTTGACTGCAGTTTTGCCTGCTAGGAAATGCACAAATGGACTGAAAGCAAATGCTTATGTGCCATTGAACATAGAAAAGATACAATGTATTTGATTTGAATTCATGTAGAAATATGAAACTTTCAATTATAAGAAAACGATATTTCCCTCCTCTTTCTTGTAGTGTCATTGTATAAGAGTAACTCCTTCCAGAATGCTATTAGTCAGCAAGAAAATCATGTGTTAAAAAAAAAAAAAAGCAGAAGAGGAAAGAATATCCAACAGCATCCAGCTGAAAGCAAAATGAAAGACACTGGGTAAACTTTAAAAGTCTGACTGAGCAGATACAATTTTTATACTTTCCTTCTGACTGATTGAAGTATATATCTTGGGAACATATGAAATTAGAGCCTTGTTCTAACAATCTTATTTGGTCAAAATTAACTTTGAAGGTGAGGAAAGAGACAGCTAAGATTTACAGGGACAAGCCTTGAAAAAAGGAATTAACTGTGTAAGAATTGATTTATAGTATCCAAACTCATATCTTACAGTATTATCTTGTCAGCAGACACCAAGAGAGATAGAGAAGGGAAAGCATAAGAACTCAGGGGGAAGAACAGGGATAATTGATCCTGTCTGCTAGAATCCTGGTCATTAACAATGATCAGCTTAAGGCTCCCTTGAACAAATCGAAGAAGAGATTTTCAAAGAGTGATTATTAACGACAATATGTTTAGATAGATGTAGAAATTTGGTGCCTTTGGAGATACCTTATACTTCCAGCAATTTTGTGAGCAAAACAGCAAAAGCTTTTAAAACAGCTCAGTCCTTCCATGCAGTGCAGAACTTCAGAGCTGCAGCCTATGAAAATGTGTTGTGTTAAATCATACTTAAGCAAAATAAAATAACTCCTTTCCGATAATTGTCCAGGAAGAGTTAGACCCAGTGAGTATTGAAAGTAATTCTTAGTTTGCATAAAGATGCTCTATCAGTTTGCCAGATAATCTCTGTGCAAGTGCTTGTTTGGCTTTTTTATGGAGGAAATCTAAGAAGAGTCAATGAGGCATGCTAGTGTGTACAAATCTGCAAAACAGTTTGAAAAGGCTGAAGCGCTTACAGAGATAAGGATAGGAACTGAAGCAAGAGAAATGTCAGGCTTCTAGAGAGTTTAGCAGAGGAAAGCCTATGCACAAAGATATCTTACATGGGAGCCTGACAAAGACACTACTGAAACCTGCCTGACAACATCCCCACACTCCTTTTTTTGAATAAATAAACAAGCCCTTTGAGAAGGACAGGTCGCAATGAAGGTCCAGAGGGACAGGTGCTTTATAAGCATATTTAGGGAAAGATTTTGAAGATTTATTGTCATAAATATCATTCCTGTGCTTTAGTTAATAATGTTATTTTCTAGCAAGTACAGTACCACCTGAAAGTCCAAACTCCACTTTACCTGCAGGACTAAATTCTCTTAAAGACAAATACTTTATACTTCTGTCGTGGGTTCAGCAGTAGCAGTCATTTTTCTCCTTCTTGGTAGCTGGTGCAGTGCAGTGTTTTGACTTTCAGCTCGGGAACAGAGCTGATAGCGATGTTTTGGTTTGGCCAAGGACTTTGTGAGCCTCATGCTCTGCCAGGGGGGAGGGGAAGCCAGGAGGAAGCAGAGACAGGACACCTGACCCAAACTGACCAAAGAGCTATTCCATACCACAGCACATCGTGCCCAGGATGTAACTGGGAGTTAGCCGGAAGGGCTGGGAGACTGCAGGGTTGGAGGAGGTATCGGTCGGAGCTTGGTCGGGCTTGGGGGCGAGTTATCGGTCAGCTGGTGCTGAGGTGTTGTATTCTCTTCCCTTGTTATTTCCTTTATCATTATTATCATTGGTGGTAGCAGTAGTGATTTGTGTTATACCTTAGTTACTAAACTGTTCTTATCTCAACCCGTGGGAGTTGCATTCTTTTCGATTCTCCTCTCCGTCCCTCCGAGAGCAGGGGGAGGGCAAGAAAGGGGGGGAAGTGAGCGAACGAATTACCTGACTGGGTTTAAACCACGACAACTTCTATTATGCTTTTGTGTATTCATAAGTAAAGTTATGCATGTTAAATAATCAGTGGTCCTATCAGAAAAGTAAAACTATCAACCATCAGAATTCTTCCTAGATGGAATGTCTCCTCCACAGATCCATGAAGCTGAGGATACAAGTGTTATGTGTGCTTCCTGGGGAGAAAAGGAGCATCATATTCACACCATGAAATCAGAATGCACTCTTGCTCATTAGATTACATATCTGTCACAACACATTGGTCAATATTTCAATGTGTCACTTCCAGCCCACCCAGAGCAAAGGATACAAATGCCATCAAAATACACCACAGAGGAGCAAATGCTTTGTTTGGGGAAAAAAAAAACAAAACACCACAAAGAAAGAAACAAGCAAAGAGCTAAGCAGTGGAATAGCAATCCTATGTGTGCCATCCCCTGCTCCACCCCCGTGTCCTCTACTTGTGATATTCACACACACAAAGATGACCGCAAGCAGGTAGTATAGTGCTTTCGATAAAGAATTGGCACTGGAGTTCACCGTATCTTTGGTAATACAGTCTGAGCAGTAAACTAAGATTTTAATCTGCAGTAAAACCAGACAGGTTTGAAGGTCTCACCTGGCCAGCTTTGCTCTCCCCAAAATTCACAATCCTGATGCATATACTTGGAAATTATTTTCCACCAGTAACTACCCTACCGAGGAGGGAAACATAAGCTTGCTGCAAATCTCCTTAGGGTATGTGAACGTTCAGTGAAATCCTCCTACTTGATTAAAACCTGACAAACACAGGACAAGAAGAGTCAGTGAGCCTAAAGCCATGTTATCTCATGCACCTCTTCAAAATTTATGTTCCTTTTAAAATGCTGGTGATTCTTATCTTTGTTTTTTTGCACTCCTTTGGTGGTCTGATGTTAAGCAGAGAGATAACAAGAAGTTTAAGGCAAGAGATTGCCTTTTATGCTGCAGAACCTCATTGCCACAGAATTTATAATAGGTCCTTCTAAATCTATTGATTTTGACCTACCTAAATATTGAACAGATTGCACCACTAATATTGCTGAGCTGTGCCAAACACTACGAAGGTCTTTTCCTGTAAGGGCAGAGGTACTTTGTCCTCATTCTCACTTTAGGGGCCCCCGCAAAGGAGCAGGTCAGAACTGCCCACCCTGACATGTGTCCACTTTCCCTACTGACTCACACGAGGTAGACCCCCACTAATCTTTCTGGATTGCTCCCTTTAGGGCATTTGATCCATTACTATCACATCACAGGAATCCTGCAGATGGGGTTTGTCTTATTTCACTTAAGATATCTAAAGGTTGGACGTCTAAATCTGAGCTGGTCACCCTAGGATCTTTTTTGTCGATGGAGATAAATAGGTCAGAGGGCTGAGTCTCTGGAGGTGTTTGTCTTATAACAGTGTGAATTGCCTTTTAAATTAAGCCTTCTCTATGATGTTAGAGATCAAGTTTATGCTCTATTGCCTTATAATTAATTCTCATACTAATAAAGTTGCTGGCATGACCTGTCACCATGGTATGACTACAGTTCTATGCTTTATTCAAAATGGATCCTTGTAGTTTCTCCTGGTGGAAATTTTGTGTATTTTTAACTCTATTTGAGCCTGAGATAAATAGTCACTATTTATATTTCACATGGTGGTTTTTTAGGGCTTATCTATAGAAAAAGCCTTGTATGCCTTTCAGAATTTGACAATTCTAACAAACTTCACATATAAAAAAATATGAGATGTTCTGAAGACTGAAAATAATTAATTTTAAAGTAAAAATAGAACTGATCAATAAAATGTATCATGTTCTGGTGTGGTTTACTTTCTGAGGCAGTGTTTCAATACAAGTACTTCCTCTATAATGTGTTGAATGGAATAAAAGAGGTTAAAAAAACAAAGCAAAGCAAAATTTCACAGTACTAAACTCTGATGAATGCAAAGACCTTGAAAACATCAGTGGCTGCACAAGCCAAATGCTGATCCCTTTGATAGAATAGGCAGGAATAAAATGGTTAGCCATTGAAATGCTGGGCGCAATAATAATTACTGTGCACCTCTAATTCTATCTCTTATTTCCCTATTTATTGTCTGATTTTTTTGTTTATCATAGGCATATTCCAGTCTCTTCATTTGTAGTCTGTTTCTGGAAAATAACTTATGCTGAATGCTGAAAGATATGAAAGACCGTGATTATAAATTAAACAGTATTTCCTTCCCTCTCTTTTTTTTTTTTCCTCCTAAGCAAGAATGGTTCTAGTCCTTTCTTTCTTTCTTTTTTTTTTTCCTTTCTTCTTTGTATTAGTTTTAAATAATTAATTTCTATTTGTAATCTCAGGGTTTATTCCTAGCTCATTTATATGAAATCTCAACTACTTCTGGCAATTTTTAACATGCTATTTTACTATCACCATTGTTGTTAGGACTCAAATTAAATTGTGTAAATTAATAAGCTTGCATGGAACTTATTTAAATAGAAACAAAACCATAACTGAGGTATGGAAAATTAGTATTTCTGCTCTGAATGGCAGGAAGGTGATTACTCCACATAAGTCACAAAAAAAGAAATTCTTCTGGAGACAAAGAGAAAATCTTGGTTGATTTTCAGTAAAGACTAAATTTTAAATGAACCACTGAAGTCAGAGGCACAAAAACCTAGCAATTTTAAGAGCTGAAAGAATTCTGAAGAGGACAAGGTTCACAAAAATTTCACTTCACTAGAATATGTGTAGATTCAATTTTGTAGGTTGAGATGAAAATTAATCTTAAATGCAGTCGTGAGAGCTTGCTGTCCTGAATGTGTGTGACCTTTGTTGGCTATTGTAGCTCACACTCAAAAGTTAAATATGTGTTCATTGCATGCCCAGGAGCCCCGCAGAGAACCCTAAGTGGGACCTGGGGGCATGTCTTCATCAGAGGCAAAGTTGATGCTTTGCCTCTGATGAAGTCGATGAAGGAAGTGCTGGAGCAAATAGCAAAGAATTAATCTTGAGATGTTTCAGTCAGCAAGCATCCCACATGCTGTTGACACTACCCTTGAAGAGGAAGAATGATTGCATAGGGTCAGCTCAAGGTGTGTGGGCTTTGCAGAGCAAGGAAGTAGGCTTTGAAGATGAAGATTTTGGCAGCAGAGCAACACTGGACTGGCTTGTTTTCTGCATAAAAAACGCTGAGAGGAGTCAGTTAGGCGTCAGTTAGTGATCACTTGATGTTTATTACATAATGATGCTCCTATGCATTCAACACTGTATATTGACTGTACATGGGTAGTAGAGGAAGGAAAACTAGAAGAGAGATCCCCAAGCACAAGACAGAAATACTTAACAGACTGTGAATGAAGACTGGAGGGGTATCTAAACCACTGAGCACTGCACATCAAGTTAACAGACAGCTGCAGAAACAAAGTAGTCAGAACCAGCAATAATAATTTCAGGGTATGTCTTGAATGAATGACAATATGTGCTGTTTTCTTGAAGAAGAAAGAAGAAAAAATATCCCTTCCTATTAGATATACTTTGTATATTTATATATGAAAATTAATGTCTACTCTTCATATTCTTGAAAAAATGTTCCTATATGAAGAGCACCAGTTAGGCGAAATAACTGGTGCTGTTCATATAGGCCAGTTTGCTTTCAATATTTCAGACAACAGTTTGCACTCTGTTTTCTATATTATTTACTCCATTTACCCCTGTTTTTCAGCAAACATCTTCACTGTAATCTGATTGTCAGTTTTACGGCTTGCTTCCTCTTCAGTCAAAATACAGTATTGATAGATCAGCATTACCAAATCTTATAGAGCCATCAGTGTCATTTCTGAAGTGGCTGTAAGAGTTATTGCAAAGTCTTCATTGCTGGTAACTGTTGGGCTCCCATCTAACTATCCAGCTGATGGCTGAAATAATTAATTTTTAGTTTCCTCTATAACTGAATTCAGTATTAAGCTGTATCACTCAAAAAGACATTATGGGCTACACAACAATTCCCAGGAAGAAATAAAGGCTTAATGGCTGGTAACGTATGTACACAAACAAGGAAGCAGAGAAAAAAACAAAACAAAACAAAACATGGAAAGGACCATAGGAAGAAGGGGCCTTATATAAAAGGGCAACCTAAGACAAGGATAAAGAGCATGTGAACTACAGGCTAAAGCAAAACAAACAAAAAATAGGATAAAGAATAAGACATCAGGCTTCAGAAGGAACATTTCTGAGCACTGCTGCAGCCAGCATGCAAACTGAGAAACAGTAAGACAGACCTGCAGCAATTCCAATGTACACTACTTGGATAGATCAACCGCCAATTATGCCCACAGACCATCCCTTAGCTGGTGAAGATCATTAGCACTAAGTAGAGGCCCTTCAATCTAGGAGACTCACTGAGAGTCTTGTCACAACTAAGTACAGCACCACTGAGACATTAGTTTATTTCATCTTCAGAAAATAATATTTTATTTTTTTTCCAGAAATATCTGAGTCTTTACAGATCTGAGTCATTAGAGATTCTTACATCTTCTCTTGTCTTTGTTCATCTATATGAGCTGCTCTGTCTGGGGACAGGTGAGCAGTCAATAGAGAGTTTGTGGGTCAGGGTTAAAGGGAGAACAGCGATGGGGGACATTATTGTGGGGATCTGTTACAGACCGCCTGATCAAGAGGACTCTGTGGATGAAGAACTCCATAGACAGATAGGAACAGCCTCACGCTCGCAGGCCCTTGTCGTCATGGGGGACTTCAACCACCCTGATATCTGCTGGAGGGACGGTATGGCCCGGCACAAGCAATCCAGGAGGTTCTTCGATTGTGTGGGAGACAATTTCGTTCTGCAAGTAATAGAGGAGCCGACAAGGAGACGTGCCATGCTTGACCTCATGCTCACCGACAGGGAAGGACTCGTTGGAAATGTGACGCTCCAGGACAGCCTTGATTGCAGCGATCATGAGATGGTCAAATTTGAGATCATCAGGACAGTGAGAAGAGCATGCCGCAAGCTCACTGCCCTGGACTTCAAGAGAGCAGACTTTGGCCTCTTGAGTAACCTGCTTCGTAAGGTTCCATGGGATATAGCCCTAGAGGGCAGGGGGCCCATGACTGTTGGTTGGTATTCAAGGATCATCTACTACAAGCTAAGGAGTGTTGCATCCCAACTAGAAGGAAGTGCATCAGGAGGGCCAGGAGACCTCCTTGGACGTTGTGCGGGAAGCTAGGGACCAGGTTAGGAAAGCTAAGGCCCAGTTAGGATTAAACTTGGCTAGGGACGTGAAAGATAACAGGAAGGGATTCTATAGGTACGTACCGAATAAAAGACAGACTAGGGTCAATGTAGGACCCCTCCGGAAGCTAACAGGAGACCTGGCTACTCTGGATTTGGAGAAGGCTGAGGTTCTGAATGACTTCTTTGCCTCAGTCTTCCCTGGCAAATGCTCTGACCACACGACCCAAGTCTTGGAAGGCAGATGAATGGACTGTGAGAATGAAGACCCTAGGCCCACTGTAGGAGAGGATCTGGTTCGAGACCATCTTAAGAACCTGAACGTACACAAGTCCATGGGACCTGATGAAATCCATCCGTGGGTCCTGAAGGAGCTGCCAAATGAAGTTCTAAGCCACTGTCCATCATATTTCAAAAACCCTGGCAGTCAGGTGAAGTTCCCAACGACTGGAAAAAGGAAAATATATCCCCCATTTTCAAGAAGGGGAAAATGGATGACCTGGGGAACTACAGACCAGTCAGTCTCACCTCTGTGCCTGGCAAAATGTTGGATCACATTCTCCTGGAAGGCATGCTAAGGCACATGAAAATCAACAAGGTGCTTGGTGACAGCCAGCATGGCTTCACTAAGGGGAAATGCTGCCTGACCAATTTGGTGGCCTTCTATGATGGAGAAGGACTTGGGGTGTTGGTTGATGAGAAAATCAACATGAGCCAGCTTCAGTGTGCCCTCGCAGCCCAGACAGCCAACCATATCCTGGGGTGCCTCAAAAGGAGCGTGACCAGCAGGTTGAAGGAGGTGATCCTGCCCCTCTGCTCTTGTGAGTCCTCACTTGTAGTATTGTGTGCAGTTCTGGTGTCCTCAACATAAAAAGGACATGGAACTGTTGGAACAAGTCCAGAGGAGGGCCACGAGGATGATCAGGAGACTGGAGTACCTCCTGTATGAAGATAGGCTGAGGCAGTTGGGGCTGTTCAGCCTGGAGAAAAGAAGGCTGCGTGGAGACCTCATAGCAGCCTTCCAGCATGTGAAGGGGGCCTATAGGGATGCTGGGGATGGACAATTCATTAGAGAATGTAGTGATAAGACAAGGGGTACTTGTTAAAACTTAAACAGGGGATGTTTAGTTTGGATGTAAGGAAGAAGTTTTTTACTGTTAGGGTGGTGAGTCACTGGAATGTGTTGCCCAAGGAAGTTATGAATGCTCCATCCCTGGTGGTGTTCAAGGCCAGGTTGGACAGATCCTTGAGTAACATGGTTTAGTGGGAGGTGTCCCTACCCATGGCAGAAGGATTGGAACTAGATGATCTTGAGGTCCTTTCCAACCCTAACTATTCTATTATGCTATGACTCTATGACTGGGGTTTGCAGCAGAGCCTCAGCAATCAGAGATACTCGTCATGGTCAGAAATGGGCTGGTAATTTAGGAAAAGGCCAGTAGGACTGGTATGGAGTCTGTAAGTATTAAAAAGGCCCAGATACACTTCAGAGAGTGAGTATGACGGCACCATGCAGCAGCTGGTAGCCACATTGAGTCTTGCCCACAGTGTTCATTTTGGAGACACTTCTGAAGTTGTTCCCTGGCAATGGCCTGGAAATTACTCTGAGATTCAGATTGATTTGCAAACATGCATGAGTATAGGCTTAGCTATGTGTGTTCAAATACTCAAATTTGACACTTTGGGCATAACTAACATTAGAGGAGGATTATATACAAATGCTTTCATGAGTGCTTTGTTACATCCAGTTATAAAGCACTTAGAAGAAACAAAATGTTTCCACCAGGAATGCATTTTCTTTGACCAATATTGAAATGCAGGAAAAGAAACAAAATTCAAAACCACTTTGTTGCAAATACTTAGACAACAGGGTGACTTTGAACCCTATTAAAAACTCTGTACTTTAAACCCCAGTCCACATGTTGCCTGTTCCTACAGCTGCTGAAATTGGAAGGTCATCACCTGGATTTATGAGCCTGCCTATTACAAAACATTTGTGGGCAACTATAACTGCTGGCCCCTAAAGCCAGTAAAAACTGATATTTAGCTTAAGAAGTCCGTCCCCTATTTCCTGTTGAAATGCAAGCTTTGCTTTGTAGCTCCAGGCCAAGAAAGGATAGAAAAACATGACATGAAAAGTTCCTATACACTTTTTCTTAATCTTTTTTCTTTGTCTTTTTCTGTTCCCAGGAGAATTTATCTTTCAGTCATGCTCAGTGTCATTTTTCACAATTGATTAGCTTTAGCCTAGTTATAAGAAATGCTCTCTCTGGCTATAAAAATGAGTAATACTTTAGGGTTTGTTTTTTCTTGGGCTGGTGGGAATAGAGCCCAACCCCCTTCCCATCAGGGGGCAGAAGGTCAGATGTAATTTGTACGTTTTAGATTTCTAGCCAAATAAATGTTTTTTCTCCAACAAGGTACCACTTCAAAATGAAAAATTAGAAGAAAGCAGTTGCTATATTGGAAAACACAAAAGTCACAAACAATCTTGGTAGAAAAATACCCTTTTCCCATTCAGGTTGGTGTCCTGGGTTCAGCAGTAGCAGTCATTTTTTTCCTTAGTAGCTGGTGCAGTGCTGTGGTTTTGACTTTCAGCCTGGGAACAGCACTGATAACACTGATGTTTTTAGTTACTGCTCAAATGTTTAGTCTGACCAAGGACTTTCTGAGTCTTATGCTCTGCCAGGGAGGAGGGGAAGCCAGGAGGAAGCAGAGACAGGACACCTGACCCAAACTAACCAAAGAGGTATTCCATACCACAGCATGCCATTCCCAGGATGTAAACTGATTGTTCCCCGGAAGGTCTAGTTCACTGCTGGGTTGGGCGGGGTATTGGCGGGTGGTGAGAGGTTGTATTCTCTTCCCTTATTATTTCACTTACCATTATTATTATTGGTGGCAGCAGTAGTGGTTTGTCTTATACCTTAGTTACTGGACTGTTCTTATCTCAATCCGTGGGAGTTACATTCTTTTGATTCTCCTCCCCATCCCCCTGGGAGCCAGGGGAGAGGAAGTGGGGGGGGGGGGGGGAGTGAGCGAGCGGGCTGCGTGGGTCTGAGTTACTGACTGCTCTTAAACCATGACAGTGGGCTTTGTTTCTACCTGGGAAACTATTGATAAAAAAATGCTGAAAAAAAAAAACATTTCAAATTCTAATTTAGACAATGAAATAACTTAATAATTTAAAATATAAGCCACAGTGCCATTAGAGAGTGAGGTAACAGCAGTAGTACAGCATCGCTGGGGCTCGGAGCAACCTGGTCTAGTGGAAGGTGTCCCTGCCCATGGCAGGTGGGTTGGAACTAAATTACCTTTAAGGTCCCTTCCAAATCTAACCATTCTATGATTAACAATCTTAAACGTGAGCCTTTGATAAAAAATCACTAGGAATTTGGGGCTTTGCTGTCCAGTCACATTGCAAGAGAACCTAAACTTCTCAGTTCCTGACACTCAGTTCTTTTGTGCTAGGAAAAAATTATAACCCCCATTTAATAGATGAGGGCCTCTCTTGCAGCTAGGCATAAGCAATGGCAAAGATACAAATGACAAAGTAATATGCAGAGTGAGGAATCAAGCTCAGGTCTTCCTAGTAGGCTAATTAGAGACTATGCTTAATCATGTACTGTATTTAGTTAACTAGCATCATTTATTTAACTATCACTACTAACAAAACCACAAAGGACCTTTTTTGAAGCCCCAAGTGACTGACTTTAGCAATGAGAATAATCTGAACTGCAGATTATTCACTTACTACTTTACCTCTGTTATGAAAGAGTACTTATTTTGAAGGGTCCCAATGTCTAATGTGATTAATATTTTGGAAAAGGTGAGCCCCTGAAAATGATTTGAAATACTAACATTTACTCAGAAGCAAAATAGAAAAAGCACAATCAAAGCAATTCCTTGTTCACCAGTTCTTCTCCCTGGCATTTTTAAGTCCAAATCCATTGTCTTTCATCAGACAGTAAGAATAAATTTTGAAGATCATGTCCTATTTTTGTACAGCTATGAAAAATCCTTCTTAATCAGGACTGTGTACAATACTTCAGTTTCTAATTCCAGTATATCTTTCCATTCACTTTGGGCTAAAAGGAAAAATAATGTACATTTTCACAGAGGATCATTTATGGATAGAAAAAAAAATTGATTTAGGGTTTTTTTGTTAGCTTAGTCCCATCTGGGAAACCACGGGAGTTAAGTAAATGACAAAACTACCCACTCCTTGGGCAATATACGATGACCATTGGACTTGGTCTGAAAATTATTCAGATGGCTTAAGATCTGGAAGCATCCCTCTCTAGTATCCCCTGTAAAAAAGTCCTTTGGGTGACTGAAGTGAGAAGATTAAAGGTAAGAAAGATCAATCAAGATTGAGCTAATATCGATTCCAAATTGGTTCCTGTTTTATCTTCTGCAAAATGGAAAGCACATAGCACTTGCACAGCTTTTGATGCTAAGAAGCAGGTTTTGGTATTCAGATTGGCGCCTTGTTTGTCTGTTGATTTTTCCTCACGCAGGATTCCCGCCCCCCCCCCCCCCCCCTTTGTTCCATTTTAATGTGGACAAAGGAAATTAAATGCTCTTGATTGCTGGATACTCTCTTTACCCTGAGGTGCCTTCATTCGCATGAGGAAATTCATTATAGTCAAAAGGATTGCTGTCATAAACAGTCACCATAATGAGGATTGCACAGCCTCCTCCCCAGCATGTCCTACAACCATTTAAATAGTACTAAATATCTATTTTATGGTGGTTAATATAATGCAAGGGAGAACATAGTGATTCATCTTATGAAGTGAGATCAGGTGCCACTAGTGATCTTGGTGGAGTACCTCGGAAGCTGGCAGTATTTTTCTGGGAGAGACCTAATTAGCAGGTTGCAGCTCAAGTGGTTAATAAAACGAGTGTTTAATAAAACAAAATCAGCCCCAGCCACAAAACTATGTGCCCCCTGCTCTCCAGTAAGGCAGAATACTAGTATTACAACATGGTTGTACATGCTGCCCCTTATTGGTAAGGCACAACTTGAAGGAAAGTCATGTGACTCCTTGTTTGAGTACTTCTGATGCGCAACAATGTCTAAAACACAACCGCCTCATTCAAAGAGTGTATTTGGTTGTGTTCAGACTCAAACCTGAGGAAGATGCTGATCCAAACCACCCCTTCTATTTCAGGTACCAAGAAAACAGATGTCAATTTCATTTTATTATTACCCTACCCCCTTGCCTCTGCCCCCATCCCCTTATCTTAACTGGGTCAGTGTCTAGCTTTCTCTGTGCTTTCAATTATCAACACAGAGAGATTATTTCACATAAGGAAGCTAGCTTGTCTCTGACCTGCAGTTACAAAACAGATGTTAGAAGGCCTGGAAAAGAAAGCTCACAGGAACAGTAGTTTCAACAGGCACGTAGATGCCTTCTTGATGACATTGTAAGCAAGAGTGACAAGATCTCTTGCTAAATAGTAACAGAAAAAGAAGATGAAGAAATAGCAGAGAGTTTATAGAAACTGTGACAAAGGCAGCTGCTTGGTTTTGCTTCCAACTGGAAAGAATTGCTCTTCTGTTCTTATTTTCAGATCTGATGATAATGACTGTCACTGTTATGTAGTGTCCCGTTGTCTTTTAAAAACCGCAAAATATAATGAGATTTATTTTACAGCACTGATAAATTCTTAAGAAAATGAAAACACAAGTAACCTGAGCCAGTTAATCTCCTATACAACTTAATTTAGCATAGCTTTCCTTCTCAGAATGAGCTTGGCCCTCACATAATAACCAGTGATTTGAAGGCCTGTGATGAAGAGATACACAGATCCTTTCAGAGAGATAAGAGAATCCCAGAGAGCTGGAGGATTTGTAAAATCAGTTTGACACTGAACCTCTCACCTAGTCCTCAAAAAAAACCCTCATGTTAATGCAGAACAAATAAGAACCCACTCCCCCCAAACAAAGCCACAGCAATTTTTTAGCCAGAAATAAACAGAAGCACAGACTGTTGTGTGTTCTGATTCACAGCTTCTTGATTCTGCCTTAATGTAAATGACAATCAGGTCACTGGCATTTATCTTCCACTGGGCTCGTGCTGTGTCTCTTTCCTTCTTTTTTTTTTTTTCTTTTTCCTTTTTTTTTTTTTTTTTTTTTTTCCCTTTTTAACCTTGTTTTTAATGGATTTTCTCTACCCTTTTCTTCATTGGTGGAGATAAATCAGGAATGGATTTGGACCTGGTTGTCTTGTGTCAAGATGATGATTTGTAGCATGCAAACTGAGCAAAATCACTTGGAGAAATAGGCAATGCTAGTCAGGAATATAAATAGGAATTTTCTCAAGAAGGTGACTGGACTAAGACTATAATTTTCCAAATAATGTGCTTGTCCTGAGACAGAAAAAGTATAATCAGATCATGAAACACAATAGTTTTTATGATACATTTTTAATGGCTTTTCCTTTGTATATTTTGAGTTGTGCACTCCTATAAACCTCTTTGAGAAAGAAAAGGTATTTGAAATGTATTGCTCTAAGAGCTTCCTGCAAGATATTTCTAGACTAAATATTTTTATAAACCTATCCAATTTAGTAATACTTTAGTAATGTAAATCAAAATTAACATAATATCAACCCAAATGTGTATATACTTTTAGAAAATGTTTAAACTTGTGCTCATCCCTGACTTGAGTACATACATGCATCTGCAGTGTCAGAGACAAGTACATTAGATAAAACTGACTGATGGGTCTTCACTCCAGTCTGACCCACAATTTTCCAGCTTCCTTCTTTTGTCACATTGTGTCTGGAAAGTCAACTTATCTCATACTTTTAAAACATTTCAGGTGATGCAGTTTGAATGCCTACTGCAAAGTTTGTCTAGGACAAAACTTCAGAATTCAAACCCTCCTGTGAAATGAAGGATTGCTTAGGTAGAGTAAAATGCGTAAGATGAGCACCTCAGCAAGACTTCCAGCCTCCTGTAGTGTGGGACCTTGTTACCATCTTGAACAGAATTCTGAGAGGCTTGGAGAAACTGGACCTGCAAGTACTTAAACATACAAATATATATGCATATATTATGTGTCAATAGATGCATGTATCTGTTGACATGGCAGAGGAGTTGAAATTAGATGATCTTAAAGTCCTTTCCAACCTTAACTATTCTGTGATTCTATTTCAGATTCCATTGGGGAAAACTGATAATTTCCCAGAGCTTTCTCCTCTCATGGTTGTTCAGGTTGACTTGCAGATGTCATGTTTTACATCCACTGACTATGAGCTACAGTAACAGGTACAACCTACAAAAAACTTCTCACAATTCTTGGTCTTTCCAGGAAGCTCTCACTATTGCTATTTCCTTATCCACAGAATCACAGAAAGGTTTAGGTTGGAAGAGACCTTAAAGATCATCTAGTCCCAGCCTTGGGCAGGGACACCGTCCATTGTCCTTCATATCCATAAATTTGAGGTGTAGATATTTCCATAATCTCTGTGCCTCCCTCAGCATGGTTTGATCTTTGCACCCCACCTCACATTTCAGTGGCTCTAGACCTGGGGAATTCCTGAGATATTATCTGAAAGCCTGATTATTTCTTTTTAAGACTCAACCAAGACTGAACATTGCCTTATTTAAGTCTCTTGTGATTAGGGCACTGCAGTAGGAGGCAAGAGAAGGAAAAATCTCTAAATCAGAGAAGGGCTTAACCACCAATGTGGCCAACATAGTTACATGCTGATGCATGACTCAATTTATTAGAGGCAGGTCCATGGGGAAGAGGAGGCTTTTGGTGGTTCAGCTGGCCCTCTACTGATGACCCATGTTTCTGCTGAAAGGGTAATCCCAGCATCTGCCCAACCCTATAAAGCACATTGGAATCCTGTTTTATGCTTTGGACAGGTGCTGTTATTGACTCAAAGAGATGGTTCCACCTGAGTGATGGGTGGCAGTAGGGGGCCCTCCACTGGGTCCCCAAGCCTTGGGCTGCCTATCACTCTGCTGAGCACAACAGGCAAAGTGACAAGTCCTTAACAAGAACAGCCGTAGCAGGCAGCATTCTAATAAAAGTAATCCTATTTACAGCCTGCTTTGAGATGTTGCTGAGAGTTGAAAAGTTCACCTCTGGTGGTTTCCTGGGCTTGTCACCATTTCTGCCATTTCCTTTTGCATATAGCTCAAAGGTGCGGGTTTTTATTAAATGGGAGCTAGAAATAATAAAGGTGAAAAAATACAAACTAAAGCACATTCTTGAATAGGGCAGGAGTCCTATCTCTCAGAGTTAAACTGCAGCACATTTTTGTCTCCCTGTCAGAGAGACAAAGCAGTTCTTATAAACCTAATCTAGAATATCACATATCCTTTGTATGTCACTGATATTATTATCTCCAATCCATGGGCATTCAATCCTAACTTAATTAACTTGGCAAGCAGAAGTATTGTGCTGTCGCACAGTCAGTGTCTGTTACGCTCACAAACCATCCTACCCAGCTGGGTATCAAGACTCTTTAGCTGCCTACACTTACTTTTGATCTGTGTGACATATAATATATTCAGTCAGCAACCCCATAGAGCTTGGCTCTATATCACTGCTTTGACAAAAGGACAGATTAAATTTCTTATTTTTTGCCTTTTCTGTAAAATTTAAAGCCTTTTCTGCTCACCAGATGAACTCAAAAGAAGTCTATTTTTTTCACTATTTGATTGAATTTCTTAAACCATTGTGTAGAATACCAGAATTTAGGGACTATGAATAACCACGAAAAAGGCACCTTAACATTCATACAGTAGTGGATTCAGATTTCAATCATGTAGCTGTAAAAACAGACGAGGATTTGGTCTGACATGGTTTGGCACTCTGATGTGAATGAGAGAGAGACATTGAGATTGATTGACTAGATTTTTAATTGAGTAAATGGGTACCCTGAACCTGACCCTTTTTTGAGGTTTGAATGATTTCCAGGAATCAGCATGTCCTCTGTTCCATCTCCATAGATGTTTGTTCATCCTCTTTGTATTGCAATCAGCTGAATTTTAAATGGAGAGAGAGAAGTGCTAAAATATGACAAAAAACTTGCAGCATGTTTGGAAGACTAAACTCTCATAAAAATAACATCTTATGGTAGCCTTCTATGCTATTGCAAATTAAGAAAAGGATCTTGTAAGATTATCAAAACTCTTAACTAAGTCACCTTATTTTTAATAAAGTTAACATAATTTCTTGATATATTGGAAATTTTTTTCTGGAAAAATCTTCTTAATTAAAAAAAAATCACAAAATATTTAGCAACTTGAATTTAACAATGTTCATGTAAAGTAAGTATTTTAGTTACAATCTCTACCACCACATATCTATAGAAATTACGGGCAAGATGAATAGCATGCAAAATTTAGGTGCTGTTAATATTTTTCATTAAAAAACATATTTTTAGCTTTATATATAAATCAAATTAATTGTCAACAGATGCAATTAAATAGCAGCACTGCGAATCAATGACATTAGGCTCTTTGTGACATTCGGGTGACAAATAGTCACTTCTGAAATCTAAAAGTCCTATTCCACAAGAGACAGAGCAAGAAAAAACTAGAGAAATCTGAACTGCTACCATGTGGAGGAAGGCAAGAATATATTTCAATATCTCCTATAGGACTTTGTTATGGGACAAATTAAAATCAATACTTCTCATTCTCTGTGGGTAATGGTAGTTGTGTATCATAGGTTAACTAAAATTAAAAACCAAGGCCCAGCTTTCTGTTTAGTCTTTTTTGTAGGAAAAATACGTTGCATCTTAAGTGATGAGGAACAGGTATGTTTAGATACAGAATTACTTAGAAATGTTAAGCTCTGCTTGGTAAATCTACACCTAAATATTGGAAGCAGAAGAGAAAAAAGAGTTTGCCTTAGAGAGAGAAATCAACATAAAAATTGATCTTTAAACTTTTGACATCACAGCAGTTTTATGGTTTCTAATTTGACTAGAGTAAGTATATTTAACCTTATATCAAACCAAGATCACTAATATGTGCAAGAAAATAATTTGATTGTAAAACTCGACTATAATTTCAAACATCGTAACATCTATCTGATGTGAGCTTTCAGGCATTTCTGAAAGCTGCTTCTGGCATCATGTGGAGCTACAAGGTCTTCTGAATATTTAGGACAAGCATAGCCTGGGAAGGGGAACACTCTGTCATTGTAGAGTGACCAAAATAGAGAATATGTGTGCTAAAAGCAGAAAGAAAAGGTAGATTCAAATATGAGCTATTCTAATTAGAAATGGAATTGAAACAAACTCCAGACATAAAGCCATTCACACATCAGTCACTTTGGAATTTATGCATTAAGAATGCAATAGACCAAACTTTCCTAATAGCGACAAATTTATGTAAATACATACTTAGCAACTTCTGAGATACAATTATCTTTACTCTCTTACATCTGGCAGCTAAAAGTACAGATTAATAAGTATTTTGGGAGTTCACTGGGGGCTTTGCCACTCATGCTTTCCACCAAAATTGGGTGAATAGGGAATGACTGATTACTCAGAGGTAATAATGTCGCTAAAAATAAAACAGATTAAGCTGGTCCTTTTTTTCTTTTTTTGTTTTCCTCCAGAAATTTGGAATATTTTTAGAAGTATTTATTTTATGAAACTGGAACACTGAGGACAGGATCATTATGGTTTTATTTACCTGAAAGTAACCAGCCTACGTATTTAAGTTTGTTTCAGTTGCCAATGCTGAAAAATAAATGTTCCTAAATATGTTTCATCCTAACCTAATGCAGTTGTCTCAGGCAACTAATAACACACTGAAGATGTGCAGCTCTCATTTGAGGACACATTGAAACCAGATGATGACCTTAGGTCAAATTTAAGGAGCTATTTGCTGCATGTTCATTAATTGTGCATTTTGCTGAGTGTGCACCTCCTATTCAAACATTCACCCTCCACTTCAACCACTTTTTTTTTTTCAGTAAGACCTGCCTCTGCCAGCTATATCTCACTAAGAAGATACTTCTGACAATACCAGATTCCTACCTGTGAGAAAGTGAATCCTACTCTTACAGTGGGACTCAGATGCAGACATATCTTTTTTAAACTTCTGAAAGTAGATGCTTGAACCTACAGCTGAATCCTCCTTCTTCCTTCTTTATACTTCAGGTGAGATGACTCTCAGATGTTCAAGTTAGGTGAGGAAGGCAGTACGACATATTTCATTTGGGATCCTTCATGTGTGCTGACTGATGATGACAGCATGACTGAGAGGACAGCCTAACCAGATGAACGAATAATTTAGGGGGGTTTATTCCCTTAAATCCATCAGACAGAAGGTTGTAGGAAGTTTTCATTTTCAGTTAACTTCTGAATGTTTACCTTGTAGCCTGAAGAGGTATGAAGACCGGTACTGGTATAAACCTCTTTCTTTCTATTCAGCCCAGGTGAAAACCAATCTCATGCTCCTTTGCTGTACATTTCTCCAAAAGTCTACCTTGTATCTGGGACATTACAACTGTCTCAGCACACATCTGTACAGCAGGTATAGGGACAACTGAGCTGGATTGGGTAATGATGAACCTTCAATTAGAGACCATTTCCAAACATAATGCCAACTTCATTGCACTTTCTGCTTGAAGTTTGCTGTATGTAAACTGTTAGGAATACAAAGTTGTACAGATGCTTACCTTTCTTTGGTGCAGATCCTCTTTACCTTGCTATAAAGACATTCCCCAAGGGTCTTGGAAATGTTATTCACACCACAACTCACTATACTGCATTCAGCTGAGAAAGCTCAGTGCGCACTGATTTAGGGCCAAGAGATCACCAGGAAAGCACTTAATTAGACTGCCATTATCTTATAGCAATGGAGATATGGTAAGCCTGACAGCAGATTTCCTACAGGAAATCCCTAGTAAGAAACAAAGCCAAAAATACTCTTTTCCACACACACACACACACACACATAATTGATGGCGCAGTTTTCTTTGGCTTACAAATTTGTCCTTACAGCTATAGTTTCACCTACACCAACTTTAAGAAGTAAACAGAAGGAAATGCAACCCTGCTGCATCTACCACAGTTATAATCTAGACCTTCCATTGCTGCACTGGAGAAAATTAATGTCATGGTGATGAAATCCAGCTATATCACAATTTCAAGTGATGCACTAGTAGCCATGGCAACAAGGTATTCCCTTCAAGTAAATTCCTGTAATGGTGTTTCTAAGATTGTACAACAAAGCCAAAGACTAACGTTGAATCACCCTGGAGCAAGTACTGACTTCAAAGCAAAAAGGTCAGAACAATAGGTTATTCATAAACAGAGAACAATTCTTCTTTCCAATTTGCAAGTTTTTCTGTAGGATATGCTCTGAAATAAAGGTGGGAGTGATACAGTGAGTCTTGCACTACAGCTGCGTACTGTGAGATTACTGTAGCACTTCCTATACTCTCCTGGCTTACTGCATGGATGGCTTCTGCTACTCTTGATGGGCCTGGTGCTCATAGCTTTGCTTTTCAGTTCTCTGAAAGTCAATGTGGTTTAGTCTGAGAAGGGGAGTTACAGAATTTACAGGATTCAGGGGCAAGCAAATAATTTAAATAGACGGTCTAAGTATTCTAACCTGGCTAGGTAGTCTACTAGCCTTATTGTGAAATTTTAACAATAAATCAAAAAGCTAGGTGGTGAAAGTACTGTTTAAGGAAAACCAGTTCTTGGAAATTGCTTTAAAAAAAAAAAAGTTTAAAGATACTTACTTCCAAGGAAAACTAATATTTTGTAAGGAATATTAATCTTATTGCTCATTAATTCCACAAAATCCAAACAGGTGAGTTGAAGAAAAATTCCTTATTACAGAGGATTTTTTTACATTGTTCATGCAGTAGGGAGGCCTACTACATTTCTTGAAAACAAGCTCTGCGTTTTTCCCTTGCAAAATGATTCTGTTAAGTATCATTGCTAGAGTTACTCTGTTTTCTCTGAAATATCTTTTTTTCACTCCCATACATCTGCAACATAGTATTTCTTATTGTGTAGTGAAATAAAGACCAGGTCATGACACTGATGTGTCAGAGGATTTTAATTAACAGTAACTGAAGAATATAATGAACTCACAACAGGCAATATTTGGCTGAATATCTGAAATGGCTTACTAAAATGTCAAAGTTTTTTTTGTGATTTAATTCCTTATGTGGCACATATTGCAAACACAGAGACTGTCTTTTAGCACTGTGTGCATAGTTCTCTCTGTGTATGTATGAATGTGTGTGAGAGAGAAAACCTGACACAATTCAGAGTTAAGAACATATGAGTAATTGGAGGATTTAATAGTTTTGGGTGTTTTTTTTTAATCCCTGGAGCCTGGATTTTAAAATCTCTTTCAATATTTGAAAATATTGTATCAGTTATATTCAGTTATATTTAGTTTCTTTAGAAACTAAACCCTGGAAACCCCATAAACATTAGTAATAAAGCCTACTAGACTATTGGGTTGCTGGTGTTTCTTATCAGTTTGCTGTAGGAAGAAATTTTGAACTAGCCATGTTTTGTTAAATACTGTCTCCTTTCTTTGTCTGGATCATATCACTATTAAGATCAAAAAAAAGACAATATAAGTTTTGGTGTATGTAGTGGAAGAAGTTAAAAATCACACATACAAACACAAAGAAAGCCAGTAGCAATAGACCTGAACATAAATCTGAAGCTCATATCTTTAGATGATGAAAGAATTAAAAACTGAGCTAAAATGGTGTATATCTTATTAATGAATGTGAGATTGAACTTTCTAACCAGTATACCTCATACATTCTCAGAAGGTCTCCAAAGACTCAATATACAATGAAGAAGTGCTGTGTATCCCCTACTCACTGGTCATGGCAAACAGCTGAGGTATATTCCTTCAGCTCTTCAGTAACATTCTTTTCTTATCAGCTCCACTATCTAAACTGCCCTTGCCATAGCACATCTACTGTACCACACGGATGACAAAAGCTTAGTTGAGGGTTGGGCTCACTGTTGACTAATTCTATCAGATTTCTGTGGAGTTTTTCTTGCTTGTGTTCATTTTTCTTAACTAGACAAGGTGAGAACAAAATTGATTATTCCAAAGGTTAGTGATTCTCACTGCTAAGTCACTGAAGGTATTTAAACAAAAATAAAAATATTGTACCATTTGAACTATTTAACCAATCTTTTTCAAGATGAAAATTATACATTGAGGATAAACACTTTCATCTTTGTAAAAGCTTTCATTCAGAGCAAATCATGTGTTGTTATATGGTGCTACTCAAAATTGTGGTCGTTTTGACCACATGAAGGCTGATAACTATAGTCCAATAATTGCATACTTATACTGCTGTTTGTCTACTTCTCATTTGAGAAACACAGCTTAATTAGAATTCCAAGTGTAATCCGTTTGTTCCACAGAAAGAGCTGCCAAGCGCAAGATCTGACATTCAAAACAAAATCAATAGTTTTGTAGAACATTTAAACATCTTAGGTAATATCACAGGACTGAAGCAATTTGCATCATGTAGTAAAGCTCTAATTAAAGATGCGACAAGAGTAAGAATTGTATTTCTTCATTATTTAGTCTGCACTTTACTGTTTGCTTCATACACGGCTATTGATTAAACGTTCATGTTTATTATAGCTCCCCCCACAATCATGAGTGTGAGAAATGATTGTTAGGGTAGATGGAAAATATTCATTCCTTGTCAGGTATAAAAGACCCTCAAGGTCAGATGCAGATAAGCAGAAGAAAGGAAATCGAAAGGTTTTTGTTTACTTAGTGGTAAACTATAGATTTTTTTTTTTTCCTTTTTCCAAGAAATATTGCTGAATTTCTGTCTAGGGAGTCATGTATCAATATACTTCTTATCTGTTTAAAAAGCATTAGATTTAACCAACTCATAATATCTGGATGTAAATGTTTCTCCAGCCTCTGAATCGAATTCTTAAGGCCAAACAGTGAAAGCTCATTTAGATGCCAAGATACCTCACTGTAGGTATAAACCTATTTCTTGCAGAGGAGCAATTAATGAATTAAAATATAATTTGATATTGACTTAAAAGGGTGGCAGAGTTACAAAAAAATCATATCATTCAACTTCCTGCTTTAGCAGGATGTTTTCCAGACTTCCTGCCAAGATTTCCAGTGCAGGAATCCCTTTCAGTAGTAACCTCTGTAGAGCTCCAGTGATTCATTTGTTGTTAAAAAGACAAACCTCTCTGTGGCTGAAACCTTATTTCTCAGCTGTTCTACTTTGGATGTAGAACAAGTATTAGACACTTTCTTACTACTGCTTTTTAAATGCATTTGAAGCCAATTATCCTGTTCTTACCAAATTCTTGCTGGAATCTGGCTCTCAGTCCTGGGTCCATACACTGTGGGAATCTAATTGAAATCCATATTAGAGGTCTAATTGCCACGTGCAGGTAAAATGAATCAAGCTAAGATGGATGAGGCTAGGCTTAAGTATTTTGTTTAAGACTTTAGTCTTTATATTATGTGGCAATAAAATTCTAAATAGATAGAGGTAGTACAGTTACGCAGGTCATCTTCCAGTTGTCTGCAGCTAAAAGTCAAGAAATGAACAGTAAGTCCCAAGGCTTCTTAAATAATTTTAAAGAGGTCAGGTATCAACGTTTGAGCTAAGCCCATTTGTTTCAAAAGAAGCTGAATGCCTATTTCAGAGGGAAGAATTGAAGAGAAGGATAAATACACTGTCATCAGTAGAAAAGTGAAAAAAACGAGTTTCTTTCATTGCATTTTCACAGGATTTAGAAGCTGAAGTCTTACCACCCCCGGTTAAAACAGATGAATGCACAGATTAAAAACTGCAGTAAGACTGGTCCTCTGGTTACTGTTTTCCAGAATACCTTTCTACACCCATAACAGAAAATGCAAGCAACTCCTGAAGTATAAATGTTAAGGACTTTATTCAATAGCCATTACCTAGATGTCTTCTATGACCTGAAATAGCCGAGGAAGTTCTCTGGTCTCCAGATGTGCACAGTCCTGTGTGAGATTTGCCAGTGCCATCTGGATGTTTCAGGTAACTGAGGATATTCCAAATGGTCCTAGGTCCCTTTAGTTTTTCAGAAAGCCGAAAGAAATCTGGTGTCTGTGGTAAAACTCTGCATGCTTTAAGAGGTGGCCAAGCGAGTCAAAAACTATATGAAGATGTAAAAGCCCAATTCCAAAACCAGTTTAGCTACATCAGCATAACGTTATAAAAAGGATAATTAGCTCTTAGAAAAGAAAGCCTTCTTGCCCATGTCACCTCTGGGGTTTCTGCACTGGTGGTGAACACAGAGTCAGCAGGGCTAACTATGTTGAGGAAGGCTTGATATGAATATGAATATCTAGAAACATATTTGGAATTAGAAGAACAAGACATGTCATGGGACACAGGTATTTATACATCTTAATGTTGTCTTATGCCATGGAATCCTGCAGAGATGAATATGTCACCCTTCTAAAATCCTAGTCATTTAAAATTAAGAAAGAATTCTAAAAATTTAAAAAAAAAAAAATTACATTGGGAAGCAGAATTTTCTGAAATTCCACTATGTTTCCTGATGTGTTTCAACAAGTGAAGCTTGCAGATATTAATGCGATTGCTACATGCGTATCTGTTATTATACAGTCTCAGTAGGGAGAAATCTTCTTGCTAAGCTGTTTCTACAGCTTGTACAGCAATGTTCTACATCAACACCTTTTTTTTTAATTGGATTGCAAGAAAATGAAAAATTCAAATATTTTTAGAGGTTTAGCGTTATTACTGATCTTGTTTCCTTTTACTTTCATTTTACATGTGAGGTTGGTAAAGTGTAAAGATGAAATTTTCTTTAAATTCCTTTAATATCTTTAAAGAAAGTATCCTTAACAGGAGTGTAATTAAGGAAAATGCACCGTTCAAGGAGGGTGTGCTATCAAGAAACATCTCAGAAAAAGACGTATTTGCTTATAACTGGGAGCATTGTGATACAAGCTGCTATCCTTTCAAAGGAAGTGAGGATAAAAAGTGAAATAACATTAAGATTTTCTTGCTAGCAAAGATATTATTTAATAATAACACCAGAGAATGTGAAGCTTTGGGAGTTTGATTTTTAGGGTCCTTTCGTAAAAGATGAAATTATAGAAGAATGACTACTATGGAAGAGATTACTGGAATATATTTGCCAGTAATGGAAATAAGTCTGGCCTATTCACTGAGGTTATACACTGAACAGTTCTGCGCTGTATTAAAAATTACTGAGTCTTTCAAAAGTAAGCTAATGTACTGCATGTAGCCATTCAGGTTCCATTAACCATTAAACTAAATAGAACACTATTTCATGCATGATTTTGTTCAGTTAGATGAATAAAGGAACAGTGGGTCTGAAAAGGTAATGGGTAAGTGCGGAGGTTTAAACAAGAAAATATTTCCTTTTGTTGGGAAGCATTTCCCCATCTTTTCAAGTGATTTTATTTTATATCTTATAATTTCATATCTTACAAAGTTTTTTAAGAGATCTTTATAGATGCCCCACAAATGTGTGGAAAAATTTTTACAGACAATTCTGCCTTTTGTGTTGATAACACATCTGTTTGTATCATGCTAAAAGGAAAGAAACAGAGTTTAATTGGCTACTGATGGATCTAAATTCTTTCTTACAATAAATTCTTTGTTTCCCTAAAAACACGGGGTTTTGACATTCAGTCAGGCTCGTAAGACCCTGCAGCAAACAGCACACTGAAAAGGTTATTTACCTGATTTTAGCTGCTATCTTTCCAATATATAATTATCTCATTTTGGATACTGAAGTGTGGAATTCCTTGCATGCAAATCTAGTGGGGCTGCTTTGCTACTTCAGTAAGGGGAAAACTACTGCACTGAAACATTGCATAGATTTAGATGGACCTATTAGTTCTAGTATGAATTACTATCTAGTTTGTGTTGCTCACCTAGATGATGATGTTTCTGTTACACAACTTCTTCTGATTGCTCCCTTTTTCTTCCACTGAGCTTGTAAGCTTAGCTATTTTGCTCAGTGGTTATGGAATAATACACAACTAAACTGCCACAAAGAACCTCTTAAACTTCATTCCAGTTGTTTGTTTATTTTTTTCTCCATTCATTATTCCTTTGTTCTGGGAAAACAGACCTTTTGAATCACTAGGTGCATATATTACTTGTAAATACTGATTACTGTTTGTTTGTATTAGGAGTAATTAAAAAATGGTTTTGTTTTGTTTTTTTTTTCACAGAAATCATCATAGAATCATAGAATAGTTAGGGTTGGAAAGGAACTTAAGATCATCTAGTTCCAGCCCCCCTGACATGGGCAGGGAAACCTCACATTAAAACATCTCACCCAAGGCTTCGTACAACCTGGCCTTGAATGCTGCCAGGAATGGAGCATTCACAGCCTCCCTGGGCAACCCATTCCAGTGCCTCACCACCCTAACAGTAAAGACTTTCCTCCTTATATCCAATCTAAACTTCCCCTGTTTAAGTTTTAATGCGTTACCCCTTGTCCTGTCACTACAGTTCCATATGTTTAGTTTCTCTGAAGTCACCATAATGTTCTGCCCAGTAGTTACCTCAAGATAACTACTCCCTTCCCTCGTAAGATGTTTTTGCATTTTGAGCTCTGCTAAAGTTATTGCATCAAGTGAGGCTTGCAAAAGTAGGACATGTTTAAATTTAAAATAGCTTGGAGAAAGGCAATATAAGAGATAGGCTAGCATGTAACTCTGGGTCAACTGTCAGAAATTCCCCTAGCTGATGAATTTTGGGGTTTAGTGTCAGATAAGCTATGCTATGTTCCTGTTTCTGGTATCAATACCTAAGTTAATGGTTTATAGTGAAGTTGGATACATCCATGTGAATTGCACAGGCAATTTCTGGAAGCTTAGGGACAGCTAGCTGAGCCTGGGGATTTTAGTGAAAGTTATACCATGCTAATTCATTCTTTAGTGTCTGGCAAAGAGGCGAGTCAAATCCACATGTAGCAATGGCTCTAAATACACGCAGGAAATCATTCCTGTGTTGAACGGTCTGGGTGCAATTTTAAAAGCACAAATAATTTTTTGGAGTTACATTCAAATAGGGCATATTGATGTTCAGTAGCAATAAAAAAAAAGGCTTAGCATGAGCACTTATAGAATTTTATGAGTCTAAATTTGTATTATAATGCTTTTAAATCACCTTGGAAAAGGAATTTTGAAGTACACTATAAAAAACCTTTAACAAGAGAGCTTTAATGTATTATACATGTGATGATATTAGCAGTAAGCCTAGTGTCTTTCTTTGCAAATTTAGAAAACCCTAGAGAAGTCTTCAACAGACAGTGCCACCTAAAAGTTTCTCAGGATATATAAAAAATTTTAAGGAGCATTGTAGTTAACACAAACACTCTCTCCTCTGACTCAGGTTTTTTTTTTTTAACTATTTGTATGTCTGTATTCTTCATTAAAACCTTATGTATTTTGCAACAATAAAGTTTTTCTTCATAATGGTTTATATCAATGCCTCCTTAACACTTTAAGGGCTTTTCTAGTGGTAAATTTCTGTGCAGCTAATCATGCTATACTCCCCACGACATTGGAATTAAAACATCTTATAGAGACACTTGGTGTCCAATGCATCTCTGGCACAATAGTACAAGTCTGTGCTGCTGAAACTTGTCAGCACCTTTGATCTATGTCTGTGTTTTTAATTTGTGGATATACTTATTATATTTAAAGCAGAAGGCTTTACCTTTAAGAAGCTTGGCACAGCAGCACTTCATGTTTATGTACAGTGCATTATTTAAAGCTTACTGAGATTGGCAGGGGTTTTCTGCTCTTGTTTCCTTTTGTACTTGAAGTATTAACAAGTCATTAAAGCAAAATTCCCACACAGCATTCATGCACTTTACAAAGCAATAGAACAATATCATAGAGCAATACTATTGAAAATAGCTCTACAAATTGGAAGAAAATGTGATCACTTGGCCTTGAGCATCCATTTAAATGAGGACAATAAGATGGTCTTTATTTCTTTAGAGAGGCTAATCTACAAATAAATGACTGCAAGATAGAGAAACTATTCAATGTGCTGGTTTCTGGGGAGTTGCTGGAATATGTATGAGCTGACAGTGGAAGATTACTATGTCATGGCTGATAGAGAATGAGCAAGACAATAAGACAAGAAGAAGATGGATTGCAAAGTCTATTGAACAGTATCATGTACAACTGTGCTGGCTCTGTGGCACTGTCTTGCACCATTTACAGATCTGTGCAAAAGTCATACAAGAATGAGAAATACTTAGTTCCTCTAAGTCTATTAAGCAATGTGCCCTGGAAAAGGCAGAACACCAGACTGGCAAGATGTTTAAGGATCATTTATGAATCCTAATCCATGGCTACACAGAAGTACCACTTCTAAAAGGCACTAGCATTTTAGAAAGAAAGAAACATTTTCTAGATATCAGTGGGAACAGAACCTTAGAGGCTGGTTTCTGACCAGGTACAAAAACTCCCTCTGGGCATGTTTGCTGAAAAATAAAATAGTAGTAGAAGTTTAGCTAAATCAACTTCATGGTTGTATTTCTGATACTGTGCCTCCTTCTTTTTTTAACATACTGTATTGCCTGTAATAATATTTTACATTGATCTTGTAAACTTCTGGGCAGAGAACCTCTTGCTCTTCTGAGCTGTACACCAGAAGGCCTAGGACAACTGCTATGTTTTTTGGCTTGCATTTTATGCAGACTTGATCCACGTACCCTTGGTCTTGTTTAGGGAAAACGCCTTGTGTATATTTCACATCTTTCTTTTTAAAAGCTACAATCGTACCACACATATGCAAAGTAAAACAAATTAGCCTGTGACGTATTATTAGAAAACACTGTTTCTGCTAAAGTAGCTAAGACAAAGCGCCACACAAAGGAACACAAATTCAAAGTGGGCCTGATGAGCCTTGCTTCCAAGGCCCTGCAAACTCAGTACAAAGTCTCTTAGTAGAAATAGCAGTATGCATTTATTGGGCTGCAGCACTATAAACTGATAGTCATAACACCATGAACTATTTTATTAGATCCAGCTTTCAGAAGGACAACATCAAAAATTACAGTCCACAGTTTTAAAATTTTTATGGCTTCTGAAATGGACATGAGAAATCCTGGGAAAAGCCCATCTGTCAGAAAGAAGAAAGGAAAAACTGGTGCCACACAGCCCAGTAAATCTGACCTCATCAAGGACATTTCCATTTTTGTCCCATGGTCAATTCTCACTGGGGCAGAATATTTTCTTTCCTGGACAGCTGTTTCTTTGCATATGATTGCCAGCAGCATTTTCCTCCGGGCGTTTGCCTAGAGGTTCCTTGTCTTCAGCAACTTCGTTCTTGTAGCTGTTGCCTCAGGGACACTATAAGGATGAATTTGTTAAGACTTGCAAAGCATTCAGATGATATCATAAGAAAGGCCAGATAAAAGACTTACCAAAAATTCAAGCAGAATACATCAGGGCTATTGAATCAGCTTTCTAGAACATATTTGAGAGAGCTAGGACTCATGTTTCCCTAAATTACTCAGTATTATCCTTTGCCACTTTATAATCAGTTCTGTGGACTGTCAGTTGAGTAGTTAAATGCTTTGGGGAGAGTATCATAACTAATCAGTGAATCATTTATTTACAAATAGTTTTTCCTCTTGAGCAGCTGCAATGTTGATTGATCTGAGGCTCTCCATCAGACACTGAGATAAACCTACATTCATTATGTGCTGCTCCACAGCCTGTTGAAGTCAATGAATCTCTTAATTGACTTCCTTGAGCTTTGAAATAGCCTCTATTTCTGTAATCTCTAGAAGCTGTCCAGAGACACTGTTTCTAATTTTTTTTCCCTCTATTACTCCTCAACAGGAAAGAGGAGGATAACTGAGAAAGTTTTCGCTTTCTTATTGTACACAAGGGAGGCATAGTATTGTGTGAAGGATACTGGAGATATAAATGGAGATGAAAACATGTACATGTTGAGGGGCAAAAGAAGAATGAGTTCAGTGTGAATTATCAGGGATGAAACCACAAAAAAGTTGGTGAAGCTGGAATAAAATTATTTTTATGAAAACATGTACAGCCCTGGACTGTCAAGCAGGTAGGTACCAGATGTGACACACAGGACATCGCACAGTGGAAAGACTGACTTTTAAAATGCTTTATCTTTTCCTGATCTAATAATCACACAAAGATCCTTTTTGCCTCTGTGTTCTAATTTCTTTGTTTTGACCCCTATTTTATCCTTACAAGATTAGAGTGTGTGGGGGCTTTATAGGAAAGATAGAGTTGTTGGGACTTTCTTCCTACTTTGTTTTTATTTTTTTGTGGATATTTCTATTAATGAAATGGGGACATCCCAGAGAAGATGACTACTTGATATTAAGCAAGTTGAATAATGAAAAGCATTTACAAAATATCACAACAAAATGTGGGAATATTAAGTAGGCAGATAACTAATCCTCATCCGTTCCTGGATCAAATTTTTAAAGGGTTATAGTACTTTGGAAATCAAGTAGATGGACTCATGCCATCATTCACAATGAATGGATCAGGGCCATGACAGAAAATTTATTTTGTCAAAAACAGAAAAGAAGCTCTGTGAGCACTGGCTTAGATGTATGGATAATCTTTAACCTCCTAGACCTTGAAAGCACATTTTGCAATCTAATTTCCCTTCTGCTTTGTATATGTAAGATGTTTTGAGAGGTTATTCAGTGCTGGTCTTTGTCTTATTCTTTGAAATGAAACCTTATGCTTTGACTATTACATGTCATCACTGGACGGGACAGAACTTCTCAGGCCTGATACAGCTGATGGTTGAAGCCTAAAATTTTTTCAGGCATGGAAGAAACTAATCCTGTGAACTACCTTGTAACTTCCCAGTGATTCTGTAATAGATCTCAATTGATGCAAATAGGAAAGAGGAATTTTTCACTCACAGTTCAGTGAAATGATAGATGTGCCTGCAGAGATGAAAAATTACTGTCTTGGTCTTCGTGGACATTAATAATGAAGAAGAAGAAGATATCTAAAACATTAAGTGCTTATTAGTCTCAGAACTCTAAGATATTAACTCCTTCTGGTAACCACTACTAATTATGCCATTACCTAATTTCAGTAGCACCACAATGACTGTTCCCATCTGACATTTTCTGTAACACAGCTGGGTGAACTGTTTACTTAAAAGAAGTTTATTAATCATATGCTATTCAGAGCAGCTTCAATTTTGTGTTTAGTTGATCATGTCTAATCCTTACTAAACCTAATAAAAGACATACTATGTAACAGAAAAAGGTTGGTTTTATAATTTGTGACCTTAAAGTATCAGTAGAATCAGGATAATACTGAATCTTCTGTGACATTTGAGGTGTTCTAAAGTTAAAAGCTCAAAAACAATGTGAGGAAGAAAATAGTGCAGGAAAAGGGCTCTGAACTTCTTAAATATATTCTTAGATCATAAGTAGGGATGACTGAGAAGGAGGCAGAAAACATCAATCAAAACCCTTATATTTTGAGGTTAGATCAAATAAAATGACATCGATTGATAATTTAAATCAAGGTGCTATGGGTTATGAGTTCTTGGCAAAACATTTTTTTCTGAATAACTGACTATGTGAGAGGTCCTAAAGAAATAAAAGCCCCATTCCAACCTTTTTTTGTGTGGGCTCGACACACTTTAGTTTGTATGAGAAATTCTCACTTTTATGTTGCACCTACGGATTTATTCATAATCATTTGTTCTTATTTTAATATTCTGGAATGCACTGAGGGATGTTCAAGATGTGAAGGAACATTTTTTTTTCCCCTGGTCAGTTATAGACTGAAACATGCAAAATCCTTCCTCACATTTCATCATTCTGTTGCATACGTATACAAATCTATTCACCAAAATGCTAGGTATAATCTTAACTGAAATTCTGTTTCTATGTGGATCCAAACAAAGCATTTACAAAGGTTTTGTATTTAGAAGTCAGTAATTTTGAAATCATTGGTATTTGGTGTTGCTATTATGCTGTTTTTGACTACTAAACGTTGTTTAAATTGTGTTAAACTTAGAAGCTGAACTTTAAAGATCCTATTAGTTGTGGAAGAAAAATCTCTATTCAGTACCTGAAGGAAAATATCTCCAAAGCATAAAGTTCTAAGCTCTTATACAAATTATTTCATGTATTTTACAATAAATTCATTGAAAGTTTTAATCAACTAACTTAATAGGTGATCTACTTTTTAAGTAGAAAAAAAAATGTTGAGTCATTGATTTTGAATTCACTTCATCTGAGGTTTTCCAAGTTTTGAATTTAGCTGATACATGAATATACTTAAAACTTGACAGAATTATGTACCTGAGAAGGAAGGGTTGAGTAGTCATGGTATCATTCTATGATCTGAAGTACTCTCTGGTCTCTCCGCCTTCATTGGCTAAGAGAGGAAGGGAATAGTGACCATAATCCTAGATTAAGCATTTCAATGGGGTATTTTAAATTATTAGATGAATTAATGTTAAAAAATATTTTAAGGGACATGCATAGCTACAAGGGAGAGATATTTGTTAATAATTCTTGTTAGGAGGCAGGAGATTGGAAATTCTTATATAGAAAGTACCAAAGCAGTCCTCTTCACAAATTTTGCTCTGTTATGATAAATGGACCTCATACATGGATGGAAATCCAAATAAGTGATTATCTCTAACAGGTATGAAGTTTTGTATCAGCTGAATTAGCTTCCATGTCTTCATAAAAGATCTCTTCAGAGTCATCTTTTTTTTTTCTAGTCATGATTCATTTAACCTAATTTTATTCATACAAAGAAAGTTTAGCTAAATACCTAGCTGTTGCAGTTTAACCCCAGCTGGCTACTAAGAGTCTCACACAGCCAATTGCTCATTCCCACCTGGTGGAATGGGGAAAGTAAAAGTGAGAAAACTCATGGTTTGAGATGCAGACAGTTCAATAGGTAAAGAAAAATCTGTGCTTGCAAGCACAGTAAAACAGGGAATTCATTCACCACATCCCATCTCAGACACATCAGCCATCCCCAGGACAGCAGGGCTCCAGCAGATGCAATGGATACATGTGAAGTCAAACGCCATCACTCTGAATGTCCCTCCTTTCCTTCTTTTTCCCCCAGCTCTATGTGCTGAGCATGGTGTTATATGGTGTGTAACATCCCTTGAGTGAGTTGGGATCAGCTGTCCTGGCTGGGTCCTCTCTCAACACCTTGTGCATCTCCAGCCTACTCACTGGTGGTGTGGGTGTAAGGAGCGGAGAAGACCTTGATGCTGTTTAAGCACTGCTCAGCAGTAACTAAAACATCCCCGTGTTACCAGCACTGTTTCTAGCACAAATCCAAACTATATCTCCATTCTGTGAAAAAAAAATGACTATCCCAGCCCAAACCAGCACATCCTCCATGTCTTGTTCCATTCCATTTATGTCATGCTCAAGTCTTATATAATCCAATACAACTTCATTATCCATCACCACCCTTGATATAATACACAAGTATCATTAACTTAGCCTATGGACTGCCTCTGTAAACCGTCTCTAAACTGTCTGTTGAGCCTATTTAATGCATGACTTTGGGCTCCATCTTATGGTGTTCACTCATGACAGGTGAGATGGTTTGTTGTGTGGAGTTACTTGGCATCAAAGCCAGCTCAGGTCAGGTCACTGCTGCACTTGCATCGTTTCTTGTAAGGCTTGTCCTCCATTGGCTTAGGTCTCTCCTGCGATAGTCATTCCCCTAATATATAACTGAAATCATGGTGGTTGTGATTTAAGCCCAGCCGGTAGCCCAGAACCACACAGCTGCGTGCTCACTCCCCCGCTTCCTGCCCCCACTCCCAGAGAGATGGGGAGAGGAATCAAAAGAATGTAACTCCCACAGGTTGAGATAAGAACAGTCCAGTAGCTAAGGTATAACACAAACCACTACTACTGCCACAAATAATAATGATAAGGGAAATAACAAGGGAAGAGAATATAACTGCTCACCACCCGCTGAGTAATACCTAGCCTGACCCGAGCAATGATCTAGCCCTTCTGGGTAACTGACCCCAGTTTATATACTGGGCATGACGTGTGATAGTATGGAATATCTCTTTGGCTAGTGAGTCAGGTGTCCTGTCTCTGCTTCCTCCTGGTTTCCCCTCCTCCCTGGCAGAGTATGAGACTTAGGAAGTCCTTGGTCAGAATACACATTATTGAGCAACAACTAAAAACATTGGTGTTATCAGCGTTGTTCCCAGGCTGAAAGTCAAAAACACAACACTGCACCAGCTACTAAGAAGGAGAAAAATGACCACTACTGCTGATCCCAGGACAGTATCCACCCCTTATTCCATACAATTCATGTCATGCTCAGATCTCACATTTTTCAATATATCATCACTCTTGTCTCATATATATATATATCCACACACACACACAGAGATATCTATCATTCCTTAGTGCATGGACTAATCCCTTAAAGCTGCTGAGTTCATCTGGCCCATGATGTCAGGCTCCATCTCTTGTAACAGTCTTTGAGAGCAGGAGAATCTGTGTGCAGTGTTGGATTGTTGCCTGCTGATGATACAGCAGAACTCATCTGGTTTCATCAAAGTTCATTCTTTGTTGGGATGATGGTTGGAGGGAAGTTAGGGTCAGTTGCCGGTGACCTGAAGGCATCTAGTTGGTGGGCTATAAAAGTGCTACATAGCAGGCAACAGCATACAATTGAGTTCATTGGCTGTTTTCCCTTAAAATCAAATCCCCTTGAGGTACACATCGGACTCCCCCATCTTCCCGCATTACCCAAGTCTATCCGGGTCCCTGAGCAAAAGCAATCCCATGAGTGGGTTTGCTTTTACCTGAAGCAGGAATAACCCAGACTGTCTTCCCCAGCAAATTCTTCATCTGCACCACGGGAACTTTATCCCCTTCTACAATATGTAAAAGTTCTGACTGGGCTGGGCCAGCCCTGTTGGCAGATCCTCTGGTGTTGCCCAACCAGGTGGCCTTTGGTAAATGTGTATCCCAATGCTTGAAAGTCCCACCACCCATTGCTCTCAGTGTAGTTTTTAACAGCCCATTGTACCGTTCGATTTTCCCAGAGGCTGGTGCATGGTAGGGGATGTGATATACCCACTCAGTGCCATGCTTTTTGGCCCAAATATCTATAAGGTTATTCCGGAAATGAGTCCCATTGTCTGACTCAATTCTCTCTGGGGTGCCGTGTCACCACAAAATCTGTTTCTCAAGGCCCAGGATAGTGTTCTGGGCAGTGGCATGGGGCACAGCATATGTGTCCAGCCATCCACTGGTTGCTTCCACCATGGTAAGCACATGGCGCTTGCCTTGGTGGGTTGGTGGGAGTGTGATATAGTCAATCTGCCAGGCTTCCCCATATCTATACTTCAGCCATCATCCTCCATACCAAAGAGGCTTTAACCGCTTGGCTTGTTTAATTGCAGCACATGTTTCACACTCATGAATAACCTGGGCAATAGTGTCTATTGTTAAATCCACCCCTCGATAACGAGCCCATGTGTATGTTGCATCTCTGCCCTGATGGCCTGAAGTGTCACGGGCCCACCGGGCCAAAAATAATTCACCTTTATGTTGCCAATCTAAGTCCATCTGAGCCACTTCAATCTTAGCCGCTTTATCCACTTGTTGGTTGTTCTGGTGTTCCTCAGTGGCCCGACTCTTGGGTACATGGGCATCTACATGACGTACCTTCACCACCAGGTTCTGCACCCTGGCAGCAATATCTTTCCACAGTGCAGCAGCCCAGATGGGTTTACCTCTGTGTTGCCAGTTGCTCTGCTTCCATTGCTTCAACCACCCCCACAGGGCATTTGCCACCATCCATGAGTCAGTATAGAGATACAGTACTGGCCACCTTTCTCGTTCAGCAATGTCCAGGGCCAGCTGGATAACTTTCACTTTGGCAAACTGACTCGATTCACCCTCTCCTTCAGTAGTTTCTGCAACTTGTCGTCCAGGACTCCATACAGCTGCCTTCCATCTCCGATGCTTTCCCACAATACGGCAAGAGCCATCAGTAAACAAGGCATACTGCTTTTCACTTTCTGACAGTTTATTATATGGTGGGGCCTCTTCAGCACGCACCACCTCCTCCTCTGGTGACATTCCGAAATCTTTGCCCTCTGGCCAGTCCATGATGACTTCTAGAATTCCTGGGCCAGTGGGATTTCCTGTTCAAGTTCGTTGTGTAATTAGTGCAGCCCATTTACTCCATGTAGCATCAGTTGCATGATGTGTAGAGGAGACCCTGCCTTTGAACATCCAGCCCAGCACGGGCAACCGGGGTGCCAGGAGGAGCTGTGCTTCAGTGCCAATCACTTCCGAAGCAGCTCGAACCCCTTCATACGCTGCCAGTATCTCTTTCTCAGTTGGGGTATAGCTGGCCTCAGATCCTTTATATCCCCGACTCCAAAAGCTGAGGGGTCGACCTCGAGTCTCCCCTGGAGCTTTCTGCCAGAGGCTCCAGGTAGGACCGTTCTCCCCAGCTGCAGTGTACAGCACATTTTTTACATCTGGTCCGGTCCGGACAGGTCCAAGGGCTACTGCATGAACTATCTCGCGTTTAATTTGCTCAAAGGCTTGTTGTTGCTCAGGGCCCCATTTAAAATCATTCTTCTTCCGGGTCACATGATAGAGAGGGCTTACAATCGAACTGTAATTTGGGATGTGCATTCTCCAGAACCCCACTGCACCCAAGAAAGCTTGCGTTTCTTTCTTATTAGTTGGTGGAGACATTGCTGTTATCTTGTTGATCACATCTGTGGGGATCTGTCTATGTCCATCTTGCCATTTTATTCCCCAAATATTGAATCTCCTGTGCAGATCCCTTGACCTTACTCCGTTTTATGGCAAAACCGGCTTTCAGCAGGATTTGAATTATTTTCCTCCTTTTCTCAAAGACTTTTTTTGCTGTATCACCTCACATGATAATGTCATCAATTTATTGCAGGTATACCCAGCCCGACCCAAGCAGTGATCTAGCCCTTCTGGGTAACTACCCCCAGATTATGTACTGGGCATGATGTGCTCTGGTATGGAATACCTCTTTAGTTAGTTTGGGTCAGGTATCCTGTCTCTGCTTCCCCTCCTCTCTGGCAGAGAATGAGCCTCACAAAGTCCTTGGCCAAACCAAAACATCATTGTTATCAGCTCTGTTCCCAAGCTGAAAGTCAAAACACAGCACTGCAGCAGCTACCAAGAGGAGAGAAATGGCTGCTACTGCTGAACCCAGGACGACTAAGGAGGAGAAAAATGACTGCTACAGCTGAACCCAGGACAATGGTTTACAACAATTTAAAGGTATTTAATTAAAACACCCACCCATGGTCCCTTTGGTTGAGGTTATAGGGTTCAACATTGCAATGAACTAGCCTGCCATTCTGCCTCGCAGCAAGGGATTCCTGCAGTAGTAATTCCCATAACATGCAGCTATGCTGTGACATAGACTTATGCACAACCGGTCGCTTTGAGTTGTGTCTGTTCCAGTGTGGCTTCTCCATTGGCCACAATGCCTTTACATGTATACATGCTTCAGCATGGCTTTACCCACAGCCACAGTCCCTTCAGAAGTAAACCTTCAATACAGCCTTACCCATGGCAGCGGTCCCTCCAGGGCTGTACATGCTCTCTTGTGAGCTTATCCATGTCCACATATTTGAGGTGCTCCAGCACAATCTCATTCACTGATGCTTCAAGGGGTATCTTCTGCAGCATGGGCTTATCTACAGCCATAGTCACTTTGGGTGTCCTGCTCCTGCATGGACTCATCCACAGGTTACAATCCTTTCACCTGGAACTCATGCTGGAACAGGAGTTCTTGCCTGTCCAGTACAGCAGAACAGACACAGCATTGATCCCCTGGCCATCTGCCACCTCAAGCGCATTGTCGTTGCTGTATCACAACAGAGTCAGATGATAAGCTGCGAAAGCAGAAAGCAGCCACTAACAAGCACTGGGCTTTTATATATAGTAAGACAAGCAAGCCCTATGGCAAGCACAGAAGCCTGCCAACTAATAACTAAGCAGCAGTTACAACTATAAGTTAATCTAGCACATTCCAATCGAAGCTGTTGTTCCCTTGAATCCTTTGGGTGCCAAAATGGACTGCCATGGTTTAAACCCAGGAGGCAACTGAGCTTCACACAGATGCTCTCTCATTCTTCCCCTGTGCATTGTGGAAGAGAATTGGGATTAAAAAGAAAAGTTATATTAATGGAATGAGGTAAAGACAGTGTAATAGGACAGAAAAGGAAAGGAAAATACTATCACTACTACTACTGCTACTAGGAATGATAAAAGAGTCAGAATATACAAAACAAATACTACACAATGCGAGCAGTCACCACCCCCAAACAGTTCCCTAGCAGCAGCCCCTGCCAGCTTTCCTACCAGTTTATATGCTGAGCATGATGCTATCTGGTGTGGAACATCCCTTGGGTCAGCTGGGGTCAGCTGTCCTGGCTGTGTTCCCTCCCAACTCCTTGTGGACACCAAGCCTCTTCACTGTGAGGGCATAAGAAGCAGAAGAGCCCTTGACCACTGCTTAGCAACAACTAAAACATCAGTTATCAACATTATTCTCATCCTAGAGCCAAAACACAGTACTGTACCAGATACTGGGAAGAAAACTAGACTCTATCCCAGCTGAAGCCAGGACGCTAGTCTCCCTATATAGTTAGTGGAAAGACAGAGAGGCATTTCTAAGATAGTGTTTATCAGGCTTGAGATGATTTGTCCACTTGTGTTATTTATGTGACAAAGCTAGACTGATTCTCTAAAATTTGTAAAGCCAAATTATTTCCCCTGAAGTTCATATGACCACTTATCAAGACATGTTAAAAGCAGTATTTTTTAAAAAATGGAGATAAAACAGTTGTGGTACTTATGATATTAAGAAACTGAATTAAAAAGCCCATTGCATTTTCATATAAACCCACATTGTCTCAGAACTTCCTTATGAAACCCTTCTTATCTGTCTCCTGTTACTTCTTATGTGTTACGTTTCAGATTCTCAAGGGCAACATTGCAATTTCTCTTTTGTTTATAAAGTAGCTACCACAATTCACTCATGATTTTAAACTTCCCAAGGTATCATCATCAGAATAATCAGAACTCTAGGAATTATGATCTCTGATTTTTATTTTTCTTTCTGTTACTGGCTTTGCTTTCCTTTGTTTCTTGCAACTAATATTAAATTTATGCTTTTCCACATAATAATTTATTCATATTTAAGGCATTTTCAGTCCATTGCATAACTTGTACTCCTTTTATTCTGATGAGAATGACAAAGACTGTGAATACAAAGTTGTAAAGGAACCAGTGTGATAGAAGGGAAATATTTCTGAAGTCTAGGTAGGGAGGAAGTATCAGTGATAAACTGCCAGTTTCACTCTTCCTCTGGCAACCTACATTACCTTTTTCCCCTAATACTACACCACCATTGAGTAGGTCTCTGACACAATGACTGCATTATCCACTGATGGAATAAGCAGCTATTATTGGCCCATGTTGTTGTGTTTGACATGGGGCAGCTATAATTTTACTTTGTGTATGCATTTCACTTGCAGCCTTTCTGAAAGCACTCATCTGTATGCAGCGAGGCTGAGAGCCAGGAAAGCACACGTCCTGCCCCCGTCCACAGCATGTCACAATGGCAGCACCTAGGAAATGCATTAATATTTATGGGAAGGGAACAAAGAAATCAAAGCATCTCTGCCTGTCTCTCTCTCAATTTATTCCACCTTTTATAAATTTAATTTTAGAACAACATTTGGAGGGATAAACCCTGCACCAGTTACAGTGAGACTGGGATGTACATGTATGATATTCATCTGTAATTGAAAGATTCACACTGATTTTTCTTCTATGAGCTTGTGTTTCCCTTTCCCTTTTAGAAAATTAACATTTTTAAATCTCTCTTCTAATGAAAATGCATTTAATAAACTCTTTCTCCTCATTAAGCATCTCTGTCTTTTCCTGTTTAGGAGGTATAAGGATACCCTGTTTTTCTTGCAGTCCGGAGACCAGAACTAGAACACCCCCCCCACATGTATGCAGAGCCAGCTTCGCACATGAAACCTATTTCCCATTCCCACACCAAGAAGTAAAATCCTATTTCCTGTTACCACACCAAGAAGTACAGAATGACCAAGAGATGTGTATAATTGTTAGTGCTCTGGATCCTTCCTCCAGCACTCTATTCAATTCTTTGTTCTCTGAAGGGGAAGCTGGAGGTGAAATGGCTCCTGGGGTGGAGGGGACATGGAATTAATGTGATTCCTGGTATGAGGTGTCTGAGGCATCATCTAACAAGTGAACTCAGCAGTGCTGTAGCTTTTCCCATCTGAGCACTTCCAAGTACTACTTTTTTTGTAAATGAAGCTGTCACGCCGTTAAGGCTTTGACCTCCTCATGCTGAGGATCTAAGTGGCTAATGGATCACCAAAACCCCTGAAGGTGGGCAAACATTCTCCTGTAGACAGCTGTACTACCATAACAGACAAAGTGATGTTTCCTGCAAGGAATGACTTGCCCACCTGGTCAATGGATTGAGGTTTTAGAAACTGAGTTCCAAGTACTTTGCCACATCTGTGTGTCACTGAGTCCCCTTCTGCCCTACATCTAGTCAATGCCAATTCTGCATAATAGGGACTGTCTCTTCCCATGTAGAAGATGCAGTGTGTGGAAGTAAAAAGCTTTCAATAAATGATGAATAGAATAAATTCTTAGAAAGTAAGACAAGTGTGGTCGAGCTGTAAGAAAGGGAGGCCAGCAGGCATTCAACCACCTCTTCCCATAAATATGGTCATTTTGTCACATTCAGTCTTGTAAAGAGGCATGATGCTCACATTGTGATCTGTGATGGCAGCTCCTATATCCTTTTACGGTTTCTTGTGGTAAAGGCAGGATGTTCTCTGTGTACGGTCCTGGTTGCCGTATAGAGTGGAAACTTTCATATTGCTTGGAGTATTGGAAAAGAAGCTGGATGAGCAGGATAGCTGTGATAGCAGAGGAGGAACGGGGGCCAAGGAAGTCAGTTCACCCTGCTACAAAGACCCTGTTTCTGTTTCATCCATTTCAGTAGTATCCTGGCCAGGTACCTTTCAAAGCTTCACCAGGGGAGGTTTAGACTGGATGTGAGGAAGCATTTCTTTACCAACTGGTTGGTCAGACACTGGAACAGGCTTCCTAGGAAGGTGGTCAGTGCCCCTAGCATCTCAGTGTTTTGTCAGTCACAGGCATTTGGACAATCCCCTTAACAACATGCTTTAACTTGGTCAGCCCTGAATTGGTCAGCCAGTTGGACTAGATGATGGCTGTAGGTCTCTTTCAACTGAAAAATGCTCTGTTCTACTCTTCTCTCTTTACTTGAGTTAAAGCATTCAGCCGTTCCCATAGGCCTTTAAAAGGCATAGTTTTTTCTGCTTTCTGAAGCAAAAGTCTCAACACCTGAATATGTGAAAGACACATTCAGGTGCTCTCTCAAGCTGTAAATCTTTTCCTAGTCAAACTGCCTGTGTTAGTCAAAGGATTATTGAAAATGGAATTTGCTTCATAAATGAGGAGTTCAGTCCTTTACTATCTGTTGTCAAGACTGCTATGACAACAAAAGGCTTAGCAGCTTTATGGTCCTAGAGCTGTTATCTTCATCTTCCCTGACTTCATCTGAGGAATTTCACTTTTAATGTGTTCATGCACATTACTCCTTCAACTCCAGTCACTACTTTTTGGCTTTCAGCCTGGCTTCCATTTTACTATTTAGTTTACCTTTCAGCCATACAAATTCTTGAAAGCTTATCATCCTAGTTACAAAATCTACTGCACCTTTTCTTCACAATAAAAGTACAGGAAAAACATAAAGGTGATTCTCCACCTCTTGTGCAAACACCACACCTGGATGATTGTTTCCAGTGATACACTGGAATATTTTATTGTTTCTGTGTTTTCTAACAGATTCTAATGACTTTGAGAATACAAGAGGACACAAAGCAGCCGATCTCTTTAAGGAGAGGCCATCTTCCACATTGGAAGATATTGACAAGGATCATGAAGTCTTGGCCTTTCCAGATGCTCATAACCAGCATATCTGGTTTGTTATTTAAGAAACCTTTGATTGTAATAACTGCTCATGTGTCCTGTTTTTGTCTTCACCTACACATAAACCTGTTGACCAACAGCTCTGTGTGGCTGGATTTTACTTGTCCTTACGGCTCAGCTGAAAGCAGAGGAAGAGCGAGCTGACTCAGGAATTGTTTCCATGAAACGCCTCAAAGATCTGGAGCAAAAATCTTCATGTAGACATGTATCTTAACTATGGATAGCACCCAGCAGCATGAGCCCTGCTTCTAATTTGCTATCATCACATGAATAAGTAATTCAATAATGATGCTGTCAGCAGCAATTTGAGCTTAAATGACTCCTGGGATATAAACTTGGTTGATCTCCTTTTGGGGGATGCTAGCTCAACACTCTCTATAATTGTCAGCTTTACTCCCTAAAGATCAGTCTTCCCCAAGAAGTGTGTGTCTGTTGTTTTGGAAGGATTAGAAAATAAGAAATCAGTGCCACAGGTTCCATGATGATTTAATTATTTGTTACTTAAACTTTAAGATAAACAACAAAATACTACAAATACAGAAAATCATAACTATGGCTGAGCACACTTATTTGGTAGCCCTGGTTAATATTCATATAATTTGTTTACCATATGCAAATGCTTTGCTTTCTTTACTTTTTTTTTCCTGATTTAAGACGCTAAATGTTCAAGAATATAGCATTAGAACAAGCTTATTTTAATTTGAAAAGTCAGGCACTAGAATAAAAAAATTTAAAAAAATAAAAGCCAGTTAATAGCACAGCTGACTTTTTTGCTAAAGCAATAAACTTAGATCTTCATGAAAGTTACATTTATTCTGTGTATTAAAACAGTAATATTATATTTGCTGGATTATTCATTCATTTTCCACCTTGGAAGGCAAAATTTGAATTTAGCCTAGCCAAAATCAGCAAAATAAGAATTATTGGATAGTGGCAACTAATAAAAATATTGCTAAAGTAAGTTCAGTGACCTTAGCTAAGTGTTGAATAAGCTGGAATCCATGTCAGAAAGCCATTGTATGTTTGACACATTTGATAGCATGTGCTCCAAAGACAGACCTAAGATTAATTGAGCATGGAAAGTGAATAAGCTTCTCAATACACTGTCTTCTAGTTAAAGGTTGACTTGCTCTAATGAATTCAAAGACAGCAACCATCATGTTGAAGTGTATTTTGTGCTAGAACGAAACAGTAATACAAAATTCAGTATGTTTTAATAAATACACTAATTAATAACAATTATTAATAATATGACCTGGTGTTAATTTCTGCTAAATGGGATGAAAATACTGGCAGATGCTCACCTGCAAGTGGTGATTTTATTTCTATATGTGCTTGCCACTGCAGAGTCAATGAAGGTGCTGAGTGCTTAACTTTGGTTCCTGTCACACTGGACTTAATATAAGGAGATAAATTCCCTTTTATCATCCATATCAAGAAAATACCAAAGGAATAGTAATACAAGTCTATATATTTTATTTTTTTTTCCTTTCTTTCCAGTCCAAGGCCACAAAAAATGATGAGGGGACTGCAGCATTGGTGTATGAGGAGATAAGAAGGTGCTGTGAGAGCTATGTCTGTTCAGTATGGAGAAGAGAAAGCTCTGAGAGATCTTTTCCATGTACAAAAATATCTGGTGGGGCATGTGGGGAAACCAAAAAAGATAGATAGAGGCCAAATCTCCTCAGGGGTCCCCAGTGACGGGACAAGAAGCAAAAGGCACAAACTGAAATGCAGAAAATTGCATTTAAACTTCTGAAGAAAGATTATTTTTTTCCCAGTGAGGGTGGACAAACACTGGCATAAGTTGCTCAGGAAGGCTGTGGAGTCTCCATCCTTGAAGTCATTCAAAACCTGACTGGATGTGGCCCTGAGCAACCTATTTTAGGTGACTATGCTTGACCAGAGGTTTGGATCTATCTATTGCTTGGTCTGTTCATTGATCTTTGTAGCCTCAGAGATTGTGTGAATTCAGAGTTTTATTTCCAGATTCTCTTTCATGTTGATTTTGCTGAAAGAAAATTGTAGGTGAAGAAATATGAACTTGAAAAAGATAAGGTAAACTAATTTTTGTTCCTACTTCTGTATGGATTTTGGGAGGAGGTGGGGAACAGCAGGAAGACCTAGAGTCTTTATACTGACAGTCCTGCATGGATCAGCTTCCTCTTTTTTGAGGAAGAGAAGAAAAAAAATCCAGGATTGTCTAAGTGTAAATCTATGCTACCATTTTAAGCTGGTGAAATATCTCAGTCATCTCTTGCTGCCACTCCAGAAAAGCCTGGGACTTCTGTGATGCTGTGTTAGATTTATTACACCCTTGAAAATGTCTTGAATGTTATTGGGTTCCCAAATGGTATGAGGCATGTATTTAGGATACCAAATTGGGATTCAGTTATCTAGCACTTGCAGCCATTTTCACTTTTGTGTAGCTGTATCAGCAGAGGATAGATTTATCAGCTTCCTTAATACAGCCACAAAAAGACATAATTTTTACCAAACTGTAGATAACTTTACTACGCCACAGTGTTCTTGTAACAGCTTGTTTTTTGTATGCATGTTCATACATTACTTTGCATATTTTTTGCATGGAAATTGTCTCTATAATGAAGCATTATGCCTAAAAAATCCAGCTGTCTTCTGCTCCTAACAACACTGCTTTCCTGTATCCTTAATAAGTGAAATAATATCTAATGCATGACCTGTGTAACAGGACATGACAACATCCTTAGAAAAACAGAAAGAAAAGCAAATAAAGACGAAATGCCCTCCCACCTTTCAGACTCAATTCCCAGCCCTGAGTTTTAGCTTTGTTATTTCTTTTAATCTGTTTGAAGAAACCACTTCTGGACAGACCATCTTTATTGCAGGGATCATTAATTTGAAGAGAGGCAAACGAAAAATAGGGAATTTGTATTTCAGTCACAAAATGGATCAAAGGAAACTTTCCTAGGGCAAGGTGCTGTTGTCAAGATTGTCCTAAAGAAAGGAAAATCATTACAGAGGATTATCTATAGCAGTGGTTCTCAACCTTTCTTTCAGCTTGTGTAACCTCAGGCAGAAATACAGTGTGACTGATTATGATTACCACACACGCACACAAAGACCTGCTCTTCTACAGATATATTTTTTGCACATGTTCCATCATGTCTTGTGATGCTGTTCCTGAAAACAAACCCACTATGCATATATGCACATGCTCAGCTTAATAATAATAATGATAATAATAATTGTAATGGTGATGATGATTATAATACAACAGCAACAACAATAAAAAAGTAATGCATATTCTCTTAGATTTCTTAAGCAGTGTGACTTAACATACTGAAAAATGCATCCTCTGCTTTGAGAATGATGACAGGGGGTCATTCCATAGCTCTTCCTCAGTTAGTGCTCACTGGAACTTCTAAAGGTCACCATTCTAAGTGGATTTTTCAAGGGAAACATTGATCCTTTCACTAACAATTATCCCTAGATGTGATGTGACTGATTAAAAGGTATCCTTTAATTTTATTAATTTGGAGCATAATCGGAGCTTGATTGAAGTGGTACACTACCTACATCTGTACTACCCAGTAATGGATCCCATTCACAAGGCTCCCCAACACAGCAGCAGCTTGTAAGTATGCAGCTAAATCGGCTTTGTCCCCAGATCCAAGTGGCCAACACTTGCTGCCTGCTTGGGATATTTTTTGTCATGTTAAACCCATTCCTAAATACCTAGGAGCCTGGGATAAGTTATTGTGCCAAAAACCATGCAGAAAGCACGCTAGCAATTAAATGCTATGACTTAAACATGACAGAATACAGCACAGTATTCAGGACTATACTGTGGCATTGTGATTTCAATTGTAGGCATAGCTCCTGGGACACAGTAACACGTTCAGGTGATGAGCAAAATACTTTCTAGGGACTTGCTCTTCATGGCAGGTATATTGGTGTTTTTGCAGCTGTTATATAATACCTAGAGCAGTGAAAACCTTTCCCAGAGTGGGGCAGAGAGCTTCTCCAAAATGTGTTTAGAAAGAAGCATATTTCATAGCAGAGGACTCAGCTTTTGATTTCATAACATTTCATTGTACCCAGCCTCAACTTAAAATCTCAAAGCTGTTTGAAAGTCATGTTACGATCTTCCTTTAGTGTATGAAACCATACACTAATCTCTGTCACAATGATAGCCATGAAAAAGATGAAATCACATGTAAGATAGGAAAAAAGTCTTTCTTCTTATTCTCTACCCTCTGTACCAGGTTTCATGTGGGAGTGCAGCAATGCATTTCTCCTTTCTTATTTTTCAATTATCAGATTGACGTAATGATCATACAATCACAGACTGGTTTAGCTTGGAAGGGGCCTTAAAGCTCATGCAGTTATAACCACCCTGCCCACAGGCATGGACACTAGACCAGATTGCTCAAAACCCCATCCAACCTGGATTTAAATGAGATCTCAGGCAGAAGTTATTCCCTGTGAGGATGCTGAGGCACTGGCACAGGGTGCCCAGAGAAGCTGTGGCTGCCCCATCCCTGGCAGTGTTCAAGGCCAGGGAGCACAGGGCTTGGAGCACCCTTCTCTAGTGAAAGGTGTCCCTGCCTGTGGCAAACAGGTTGGAAACATGAGCCTTAAGGTTCCTTCCAACCCAAACAAGTCTGTGTTTCTATGAAAGCCTAATACTATGTACCGTAATAAAGATGTATTCTTCCAGACAAACACAAACAGAATTTTTATGTGATGAAATATTACAACTGTTACGAGATCAAGAAACACGGAGAGCAGGTTGTGTTATGCTGTGGTTTAAGGAAGCCTTTATTTAGGACAGTGTTTTAAAATACCTCTCTAGTCTTCTTGCTGTATGAATCACCTTTGGAGCTGTGCTACATTGAAGCTGAAAAATGCAGAATGAAATGAAGTTGCCATCACAGCATGCTTCAGAGAGAATTGAGTTCATTGTGATTACAGATACTACACGCTTTCCCTTGTAAGAAAGACAGCTGTGCATGGCCACAGAGGCACAGCAGATGCTGAATGCCAATACCTGAATCCTTGTGGTTACTTTAATTGCCCCTTTCCACCAATTTGAGATGTTGCAGCAGTAGGAAAGCAGCAGAGGCTGCTGTCACTCAAGTTCTTGGAACCTGCAGTTCTGCCTAAAACAAAAAATAATGGATATAGTAAAAAGAAAAAGAATTTTCCACAGGCTCTTGACAAGCTCATAAGCAAAAATGTAAAAGGAAGTGAGGAGGAGTAAGTTTTGACTCAGCTGTAGGTTTGAGGTTTTACCTGGAAGTTTCCTAAGGCAGCTGTTAGTGTTTTACAAGAGGCAGGATTCTCAGCAGAGAAGTTACAGCATGATGGACTCTGACATTTTGTAAAACTGTAAAATGTGTCAGTAGCTTTAACAAGCAGAAGTGCTTTGACCTCCTGAGGTTCCTGTCCAATTTAGCCATAGCAACTGTTCGATTCACACAGTTAATGGTTACATTCAGTCAAAGGAGGGAGGGAGAAGGGTGACAGGAGACCTTACCTTAAAACCAAGACAGGTTTTTTTATTTTCCTGCTCTAGCTCCATTATAAGTGAGCAACCCCTCTTCCTTCACTGTGTGTGGGATATTTTCATAGCTTTAATTTTCCCTTGGCATCTCTATTTGCTGACCCCTTGCCCTGTAAATGTTCATTAATGAGGTAATTCCGAGTGAGTCTGATTCTTTGTCTAAAAAATCACAAGGTTATTTGGCAGACATTTTATTTTACATTTGCTAGTTCTTACACAGACTCCTTGTTAGCCTGGTTGGTTTATTGTTTCTTCTATTTTGAGGCTAATCCTACCAATGTCTGTAATTTAGGGATCATGGCTTTTCTCCAGAGGAAAAATGTCACTTTGAGACCTTGCACATTGAAAAAGCAAGAGAAGATGCATGAGGAACTTAATCCATGCTTGTTTTCTATCACATGTAAATTTCCACCTGAGGAGAGCATTCACCAACAAACTTGAAAGTTTTAAGAAAGAGCCTGTTGGTCACACAGCAATGTGTGTTGTCCAACCTGGAAGGCAGTCTGGAGCTTTACACATGTTCTACATGCTACGTAATAAGAAAATTCAGATCTTATTCAGGGATAAAGCACAAATTCACCAACAAGATCTTCTCTGCCACTGCAGAAGAGCAAATGTATGATCCTATACATTTGTTCCAGATATGTTCTGCTAAAGAGAATGATTATTTATCATGCATTGGAACTGTAGTGTATTCCTAGTCCGTATTTCTTCCCTAGCATATTGCAGATACTAAAACTGACAAGGGATTAAGCTGAGACTCGACAAGTTTGCAAGTAGAAAACCAATCAACTTCACAAAGCAAATGCATGGAAAATGTTCGTGTCTCAAAAGGGAGTTTTATCCTAACTTAGTAAGTGGTTGGGAGAGAGTTTGGAGGTGGAGTCATGGGGGCTTGCTCTGACATTGTACTTTTTCATTGGCATCCAATTTTGACTGCTGTTGGAAACATTAAGATCTTTTAACTCATTATAGCTGGTCTTACATTTTTATGTTCTTCAAGATCCTTAAATTTGCTCCTTCAAAATGCCTCTTTCCTTCCTGTAAATATGGACTGGGGGCATGTAGAGGGTAGAGATACCCCAGATATTGCTTCATATCTTGTGACAGGGAAGAAGACTTGCAAAGGGAAAATTAACAATAAGTAAGATTAAAGATATGTCACAAACCTCAGAAATGTGTATGAGACTTGAGAACAGAGATGTAAATGAGGACACATTAAACTCTGCAGGTAAGCACAAAGTCTAGCAAGGAAGAAAGTCAGCCAGATGTCAGACGTCAGGCCTGTACTTCCGGACTTGCTTAAATCATTATTTCAAAATCTATTTACAGACATCCAGTTTTTCTCTTGAAGGGCCTCATAACTAAATGAGATAGAAGATCACAAATGCCTGGAGGATGGGACTGTATCTCCTTGTTTGTTCATACAGGAATTTAAGAATAGGGATCAATTTCTTGATGTGAACAATTCCTAAGATGCATAATTACATCTTTTTGACATGTTCGCCTGCCATCCATGTGAATACTTTTCTCTAAGAAAATCTGCACATTAACACTTTGCATTTCCCACGCTCTAGGAAACAAATACATCTTTTAGAAAACATCACTTTTTATTTCACCTGAATATGGATGCTAAAACTCATTTCAGTTATGAGTCTCCATTTCTATATAGAGAACGTGACTCTTGGGGCCAGTTTAAATAGGCAGTAACTAGAGGTGAGGCTGACCCCAGAATTCATTCAGTCACTGCAAGAAAACAGATTTTCTGTGTCATAGAATAAAATACCTTACCTGGAAGTGTTCATACCAATTCTGTTTTCTTAGAATAGATATGGGATAAAATAATTATTTCATTTTTCCTTCCAGCTCTTCATTGATTTTGAAATATTTCTACTGACATGGAGTAATGTTTGCTATTTTTTTGTAATCTTGTACAAATATTATACAAATAAAACTGCAGGATGAATAAGATGCCAACAACTGAAATCCTTATATTCTGTCAATTTCTGTCCAATCACAAGGATTTATTTCATCCTTCTCGCAGCTGAGGAATCATTTCAAAAGATATTACATAGATAATTACAATGACACGTGAAAACGGTGAATCATTTTCTTCCAGTATGCTGGGCTTTTTTAATATATGAATTGATATTTTTTCTTTACGAGTTCATGATGTTTCATAAAAGCAAGCTCCAGAAACATGATTGCATTAATAATTTACAATATATACATATATTTTTGTAACAGTTACCATACAAGGTATATAAAAAACAAGTGCTGGGAGTTAAGATATAAGCTTTTTAACATCTTTGGAAGAGAAATAAGGATCACAGTGCTTATCTTGCAGATGGGGAAATTAGGTCATGAAGGAGGTAAGGGCTGTATTATGGGGACATAAATTGCTCTGTGTCACACACCTTCCACAAGCTCTCTAAATGAGGTGTTTGAAACTGTAAGATTTCTGTATTTACTAGCATAAGGACTTGGCTGGAATTTAGATAGTCTGGATATAACCCAGACTCCTTCAAAGACATGTGAGGAATCCGAGATACAATTTGACAAGATGTAGGTTTTTAACCTATCCTATCAAAATATATTCCATTTAGAAACCTAAACCAATTCCTGAATAATACAAGTATGGCATGGATTTTGTAGTGCAAGCTTTCTTTTATGCTTGTCCTGTGTTATTACAAAGTTCATAAAAATCACTTTTATGACACTTCTCCCTTTCTTTTTCTGCAGCACTCATCGTGTTGAGCCTGTGTTGTGTCTCTTTTCACCAAGAGCAGAAATACATGCAGTTCCAGGCATGGAATTTTTCATTCCAGGTTTACAAATGAAAAAAAAAAAAAAAAAAAAAAAAAGAAGATGTAATTATCTTTGCAATGTTCTTCTTTTCACCTGGGATACAACTCACCTAACTTGAGCCATACAAAAATTAGTCATTTAATTAAGGTAGTCACCTAAATTTCCTCTCTAATGTAATGAGAGAGCAGGGTGTCTTCTGAGAATGAATCATTGCACACACTTTAAATATCTATTTTGGAATGGTATGAATTCCTCTCTGGTGGTACCTTGCTTTCTCCCATGACTCTGGAGGCAGTTTAAATAATGGGGTATGACTAGAAACACTTAGTTTTAACTAGCTGGAGTTAGACAAGATAAATGTTAGTTACAGGGTTTTCTTAGGATTTTTTCTTCATTGTGATAACTGCTGTATGAACATAGAAAAACCAAGCTACCATTTAACCCTTGGTACAAGAGAACAAAGAGCACTGATTATTTGGTCAGGAAGCTCTGGCAATACTGGTCACATAATTGTCATTCAAGAGTAGACCAGTTTAGTATTTTGAATTTCAAAGACACGGGCAAAATGTAATAAATTGTCAACGGATGTTTGAAAAAGAGATTTCTTTCTTTCCTGTCTCTTCATGGATAGGAAAGGAAGTAATTCTCAGATAGGAAAAAAAAAAGGAAGTTATGAATTTTACTCATTTTTGCTTTCTTTGTTCTTTAAAATCCACCTTTCTCTGAAACTCTTAGTGACTTTCTGAAAGCTGCAGGTTTAACATGCACTTCCATAAAATTGGGTAACATTATTAATAAAGGAGAACTCTGTTTTGATTGCCAGGAACATACAGACGTTCTGACATTTGGAGTCAGCTATTCAGGTCTGTCAGTCAGGTTTATACTTATCCACAAACTTCACCATTTCAGAAAAATAGGTTACAGAGTGAGAGAACAATAGGGGGAAAAGAGATAGCACTTTCATGCAAAGCTTTAATTAATATGAAGTCAATGCTGGCCTGCAGGAAATGTCAAGTTCCACTGGATAAATCAGGACTGCTTCTCGGGTTTGCAACACATCATGTTCTGTGTTCAATAAGATGCCAGGTTGCTTATTTTGCTTTCAATTTATGTGCAGCTTTTTTCATGTGGTCTTAGAAAAAGGTGCCAAAGTTGTCTGGTTCCCTGACTTTATTCTAAAATTAATAATGCATTAGCTTAGAAAAATATTTGCTCCTGCTATTACTCTTGAGGTTATGAAATTAAATACATATAACTGAAAAATACGGTAAGTATATAGGAAGCAAATCTTTCTCTGATCTTCCCTTCCCTGTTTTCATTAAGGCAGCTCTTTTTAGTTATAAGACCAGCTCTTGAATTTCAAAACACATATACAAAAAAACTTCATTAAACTTGCTCAGCTCTGATTTACCTGCCTCTGTGAGTTTAAAAGCCCATCATTGCATAAACCTAAGCCCTATTCACTACCATGATAATGCAGCTTTCTACCAGAACAGCTCCACTGATTTCAACGCTTACTTTGTTGCATGCATCAGAGGCTCCATATTATTAATACTGGTTTTATTGTATATTCTATATTTTAGGTTATTTTTATTTTTATTTCTTTTTATTTTTATTACTTTTTATTTTTTTTTCCTACACCTTATTTCTTATTTCTTTTTTTCCCAAAATCTTTCCCAAAATATCCTTTGAAAGTTGCCTGGTAACATAGAATCATAGAATAGTTAAAGTTGGAAAGGACCTTAATATCAACTAGTTACACCCCCTTTACCATGGGCAGGGACACCTCATACTAGACCATGTCTTCCAAGGCTCTGTCCAAGCTGACTTCGAATACTGACAGGGATGGAGCATTTACCACTTCTTTGGGCACCATGTTCCAGTGCCTCACCACCCTCACAGTAAAGAACTTATTCCTTATATCTAATCTGAACTTCTTCTGTTTCAGTTTAAACCCATCACCCCTTGGCCTATCGGTACAGTCCCTGTTGAAAAGTCCCTCTCTGGCATCCCTGTAGTCCCCTTCAGATGCTGGAAAGGCTGCTATGGGCCTCCATGCAGGTTTTCTTCTCCAGCCTGAACATCCTCCAGACGGAGCAGCTATCAAGGACTTGGGCAGCATCAGCTCTAGGTGCTGAGAAAGAAGTGCTCAGCCAACACTGAAACAGGGGTTTCTACCCAACTTTTTCACTGTGGTGTGTTACAGGATAAGTTAATTTGTGAGTCCTCCTCAAGCTCTCCCACACACATCCTTTACCAGATGCAAATTCTTATCAGTTTGGGACATTAAGGCTTTACATGTCCCATCTGTTTGGAAAGTTGTGGGAGTTGCTGGTTCATTATCTTGCCACAAATGATAGCCTTAATAATAATAACAAAAGATGGCTTGAAATAGATCCCTTTTTTTTTTTTTTAAAGAGAAAATATAAAATTCAGACCAGAGAAGTTTTGTTCTGTTAAATGTCATTAGTTTCTAATGTAATATGTAATTAATTACTGTTTGATATTCTAAATAGCTTACTGTTTCACAGTTTTCTAAGAAAAAGCTGCATTTTGAAATGAAAAATGTTTAAGAAAAAAAACCTGAAAATTTTATTTTTCTATTTTATTACTTTTCCTGTTTAAGATACTTGAAAAATTAGACCCATGATTTTGGCCCTTTTGAAGCTGGGAGAAAAGAAGCAATAATTACTTTTAAAAGGACTATTTCTATTATTTCTGCCTGAAAATCTCTCTTCTATGATAACCAAAACCTATAGTCTTGAAAACTTCAGAATATTATTATTTTAGATGGAATTATCTGATTAGGAAAATCAGAGCAGGAAGGTCTGTTAACATCTTTCTGAATCAAACAAGTTTTCCTTGCCCACATTCTTCCATTTGTCTGTGGCTAATGCTGAAGACTGGGCTAGGTGACTTCCTGCTCTGGTAGCGTAAGCTCTTCCTCATATTCTTCTGCTATCTAATATTTACGAGCATGGATGACAAGGAGGATTGGGATTGGGTGTACAGATATCTCTGTAATGGTCAGAAGACAATCAGAGAGATAATTAGATTGTAACAGCAATACATAATCAATGCAATATAAAGGGACAGATCTCAATCTGTTACACCAGTGGTAAATCCAAAGTAACCCTATTAATGTCGGGGACAGTTATTTGCATATGTTGTACATTGATTTAACTGAGGTTTGATTCAGGCTCATTAAGTGACACATTTTTTACTTGTACTGTTTGTATGAGCAGACTGTGGACGATTAGCCTCAGCTTGAATGCCACTATATATTAAGTGTTTTAAGACATGTGAATTAAACTCTGACCAGATGCCAGAGATCCCCTAATTAGAAATGCAAGCCATCCCCGTGTTACATTCAAAGTTCTTTAAAGACAGCAGACTCCACCGAACGTTTATCACAAGCTGTAGGAAAACTAGGATCTTAAAACAATCCCTAAAGAAAACAGAGAAGAATGCTTATGTAACTGCATGCAGGTTTGCTTATTCATTTCTTTTGCTTTCTGTATGAACATCACAGAAAATGTAATTTAAAAGAAAAACAGAAATGGAAATGGTCAAAACTGGCCTGTGAATAATGTATTATTTATAATATACCAGTATGACATAATGCTTGTTAAGAGAAGTTTTGGAGGAGAAAGAGAGGCTCCTCACTTCAGATGAGTCACTTTTTCATGATGCCAGGCTTTTATGTGGCAACAGATAACTGGTTTAGCTTGAACAACCAGGGTTGAGACATGCCTGTTAGGTAAGATGATTTCCTCTGCCTTGAAGAGCCAATCTAGGCATGATTGTCCAGGGCCATTACTTTGTGAGTAATCATCTCTTTCAAGTGGTTCACACTTATGGGGATATATGCAGCTGTCCTGAGTAAGGTCCCTTTAGGTGATGTCTGTAAGAATGAAGTCAACAACTCTTTGGAGCAAGCAAAGAGAAAGGTCAGTAATTTATCTTTGGCTTCAAAAAAAGAGTAACAGCATACAAACTACCTCTGGGGAACAGACCCTCAGTGATTTTGCTGTCAAAGCATGTTTCAGTTCTAGTTTTTTGTCAGAGTACTAGTTAGGCTTTATTATTATAGAAATAACTTACAGCATTCCATTAAGTATTATACAGCATAAAATGATGGAATTTGTATTCTAGTGGCCAACCCAGGTGTATTCTGAGCTGATGTAAGCCAAATGATAACAATTTCTTGATACACTGCGTGATTCAAATCCTAATTAACAGGGAAACTCCTTTGATGTTTTCCAGTCTAGAACAGGTCCTCAAATCATGTTGCCTATCAATAAGACCTAGTGTCTCATTTCAATGTTAGATTCAAAGAGAGTGAGAAATACTGCTTAGCCTCACAGACAGGTTGCAAGGGTGTTTGTGCATATCTGCTAGACGTTAGGGTTCTGCAGTGATGAGCACTATGGAAAAGCACTTACATTTGACAAGTTATGCAGGGTTTGGATGGTAAATAAGCCCCAGGTCTGCACGTTGCACAAGGGAGAATAAAAAGTGATATGAAAGTGTGATGTGTTTCCTTCCCCACTAAGGTTTAAAATGAATTTATGTTTATAGGGAAAAAAATAACTCAAGACTAAAATATTAAGAGCAATCTGATAATTCAATACCAGAATAAGAAAAATGAGAACTGTATGAGAGACTTTGCAGGATTTCATGGTTTCCCATTTTTCCAGTTCAAGGCACAAGTTTTATGTCTGAAATTTTATTTTCAATTATAAGGTGATGGTTTCTTAGGAGCTGAGATTTTGGCAGCTTTTTCCTTGTGCTAGTGCACTGTCTCTTCTCTATTTTATCTTGAAACAGAAGCAGCTTTGGAAACTGTCCTAATGTATAGGGTTGCATTGGTTTCATGCTGTACTTGTACCCTCAGCTTTTTGTGTCCTTGCATGTGTAACTAAAATCTTTACATACTTTCCATACTTCCATTACCTGTACTATTAGTTCAATTTGGCAATTATTTTATGAAACCCCTGTGGTATTTATTTGAGTTATTTGCTTGGATCAGAGATGATGAAACACATTTGTTCTGTCCCTTTTTTCCACTCTCTCCTTCTGCTTTCAGATTTCTTTATCTTTCTAATTTATTTTATTTATCTTTTACTGTTTTTCTTCTACATTTTTTACCATTTTTCTTTTTCTGCTCTTTCTTTCCATTTTTTTCTGGTTTAAGTGCAAGTCAAAAGGCTTTCTCTTGAATCCTTGTCTATATCTACAGAAAAAAATATTAATTTTTAGCAAGGTGATTCTATGTTGCTATTTTCTTAACTCACCTTTCAGATTTCTAATTGCTAATGCTTCAAAACCTTGACAGCTGTTTGACAACAGTATCTACTTTTAGTCACACCTTAAGCACTATGATAAACCACAAAGAAGGCTTGGTTTCTCCAGAGGAAATTCACTGTGGCATCTCATGTTAAATCTGCAGGTGACATGCAGAAACCAAAACTGAAGCTTTCTCATCATTATTTCAGCATGGTAATCCTCTTCCCTGTTTTCTCTACAAAGTCCCACACTGAGCGTTTTATTTCCCTTTAGAAAAATGACATCAGTTCCAATATTGTAGTGTGATTTTTTTTTTCTGCCTTTAAAAAATGTATATAAATTTAAAGATCTGTACTAAAGTTCTGAGTTTGCTGACAATAATGTAAAGGTGAGCCACTCCATTGGCCCCGAAGGCCAGCCTTTTACATTAATGTGAGAAGCTGCTTCAGAAGGTAGGTGGCCTTACTGAGATCAGATGGTTTAAGTGTTCATTTCTGAGGCAGAATATTTAACAGACTAAATATTCATTGACATTTTGATCTCCATATTACCCTGGCGTAGCAGGCTTGCACAAAACCTGTAAGGCATCTGTAAGACCTGGGCTCCAAAATTTTGACTTGAACAGGATTATATACAAAATAGTCTTGTCCTATTTCTATGTAACTTAAAAAAAAAAATAAAAAAAATAAAAAAAAAGATAACCAACCTGAAGTAGAAAAATGATGGTCTGAACTAAAAATGTAAAGCTGTAGATTGTGCACCTTATCTTCATTAACTGACTAGTGAGAAGAGTCTGAAACAATAAAAAAGTTATCATTGTTATTGTTATTACTATTATTATTTTCTCCTTACTCTGGCAAAATTTGGAGGACTTCAGATTTCATTGAAACTTTGTGCTCTTTCTCCCATGTTGCTCACCTCCGCACCACTGACTTGAATCGCTTCCAAATAGGCTGGTGGATTTACAGCAGCTATTACAGGTCATGTAATACAGGTTAAACCTATGTTTACAGCCTAATAATTTTCTTGTGTCTTTAAATGGGCTATGAAGTGTTTTGTAATGCAGATTGCCTCCTTTTTTTATTTGCTAGTAAAAGCAGGGAAGAGAAACTACAAAAATTCCATGTTTTCCTGTCACTGAGGACAGCCTTGCTGCTGTGCTGCATTGAGTCTGAAGGGCCAGAGCCACTATGGGGTTGCAGCCTCAAAGGAATTTTATGTGTCAGAAGTAGCCAAGGAAGTATTCAGCTGATCTAAATGGATCAGGAAAAGAGAATGAGTCATATCTCAATTTAACCAATTTAGGCATTGTGATTGCCTAAACCAGGGATAAAGTACCTGTAAAGTGTTTCTCTTTGCTTCTGATCTTGGGGATAACTGGAATTAAATTACTTTCAATGCATCAGTCCTGTTGCTATGCTATGCTATGAGATGAACTGGATGCCCATTGAAATTTTCTGCCTGGTGACCCAGGCAAATGAGTAAATCATAAAAATCCTATTTGACCATATTCCCTTTTTTCTCTGTATAACTGTAAGTGCAAGAGGTGAAAAGTGTGAAAAGATAAATTTGTTAAGAAAATTTAAAGCTGAAATGCAGAAACCCAAACATGCTTTGCACACATCGTAACATGCAGGGATAGGACAGGTAAGCTGTTTTGTCTGGATGCAGGTTATTGTACAGATCTGGTTTGTTGCCTTTGCTTTCTCATGAATTTGCTCTGACATGCAAGTGATCATTTGGGATAAGGTCTTTCATTGTGTTTGTGTCAACAGCACCCAGGAATCCCAGCTGTGGGCCAGGACTGGGTCAGAGCAATCCCAGGCACAGCCACAGATGGGGCAGAGAAGAGATTCAGAGCAGCCCTGCAGAGAAGGACTTGGGGTGTTGGTCAATGGGAAAATGAACATGAGCCAGCTTCAGTGTGAGCTCGCAGCCCAGAAAGCCAACCGTATCCTGGGCTGCATCAAAAGGAGCGTGACCAGCAGGTCAAAGGAGGCGATCCTGCCCCTCTGCTCTTGTGAGACCTCACCTGGAGTATTGTGTGCAGTTCTGGTGTCCTCAACATAAAAAGGACATGGAAATGTTGGAACAAGTCCAGAGGAGGCCACGAGGATGATCAGGGGACTGGAGCACCTCCTGTATGAAGACAGGCTGAGAAAGTTGAGGCTGTTCAGCCTGGAGAAGAGAAGGCTGCGTGGAGACCTCATAGCAGCCTTCCAGTATGTGAAGGGGGCCTATAGGAATGCTGGAAATGGGCAATTCATTAGGGACTGTAGTGATAGGACAACGGGCAATGGGTTCAAACTCAACCAGGGGAAGTTTATATATTCCTTATTGGATATAAGGAAGAAGTTTTTTACTGTTAGGGTGGTGAGGCACTGGAATGGGTTGCCCAGGGAGGCTGTGAATGCTCCATCCCTGGTGGTGTTCAAGGTGAGGTTGGACAGAGCCTTGGGCGGCAACGTTTAGTGTGAGGTGTCCCTGCCCATGGCAGGGGAGCTGGAACTAGATGATCTTAAGTTCCTTTCCAACCCTAACTATTCTATGATTCTATGAGAACTGCTGTGCAACAAACAGATTTATGTCATCCTGTATTCAAATCAAGCAAGTCAATTGATTTGTGAGTTATAGCTGAGCCAAAAATTAAGGATAGGATTTGTTCGGTTTTGTTTTGCTGTTTTGTTTTCAGTTCACACTCAGAAGCACATGAATGGCATCAGATTTTCTGCTTCAATCTAAAAAACACTGAAGATGTGAATTCATTTTTGTATATATATTTCATATATTTTCCTTGTTTACAGTTTGTACGGAATCTAAACCTGAAGGAATTATAAATTGAAAGACTATCGTCACTGCTCTTTGGACCCCAGCAGTGTGTATAAAAAAGAGCTAATCAAATAATCATTTGTAAATGTTTATGAGCTAGGATGTATTTTTGTTGTAAATTCTGCAACCACACTTAGTATCATCTGGATAGTTTACAGTTTGCAAATAATTTTTGTTGTTTTTTTTCTTTCTCCATGAAGGAAACAAGATCAAATGAGGCGTTTCATTATTACTTCAATAATACACAATCAGCAAAGCTTTCATGTATCTTGATTGTTGACATATATTGATGAAATAAAAGGAGATAAAGTTTGTCAGGGGGAGACCCACACAGACACAAGTCGCCACAGCTAAGCAGCACGTCACATAAATTTAAATCTCAGACAGAAAAGGCAGAGTGGGGAGGAGGGGAATCAACACCTATTAAATTTGGACAGGGACAGAAAGAGTGGCCTTTGATGACTGACAGACAAGGTTATGTGGGTGAACAATAATTTGAAGGTTTGAATTATTCATGTCCAATTCAAGGTAAAAGGGTTTAACCTTGTGAAATCATCTTGTTGCAGTATTTCACTATGGCAAAAAATGTTATTCTTATTCCTGCTTTTTGTTTTTTTTTTTGTTTTGGTTTGTTTTTTTTTTTTATTATTAGCTTCATGTCTTATACATGCAAATAGAAGAGTACGGCAATAAGTGTTGATTTCTAGAGAAAAAGATATGTGTATGTATTATGGTCACAGAACAGTTTGCCATTTAAAATGAAAAAGCAAGCAGCTGCGCAAAATTCTCGAAGCAGTCCGACAGTTGAACTTCAGACTTTTCTTCCTTCATACCTTACTCACTGGAGCTGTCCTTCCCCATAACTCTTAAATCTAGAGGGCAGAGGTGGATATACCACTGAGACTGCAGCCTTTATTTGAAAATAAAGATTTTTTGGAGGGGTATATTTGTTTGCTGACAAGAAATACAAACACAATATCACTGTGTGTCCTACCATTTGCTACAGCTTCCTGTGTTGGCCTTCCACAGTGTTCATTGATTGTGATGAAGAATTTATGGACTGTCCAAAATTGTCACATAGATAATTGCTACAGAAATGACCAACAAAACAGCGTACACATAAAAGCACATAGAGAAAACAATACAGTTTGGAGAGTATAGCCCATGTCAAGATTCACTTTTTTTTCTGTTGGCATCAAACAATTTATTGATGAATTAATTTAGTTTGGGACAATATTCATTCACTCTTAATTTCAGTTAAACAGACCTCAAAGAATGTATTTAATTGTAGATGCTGGCATAGAGTGGGAGTCTTAGGCAAAACCTGAATATTTCTTACTAAATCTCCTTCCTGTTAACATGAAGTACATTTCTGCTAGAAAATCCATTACCAATTTTATCTGTCCTATAGTTCACAGTATTCTGCATTATTAATGTCACAGGAAGTGCTGATATCTCTGAAGCAAGGATCAATTCTAAATTTCCTTATTTTGGATCCTTTATTTTGAGCTTCTAATCTCAGAGGGGCTCCAGGGATATTCATGGCTCCTCAATGGAGCCAAGGACATAGTTTGTGATCCTGGGTCAGTGGCAATTTACCTTCATTTCATTTCATCTATTTTTTAAGATAAATCTTCCATATGTCCATTTTGAGATGCCATTTTAATCTAGTTGTACAGGCCACTGGCTTCCCGATTTTGCTTTCATGGACCTTGCTTCCAGACTTTTAACCAGGTTACTGCTATCATACCCACTGGTTTTTACATCCTCTCCAGAGGTGCTCTACCACCTCACTGTACATCAGCTCTAACTAAGGTAGATCTTTTCAGATGTTGGAAGACTGCTGTTACTTTTCTTAAGTGCTTTACCCACTCAGTGGCATCCCCTGTGGGGATTTCAGAGGGATTGCGTGTTGTTAATAATCAGTGTTTCTAATTGCTTATTCCCTTTTTTTAAGCGGTGGTTACCAACTCACCGTATGGCTGTGTGCAGGGGCACACAGGAGACCTGAGCTCTCCTCTAGCTAAAGAAGAATGATCTGTTTCAACCTGCTCTCCTGTCTTATTTGGTGTTTTCAACACAAGAATTCTGTGCTTTCAGAGTCAGATATGCAGGACATTGTGAGGTGTCATGGTTTAAGCACAGCCAGTAAATCAGAACCATGCAGCCGCTCGCTCACTCCCCTCCCCCATCTCTTTCTTCCTCCCCCCACTCCCAGAGGGATGGGGAACAGAATCAAAAGAATGTAACTCCTACAGGTTGAGATAAGAACAGTCCAGTAACTAAGGTATAACACAAATCACTGCTGCTGTGTCGTGGTTTAAACCTAGCCAGACAGCTCGTTCACTCTCACTCACTCCCAGTGAGTGGTGCCAGTCTGGAAGCAATCGAGGCCTGCTTCCCACCGCCCCCCCCCGGGGGCTCTCTCCTCCCCCCCCTCCCAGAGGGATGAGGAGGAGAATCAAAAGAACACAACTCCCACGGGTTGAGACAAGAACAGTCCAGCAAACAATGTACAACACAAATCACCACCGCTACCACCAACGACAACAGTGATAAGAGAAAATAACAAGGGAAGAAAATAAGATACCACTCACCGAAAAACGAGTCTGACCCAGAAGACCCTGTGTCCTTCCGGGTAACTCCCAGTTCCCCCCCCCCTCCCCGAGCATGAGGTGCTGTGGTATGGAATATCTCTTTGGCTAGCTTGGGTCAGGTGTCCTGTCTGCTTCCTCCTGGCTTCCCCTCCTCTCTGGCAGAGCATGATCCTCACAAAGTCCTTGGTCAGAGTAAACATCACTGAGCAACAACTGAAAACATCAGTATTACCAGCGCTGTTCCCAGGCTGAAAGTCAAAAACACAGCACTGCACCAGCTACTAAGGAGGAAAAAAATGACTGCTACCACTGAACCCAGGACATTATGAAAAAAGAAAAAAAAATAAATAAGTATCAGTTTGACCTGAAATACTTTATTTTTTGTGTGTGATGGGTCTAAATTTTCTTACTGCTTTGAGACACACAGGTGGTTTGTATTAGGATATTGTGGTCATGTGGACACCCGTTCAGTTTTATTTGCTGTTATATTCATGCAGAAAACCACACCTACTTTAGGAAAATAACCACTTTTTTTTTTTTTCCTTAACCCAGAAAAGCAAATAAAATCTAATACTGGCTTCAAGATGCTTTTGAGATATATGCGATAACTTATTTGAAGTATAAATGATCAAAACTGACTGATTGTTTCCATCAAGCAAACAGGAAAGATTGCTTCACACTGAGCAGTAATTGGAACACCATGTGAAAAATCTCAGAGTCACCAACACTCTAGAAATTGTCTCCCAAGGAGACATATTCAATACAAAAATAGTACCCTTGTGGGAACACAGTACACAGGAGAAATCCAGTCTGAATGTGAAATGCCAAAATACAGTAAGTACTGTACACAGTAGACTGCCCTAAGAAGGAGTGTTTCTTTACCAGCTTCACTTGGGAAAAAGCTTAGAAATAACTGATTTATTTTCTGCTCTTTTTATCCAAATATGGTTTCACAGTTTTCACTCTTTCATTGCCTCCTTGGGGCATTTTCGCTACTTCTGTGTCATGTAATCCATCACTTACTAAATAATTAATTTACTCAAGTAAGCAGGACCTCTTGGGGTTTAGGGGTTCTGAGTGAGGAGAGATGACAGCTGATGTGCTATTTAGGGAGGAAACGGAGGAATTAAAAACAACATGCTATGTTATTTTCTTTGATTTTTGTTTTTCCTTTTATTGTTTTTCACTTTGCAGTCATCAAAATTCTTTCTTGGTTAACATTTTCAATTCAGCAGATTAGATTTCATTCTGCTGGTATTATTTTAATGAATAGGGCTGCAAAACTGGTCTATCCTATAATAATCAATGTGTATGTAAGGCCAAGAGGGGATTGGAAACCAAGTTGAACTCCTTTCATAATCAATCGCAGCACCATGGGAGCAGGAATAGGTTGTTACTAAGGAGACATTTTTTCTCATTGTACTGTCAGCCCTAAGTTGTACATTTTCCTCACAAGGCTTGCAGAGAGCAACCAGTGATTGAGTAACTCTGACCGTGAATGAGTGACATGTGACAAAAGTATGGAGAAGGCTACATCAGTGTTGCTGAGTCTGTAGAGGCACAGAGACTCTTTGATGGAGTCCCCTTATAAATTTTTTTGTATGAACATGTAAATGCATATATACAGGGACATGTGTAAACACACATTCATAAGACTCCAAATTATGTTACTGTTGTTTATATCTTAGAGAAATGGTTTGAAGTTTTTTTTGTGCCTTTATATGATAAAACAAACGCAACTTAGCAGGATATACACATATATAGAATGTGTATTTATATATGCATCAACCTATATATTGCAACAACACTTGTCTGTATGGACAGGCAAGTGTCAAAACAGTAGGTGACAAGGTGCATGGGAAGCTCCAGATCCAACCTTGCATGTGGGCGGACCAGCGCATGGGTAGCTTGAGATTACTCAGGAGATGACAGTCCTGGTCAGACACTCCTTGATTGCCTAAGCACCCTTTTCCAACCAGATTTGCATATCCTACATGCCCTTGGTCATCGTGCTTGTAGTAAGCATGGTTAAAGCCCTTCCCAAATCTTTGCTTGCGAAGCCAAGCCATCAATCAATCAACCAATCTATCTATATATTCATGTATATATGTATATACCTAGGTATATGTATGCTTATGTATATTTTACATAACATTGGCACAGTATTTTCCTTTTTATCTATAAAACTTACTGTTGAGATTAGTCTTTAGAGCTATAGAAAGGACCATATCACCTACCTCTTAATCCATTCATGAATGACGAGGCCATCTCAGCGCTTTCTAACAGAAACATATGTCACCACCATTCACATGTGTAGACTACTTGTGTTCTCTGATTTTTTTTCCTTCTGTTCTGTCTTAATTTAAACCTAATGGTGATCTAATAATTAATGTCTCATATCTGTTTCCTCTTAATAAAAAAAGAGCTAATTTATGATCAAGTATGCTCCATATGAAACTTCAAAATTAATTTACCTTTGTTGTTTGAAATAGCTCAAAGCAAGGGTGAATTTTCTAAATTGCCTCAAAAATTATCTCACTTCATATGAGATTTCATCTGCAAATCTTCCAGAAGAAACTAGAGAACTAAGGAATGTTGCTTTTCATGTTTTCTGTGGAATAACTGCTTTACATGAAGACTTGTAGATCTGTGATTTGTATGTGAGTGTTGAGAGCTTTGGTTTAACTTATAATGTCCTGGCTTTTATAAGCAAGGCACATACAATTTCTGACATTTAACCTGCAACAGAATAAATGCAGTTGTGGTTTTAAAAGTAATACTAAGAGAGTTCAGTTCCCACTGGAAATTCCCTCAGCTCTTTCGAAAACCATACTGTAATTGCATAACTAAGTTAAAAATGGTGAAGCATCGCTTCTGTAGGTTACATTTCTGAAGTCTGTGGCATCTGAGCTGACAGAGGACTCTGGGGGCAATGATGAAGGGCTTGTGGATCCAGGTAGTTTTCACCTTGATTCTGTTGGTGAATCTGAGGAGGAGCAGATGGATCATGAGTGTCAACAACTGTCTGTGTGACTTGTGTTGGCAACAGAGATTGGGTTTTGTGACCATGGGACCTTTTTTGAGGAGGACCATTATGAAGAGATAAAAAGTGGGGCAAAACCTTTTCTTTCATGAGGCTGGCTGAGCTGGTACAGAGAACTTTAAACTTGACACAAGGGGGACATGATAACACACAGTCAAATGAAGAAGTGGTAGACCACCTTGGTACAGGGTGGTGTGGACAGGCAAATGGTACAGGGTGATGTGGACAAGAGATGTCTAAATGAACAAATAAGGTCTGAAAGGCTTTCACCTCAAGCATATGCATATAAGTAAGTGCCTGTAGGATAACATTATGGGGAAAGGTATTTATACCGTTTCTGGGAAATCAACAGGACTGGGTGCATCTTTGCAGGGCCTGTACAATGAATTCTGCACTGGGAGCAAGCAGGACAAAACAAATGTTTCCTGAGCAGATTCAGGACTATGATCTCATTGGGATTATAGAAACATGGTTTATAGCTCACATGCCTGGAGTGCTGCTATGACTAGATATAGGCTCTCTAGAGAGGATAGGCCAAGAGAGCATGTAGGGGTGTTACCCTTGATGGGAGAGAGCAGTGGGAATGCATGGACCACTGCCCAGGAGCAGACAGTGATCCAGCTCCAACACAGGTTATGTTGTGGGTGTCTGCTACTGGCTGCCTGCCCAGGCTTCCTTGTGAGCCACTCTGAATTATCTTTGGAAGCTCATGGTCATCAAAGAGTTTCTGATGACTGGAAGAGAGATGTCACCTCAGTCTTCAAGGACAATCCAGGGAACTAGAGGCATGTCAGTCTCACCTCGGTTCCTGGGAAGGTGGCGAGCAAATAATCTTGGAAACGATTTTGAGGAACAGAAGGACAAGGTGATTGGGAGTAGTAAACATGGATTTACAAAAAGGGAAATCATGTCTGACCAACCTGACAGCCTTCTGTGATAAAATTACAGTCTCATTGGACTGAACCAAGTGATAACTGTAGATATTCTCTATCTTGACTTTCGCAAGCTTTTGACATTGTCTTCCATTATGGCCTCATAAACAAACCAGTGCAATACAGACTAGAGAAATGGGTACGGATATAGCTGGGAACTGGCTGGTGTACTGGGATTAGAAGGTTGTGATCAGTGACACAAACTCCATCTGTAGGCCAGTCACTAGTGGCATACTCCAAGGGCTGATAATGAGGTCAAACTGTTTTACATCTTCCTTAATGACCTGAATGACTGGACAAAGTACACCCTCAGTATGTTTGCAGAAAATGCAAAACTAAAAGGAGTAGCTGATACACCAGAGCTGTGCTGCCATTCAGAGGGGCCTTGACAGGCTGTTTAACTGAGCCCATGAGGATGTCCTTAAGATCAACAAGAGGATGTACAAAGTTCTTCATCTGGGGAAGAATTTCTGCCTAAGCACTGGTATTTTTTGCAGAAAAGCTTAGATCATCACAAAGGTGATATAAACGTTTTAATTTTTGCCGTCTCTGCTGCACCTGTTCAGTGGATCAGTAAGGAACAGCACGTTATTTTATGGAAGGCCAGGTGCCTTTTAGGGCAGAAAATGAACTTCTGGTAAATTATAGAGCAGGAAAATTCTAGCAAACTTAAAAAGGGGCAAGAACAAAAGGAATCATAGTGGGGATAAAGGGGGATGACGGCATAGTTTTGCTTATTACTAAAGTACATTGATGTATGTTTTCCAGGCCTATGAATAGCTCAGTTCTGAAAGAAACTTATTGGGAAGAGGCTATGAGAGTGTTAATCCACTGACTTCATGCAGGTGGATACAAAGCTGCATACTGAGCTAAATCGCTGAATTGGGAGAAGTTAATAAGTTTGGGTGGGTTTTTTTAAAGTTTTGAAATAACATAATTTTTAGAGTCTCTGAATTTAAAACCATGTTAATACAGCATTATAGTTTGTAATTTGGATATTATATTCAGCTGTGACTGTCCTGTTGTTAAATCTGGTGTATAATTAGAAAACTGTAATGAATATGTTTAAAAGGAGATGATGTTATTTTCTTTGTTCTGCACAATAATTGAATGTATTTAATATTAGGAAGATCTTTTCAGCCAGTATAAACTGGTTAAGTTCTGTTGATATTTGCCAAGCTACACCAGTTTATACTAACTGGTGAGATGATCATTATATTTTTACCAGAGATTTTCATCTTGCTTGAAAGGAAACTTCTTTGTCCATGTCATAAAAATAGCATTATTCATAAAAAAAAAGCAATTAAAATACAGGAGCATTTGCATTCTGAGCCTGCATGTTTTCATCCACAACCTAACATGCCATTATTCCTTACAGTTTTGGACTGTGTCACTTGCCAGTTTATAAACAATAAAACTATGACTTAAGAATATAAAGTGTCCCTAATTTTGAGAACATCTAGTCTTTTTCATCTGTATGCTAACTACTACTTGCAACATTTTGTTTTGTAAAAAAGAAGATGTCTGCTTAAAGGCAGATTCAGGGATAGCATGACAACGAAACTACTGATATACTCTTACATGAGCATTGAAGTTGTCTAACTTAAGCCACCCAAATTCTTGCTGGAGTAGCTGTGTTTACCAGAAACAATGCTAGTTATCATGTATATTGCTTAGAAGGTGGAAATATTTGCTCTGAGGACAAGTATTCCCATTTGGTCCTATTCAGAGTAATAGCTACTCACATGAATAATGGTTACAAGGTAGGTAGTTCTGAATTTCAAGATCATCAGGGGCCCAATGCCATTAAATATGATGTAGTTTTGGTGTTCTTTTTAGGAAATCCTATTCAATATTATAGATCCGAAGAAAATCCCATGTCTACACTGAAACCCAGTGCTCAGCCAAACTGTGCATAGACTTTCTATTGCTAACTGAAGTGTTTGTAGACATAGTTCATGGTCCTGTTGAAGTCAGCAGAGTACGTGTAATTCTTCCCTGAACTCAGACCTCTATTTCAAATTCACTTCCATGCCCATCAGTATTTAAGACACATGCACTGAAATTTCTTATTTACATAATTTGGAATTTTAATGTTTTAAGTTCTTGCTTTGATCCAACTTTAAAGTCCCTGAGAAATAGTAGTTTTGCTTATGCATTCAAACAAGAACTAAACATAGTCAGTGTTTTTATGAGGCCTCTAATATACAATATGGATGTCAAAAGTGAATGTTTAGATGTACACTGAGTACAGGCATGTTAACTGCTCTCCTTTCAGCTCTGATGCTGTATTTCAGATGTGGCAAGGTCTCCTATGTATTAAGACTTGCGACCATGATCCAGGATTCTCCAGATCTATTGTTGAACTAAAACCCTGTTCTAGAACGGCTTCAGCTGCACTGGAGTTCCACATATGTAGTCATATATTACATGGCATTTAGTTCTCATCTACATAGCAGGCTAACAGGGACAGCCAGGCACTGATCCACTTATCTCTGAACAAACAAAGTTGTTATTACTGTTGGGAAAAATGTGTAAGGAGACACTAAGGAAGCCAGACCTTATTATTTCTACTCTAAAAATTTTCTGCCATCAGAGTTTGAGCTTCCTGTGTTTCTTGTACGGGAGAGCAAGAGCATGCTCTCTCTTGTCCAGCCATTTCTACTCTTGAAACAAATACAGATGTATGCACTTAATTCCCCCTGTTCCTAATTTGGGATATTTTATTGTAATTAAGAAGCACATAAAAATTTCCTGCCTGAAGTAACATGGACAACCAGAAATGTTTTGTGATGCACAAAATCACAGAATCATAAAATGGTTAGGGTTGGAAAGGACCTTAAGATCATAAAGTTCCAAACCCCCTGCCATGGGCAGGGACACCTCACACTAAATCATATCACCCAAGGCTCCATCCAGCCTCGCCTTGAACACTGCCAGGGATGGAGCATTCACAACCTCCCTGGGCAACCCATTCCAGTGCCTCACCACTCTAACAGTAAAGAACTTCTTCCCTATATCCAATCTAAACTTCCCCTGGTTGAGTTTTAACCCGTTACCCCTTGTCCTATCACTACAGCCCCTAATGAAGAGTCCACCTCCAGCATCCTTATATGCCACCTTCAGATACTGGAAGGCTGCTATGAGGTCTCCACACAGCCTTCTCTTCTCCAGGCTGAACAGCCTCAACTTTCTCAGCCTGTCTTCATACGGGAGGTGGTCCAGTCCCTTGATCATCCTCGTGGCCTCCTCTGGACTTGTTCCAACAGTTCCATGTCCTTTTTATGTTGAGGACACCAGAACTGCACACAATACTCCAGGTGAGGTCTCACAAGAGCAGAGGGGCAGGATCACCTCCTTCAACCTGCTGGCCATGCTCCTTTTGATGCAGCCCAGGATACGGTTGGCTTTCTGGGCTGCGAGCTCACACTGAAGCTGGCTCATGTTCATTTTCCCATTGACCAGCACCCCCAAGTCCTTCTCCGCAGGGCTGCTCTGAATCTCTTCTCTGTCATACCTGTAGCTGTGCCTGGGATTGCTCTGACCCAGGTGCAGGACCTTGCAGTTGGCATGGTTAAAATTCATAAAGTTGCCATCTGCCCACCTCACAAGCATGTCGAGGTCCCTCTGGATGGCATTTCTTCCCTCCAGGGTATCAACAAAACCACACAGCTTGGTGTCATCGGCAAACTTGCTGAGGGCACACTCAATCCCATTGTCCATGTCAGCAACAAGGATGTTAAACAAGACCGGTCCCAACACCGACCCCTGAGGGACACCACTTGTTACTGGTCTCCAGCTGGACATTGAGCCATTGACCACAACTCTTTGCGTGTGGCCATCCAGCCAGTTCTTTATCCACCGAGTGGTCCATCCATCAAATTGATGTCTCTCCAATTTAGAGACAAGGATGTTGTGTGGGACAGTGTCAAATGCTTTGCACATTCCAGGTAGGTGATGTCACCTGCTCTACCCCTGTCCATCAGCTTCGTAGCCCCTCATAGAAGGCCACCAAATTGGTCAGGCAGGATTTCCCCTTAATGAAGCCATGGATGGATTTCATCAGGTGCAATGGAGTTGTGTACGTCCAGGTTCTTAAAACGGTCTCGAACCAGATCCTCTCCTACAGTGGGCACAAGATCTCCATTCACACAGTTCCTGCATCTGCCTTCCAAGACTTGGGTGGTTTGGTCAGAGTATTTGCCAGGGAAGACTGAGGCAAAGAAGTCATTCAGAACCTCAGCCTTCTCCAAATCCAGGGTAGCCAGTTCTGATAGCTTCCAGAGGGGGGCTATGTTGTCCCTAGTCTGTCTTTTATTCGTTATGTATCTAAAGAATCCCTTCCTGTTATCCTTAATATCTCTAGTCAAGTTTAATTCTAACTGGGCCTTAGCTTTCTTAACCTGCTCCCTAGCTTCCCAGGCAACATCCCTGTATTCTTCCCAGGCCGCCTGTCCTTTCCTTCACCTTTTATAAGCCTCTTTTTTCCTTCAAAGTTTCCTCAGCCGCTCCTTATCCACCCAAGGTGTCCTGGCCCTCCTGCTGCACTTCCTTCTAGTTGGGATGCAACACTCCTGAGCTTGTAGTAGGTGATCCATAAACCACTTCTTCTGAAGCTAGTTTAAAAAAAGAGTAAAATAAAGTAAAAATGTGGGGAATATGGACAGAAGCAAGACATGGGGGAATTAAAACGCTGTGAAAGCAATTGCAGCTTCTTGCACCACTTACTTATGGCAGATGGAAGCTATAAACAAGGAAAGTCATTGACAATGAAATAGAGTTATTGTTTGGATTGCTTTCCTGCTTAAGATTATTACTATTATTATTTTTGTCCTTTCCATGTTCTTTTAATATATGGCCATTAGCTAAAGTGGCAAAGGGGGAAAAAGATATTACTTGTTTCACAATTACATTGGAATGTTGCTTTGATAATTAGTTCACAGAAGCTGTCATGCTGGTCGATACTCTCTTCTCTGCTGAAGACAGCATTATTGTCTGATTTATGTTTTGACTCATCCCCTTGTCCCCATACATTAATCGTCTGCTGTTGATAGCCATTTAACTAAATGTGTCTGGGGAAATAGGGTGAATAACAGTAATGTGGAAGACAAGGATTAGAGCCATTACCCGTAAAGCAAAAAAGATTTTACACATTCAGAAAAAAGATGAGCTAACTATTCTTTGCAAAGAAAAACTTCTGAGCTCTGGAACATCTCTGGTTTCTCACAGTAAATCATATAAGACTTACATAAACATAAATTTATATGTATATATACACACAGACACACAAGTGAAATTTTATCTATAAAATATATATATAAAAATAAATCTATGAAATATGTATGCACATGTGCAGTTAGATGTATAAATATGTGCACTTTCACAATTGTTAAATATTCGTTTGTGTGTTATTTAACATACCAATGGCAGAAAACCACACAAAACAGAACCAGAGCTGAGACAATTTTGCAAGACTTTCTTTCAGAAAGGCTGATCATGAATTCTCCAGAACTAGACTATGGTGTCAGAAAATTGCTATCTGACCTTTTTGCTGCCATCTGCTACAACTGCTAGATTTTTTTTCCTCTTTAAGTTTGCTTTTTATCAACTGAACTGTAGGTTCCACAAAGGTCTTCTGGGACTGGGACTGGGATTATTCCTAGACAAATGATTTAATTTTTGAGTGAAAACATTAATCACTGAGGAATAAAGTTTTGTGAGATTGTTTTTAGTTGAAGTATAGTATAAAATAGTATAAAATACCTGCTCCTTTTTTTCTCCCCTTTGTTCCCCCAACCACAAAAAAAAACTCCAAACAAAACATAGGGCTATTCTTTTAAGGTTAATATGTTTGGGTTTTTTTCTGAAAAACTCCAGAAAAATAAAATTATAGAAATGTGGACCTGGCAAAGGTCTGGAGAAATTCAGATGAATTTGCATTATGTCAAGATGGAGTATACTTTGACGCCCCTGAGAAATACTTGATTCAAAAATGATATGCTATGTCTACATGCAGTTAAAGTTCAAGACCTTGATGATTCTGATATACTACATTTGGTATGTCCTCTGGTCAAATGATACAGTACTCTGAAGAGATCTGTCTAATTAAATATCTTCCTTTGACGAGTTAAAAGGTTTATATCAAACCAGTGGTGGAAGAGAAGAAAAACATGAGATACCCAAATACTCATGGTACCATGGCCATATTATAAAATCAAAATATTTATTTTTCAGTGAATATATTTGTTTTCTTTCTCTATTAAAATCAGTATTTCCCATAAAAGGAAGTGAGTTTTCTGACTACGTTCAATCACAGTGCAATTCAAGAAAGATTTGCATGTACTTTAATACTTATGAAGAAGTTAAAAAAATGGGGGAAAAAGCCTCGTTTTTTTCTGTCAATTCACTTCATTCCTTTTCCTCTCAGGAATGGTGGATTCAGTAAAGCTGTTCAAGGCAACAGAAATCCTGGAAGCTCTTCAGACTCTCTGAATTAATTATAATTTTAAACCAGATTGTTTCTGTTTTTTCATCTTGCCTTCTGTTCTATACACCAGTTTGAAATCTGCTTTCAGGGCAACTTTAGCTCATAATGGGCAAACACTCAATATGTTTAGCATCTCGACCTCATTGGATATTGGACCAAAAATACACATGGTCCTTCAGAAGTGATCTCCAGACACTAAGACCTGCAAAGTCAGCTGGACGCCTCCAGAAAAGTTCCTGCAAAATCTTTTACTAAGGACATAAACAGCATGCAGCAGACCTCTCTTGTCAGCATTTCTTTCGTGTTTCAGTAACAGCAAAGCCAAAAAATGCAAGGATTGAAATAAATCAGCCATTGTTCTTATTTAAGCTGAATCAATATTCAAATTTGTGTATCTGGGTTTGAAAGCACCTGCCCTTTGACTCCTGAGCAGAAATTTATACAAAGTCATGCAGTTCTTTCTGTAACCCCATCTTTTCTCCTTGGTGATTTTCAGCTTCGTTAGAAGAGGTTTTACCTTTACCTATGACCTTCTCTATGTCTTCTGCTGCAGGTTGTGATGGAGATGGATGGATTTTTTGGGGACTTGGATTTCCTGTGCTTCATAAAATTGTCCTGGTCAAAGCCCATGACATTTAAAAACCCTCTATGATATTTCTGCCCCTTCGCTAGTATAGTAGGAAGCTAGTACGAACTTTACACATCTACAGTAATTGATGATTTAGCCTCAGAGATAACATGAAGAACTGAAGAGGAAAAGACATTTCATCAGTGAAATAAATACTTTGATGAGAACAGTTCATTATGGGCTAAACAACCTGTTCTATTCAAATTTTAAGCACATACTTCAAAGCCATGTTCCAATTTGAAACACTATGATGGATGAAGAGCCTAAATGCTTGTTGCAGAGTATTTGCCTTTTTTTTACCTCAGTAACTGATACTAGGCTTCAAAAACCAAAATAGAGCTGTATTTTCCTAACCACAATTGTTACAAAACTTGTGAGTTCTTTACATATATCTAATGCTGATGTGAAATCTGGAGAGGGACTTGTTACAAGGGCATGTAGTGACAGGACAAAGGAGAATGGCTTTAAGCTGAATGAAGATAGATTTAGGTTAGACACTGGGCAGAATTTCTTCCCTGTGATGGTGCTGAGGCGCTGGCACAGGGTACCCAGAGAAACTGTGGCTGCCCCATCCCTGGTAGTGCTCAAGGCCAACTTGCACAGGGCTTGGAGCAGCCTGCTCTAATGGAAGGTGTCCTTGCTCATGGCCAGAGGTTGGAACTGAATGAGCTTTAAGGTCCCTTCCAACCCAAATTAGTCTGTGATTTCATGATTTTATGCGCCACCATGCAGGTGTGCAAAGCACCTGCTCTTTTCACAGGCTAATACACACATTAGTTCCCATAAACAATCTCTGCCACTAATGTACACATAAGCACGCTCATATTCAAATGTACACATGGATGTAAAGCAAAGTTCCATACCAAGGTAGGAACTTCATGCTTTATCAGGTGTGGAAGTGTGTACCCAATGCTTCGCCTTTCCCACCACCTGGGGTGCATGCATCCTGTTTTGGAGACAAGTGGAACAGAGAGCTGGTTTCTTTCCTATAACATTTCTGAAATAAATTGAACAGACAGGTGTTAGGGGCAGAATAAGCACATTCATGGAAGTTTTGTTTGATTTCTAAATCCAGCTTTGTTGCAGTTAGCGAAAGCTGACCTCCTCTATGCCAGCATGCTAGAGGGATACTGAACTGGTAAAACTGGTCTTTTTATTCAAATAACTAGCTCCACATAAGTAGGAGTAAAGCCAATTTCATGCAGGCTTTTTGAGTCAAACATATTATCTGGTGAAATGGTATAGAAAATCATTGGTTTTGCTCTAAGCTTTTGATGTGCAAGAATGTCTCTTTATTGCAAGAGTCTTATTTCAAAGTTATTCTAAGTAACCCACAGAGGCCTTGCAACTCTGCTCTCCTTGTTCCACATGGCAACAGTCTGGTAATTAAAGGTGGATTAAGCACAGTGAAAAGCCCCCCAAATAATATTTTTTAATGAAAAAATCTGAAGCTTTTTCATTTCAATTTACTTCACTTGGCTCAAAACATAAATATCCAAGTACTTGTGAGACTTTCAACTATTTTATAAATGAAAAGCAATATCACAATCTTTTTTTAAAAAGTATCATTCTGTGGAAATGTAATAAAATGCAGTTCTCATAGAAGTGAAATTTTAGATTAAACATTTCCAGAAACAGCTGCAAAAGTTGGGTTTATTTTTTTTATTCTGCTTTTTTGAGAAAGGTGAAGTAGGCAAGTTGTCTTTTTTATTACAGACAAAAAGACCAAGGGCTTAACTGGAATATATGTTGGTTTAAAACCGAAAAAACAAACAAACAAACAAAAAAAACCCCAACCCCCTAAAATCAGAATCAACCCAAAACAAAACAAAACAACAAACCCTATCCCGCCCCCCCGCCCCCCCCAAGACAATAACAAAAAAAAAAACAAACCCAACAACAACAAAATAAAAAAAAAACAAACAAAAAGAAATTGCAAAAAAATCCCCACCTTGCTCATCTTCAGGGTTAAGCACATCAGGGGCCAGATTTGGCAGCTAAGTCAGAAAAGTACAGCCTACCTATGCTAAGGAAAGCAAAGAACACATTAGAATACATTGAAAATTTTCTTTCTGCCTTCATAGTTCGTATACATGGCATGGCATAGAAATGGCTCATAAAGTTCATTATACACCAAAAATAAAGAAAAGATAACAGCCTGTGTTGACATAGAGCTACTTACACCCTGCTGATGATTTCTGCCATAGAATCATAGAATAGTTAGGGTTGGAAAGGACCTTAAGATCATAAAGTTCCACCCCCCCTTGGCATGGGCAGGGACACATTTACACTAAACCATCTCACCCAAGGCTTCATCCAACTTGGCCTTGAACACTGCCAGGGATGGAGCATTCACAACCTCCCTGGGCAACCTATTCCAGTGCCTCACCACCCTAACAGGAAAGAATTTCCTCCTTATATCCAATACAAACTTCCCCTGTTTAAGTTTTAACCTGTCACCCCTTGTCCAGTCACTGCAGTCCCTAATGAAGAGTCCCTCCCCAGCATCCCTATAGGCCCCCTTCAGATACTGGAAGGCTACTATGAAGGCTGCTTTCAGTTCATGTTCCACAGTGATCCAATGTTACAGCTTACCCAAAGAGCCCCAGAACACAAGGATCACCCTGACATTCCAAGAAGAAAAGAAAAAAAAACAAGGGAAAATAAAAAAAAACAAAACCATTTCATTTTCCCTAGTTGTTTGATGTGCACATCAGGGATGTTTCCTCCATGCACAAGCTCATGTGGTTATCATACCCTCTCACATCCCTGGAAGTTAGGAGAAACACGTCTCTATTTATCTGTAGGAACATCCCTGCTAACATTTTTTTCTCTAAGAACCCTTTGTCAGTTGATAACATTGCAAAGCAAAACCTAAGTGCTGCTTTTGGGACATCAGTGACTTCTGTTACTGTGCTGAACATAGGGTTCAAGATCTGAGACCTTAGCCATTATCAAATAATTTTAAAAGATTAATTTGCTTTCATAAATATATATAAAACTTGCTTTACTTTGCTTGTGGGTTTTATATATATACTTATGTGTATGCATACAGACACATATACATACATACATATATACGCACACATATATATGTATAAAATTCTTTACCTGTAAAAAAACCCAACATTTTCTTTCAATCCTCATGGACCTGTCCAGTAAATGCAAACCTGGGAAATGATAATCCAGTTTATCTTTGCTACATGCATTATGGATCCTTTTAAATTGATAAAGAATTTCAGATTTTTTTTTTTCTCTTCTATACAGAGAATTTGTTGTGAATAAGAATAAATCTCTGCTTTGCTGATAAATACAAAAGCATGACCTATAAGAATTTTTAGCTCTCTCCTTTCATTTTATTGACAAACTTTGGGGCATGCATCCCATCTGCTGTGAGATGGGAATTTGCATAAGTCAGAGAGCACAGCATAATGCTTTCCTTTTTGCTATTACTACAAACTAAATGTCTGCAAATAAGCTCCCAACCCCTGCTATGATCCAAAGAGGTGATCAAAGAGCAGAAACATAAATGGCTCAAAAATAAGGCACCCTTGGACTTCTATAATCTTGGGGAGTGGTAGCATTAGTTCTATTCATGTCTGTCTTTATATCTGTAGGAAGGAATACGCAGCTGGATTTTATTTTCTGGATTTGAAATAAGAACTCAATTTCAAACTACAAAATTACTGAATTGAGGAATATAATTTTCACCCTAACTATGAATTATTTTTCTCTTATCTAAGCCTTTATATATTTGAACATAATCTAGAAACCATTCCTTAAAGTTCCTGTGAAAGTTAATGGGGACAAAAACTAACAGGTTTCTGTAGAAATACAACAGGATTTCCTAATAAACAAAAGCTAGCCCACTTATACTGTTTAGAATTTAGTAGCAAATTAAATGTTTCTGTATTTAATAGATCATTTTATCCCTTTTAGAACACTTTTCACAGAAAGTTACAAAATTAATATCATTCTTCTTTATTTAAACTTTTTTGTTAATGATTAATACAATATACCTTAAACCGTATGTGAAACTGAGAAAACATTTCTGCTTAGAGCAAACAGCTAGCCAACGTGAAAAGTATTACAGACGTATAATGAACTGTAACATTTTTAAACTAACAAAAGAAATTACAATAAAAATTTAACACCTTTATTACATTTTGTGTTTGCAAAATTCTATATATAATTCAAGGACCTTATTCTCATTTACATTACTGGTCTTTGCAGACATCTCCGAGTGATATATTAAAGTTATTTGTATTACCACAAAAAGTATAAGTCTTAATGCAAATAAAAATCAGATTATAAACATATCAAGATGTCTTTCAATAGGACCCTACAGGTATCACAAAATCATAAAACCCCCTAGAAAATTTTTCTGTAAAAGAAAGAAACACTGTATCTACCACTAGCATGTCACAAAATATAGGTGACTGTGATGCTATGACAGACAGTACATTGAAGAATTTTTCAGGATCTGATTGTTAACCACCAAAAAATAGGGCATGAGAATAATCCTCAGAGTTTAAACACGTAAATTCAGCTGGCTATGCATGAGCTAGGTGCTTAATTTCCCATTACAGTCAGTGGAATGATTAAACTGCCTAAGCAGGTAACCAACGCCATTCAAGATGGCATAGAAGTGTGGACTCTCTTTCAACATTTTTTGATTGCGTATCTGTACTGGTAAATGACTTTAAACTCACATTGCCTACATACGTATATTTATTCATAAGTTCTATACATATATAACTGTACTTACATGTTATGTACATTACAAAACATACAGAAAAAAAGAAACAAGGATGAAGTAAAGATGAAATAACTACTACTTTCAAAGTATTTATTTTCATTTACTTATTAACAGTAAAAAAATATTTTCTTCATGCTTCTCAATGAATTGTCTTGTGCATCACTGGGACACATGTGTTCTTGGAGACTGTTGGTTTAGAGAAGTGTAGCTGACCTCCAGCTGCTGATTTGCAAGTACAAGTCACCCATGTGTCCTGCATAGCATCTGCCATCTTCAGGCATGTGGATATTTACATTAATCTATTAGAAAGCATAGCAAAAGAAATGAGGAAAATTGGCATTACTGAGGAAAAAATGTCATATTTCATCCTTTTTGACAAAAGAATGCATTGCTTTATTTTTCAGGATATTTAAAGCATTAGGTTTAAATGTTTACAGTTTTGTTCCTTCCCATCAAAATAAAAAGGGACAGGAAGGAAAGATGAGCTGAGGGATCACTGCATTTGGTCAGCAAACTGGATGTGCTGCTCTCCATTACAAGAGAAGTCAGGTAGTGTATATACCAGCTTAAATCCACACATTCTCCAGCAATTCTCCAGCAGTTGGCTCTACGCATTAGTCAGGACTGTAATTCAGCTTTCTATAAAGAGACAGGACATGAGTCTTAGCAACATTAACAAGTGTAAAGGGCTGTGCTGCTGTTTCCTTCAAGGTCACATCCTGGGAGTTTTATCTCAAATCTACCAGTGTAGATTCTTCTCTTTATAAGAAAACTCAGGGTGACGTATGACTTCAGAATAACCCAGAAATCAGAAAGGAACAATGGAGGTAGAAGCCCTGCTTGAAGAAAATAACCCCAAAATTAAACTAGCAAACAAACAAGCAAGCAACAAAAAAACAAAACAAACCAAAACAGAAAATGAAGCCAAAACCAAAGAATCTTCCCCCCCCAAAAAAAACCAAACACAAGAATCCCCATCTTAACAATAAAGCAAGACCCAAAAAAGTTCTATCCTGACTGCATCAAATACTGAAGGAGAGGGAATAGCACATGCCTATCTGTGATCATTTAGATTATGAGATACTGAGACTTGCTTCCCTCCATTAGGGATTTCTAACCCTTTGTGCTGTTGTTTGTCCTGGAAATGGGCTTTAGCCACATGGAATGAGAACTGATTTTCCTCACTTACGTTAAAGAGCTGCAGTTTCAAAAGGCAGCTGAATCCCTAAGAAACACATGTAATATTGGGTCTTTTCCAACCTGAGCTACTTAATTTTTCACTCTGCTACAGTGCTGATCAGCTGAAAAAGCCATGATAAAGCACTTTGTCTAAAAGTGCCTATTTACTCTCAGTAATTAACCCCTAATTCAGTGCCTGGCCAGATAAAGCTAATCAAAGTATAAAACACCTGGTGTAATTGGAGCTTAAAGATGTCTTCTACCATCTGTATATTTTGCTATATATGCACTTTCTTTCATCTCTGTGGCACAAATCCTTGTTCAAAGGAGTCATTTGTCTGCATGAAAAACTGTGGTTAAGTGCCTCTTTTATTATTTTTCCCCCTCTTACAGCTTCTATTTATACACAGACTTTTCATGAAACAACTGTTTATATTAGTTTTCTGATAGATATGTAATTTATAATTTCAGACATTGAAATATTAGGATTTTCTCCTGCAATTGTATTTAATATCTTTCCACAAAAAGAAAGTTTAGATAAAGAAGCCACCTAAAGTTTTTAGGTGATTTCAAAAACGAAGATGTCACATCCCAAATAAATGACATGCAGCTGATCTAATCCACCATTAGTGGACACTACTGCCTACTCTTAAGGATGTTCCTGTGTGAATCTGCTCAGTGTTTCATGAGAAATATTTAAAAGGCTCCTATTCAAGGGAATTAATCCATTGTTTTTATTAAGGAAAATGCTCAGATCAACCTCCAGAGCAATAATTCTTTCTTTCATATCAACTTCTGTGGTTCTAATCCACTGTTTCCTGATAAGCACCTTATGATAACAACTATGGGACAAGTGTAGTTGGCAACAAGCGCGTTGCTTCCATTAGAGTACAGCACAAGCTTCATTCATCCATCAAGACTTTCATCCAGCACTGGACATAGTCGGAGGGTTGTGTGCTGTTGGCACGTGGTAAACAAAAATCAGGTTGACAGCTGTGACATGTGAGGAGCAAAGAGGTGAGGCCAAACAAGCAGTTAGGTATAAAATGGTTAGGTGCCATGCTCCCTAAGAAGGGAAATAGGAGTTAAAAGTGCAAATGTCTTTGGAGGTCTATGTCCAACCTGCCAACCCCAGTTGTCTGCCAGAGGACTGATGGCTCATGTCCTTGTCCCTTGTTTCTTTGTAGGACAAAACAGAAGATCTTACATCTTTCATAATTTTATTGTGGAGGAATTAGTAACACATGGAAGAGACTTCCTGGATCATAGCTCACAGGAAACTAGGCAAATTGAGTTTATTCCAGAAGAGACAACAGAATAGCAATCCCTCCTCCTCTCCCACGAAACTATGTCAGAAAATAATCTCCATCATCCAAATCAAAGATAAAATAATTATTTTTCACTAAGTGATTTAACGTTAGGAGTAATTTGTTTTCTTAAATATCCGATTTCACAGCATATAAAAGTGAAGCTTTTTTTAAAATTTGGCAATGGTCTGCACCTCCGTACTAGTACTTCTGGTTGATTTATCAGTTTGAAAATGTGTCGTAATCTGCATAAAAATGGAGTCTGCAAACTGATTTGGATTAATCAGGTCTGACTGTAATTCCTTTTGGTATCCTTATATGAACAGCACATCAATCATGATGACCTCTTTTGATAATAATGTTACCGTAATATCTAATTTCATATTAATTCCATTGTAATTTAGTGGGCATTCATTCTAACAGTAATTCCTATGGAATTACATATGACATTCCCATGAATACCAAAATAACTCAACATGATAAATGTTATTACATCAAATACCAAAGGAGGCAATAAATATTTGCCATTTATAATAAAATGTTGCCCGGAAACCATTAGTGGACATTACTGCCTAGTGTTAAGGATGTTCCTGTGTAAATATGCTAACATCCAACCACATCCTGAATGTCTCCCCTGTGTGCCAACATGAGCTTGAAAAGAGTTGCTCAGACATCCATTTTCCAGACTCAAGATACATATGATTTATCATCAGCCACTGAAGCCATTCAATCAGTGATCTCATGTTGCATCTCACAAGCCAAAACTTGGCAGTCTGTCAATGAGAAAAGCTTGACAGAGCAAAGAGATGGTTTCCAGCAGTGGTTGTGCCAAGACACTTCCTGATATTCTCGTGTCTCATTAGTGTAAAATTAGTCACTCCATGCAATAGGAGGAGGCCCTCAGCTCTTTGAGGGCTCTTCAGGTTGGATGAGGCACAGATAGGCATTCTTGTTCTTCCTCTGCATGCATACATATATATATTTATATATATATATAAATATATATCTTTATTCAGTGCTTGTAGATCTCAGTTGACATAGCTTACAGAAGCAGAGGGGCTGTGAAAAGCGGTTGCCAGCATGATTCTGCAGAACAAAGGAGACATGATTTTTCTCAGCTTTTGAGACACAACAACATTTTTGAGGAAATAAGGCTGGCCCAAACCAAGTACAGGTATCCCTCTCTTGTCTGGTTGACAGCCCCAGGCCACTGAGGGTCACTGGCAGGGTTCATGACCGCACCATAGGAATGGGATTTAAGAGAAAATGGTGCTTTAGGCTTTGTATAGCTTCATGCCTGTTATTTCTACAATGTTGTTGTGAGACTTACTGTGACCTCACTAGACAGCAGTTTGCACTTATATATGAGAAAAAAAGAATTCTTTATGTATTTTCAGTTGGCAGCACTTATGCACCTAATAATTAGTAAATGCATATTTTGAGAGATAAACGAAGAGCACAGAATTGTTGTGCATGTCTGTTGAACAACCACAAATTAAAATTAAAGTTCAAACAAAACTGGTTTATCACTTTTTATGGTACCCCCCATCAAGAGTGCTGTAGGAAGCCTCAAGCATTTGGAAAGCTGTTTCCCCAACCCGGTGTTAAATCTAGGGACTTCAGCAGCATCATTGGGGATCTGTTACAGACTGCCTGATCAAGGAGAACCTGCCAATGAAGCAATCCATAGACAGATAGGAAAAGCCTCACGCTCGCAGGCCCTTGTTCTCATGGGTGACTCCAGCCACCCTGACATCTGTTGGAAGGACGGTACAGCCCGGCATAAGCAATCCAAGAGGTTCCTCAATTGTGTCGAAGACAACTTCCTTCTGCAAGCAATATTGGAGCTGACAAGGAGACGTGCCATGGTTGACCTAGTGCTCACCAACAGGGAAGGATTCATTGGAAATGTGACTTTCCAGGGCAGCCTTGGATGCAGCGATCATGAGATGCTCGAATTTGAGATCCTCAGGACAGGGAGAAGAGCATGCAGCAAGCTCACTGCCCTGGACTTCAAAAGAGCAGACTTTGGCCTCTTCAGGAACCTGCTTCAGAAGGTTCCATGGGATACAGCCCTAGAGGGCAGAGGGGCCCAAGACCGTTGGTTGATATTCAAGGATCACCTGCTACAAGCTCAGGAGTGTTGCATCCCAACCAGAAGGAAGTGCAGCAGGAGGGCCAGGAGACCTCCTGGGATGGATAAGGAGCTCCTGAGGAAAACGCAAATGAAAAAAAGAGGCTTATAATAAGTGGAAGCAAGGACAGGTGGCATGGGAAGAGTACAGGGATGTTGTCTGGGAAGCTAGGGACCAGGTTAGGAAAGCTAAGGCCCAGTTAGAATTAAACTTAGCTAGAGGTATTAAAGATAACAGGAAGGGATTCTACAAGTACATAGCAAATAAAAAACAGACAAGGGAGAACGTAGGCCCCCCCAGGAAGCTCTCAGGAGAACTGGCTACACAGGATTTGGAGAAGGCTGAGGTCCTGAATGACTTCTTTGCCTCGGTCTTCACTGGCAAAGGCTCTGACCAAACCACCCAAGTCTTGGAAGGCAGATGCAGGGACTGTGAGAATGAAGCCCTTGCACCCGCTGTAGGGGAGGATCTGGTTCGAGACCATCTTAAAAATCTGAACGTGCCCAAGTCCATGGGTCCTGATGAAATCCATCTGTGGGTCCTGAAGGAGCTGGCGAATGAAGTTGCGAAGCCACTGGCCATCATTTTTGAGAAATCCTGGCAGTCAGGTGAAGTTCCCAATGACTGGAAAAAGGGAAATATATCCCCCATTTTCAAGAAGGGGAAAGTGGATGACCCAGGGAACTACAGACCAGTCAGTCTCACTTCTGTGCCTGGCAAAATCTTGGAGGAGATTCTCCTGGAAGGCATGCTAAGGCACATGAAAATCAACAAGGTGCTTGGTGACAGCCAGCATGGCTTCGCTAAGGGAAAATCCTGCCTGACCAATTTGGTGGCCTTCTATGATGGGGCTACAGAACTGATGGACAGGGGTAGAGCAGTTGATGTCATCTACCTGGATTTGTGTAAAGCATTTGACATTGTCCCACACGACATCCTTGTCTCTAAATTGGAGAGACATCAATTTGACGGATGGACCACTCAGTGGATAAAGAACTGGCTGGATGGCTGCATGCAAAGAGTTGTGGTCAATGGCTCAATGTCCGGCTGGAAAACAGTAACGAGTGGTGTCCCTCGGGGATCGGTGTTGGGACTGGTCTTGTTTAACATCTTCGTCGCTGACATGGACAGTGGGATTGAGTGCGCCCTCAGCAAGTTTGCCAATGACACCAAGCTGTGTGGTTTTGTTGATACCCTGGAGGGAAGGAATGCCACCCAGAGGGACCTCAACACGTTTGTGAGGTGGGCTGATGCCAACCTCATGAAGTTCAACCATGCCAAGTGCAAGGTCCTACACCTGGGTCGGAGCAATCCCAAGCACAGCTACAGGTTGGGCAGAGAAGAGATTCAGAGCAGCCCTGTGGAGGAGGACTTGGGGGTGTTGGTTGATGAGAAAATGAACATGAGCCGGCTTCAGTGTGCGCTTGCAGCTCAGAAAGCCAACCGTATCCTGGGCTGCATCAAAAGGAGCGTGACCAGCAGGTTGAAGGAGGTGATCCTGCCCCTCTATTCTGCTCTTGTGAGACCTCACCTGGAGTATTGTGTGCGGTTCTGGTGTCCTCAACATAAAAAGGACATGGAACTGTTGGAACAAGTCCAGAGAAGGGCCACGAGGATGATCAGGGGACTGGAGCACTTCCTGCATGAAGACAGGCTGAGAAAGTTGGGGCTGTTCAGCCTGGAGCAGAGAAGGCTGCGTGGAGACCTCATAGCAGCCTTCCAGTATCTGAAAGGGGCCTATAGGGGTGCTGGGGAAGGACTCTTCATTAGGGATTGCAGTGATAGAACAAGGGGTAACGGGTTAAAACTTAAACAGGGGAAATTGAGATTGGGTATAAGAAGGAAATTCTTTCCTGTAAGGGTCGTGAGGCACTGGAATGGGTTGCCCAGGGAGGTTGTGAATGCTCCATCCCTGGCAGTGTTCAAGACCAGGTTGGACGAGGTCTTGGGTGATATGATTTAGTGTAAGGTGTCCTTGCCCGCAGCAGGGGGGTTGAAACTAGATGATCTTAAGGTCCTTTCCAACCCTCGCTATTCTATGATTCTATTATTCTATGATTTGGAAGCTTAAAACTTCTTACAATCAACAGTGTGTGGGGTCAGTATCACCATCAAGTCAGCAATGGTTAAATCAGCAGAAAGTAGGAAACATATTTTATTTCTTCTGATAACAATCAATGATCACACTATTTCAAGGTATTCTTGATATTTATTTTACTGACTGTCAGGCTCATATTTGTAGAGCTCCACCTGAACTCAAACTTGATCTTTCCTTTCCCTGCAGTTTTTCAGGAAGCTGAAAATGAGTGGGGATAAACTCAACAATAGGTAGTCCTATCCCATTTCATGCCTGCACAAGTCCATTCTTGTGTACCTTCTGTGTGCATTGATTGCTTTCATTGAAAGTGAACATGCTAAGAAAATAGGAAAAAAAAACCAAACAACCCACAAATCAATAAAATCCCCTGAGTTTTCCCCCTTCATTTAGATATGTGTGGTCTTCATTCATCCCTCTAAGCAGAAATTACTTTCTCCATCCAGCAATCACTCTAGGATGCACCTTAGGGAACAGCCTTTTCATAAAGACACCGGTATCATTCTGAGTTATTTAATTCAGCTACATTCAGTGGCAAAGGGCAGGGTCCTTGGAGTAACCCAGGAAGGAGTACTGCAGAGGTAGGGGGTATATCAGCATAGTATTGGAGGTATTCAAGCCTTAAACAGCTTGAGTGCTAGTATAATGGGAAAAGTTTTGGGCCAGGGATGCTGTCAGATCCATGGCTCACCAAGCTTTTTAAGTCTGTGAGCAGATACAAACAAGGGCAGTGTGTACAAGTCCATGTTAGGCTCATGTTTCATGCTGACGCAGCATGTACTATTCATTTGAGATCATTACAGTCTCAGGGTTTTTTTCAAAAGCAAAGGGGTCAGATTCTTTCATGCACATTAGCCCTTCTTTCAGTCTTGCTGATATAAAGTAAGCCACTGTGAGAAGAATATCTCAGACTTTGGTGAATATTTGCTTTAATGGGACATTGTATTCCACTGCCAAGCAAGTACCAGCACCAAACACAGACAGAAAGGAATACCTGTAAATTTGTTTCATAACACTCTGTAATCTAATGACACAGCCCTAAATGACACTCTGAAGCACTTTATCAGATCGTGATACAGCATATTCCTGAGCACTGCTTCGGGTCAATAGGGAAATTCTCTTTACCAGTAAATGTAGCTTACAGCTTTCTTTTCTAAGGGTGCAGCTACATATTTTATCCCATTAAAACACAGCTTTTCTCCTGGATTATCTGTAGGAACACTGTGTCCTTTCTATTTTCTGTCATTCATCCACTTATTTCCCTTTTTAGTGGCTGCAAACTCAAATAACAATTTTAAATATGTATATATTTTTATTAATAAAGATATTAAAGAGCAGAGAGCAAAATGGTCAGTCCCAGAGGATTTCTTTATGTTTTTGGTCAATGTAAGTCAGCAAGCAATCTGTGTTCAATAAGAAACTGTGGCACTTAAAAACAATTATGTCAATCAGTTTACAAAAAGTGGCTGAAAAAGCTAGAGGAGGCCTCAAAGTCTATTGCAAAGTCCAATCTACAAGCACACTTTGAAAGTGAATTGGCATCTCTTTTAATTCTATATCACCTATGGCTGGGTTTTGTGCTTGTGTGCACCATTTGACTTGCATATGAACCTAAGTAGTAAATGCGAACTGTTAATGGTGCTTACATTCTATTCGAGAGATCTTTAGCTCTTCCTCACAGTGGTGGTCTACACTTCTTGTGTAGAATCAAGCGCTGTTAACTGTAAATTAGCAAGATAGCATACAACTGAGCTGTAAAGGAAGCATCTAAATGAATATAGGTCAATCAGTCAGCTATTTACAGGGGTTTTGCCATACAGAAATGTTTTGCTGTTTGTGCTGTTGTAGTTACACAGTAGTGTTTTTTATTCTTGACAGTTTAAAACTACAGTATATTTGCAGTTATAGGAAGAACTTAGAAAAGACCGAACCCTGCTCTCTTTTATGCACACATGCACTGACATAAGCCAAAATTTAACCCTTTCTTACTCACTGAAATGCTTCCTTTTTTTTTTCCTGGATATAACATTAAAGTTAATGCACTGTTGATAAAACCTGGCAAGTGTAATCAATAAATGAGTACAAGAAATTACTAACATTACTAAAGCAACAGGAACTATGTCATAGCTTCATCTGATGACTGCATCATGCAATTAGTATTGTTTTAAATGACAGAGGTAGCAGCCCACAACAGGTTTTTCCTTTTCCTGCCAGCTACAGATACAGCAAAGATCAAGATACAAGTCTGTATCAATAGATATAGACTGAGAAATAAATGTTAGCAGACAAGTTTTCAGTGTATGCATATAGGCAGCTCTTGAAGTCAAACATATAATATCAAATGCAGGCCATCAGGATGCCGTACTGATGTGTATCCTGGCGAATGTCCTGTGATAACGTAACAGGTAACTGGTAAGTATTCTATGAATTGAAGCTCCCTCATTTGAAAATCAAAGAATCACATTAAAACAATGGCTTTGGGTATTATTATTATTATTTAAAAGTCTGCCTATTCTGTTCAACAGCTACCACCCATCACGTGTAAAAAAATAAAGTATCTATAGAAGGAGCTATCTATGCCACATTATAAATATATCATTCTTTTTTTAAATTTGCCTTTGCAACTGAAAGCTCAAGGTGAGACTTTGGTCTGATAGAGTCCTGTAAATTCATAGTGGTCCCATTTGTTTGCTCTGTGTGTCTACATCCAAACAGAATTTAATCCAAATACTTTATAATGTGGATGGATATTTATAAAACTTCTTCTGAAATGACTGCTAGATTGTAGGTTTCAGTTTGGGTTATTTTTTTTTATTTTGTTCTTTGGGGCTTTGATGTTTTCAATGTAAATGTTGGAAGACTGTTCTCCACAGCATGAGTATTTCTCAGATTTTAAAGAAACCTTTGGCTAGAGAGAATGTATCAAGATTCATGGAAAACGAAAACAGACACCCAGGAGATAGTAACAAATAAACATGAAAAACAAGTGATGTAAAGCTAGATAGCTCCTTCACTCATTTCAGGTGAATCATTCATTTTAGATGTTTTTTCTCCCTGTGTTTTGGGTGTTTGTTTGTTTGCATTTATCTAATACTTGTTAAATTCTGAATCTTTTGCATAAATGTAACAGCAGCACAGGCTGTGCCATCCAGCTGAGATGAATGTGGTATGATTTGCTTCCCATAAATTAAGCTCTTCTTCTTAGTTAATCTGCTGTAGCAGGCTTGGGATGAAGAAAAACAATTCTGCCTGAAACATCCCTATTTCACAGCCAAGTGACACACCTCTTGCCCAGCCCTAGAAAGTCCCATGCACAAGGGAATTGTAAGCAGCCACCACAGTGACCAAGGAGAACCAAAACCCAAGCTGACAGCAGTGAACATTCTCATGAATAAAAGCGCTGAGCTTAATTCAAAATGGTTTGGAGGTGCTGCGTTATGTCCTCAAATATTTGAGCAATCCGCTGATATTTATAAAGATGAGTGCAAATTCCCCAAATGTCCACAAATATAACATGATAAATTATCCCCCTGAAAGATCATGTTGGAAACAAGATATTAGCATGTATTTGTCTTTTCACATGGGCATTCTACTGCTACAAATTCTTCATAGCTGTGTCTGCCCCTTACTATGTGCTCATACAGTGTGGAGCACAGTGGGACCTTGATCTTTGCTGGAATGGCTTAGCATCAAAACAATGGAAATAATTAATGCAGAACCATTTAATTATCCTCTGTTTATAGTGTGTCAGTCTTTCAGACTGAGAGCAGGGGAAAAAAAAGGGAAAAATAAAAGACAAATTTATCTTGCTAGACTCCCCTGAGTTACAATAGTGAAAGTATTATTAGCAGCCTCTGTATTCACATGAATTAGCCATGCCATTCTGGTAATAACACATCACATCTCTTTAACTTGTTCATTTGATGGACAAAGAGACAGGGCTGTTCTTGCTCACACTGAATTTAATGATATACTCACACATTCTTTAATGATATACTGCACTCAAGCCACCAAGATTTCACCTGAAGCAGAGGACAACACCAAAGGGGTCAATGCAGTAGATTTCTGTTCATCTCCACAGCAACTTCATGGGATAAGAAGAAAAGCCTACCTTTTACCTCATGCTCCATCAGCCTGGAATAAAACCTAAAATCATCTTTTTCTTTAGGTGTTTCTGCAAACTTAGCTGCAAATGCTTCATTACAGATGAGCAAGTTGAAGAAAGCAGGATGGTCCATATGTCACTTTTTCTACTAGTAAGTTAAACAAGCCCAATACTCTTCTTTTGTTGAGACCAGCTGGAATAGGATTTTTACTTCCATCCTATAACCTCCTTTGTTCTCCAAACAATTCTAAAATGCTTGTTAGGAATGGACACTGTTGTGTCCTAAATTGCAAACTATATTCACAAATTGGTTTGGAGAATGTGGGCTACACCAAGGGCTCTTCCAACCATTTAACAATAGTGATGCATTCTGTTCCTGGGCAATTCCCTCTTCCAATTCAGTTTATAAGTGTAAATGACACCCCTGAGAGCAAAAAGAGACCTTTCATTCAAGTTGGTGAATTTTGGAAAAATAGATAAAACAATTTTCTACCAGATGAAAAGTCTGAAGCCTTAAACCATTATCCTGAGAGCAGAAGAATAATTTTCTGTTTTCTTTCACTCCCTCTCCTCCACATGTTGCAAAGCATACGTTAGCATAAACAGAGAAATTAGATCTTTCTTTTAAAGTGACCTGTTCTACCTGTGAACTGTGCCTGCTTACCACACCACCAACTGCACCTGGGCAGATAGATCTGCTCTATGGGGATGTGGTTGCGGCATGTCCTTAAAACATCCTTTAGCCCAGAAATAAATTCTGCTGGTGTCTGCTGCATTTCTACCACCACAGTCACAAACTCTTTTGCAAAGCAAACATGCTTGCTGCCATTCCTTCACATCTGTAACATTTAACTTTAATGCCTCTGCCCCTGAGGAGCTGCAGAGTAGCATTTCAATTCACCATTTACGGATCTGTCCTGAAGAATTAGAGATGTGTCAGCTTATCAGTCTGTGACCTATTGTCTTCAGGTTGACTTGGCAGCACACAAGGAAAATAAATCTTGTTACCCAAAGCTGGTCTGGCTTGCCAGGATAGTGCAGCTGTGGCTCAAATCTGCTAAATTTTTAAATTGCAAGCATTGCTATGACTACATAAAATTATTAAGTAGAACAATCCCTGGGAAGGGATGGAGAGGAAAGCAATGGAATAGAAACCATTAAAATAGATATGAAGGAGGGGGTTTTGCAAACCCTGGAAAGTTACATTGTTTAGCTTATTTACAGCCCAGGCTGACACCCAAGAGATAATGCAAACACAGTCACCACGTAAATTATATGACCTTTTCATGTTCCAATCTTTGGAAGATCTACGTGTACACACTTCCAAGCACACTGCATGGGCCTTCTTTATCACCTGCTGCCAGACTTTTCCACATTTTTTTTTTCCTGTTGTGCTGTTTTAATGATAGAGGGATGGGGGGGAAGTATGGTGACCTCAGAAAGGGATACCATGGATATGTCTTCTGGTATAAACCTGTTCTGTCACTACAGCCCCTGCATTTCCCACTGCTTCAATATCCTGTGACATACTACCACAGAGCAAGGTATGAACTGCCTTCTCCAGTACGCTGTCCATTACAAGGTCATTTAGGGCTCAGAACAGCTGGCTAAACTTCTAATGGTTTCTCAGACACACAAGGCTGGTTGAGATACCCACAACAGACTTGATATAGAACCTGTGTCTCTCTGGTTCCTCGGCTGGTCAGGAAGCAAAGGTGAGCTGAGCTATCCCAAAAGACTTGATATTTAGACAAGTGAACAGAAACCCAATAGTGGGATTCAGCTGCAGATTAAGACATTTTAATTAGTGCCTGGAATCAGTTAAGTTCTAAACTCCCACTGGAGTCAATGGAGACCAAGTTAATGCACACAGTAGAAGCCAGGCAGTGAGGTGCAAGCCACCTTAAAGTGGGGACATATTTTTGGCCATAGGTCTAGTGCCAGAAGGAATTATAACACACAGGTCTACTCTCTGGCTGTGATGGTAGCCAAGGTACTTTCAGACAGCTATGTGAGACACCTAAACTGTTCTTAAACTTGATCAGATTCCCACTGTTAAAAATTCCAAGAAAAACAACAAAGAAAACAACAAAGAAAAGAGTAAGAAAGGCTGTTTCTTATGTATATTATCTTAGTGGAGACAATATGATTCTGTTATTTTTTCTCCTACTTTCTAACTGTAATATTTGCCTGGTTTTCTTCTTTTATGTAATTTTTTTTTTTTTCTCATCTGGCCTCTCCCAATATGCTTGTACAAGAGTCTGATCTCATCTATTTTACTTAACTCCTATTATAACTAAAATATGATAACTAATGCATTAGGCAAATACTGAATCAAAAAAAAACCAACCCAAAACTAAATTACACTAAGCTAGAAAAAAACAGAGCAGTTGATCCATTCTGGTAACTATTTCAGAGCAAGCCTGTTTTGAGGTCATAAAAAAAGGCAGTCAACTTCTAGAAGTATCTTCACAAAAATGTTTGCACTGTGATAAGTAAAGTCACCTGCAAATATTTTATTTTTATATACCTTCATGCTAAAAAAAATTTCCTATTGAAAAAATATTTTTTATCAAAACAAATAAAATATAATTTGCTCTAGGAATTCATTTCATGTCTTAGTTCTCACTTTCTATGCTCTGGAAACAGATGTTGGTTTATATTTTCCATCATGTAAAATATTCTTTCTTTCTTTGCAAAGGGAGGCAATGTCTGTTAAGTAACTGGCATAGTGATGAATTATGTCAAAGCCTCTAAAGGCAAAGGGGGAGACAACACATCTGACAGCAGCACATCTTCTGCATCTTTTGCCATTCCTCAAAGAATTTTCCTTCAAAATACTCCTCCCTTGTTGCAGTTGTTTCGAAATTGTGATTAGAATGTTTTTGAAATTGGAGCTAGTGTTTAGCATTGTGAGACAAGCTGAAAACTTAATTTTTTATTCTTTTCACCTGGGAGACAGCATAGCTTTTACTGCAATTAGGCAAATTACAAGAGAAAAGTTATATTAAACAAAAAATCAAGAGGTGACACACCAGGGTCAGGAACTCTCTGCAGAGCAGATTTCTGGAAGCTGACAGAACACAAGGTTTGACTCCTCCTTACCATCTTTCTCTGAATGTCTGCTCCTGCTTACTGTCTAACACAGGATTTTAGGCTAGACTTTTAGGGTAGGCATTACTGGTTTGTTTCTAAATATGTGTTACAGATAATAATGACCTGAACACAATTTCACAATGAGTGAATAATTTCCCTTTCCTAGAGGCATTTGGAGCTTTCCTTGAAGATGTGTTAAACAAGTAGAGAGCAGCACTGGCCAAATGATCTCTTGGAATGGGAAAAATTCCTAAGTGACAAGAGAGCAGAAACCTGTCTTCAGAAAAGTCACTTGGTCCCAGGCATTCTCATGCATTTAGCTGTCTTGCATTGGTCTCAAACCAATCATTTCCAGCATTAACCCTAAGGATATAAGTATTAGGACATTTGCACCATAAGCATCAAAATCAAGCCATACAGAACTATAGTGACATTTAAACCCTTTGTCAAATCGCAGCTGATGAAATTCAGATCTTTTAATAGTGTCCTTGGTACCATTAAATTCCTGAAATCCAACGCTGAGTAAAACAGCTCAGCTTCAGGTTTAACTTTTTCAATGTTGTACAAAGAAGAGCCTAGACCTGTGCCAGACCACCACCTAAATAACCCAAGCAAAAAGGGCCTTGTAAGTTAAAACACAGATTTGTAAGTCAAAATCACAGCTACAGACTGCTTGGGTCATAATTTTTCAATGGTACTAGCTGCTAATAGTCTCCCTAGAAAATTAGATAATTGCAGATCTGCACCATAGATCAAGATACTCTGTTTTCCTCTTTGTGCAGGTACATATGAGCATGTCCTAAATACTTTTGCAAGTGTTGATGGAGTGAAACAGGCAACATTTAATTAGAAGATCAAAAATTGAAGTTGCCTGCCAAATTGCTGATTAGGTAGCTGACTGTCCATTGGGTTTTCACTAAATAATTTGCTGATTTACAGCCTAGCTGACAGTAAAAGTTCCTCTCTGCAGAACGAGGGCACCCTCATTTCTCAATGAGTTTGACAAAGAGCATCACGTTCAGTACTTTACAGAAGGTAAACTAACACTGAGGTTGGTACGTTAGGCTTATCTTCACAGGTCCTCACCTTCTTATGCATTGTGCAGAATCTGGGATAGCATAATTGCTCAGGGTTTGTATCATATCTCATAATCCTTCTCCCCTCTCAATATGTTCAGTATGTTTAATCTCCTTTCCTACTGTCAGAATATCTGTAAATAGATAGTGAGACATTTTGCATGTATTAATTGCATATATGATCTAATTTGTACTCAGTACATGTACTATACATATTAAGGTATATTAATAGGCATGATGTTATTGATTATAGCTGACACGCTACTCAGAAAAAAAGTACTGACACAGAACATCCCATACATCCAATGAGAACCAGATTCCTTGGCTAACCACAGATCAGAGTTTTGTTTTTATTGTCTGCTTGCATTTTCTATAAACAATTTGCACAGCACTTTAAAACTGTGCTTTGGTTATCAGTGTCAGGGTTTTTTTTCCGTAATGTGTAATGTCTAAGCTATGATACATTCTTTAAATGAGTCATATAAATCAGGCAGACGGGTTTATTTGTTGCGGACAATGACCGCTCTTACAGAGATTCACCTACTTAACTTCAAGTACCTATATAGTAAAATTCCATCCTCTTTATATTGTAAAAGATTATCACCTTTAAGGGATATTTATCCTGATTAACACCTTAATCAGACTCCAGATTTATCTTACTGATTCACTATATCAAATGTAGCACAAGAAGGGACTCCTCAGCTTATAATGTTCTGGTATGTTAAGTTTAAGTGGGATGAATATGTGTCTTTCAAGACAAATCTTCAACATTTTATGACACTGCAAACATTTTTCAAGAACATTTCTAAGCAAACAGATATAGAGGGCATTAAAACTTAAGGAAAATTCATACTGAAGGAAACAGATATAACAAAATCAATTGATTAGAAATTAGAACAAATACTTGCAGAAACTTCATGCCCAGTTTTCTAAGTTTGGGCTTTAACAGTAGCAAGTAAAAAAGTTACTTTCATAAGCTCTTTTTTCTCCAGTCTTTGCCATGTGAAAATATTCTTCACATATTCCTTTCCACATCAGCTTGCTCATCTATTTTTAAACCTCATTTCAGTATGTCTTTTCATCATTACTTAAACCTATTAATTTATCTTCTTCCTCTGGGATATACAGATACATTTTAAAGCTGTAAACTAATTTGGGACAGGCTTTGTATGAAATACCATAGAGAAGAGTTAACATTGTTACTATTAGGCAGACACATCCTAGGCTGAACTTCTAATTAAGTTATTCTTGGTTCCTGCAGGGGAATACTAACCATATGTTTCTAGGGATACCAGGGTTAATTGTCTGCCTAGGCTGTAGTGACTGCATTTCTTTAACTTCCTTAGCACAGATTGCTAAAAGAGTGTATATGAAGCTCTCTGGAACAGAATTCTAATTTTACGAATAGGATCTATAGTATCTACTTGGAGGCTCACAGGTAGGTGGAACAAGATTTGGGCAGCAGAAGGAATGAGGTCCACAGCAGAAGAGTTAATATCAGGTCAACACTGTAAGAAAAAGGACAGACGGAGCACAGATTAGTTTGTCTTGATGGAAGGATGAAGTCACTGCATTTTGTTTGGATGTTTGAGACTTGGTGTCATTGGATAGCTGTAGTTCCTCATGCACAAGTTAGCATAGTGCAACAGTTCCTAAATAAAATGAGAGAGAATAACAGGTCGGACCATTAGCTTGCTATCATCCAAATAGGAATGAACAGTCCTATGCAAGCTTTTCATGATGCAGAATTGGCCAAACTATACTTACATGAGACATTTCTAAGCCATCAGCAGAAACTACAGATGCAGGAACGGCCACATAAAGCAGTGTTTTGTGTGTAGCTAAGATAGGAGACATTTTATATGTAGCACAAGATTTTATATAATGATGGATCATGCATGTACTGGATTAGTCACACAGGACCATGGACCAGCTGGATGTAAGAACTGAGAGGAGCAGTTGATTGAGGAGTCTCACCCCATGCAGCTGAAGATATTGTCGCAAGGACCTTTGCCATGGAAACATTTCATTAACCACAGAGCAGCTAAACAGCCTGCCTGAGGGATTGATTCTCCATGTGAGCTTTATCCCATGCAAAGATCCCAATAAATTACCATTTCTTTTTGTTATTTTCTAGTTTAACACCTTCTGTCTATGAATGCCTGGACAGCACAGACATCAAAGCAGTCGAATGCTTACCTCAGCATTGCACCCTTCAGAAGCACAGCCCAAGGTGCTAAATGGAAAGATGTTGACCCAAATTTAAACCTAGGTTTCCTTCCTTCCTGTAACCCTTTAGCAAGCTGTCAGCATACATTGCTGGAGGTAGAGTAGTGGTACCACTGCTGTGATTACATTGTGCTAATTGGCTTCAAGCAGCTTATATGAATCAGTTCAAGTCATAGCTTAAAGTAAACTTGCAGCTCCTAGGGAGCTGGTGATGTGTACAGCAAGAGTATTACTGAGCTGGCCTTGTCTTTCCCTAAACATTAGAGAACAACTATGCAAAAGTTTAGCTTGGTCTCTCTGCTCTCTTCTTTCAGACCTGCCCAGCATTGTCTTGAATGAGATCACATCTGACAGCAGTCAGACTACACCTTGACATGTGAATGGGATAGCTACTGTTACACCAGCCTAAGAATAGCCTGCCCTGCTTCTCCTTCTGGACCAGCTGTGCTCCAGCTGTGAAGAATGGGTGACAAGCTGGGATGGGTGTCAGACACCATTAAAACTGAAATGCCGCTGCTGTGTTTGTTTCATACCCTGCGGGACTTTATCTCATTTACTTCAAGAATAAACCTGAGCACATTAAATGATTTAGCAGCATGGTGGCCAGCTAAGTAACCCAACAGAAGTATTTTCCTCCACATGTTTCTGACCATTCAAAGAATACACTTTAAAAAATAACAAAATTCAATGACTAGTCAGTGTGACTTTCTCTAATAGCTACTGGGTAAAGCCTTTGGCCCAGCACCTGTTTGTGTTTGACTTTTGAGCTTTTTATACATCTACTGGTAAGTGTAGTGTAGGTTCATACAATTGCCATCTGATGCTCTGCTCATGGGTTTTTTGGCTGAACAACATCTGAGTCATTGTATAGTGATACTGATTTTCAAGGGATGTACTTTTAGAGAAGGGATCAAGTCTATAAAAAGGTGATCTAAACATTTAGCATTTAATCATTATGAGCTACTTTTGGTTAGCCTATAGTGATATCCCTTTGCAATTTCTTTAGATTATTTGTATATGGCATCAAAGAACCAGGTTGACAAGTCTGACTTTATGTCACTTAAGTTCTTGTTGTATTCAAAAAGTACTTTACTTAGTGCAGCAAAGTTTAGAAAACAGATTTTTAAGTGCTTTAATATATTCTCTGGCACACACAGTAAACCAATTTAAAAATATATGCATATATATATTTTCAGAAGCAAATGCTTCAGATAACTAATGTGCTCAGAAATCTAGGCACTGGAGCAATAATTCGATTTCCAGCCAATTTATGTCCCTAATTGGTAAAAAATAAGGTCAGAGTATTACTTGAGATAGGGCTATGATGGAATATGATATTGAATTCTGTCCACCTCTAACTTAGAGGTGTTGTTACAGCTCAGGTGATTACCACTCACGCACCACATTGGCAGGATTGGTGTGTAAGTATTCCTCATCTGTTCCAGTACAAAGTCAGCCAGCTCAGATTCAGTAGCTGCATTTAAAAGTTACTGGCACCTTATTTCAGGCATAAGAAGAGGGAAGACCCATCAGTATGAGTTATGTAGAGAAGAAACAAGGCTGTGATTTAATTAATGCACATTTCAACCTATGAAGTGCTGTTTTATTTAAAAACATGTTTTGAATATACACTAAGATCTTAATGCAGCTGAGAAGATCTGAAACCTTTGTTATCCAGAAATAAATGGGATTGTTGCATCTGCATCTTTAAGGTGGCGTTGAAATCCTTAAATATAGTTTATAGAAACTTTCAAACTGCAAATTTCTGAGTGACTCAGAATACTAGTTAACTAACAGGTCAAAGCTTATTATCTCAAGACCTATGGTGAACAAGTGACATAAGAAATGTGCTCATCTAGTAACATTTTCACTTATAACTGAAATGTAGCTACCTCTTCAGAATATAAAAAAGCAGAAAAAACAGTATTCAGACTAAATTTCAGTAACTCAAATTTTCTCAGTTCCTGCACAAGTGATTCAGAATTTACTTACACATTTCAATACACCAAGCATTCATCTTTACTTACTTTTTATTCATTATTACAGAAGAGATTAAAACTACACAACATCTTAGGAGAAAAGTAAAGGAAATGTCATAACTAATCGATAAGTACATAAACACTTTCAATAAGCAAAATCTGAAACAGAAAGAGAACAGATCACTCAAGTTAACAGCCTCTAGCATGTCACATGAGTAACTAATCAGTGTCTTCCAATTCACCAGATATGCTGTTTTTCCTTGCCCACTTGATTCTCATCTGAATATATTTTTCTTAACATTTATTTAAAATCACCCCAGACACAATATAATGCAGCACTTTCTGATATTCCCTAACCAATTAAGCATAATAATTGAATCCCTCTGCTACCCTCCTTACGTCGTTAATACAGGTTCATAATTATCTGACTCCCATCCCATTTAGTGAGCTTTGGATCAAACCATATGTGGTCTTTTCTGCTCTGCAAGAGATCATTATTTTTTAGTAGTAGAATGTTTTTTCTGTTTCATAGTTCTTCTCTGGATATGACCTTTAGGGATTCCATGGACTTTTGCAGCTGTTGTGTGAGACTCCTTATCCTTTTAAAATCCATAGTAAATGCCTGTCAGATATTGCTGCAACAAGATAACATATTACCTCTACACTGGGATCAATCAAATTCCGGTCCCTGAGATTCAATACGCCTTGTCTAAAAGATGTGAAATTTGCTGAATAAATTAAGGCACAATTCTAAAGGCCTTGTGGACATAAATTAGGAAATCTAGTTTATACGCATCAAGGATGCAAATTCCTCATGCGTGCGTAGATAATGAGCTATGTGGTTGCTTAAAAAACATGTCTAGTTCCAGAAACAGAGGCAGAGTTTTGAAAGCCACACATAATTTTGCTAATTATAATGTATTCCTTCCCATAGCTGTAATTATGGCTTCACTGGCATTTCCATCTATCAGTGTAGCAATCTCATGCGAATTCATGCTGCTTTGGGGCCCTATTACTTGGTACCATATAGTTATTTGTACCAGTGCGTATTTTGTGCAAAGTGCACCTAGATCAGATCTGTTTTGACATTGTATGGGAATAAATGGCTTCTGCAGGTAAGTGAGAATACCTTTACTACTCTTCCCAGTCTTGCTATTGTATTCTCATGACTTTTTTAAACACTATTCCAGGCCACAGTTTCTCAACTGCAAAATGGAAATAGGTGATACCTAACGAGTGTGTACCTCATGTGACTTAATTGCCATAGGATTGCATTTAGCATTTTTCTCTTATCTTGAACTTTCTTTCTCTATCTCTCTTCTGTATTTGATCTCATTTTAAAGACAGGGAAAAAAACTTATCAGCAATTTACTGTGGAGAAAGGAATCAGAGATGAAGTAGAAGGTTAGCTAGAAAGAATCAGTTTGTTCTGCATAATGGTATGTATATTTCAGATGCAAATTGTATGGCACTTGAAGTGAATCACTGAAATGTGTATCTAAGCAGACACAGTCCCTGCTTTTAACCCCGACCCAGCAGTGCTTTTTCATATCAGCACTGACAGGATGATCATGGCTTGAATTACTCTTCCCAAAATAAGGCAACATGAGCTCTGAGAGTCTAAAATCCCAATTACCCTTTCAGAAGGCAATGTCAAACCCTTATCAGAAAAATCCCATCTCAACTGTGACCACACTATACTGCTGCAAGGACCAAGGGTCTAACATTACGGTCACTGGTCATAGTAAGTTTAAGCCAGCTGCATTGTATGAAGGTATGCACATGAATCCACATAAAAATGTGAAAGTGGTGTTTTCGCCATGCAGTGTGCTGCACACAGAGAAAGGGCAGTCTGTAATTTCAGGTTCAAGCATAGAAAAGCATTAACAAAGTGTTAACAAACTAAACTATTGCTTAGTGTGACTAAGAGGAGAAGCATACAGACCTTTCAATTTTGCTTCTAGTAGGAGGCATTTTTGGGATTGTTTGAGAATTTTTTATTTTATTTCTTAAATGGAGAATCTGACTTTAGAAGTTGGCAGAAAAAAATCAAGTTCTGATATTCACAGACAACGCTACCTACATGGGATAAAACTTGGGACACATCAGCCATACTAATTTGTAAGACTGATGTTCTATTTTTTTTTAAATCCTCGCAATAACTTCATAGTTCACAGTCATGGGAAAAAACTTCATTACTGGTTATGAATCTATTACATTAGATCACCAGAGTGTGACATGGTTGGGTAAGGGTCCTTTTTCTAATATTTGTAATTAGACAACATATTCTGGGTGGCTGCTGACCAACATGTTTTAGCAATATTGTTGGATTTAAGAGATTTCAAAGACAGAAGGGTCTATTTCAGTTATGTAGTTCAAACAATGAGGTAGCATGGAGCTCGAAGCATCATCTAGTAAATGTTGCATTATGAACATTTTCATTCAGTGCTTTTCTTTATTTTGTTCGATGTTGCTTTATGAACATAATTCTTGCAAGAGTTACAGAATCTGATTGTTAAAATGTCTAGAAGTTCTAAATCAGCATTTAAAGTAGTAAATTCAAGTTTTTCCAAATAAATTACTCCATTACTTCATTATCACAGAATCACAGAATCCCAAGGGTTGGAAGGGACCTCAAAAGATCATCTAGTCCAACCTCCCTGCAAGAGCAGGGCAACCTAGAGTACATCACACAGGAACTTGTCAAGGCAAGCGTCATGGTTTAAAACCAGGCAGAGCTCCTTCACTCACTCCCTCCCCTCTTCTTGCCCTCTCCCTACTCCTGGAGGGACGGAGAAGAGAATCGAAAAGAATGCAACTCCCACGGGTTGAGATAAGAACAGTTTAGTAACTAAGGTATAACACAAATCACTACTGCTACCTCCAATAATAACAATGATAAAGGAAATAACAAGGGAAGAGAATACAACATCTCACCACCAGCCAACCGATAACACCGCCCCCCCCAGCCCGACCAAGCACCAACCCATACCTCCTCCAACCCCGCAGTCTACCAGCCCTTTCGGCTAACTCCCAGTTACATCCTGGGCATGACGCACTGTGGTATGGAATACCTCTTTGGTCAGTTTGGGTCAGGTGTCCTGTCTCTGGTTCCTCCCGGCTTCCCCTCCTCCCTGGCAAAGCATGAGGCTCACAGTCCTTGGCCAAACCAAAACATCATTGTCATCAGCTCTGCTCCCCAGCTGAAAGTCAAAACACTGCACTGCACCAGCTACCAAGGAGGAGAAAAATGACTGCTACTGCTAAACCCAGGACAGCGGGCCTTGAATATCTCCAACGTAGGAGACTCCACAACCCCCCTGGGCAACCTGTTCCAGTGCTCTGTCACTCTCACAGTAAAGAAATTTTTCCTCATGTTCACATGGAACCTCCTATGCTCCAGTTTACACCCATTGCCCCTTGTCCTATCACTGGACATCACTGAAAAAAACCTAGCTCCATCATCCTGACACTCACCCTTTACATATTTGTAAACATTGATGAGGTCACCCCTCAGTCTCTTATTTAAACTACACACCCCTGCAGTTTACTGGTTGTTCTGAACCTCATTGCCACGGGGAGTGTCAAAATTTTCCCACATGAATAATTAACACATTTCTCTCTGTGAACCTTTCCTGTTAAACTATACATTCATTTAGAGGGATTTAACAGAAAGATTTAATTAGTGACGATCTTTGTAGAACATGCTGTGTTTCCTACTGTGCACACAGAACAACTACACTGTTTACTAAAGTTGTCTAATCTGGATATTTACCCAATAAAAGTAAAGGCAGTGATACTTTTATTAACTGAGTAAATGAGCTGAGTAGCTCGAGAGAGGACGCCTTCAGCACCTGAGCGGGGGAAGCTCAGCGTCCAGGAGCCTCAACTCAGAGCGGCGAGAGCCACCGAGGGAGCCTCAGTCCTCGACAGGACCTGCCCAGGAGCCGGCAGCTCAGCTGAGGCGAGCAGGGACTCACAGGGGGCGGAGCCGGGAGGAGCGGCACCAGCCCTGAGGGGGTAAAAACCTGCCCTGGGAGCGTGGGCGAGCAGAGGCGGGCAAACAGGGCGGGTCGAGGCCGTTGGCGCGGGCAGCTCCAGCGGGCTGGTGAGCACTGTCGTATGAGCAGGGCCCGGTCTGGGAGCTCTGCTCTGGCTGCCCCGGCGGTGGCAGCGTAGGCACCCAGACAGAGCCGATGAGAGGGGAGGCTGCAGCGCAGAGCTCGGGGTGCAGAGAGTGCCTGCACTGGTCTGGTGAGGGGAGGGGGCACAATGGGCAGGGCTGCACTCGGTGCTCCCTGGTGGAGGTGCTCCTGCAGCAGGGGCTGAGCTGCGGAATGCTGTTAATAGACTGTGAGATGTCAGGGAAGCTGAGGGGAAGCAGGACTGCTTGCTCCAGGCCCAAACTGTGCAGGGGCCTCAACCATCCATTGTAGCTCATGGAGCAAAGAAGGAGACCGTTAACCTGGGAAGCTTCGAAATAGTAACAAAAAAAAAAAAAACAAAACCAATTAAAAGCGAGGGGCTTCCTCCTAAATCTGTTGTCCCCACGCAGAACCACTTTGCTGTCCTGCATGGCGATAACGAGGAAACACACTCGCACCGGGAACAACCGGCTACTGCACTAGTAAAGATCTCTACTGGTGCTGCCAGGAAAAAGCAGCGGCTCGTAGTAGTCAGGGACGCTACTTTGAAAGGGACAAAAGCACCCATCTGTCAGCCTGACCCAGTCTCAAGGGAGCTGTGCTTCCTGCTAGGAGCTCAGATCAGGGATGTGGCAGAGAGGCTGCCTGCTCTAGTAAGTCCCACTGACTGTTACCCACTTCTAGTGATCCATGTGGGTGCTAGTGATATAGACAGAAGTACCCTGGAGAACATAAAGAAGGACTACAGACCCCTGGGAGAGGTGCTTAGGGTCTCTGGAGCTCACACAGTCTTTTAGTTAATTCTCCACGCTAAAGGGGAGGACCTTAAAAAGGTTAGGCAGATTTGCCAGGTTAAAAAATGGTTAGAACGGTGGTCACACAGTCAGGGGTTTGGGTATCTAGAACATGGGACTCAGTTTAGTGAGCCACGACTACTGGAGGCTGGTGGAACTGGTCTTAACGAAGGGGAAGAGCAGTTTTGGTAGGTGTCCTGGGTTCAGCAGTAGCAGTCATGTTTTTTTTTCCTTTGTGTTAACTGGTGCAGTGCTGTGTTTTGACTTCTAGTTTGAGAACAGTGTTGGTGAAGCCGATGTTTTCGGTTGTTGCTAAGTGATGTTTACCCTGACCAAGGACTCTGTGAGGCTCATGCTCTGCCAGGGAGGAGGGGAGGCTGTGAGGAAGCAGAGATGGGGCGCCTGACCCGGGCTAGCCGGGGAGGTATTCCATACCACAGCACGTCATGCCTGGGGTGGGGGTAACTGGGAGTTACCCGGAAGGACAGGGGCTTCCGGGTGGAACTCGCTTTCTTGGCCGGTGGTATCGTATTCTCTTCTCTTGTTATTTTCCCTTATCATTGTTTTAGCTGATAGTAGCGGTGGTGATTTGTTGCTGGACTGTTCTTGTCTCAACCCGTAGGAGTTGCACTCTCTCGATCCTCCTCCCCGTTCCTCCGGGAGCGGGGAAGGGGAGAGCCCCGGTGCGGGGGGGGGGGGGGGAGACGGACACGGACCTTGATTGTTGTCAGCTCGGCACCACTCACTGGGAGTGAGTGAACAAGTTACCTGACTGGGTTTAAACCACGACAGTAGGAGGCTTGGCAGACTGGTCAAGGATGCTTTAAACTAGATACATTGGGGGAGGGGGGCATCATTCCATCCCAACACACCCAGTCAGTTGCCAGAACCTATCAGAACAATGTAGAGATATTCCAGCTGCTTCATCCAATGACCTCTCTTCATTTGGAACTTGGCCCAGATTCCTCTGTACAAACACCCATAGCATGGGGAACAAACAAGAGGAATAAGAGACATGTGGACGTCTAAGGATATATAATAGGCATCACAGAAACATGGTGGGATGGCTTCTATGAGTGGAGTGTTGGAATGGAAGGTTATAGGCCCTTTAGAAAAGACAGGCTTGGCAGGCGGGGAGGGGGAGTTGCTATCTATGTTAGGGATAGGCTGGAGAGTATGGAACTCTGGCTGGGGACCGGTGAGCAGTCAATAGAGATTTTGTGGATCAGAGTTAAAGGGAAAACAGATATGGGGGACATTACTGTGGGGATCTGTCACAGACCGCAGGATCGGGAGGATTCTGTGGATGAAGCACTCTATAGAAAGATAGGAACAGCCTAACACTTGCAGAAACTTGTTCTCATGGAGGACTTCAACCATCCTGATATCTGTTGGAAAGACGTTATGGCCCGGCACAAGCAATCCAAGAGGTTCCTCGATTCTGTGGAAGACAACTTCCTTCTGCAAGTAATAAAGTAGCCGACAAGGAGAAGGGCCATGATTGTCCTTGTGCTCACCAACAAGGAAGGACTCATTGGAAATGTGACGCTCCAGGGCAGCCTTGATTGTAGCGATCATGAGATGGTCAAATTTGAGATCCTCAGGAAAATTTGAAGGAAAAAAGAGGCTTACAATAAGTGGAAGCAAGGACAGGCGGCCTGGGATGAGCACAGGGATGTTGTCAGGGAAGCTAGGGACCAGGTCAGGAAAGCCAAGGCCCAGTTAGAATTAAACTTGGCTAGGGATGCGAGAGATAACAGGAAGGGATTCTATAGGTACACTGTGAATAAAAGACAGACAAGGGACAACACTGGCCACCTCTGAAAGCTATCTGGAGAACTGGCTACACAGGATTTGGGGAAGGCTGAGGTTCTTAATGACTTCTTTGCCTCAGTCTTCACTGCCAAAGGCTCTGACCAAACCACCCAAGTCTTGGAAGGCAGATGCAGGAACTGTGAATGGAGATCTTGGGCCCACTGTAGGAGAGGATATCGTTCAAGACCATCTTAAGAACCTGAATGTGCACAAGTCCATCGCACCTGAGGAAATCCATCCGTGGGACCTGAAGGAGATGGCGAATGAAGTTGCGAAGCCGCTGGCCATCATATTTGAAAAATCATGGCAGTCAGGTGAAGGTCCCGATGACTGGAAAAAGGGAAATATAACCCCCATATTCAAGAAGGGGAAAATGGATGACCTGGGGAATTACAGACCAGTCAGTCTCACCTCTGTGCCTGGCAAAATCCTGGAAAGAATGCTAAGGCACAAGAAAAACAACAAGGTGCTTGGTGACAGCCGGCATGGCTTCACTAAGGGGAAATCCTGCCTGACCAATTTGGTGGCCTTCTATGATGGGGCTATGGAACTGATGGACAGGGGTAGAGCAGTTGATGTCATCTACCTGGACTTGTGTAAACCGTTCGAAAGTGTCCCACATGACATCCTTGTCTCTAAATTGGAGAGACATCAATTTGATGGTTAGACCACTCGGTGCATAAAGAATTGGCTGGATGGCCGCATGCAAAGAGTTGTGGTCAATGGTTCAATGTCCAGCTGGAGACCAGTAACGAGTGGTGTCCCTTGGGGATTGGTGTTGGGACCAATCTTGTTTAACATCTTTGTCGCTGACATGGACAGTGGGATTGAGTGCGCCCTCAGCAACTTTGCAAATGACACGAAGCTGTGTGGTTTGGTTGATACATTGGAGGGAAGGAATGCCATCCAGAGGGACCCTGGCATGCTTGTGAGATGGGCAGATGGCAACTGCATGAAGTTTAACCATGCCAAGTGCAAGGTCCTGCACCTGGGTCGAAACAACCCCAAGCACAGCTAAAGGCTGGGCAGAGAAGAGATTGAGAGCAGCCCTGGGAGAAGGACTTGGGGATATTGGTCAATGAGAAGATGAACATGAGACCTCACTTGGAGTATTGTGTGCAGTTCAGGTGTCCTCAATGTGAAAAGGACATGGAACTGTTGGAACAAGTCCAGAGGAGGGCCACTAGGATGATCAAGGGACTGGAGCACCTCCCGTATTAAGATAGGCTGAGAAAGTTGGGGCTGTTCAGCCTGGAGAAGAGAAGGCTGCATGGAGGCCTCATAGCAGCCTACAGTATCTGAAGGTGGCTTATAAAAATGCTGGGGAGGTAGTATTTGTTAGGGACTGCAGTGGCAGGACAAAGGGTAACGGATTCAAACTTAAACAGGGGAAGTTTAGACTGGATAAGGAATAAGTTCTTTACTGTAAGGGTGGTTAGGCACTGGAATGGGCTGTCTGGGGAAGTAGTGAATGCTCCATCGCTGAAGGTGTTCAAGGCCAGCCTGTAGAGAGCCGTGGGTGAGATGGTTTAGTGTGAGGTGTCCCTGCCCATGGCAGGGGGGTTGGAACTAAATGATCTTAAGGTCGTTTCCAACCCTAACTAATCTGTGATTCTATGGTTCTATGAGTTTTCCATAGCTTTCTGTGTGTGTGTTTGTGACAGTCTGTTTCACTTCCTGGTCTTATACTGGAAAGTGTGTTTGTCTGCATGCATTAGCACATAAGAGGAAGAGACAGAGAAGTTTTTATGTATGTGTAAACTCAGCAAGTTTGCAATGACACTGAGCTGGGTGGTGCGGTCAGTACACTGGAGGGAAGGGATGGGATGAAGTGGGACCTGGATAGTCTCAAGAGGTGGGGCAGTGCAAAACCTCATGAAGTTCAGCCAAGCCAAGTAAGTACAAGATGCTGCACCTGGATAGGGGCAGTCTGAAGCACAAATACAGTCTGGGTGGAGAATGGATAGAGAGTCCTGAGGAGAAGGATCTGGGGTGTTGGTCAATGAGAAACTCCCCATGACCCGTCTTCAGTGTGTGCTTGAGCCAGAAGCCTGCTGTGTGCTGGGCTGCACCCCCAGAGCATGAGCAGCAGGTCGGGGGGAGGGGGGGGGATTCTCCCCTTCTGCTGTGCTCTGTGGACCCCCCCCCCCCGCAGTCCTGATGGAGCTCTGGGGCAACAGCACACGACCGGCGTGGAAATGTTGGAGGGAGTCCAGAGAAGATCATGGAAATGCTGCGAGGGCTGGAGCAGCTCTGCCTCATCATGATGTTGCCAGTTGATGCAGACAAAGGGAAAGGGAAGTGGTTTCTTTGATTTTGTTTTACTATATGGGTGAATATTTATCACAGAAAAATTCTAAATTAACTTGCTATAGACATATGTGTTTTGCCACACATATTTTGCTTTCCAAGTACTGTTGTCAGAAGCAGAATTAAATGAATGGTTTATATGCATTATTTGGTCCTAAATGAAGTAAAAACTAATGGCTTATGCATGTTCTAAGAGTTTGAAGGGATATGTCATCACACATTACCAGTAACATCACAGCTAGTGATGCACTCATTCCAGATACGAATTTTGCTGCATGACTTTTAACTCGGCACAGAAGCTGGTATCAATTGCCTTGGCTCTGCAAAAAAGCTGATCCTTAGAAGGTAGAAAAGCTGCTGTGCCCTACTTATAAAAGACTGAGATGTTGACAAGTCCAAAATGACTTCATAGGAGTGTCTTCCTCATAAGATTAATGACAAACCTGAAAAATATTACTTCACATAAGGAAAACATGTATATCTACCAAAGTTAAATATAGATATGTGAGTGAAAAGATAAGGGAATTTCTAAGAAGATTCTGTGGGAAGAGGCTTACTGGAAAGATATTTTGCATAGTGCACATTTGTATGGATTTTTTCTTTTGCTGCTTGTCCATAGTTTATTCTTCGTCCTGTAGAGTGCAACACTGTTGTTTTGTTTCAGACCAGCTGGAAAACATGCAATACGCAATTAAAGTAAATAAAACTTCAGATGTTTAAATTATAGAATAAAATCTATAAAGTCATACAATCAATTAGGTTGGAAAGACATTTAAGATCATAAAGTCCAACCTTTACCCCAGGACTGCCAAGTCCACCACTAACCCATGTTACTAAATCCAAATACTTTATTAAAAATTTAAAATGAAAAATTAAAGAAAACCAACAAAAACAATTAAAAAACATTCACAGGTCATTTATTTCAGGAAATCATTAGACAAATTAGAATTTAAATAAAGACTGAGATTTACCCTGGTTTAATAGCATGAAATTAAAATATAGTTTTACCTGTGTTGTTACTAATAGACAGTATATTCAATTACATATCAAGTCTGATTTACTAATTTTCTAAGCAATTAAAATGCAAATATGCAGGTCACAGTATTAGAAGCCTCTAATTTTGGTTGTAGCATTATGCAATATTGTTGTTGTGTTGTTAACAATAATTCATAGAGAAAGGTATCATAGGTTTAACTACCAAATGTGCAGTCCTGAAACAGGGCTTTATGTATCCTATATACAAGTCAAAACTGCTGTAATGAAGCTCTAACACAGTACATCTTGCTAAGAGCCTTTAGTTGGTCCATGGTCCTCTATTTAAACTATGCCAGTGTCCTCTGTAGCCAACTTTGTGGAGAAATTTTTATAAGTAATGTGTTATCTTGGATCTCTTTTTAGTTTTATTCACCTTAGTGACATATGAATTTGATTTCCAAGGTGTTCTTAGCTTAACAAAATGTGACCATTAAAGACCAACTGGGACTGTATCTGTGTTGACCAGTCCAGAAAAACTGGGTACAAATCAGAGGTAAAATAATTTTTATAGAAATAAATATAAAATACTTTGTCTATGACACATTTTAATTGTTGAAGGCCTTTAAGATTTACAGTAGTTAAAGAACATTTTATTACTCATTAGAATATATCATTATTTAGCATCATATGAGCAATATTAGGAAAGCCAGTGGTCTGGCAAGTGACCATGACTACTCTCTATCCATTCTTGTACCAGCCTTCAGGTCAGATGGATTTCTGTACAGCAAACAGCGCACATCATCTGCATAAAAGGCAGCCTGGGACATATGTCCTCTGTTGTCACACAGGGCATTAGTAAAGGTGTATTTTATTACTTCAAAGATGTTACAAGAAGAAAAATTGCTTTTATTCTGGCCTGACTAGAGAGCTTAGGAATTCCCAGTATCAGCCTCATGGAGGCTAGAGGAATGTTTTATTGTTACTAAAGAACATACAGAAGACTCAAAACTGCCACTTTGTTATGGCCCAAGCACCCTAAAATTGCTAAATAAAGCAAGCCTGGTTTTTTTTGTAGCTGCCAACTTTGGGTTTATCGCCCTCCAAAAGTGAGGAATTAAGTGTACACAGTTTGTCTCCTGCCCTTGAAGAAAAGGAATTACTCTGGTTTTGTGGTTTTTTTTTTAATCTAGATCTACTTATGAGCTATCATGCCTGCTACCTACAACATACTCTCAGGAGAGATAATAAAAGAATGCAGTTATGTTTTATTACTGATGTGTGATATAGGAGGCATCCTGGCTTCACCCAAGTACTTGAAGTTTTCAGATTGTAGAAATGAAGCAATCCTGTGTCACTCCACTGCTTTAGACAGAAGCAGTGTGATAACTGCAGACAACCAAGTTGAAGACCGGATGATCACTAGCCTGCAGAAACTATGATGAAAGAATCTAACAGTTTATGTCACTTCTGAGCTGCAGGTCCAGTTCAAAAGAAGGAAGGCAGGTCGTTATGGAGAACATGTATATTCTGACCATAGCTAAGCTCAACCACCCTATATATTTGTTCTGGAGCAGGAAGTCTTGCTTAAGTGGAACCAGTAGTGTTTCAGCAGCATCTCTCCAGAAAGCTCACCATCTCTCTCAGGTCCAGTTTCTTGTTGTCAGCCACCCAACACACCAGCATTTGCTAACCACCATTTAGAAGCAGTGCTTACATTTGGAGACTTCTCCTTTTGGAGTCTGACCCATTTGCCACCCATACTGTTTAGAACCTCTTGAAATGCACTTCATCTGGTGCAACCTTCCCTAACCACATTGGCACATTAGCCTATACTGGTTAAGGGTAGCATCCCAATTCTTTATTAAGGAAAGTTAGAGATATATTTTAGTCCCCTTCTGCTTCACACCTCCTCACTTGCATGTAAATGATTCCCACGAGTGTGGACCGGAGAAGAGCAAGTTGCAAAGCAGACTGAAACTGTATCTATGTTAAAAATTGCATGTATCCCAGACCACTCCCTGGTTTTGAGGTCTGTTGACCTGCGTCGGCATTACTGAGCTCTCCCAGCATCAGGCAGGTGATTACACTGTCTATTGGAAGTGGCTCTGGTCTTCCGCAGGTGCTTGTGCAATGCCCAGATAGTCTGGGAGAGGGATTGTTGGTGCAGGTCAAAAATGTGTTAGGGACTGTCCTAGAAATTTAGTGTACAGACAAGTGAATCACCTGGAAACATTCTTTGATGTGTTCAATTTATTACTCTAGACAACAGTCAGGGTAGCAAAAAATCCAGGGCATGTCAAGGTACACTCCCTCACATAACAAAGCTGCCCTTACGTTCATGAAGTTGCAGATCTCCTTGATGCTTCCTTTATGACAAGGACTTGCCACCTCCACAGCCCAATGGTTTCTTCCTACCAGGAAGTCAGTTCCGTATTTAATTCAACAGGATTATTAATAATGAAGGGTCCCTGAACTCAGCTAACATGGAATTACACCAAGATTGGGCTTTCTTGGGAGGAATCTCTAAAATATTCCATGAGTTTGCCCTGTAGACAATCAAGTCGCCAAAAGAGTAGAGCTCTTTTACCCTGTAAACCTATCCATTTCATAGGTTATCCTTATACCGTTTAACCTTTGGTTGTCTCTCATTCTAGATACCTGCTGGTAACAAAAAAGCAAAGCTTGCCTTTTTACAGTAACATACTAACATTATTACAGTTACTTAGTGCCAAGCCCATTGTTTACCCACTAAGAGGTAGCTTGTTTCTAAGTCCTAAAATGGGAACTCTGAATTTTCTTGCCACCCTTTTATTGTCCTTTGGTGAGACAGGATCATACGGCAGACTCAAAAGTGGACCTCTATCCAAACTTATTTATAACTGATAAGTGGATTTGTTTCCTAAGACCATGGATTTGCATAAATATGTGCATGTATTTGTGTGGGAAATGGAGGGGAGAGGCAGGGGGGAGATGGGAATAGAAGGAGTGAAAGAGTGTGCTTTAAAGCAAATGTCTTTTTGAGGGACAAAAGCAGATGTGAAATGTCTTGCTATCACAGAAAGACCAGGCCTTGAGGCAAAATGTGTCTTTTATCTTTGATGAAGAAAGACAAGATTTTTTTTTTCTCAAACAGCATGAGTTACAGTTTCTTTGTAAATGTCATTGAAGAAGAATGTCTCTAGGTTGTTTTTCATTTATAATGCCATTATTGGGAGATTATTCAACACTGAAAACCAAACAAGCTAAACAGCCATAAGAAAATAATAACCCTTAATAAGCAGCAGGGTAGGAGAGAGTGCATTTTTATTTTATGTTCACAAATGCCTCAAAGCTCTTAACAAATATCTAGTAATTAAGCTTCGAAACAGACCTGCAGAACAGTTAAGTATTTTTATCTACATGCATATCAAAGGCAATTTCAAGAAAAGAGAAGCTAAATCAGAAACTGAATCTGTAGCTGAGCCAGGAATGTAACCTATGAAGTCATCTCTGTTCTTCTTTGGGAGGTTAATACTGAAATTGACACTAAACTGAATCTTTTTTGCCCTGAAGAACTGAAAGAGGAAACTGTCTGCTTAATTTAGATGCTACATCACTAGCTCTATGTGTTTCTGGCCTTAAGAGGACTTCTAGTCCACCTAACACAGCTACCAGAGCTCCGTACATAAATTCAACTGAGCAAAGAATTAACCTCTGAAGACTTGTTCAGCTTATCTGCTTCCCTCTTCCCATCAAATTGCTCAGGGCAGAGACTCTTCATCTAAGTATAAAAGCAATTCTTTGAAGTCTGGCCTTAACTTCCTCCAATCTTGCAAGCTTGGAAATTCATAAGTGCTAAAAACAACTGCAAAAGCTTGTCCTTTTTCTTGCCAGCAAACTACACGGCTTGGTGTTGAAAAAAACATCATGACTACAATGCAAAAACTGTCAAACACAAAGATGTTTGAAGCTTAAATCAGTTACCACACAAGGATGTTTAGTGCCATTTGGGATGATGACTTTTATCCTGCCTGGCTTTTAGCTGATGCTCCAGTGGACAGCAGGTTCTTTGCAGATCATAGAATCATAGAATGGTTTGAATTGGAAAGGACCTTAAGATCATCCAGTTCCAACCCCCTGCCATGGGCAGGGACACCTCACCTTACCTTACAAAAGACTCTGTGTCATGTTTGCTAGCTCTCTGCTGCAGATATTCATATGTGAAACAAAAAACAAGTTGAAAAAGTCAACAGATGCCTAAACATGACCAACTGAAGTGATCTGTTAGGATGAGACGAATCTTAACCACCTTACCTAAATCTTCAAGTTAGGAAACGGACTCCAGCCTGGTTACATTTGGTTCAGTTAACAGGTATAGGCACCTTCAAATAATGATTTATCTAAACCAGGAGCTTAAGATAAGTAAGAATGATTACCCGCTGGAGGTATCTGTATTTCAATCATATCCCCATTAATGGGACTTCAAGGTAACAGAAAAACTTTAGATGTCTGTCGTTTAGTTCTCTGAAGTGAGGTGACAACCTAGGTTATGTTGCGCATAGCTTTAAGATTTTATGATGTTACAATCCATATCGCTCTTTCTGTATTCATCTATTTATTCACAGTATTGTTTTAGCATGAGCACATGGGCAAAATATGTTATTTATTTGACTGTTTTCACCAATGCAATGCTGGCAACACCATACCCCATACATTTCTTACAGCTTGGTTCACCAAGGATTGCCAGTTTCCCATATCCTTACAAAACATTTTTCCCCATGATGATGCTAGCATATTTTATACAAAGCTACTGTAAGTCATTGAGAGCTAGTATGCTTGTCCTATGAGTATGTTGAAGTAGACCATGATTTCCAAACCATATAGGCACTTACGGTGGAAGACTGGTTACCTTTACCTCTGAGAAAGTGTGCAGTAAATGAAAGAGAATGATAGAGTAGGAATCTTGAAAAGCCTCAATTACTACCCCAGACCCAGGAGTTCTTCTCATCAAGTGCCTCGAAGGGCATGGCATGAGAAGATGCCACAAAAGCAGCCAGTTTGTGTGGGAATGGAAGAATGGAGTTTGCTGAATTTAGAACCTGCACTGACATTACTGAGCAAGGAACCTGGGAGACTCATTTTCAGCTACCTCTGGTAAAATGCTTTTGCTGGGCCAAGGGCACTGCCACTGAGTTAGAATAATCAGTGCACTTTGTCCACATGTGAAAGAGGAGAAAAGAGCATCACAGATCTTTCTACAAACCCAGCTGGGAAAAAGTGTAGGTCTTTACGTGCTTCTTCATCACCTCACCCAGGACTGGACATTTTATGTCATCCTTACACCTTTCAGGGGCACAGTTTGTGATCTTCTTTCCACTCAAAGGAAAATTATGTTCTTCAGGTCATGGCAAATACTTGGGTGGGAGCTCAGGATAGGGAGCAGAGCAGTATATGGATGGTGGCTGCCCTCACCCCTAAATCTAAATCAACAGAAATACCACAAAGACTTCATATCGCTCATTCTATCTCATTCTAAAAATTTAGTTTTATGTTGTAATGAGGAAAATGGAGGAAACAAAAAAAAATTACTTATGAAAATCACTTAGAGAGTCATGTTTTAAAGCAAAAGGAAAACCTACATTTCCATGAAGGGATTCCCCTGCCTTAGCCTAAAAACCAAGAAGACTTTCTTCGAATTTCAAACGTTCATTAAATTTACTGAATTTCACAATTTTTAAAGGTTTTCAGGATATTGAAAAGGATATTGAAAAAGCAGTCTCTATCTTGATGATCTATATCCCAAACTTACCTGTCTCCAGCAGGGAAAAAAAAGACAGAGCTCTTTCGTGCCAGAAGCAGGAGGTGAAAAGAATCTGCTTCATTTACAGTGCAGAAGTAGTCAAGATGACTGTGGGCAACTTTCCTTAATTTCAACAGATTCTGTAGTTGCTTCAAGTGCTGGCAGGGAATTTGGCCCTTACACTTACTCAGCAAGTTGCTGCTCCTCTATCAAACTCTCCTTGTCATCATTTGATTGCAACAAAGCATTTCTGTCTTAAAAAAAAAAACAAAAAACTTGGCTTTTTAAAGATCTTGAAATACTCTGTAGGTATCAGTTTGACTTTATATAGCCTTACTGTTTTAGTCAATATTTGTATCTTTCTCACACTCTTTCCCAAGGAGAGAGAATGAAGTGACCTAACTGTTCTGGGAAAGGAGGTGTGAAAAGGAAGTGTCTTTTCTCAAGCACATGAACAAAGCTGAAACTGGGATGTAGATCAGTTTAATTCCTCAAGGACACACAGTAAAAAATAAACAAACAAGAAAATCCCACCACCTCAAACATAATGTCAAAAGAGATAGAAAAGATGGGGAGCTTTATTCTGATGTCTGCAGTGGTTTCCATAGGAGGAAAAACCCTTCCCATCCTATCCCAATTGATTTTTTCATGGCTAATTAGAAAGGTTTGCATTAAATACTAGGTATTGATTTCTTCAGCATCTTATTTCTGTTTTGGATCTCAGAACATTTGTACCAACCTTCACCCTACAAGGAGAACTGGTGTTAATGATGACTCTTGGCTTCCTTGTTATGTAGCCAATTACAAAAAAAAAAAAAAAATTGTTTGGAAAACTTACTGTTTGATTGGGAATTGTGTGGAACACGTGAAAGACAATACCTCTCTTTGGGAAGCAAATAGACAAAAAGGTAACAACCAGGATTATTTCACATTAGTTCTGTTGTAGAAAAACATAATATTAAAGGACTCTGGAGTTTAAATGTGTGTTTAAAATGTAGGTAGTTTTCTCTATCAAGGTGTCCAGACTGGTTTTCAACATGCAGTGATAGGACAAGGGGAAATGGCTTTAAGCTGAAAGAGGGTAGATTTAGTTGAGACATTAGGAAGAAGTTTTTCCCTGTGAGGGTGGTGAGCCACTGGCACTGGTTGCCCAGAGAAGCTGTGGCTACCCCATCCCTGTTAGTGTTCAAGGCCAGGTTGGACAGGGCTTGTAACAACCTGCTCTAGTGGAAGGTGTCCCTGCCCATGCCAGGGGTTGGAAATGGTTGAGCTTTGAGGTCCCTTCTAAGCCAAACCATTCTGGAATTCTATGATTGTTCTTACCTAAAATCAATAAAACCTCCTTCTACCCCTTAGCTGTTCACACCTAAATCAAACTGTGAGCTGGACCTCTAAAAACCAGATTTGTCCACATGGAGAACTGCAATGCCAGGGAGTTAGTCAAAGCTGTAGCTCTGTTACAGACATTGCCCCAGTGATGTATTAGAGGCAGCCTTTGTTTATCATCTTATTATTTAATTCATCATTGATTTGGGATAAGAATTGGATCTCATCTGCCAAGTGCACTGTGCATGGATTGATTTGGTATTAGTAAGTTGTACACATTATAGGCAAACAAGTAACACTGCTACATTTATATCTTCAAATCTGTGTGTTAACATGTGTAAGTGTCTGTATGGATAAAGAATGCATATGTGGACATAGAAATACCAAGACTGTAAAAATGTGAAGATAAACTCAGTAAGGGGAAATGTTTAGTGATATAGTCAAGCTGCACAGCCCTCAGTTATAAAAAATAATATTCTAAATATAAACTATATTTTCCTGCTGGAAGATGATACTTACACAAGTATCTACTGTAAGCATTTAGAATTTTTTTTTTTTTTTTTCAGTCATGTCAGTATCTGTCATTCTGGGGCAAAACCTAGATAAGTGTCCCAACAGTAGATCTGGAGACCTGGTGCTGTAATTTTACTTCAAAGTGGCTGTATTTTCTTGCTTTGAACATATCTAAATTACAGAATTATGCATAAGAATTGTCACTGGTCTTACATAGTTTGCAGCTCAGACTAATTTGTTTCTGATGTACATGGCAGAATGCATCTTCGTGCTAGGGGAAATCTGCAGTCCAACAGGGGATGCCAACCAGTTGCAAATACCTCCAGGGTAACATGGTCTGAATTATTCTTTTGGGTTAGGTATTGTCTGTACTACTTAGCAAGCTGAAGTGTTGCAGTATACAATTTCAATGCAACCTTGCAATGAGCAGCTTACTCTGAGGCTCTATTTCGTACAAGACGCTGAGTCTAGGAATACTTTAGAGTTGTAAATCACGTGTTTTTTTTACCCAGGCAGCTGTGTCATTTCCCCATAGAGACTTAAAATTTGATCCAGAAGCCAGATTTTACAGTACAGGTTAAAAAACAAACAAAAAAAATCCACAAACCCCCCCAAACAGCATATTTCATCTTAATAGGGTGCTCAGAGTTGCATACTCAAATCAAAACCACTTTATTTTTCCTCAGTGATTTTCCTTCCTTTCCATCTCAAATTTTATGATAGCTAATTTTTGTCGTTTCAGCTCCTGCTCTGACAGGCATGTACTGAAAAGAAGATTTCAGCTTTCTTTTTTTAAAAAAGTAGGTTTATAGCTTCCATGTTGATCAAGAAAAGCCTGGGACAAAAATAAAGAAGAAAGGCATATGTATCCTGAGTGGAACAAAGCAGGGATGGTAGCCAGAGGGAGTGGTAGGAATAGGTTATGGTAGGAATAGGTTGTTCATCGTCTCAGGTCGTGAGTGCTCTAAATGCTGAATGAGATAATCAGGTACTGCTATAATAGCAGCATCCCTCCCAGAAGTGATGCGAATCACAGCTATTATTTTGTAAGATACTTTGAGATCATATGATGGAAAGCCCTGCAGGAAGGTAAGATACTATTTCTTATTGCCATTGCCATCTCTCTAAGCTATTCAATGTGCTCACTTAATGACTACAGTAGTCATTATCTTTCTTATATTTCACCATTATACTATATTACACCAGTCACAGTCTTTCCTGTATTTCACTATTAAATGAGACTTACTTTCCATTCAAATGTTATTGAAGAAGTTAGTGCATCTAATTGAAGGTTTCTGACTCATTTATGGTGGTTTTAAAAGCTTAATCTTCAATTTTGAGGGCCTGGGTGACCCTGATTACATGAACCATGAGCTGCAGTATGACTTTCTGTATTTTCTGTGTCATTAAGCACTCTGATTCATTTGATGGAACTATGACATATATCTTTGCACCTCTGTGTATATTATGTGTATATTCAGCAACATCAACAAAATAAATGTTGAAGCAAAGTGCTCAACTATATTTATTGTGTACTGCTGCTATATCAGTACTGCTGTTATAACTGTACCAGACAAGCCCTTCTAATACAGATAGGTGAGTTTAAAATTCAGTTCTTTAAAAATTCATGTAGGAGATTTCTCCTACAAGTCCTGTGAAGTCAGCAGATAACAAAGACAAGAGAGCAGGTAACTGCCTGTATGTGAAAAAATACGATAATGTATAGGATCATTTAGAATTTAGGAAAAAAAAATACAGCATTTTGGAACTTTGAGGGATTGGTCCTGAAGAACACCTAAAGAGGTCCTATTCATGCCAGTAATCCAACAGGACAAAGATAAGGCCTCCTTACATGACTGAATTATAATAAGTGTATTATTGCATATAATACTAATAATATATATATTGTATATAATACAATAATATATATATTGTATTATAATAACTGAATTATTTCTATGTTGTCGTGGTTTAAACCCAGCCAGCAGCTTGTTTACTCACTCCCCCTCTTCTTTCCCTCCCCCTACTCCCAGAGGGATGGAGAGGAGAATCAAAAAGAATGCAACTCCCCCAGGTTAAGATAAGAACAGTTTAGTAACTAAGGTATAACAGAAATCACTACTGCTACCACAAATGATAATAATGATAAAGGAAATAACAAGGGAAGAGAATTCATCACCTCACCACCAGCCAACCGATAACTCACTCCCCCAGCCCAACCAAGCACTGACCGATACCTCCTCCAACCCTGCAATCCCAGCCCTTCCGGGTGACTCTCAGTTACATCCTGGGCATGACGTGCTGTGGTATGGAATACTTCTTTGGCTATCTTGGGTCAAGTGTCCTGTCTCTGCTTCCTCCCGGCTTCCCCTCCTCCCTGGCAGAGCATGAGGCTCACAAAGTCCTTGGCCAAACCAAAACATCATTGTTATCAGCTCTGTTTCCAGGCCGAAAGTCAAAACACTGCACTGCACCAGCTACCAAGAAGGAGAAAAATGACTGCTACTGCTGAACCCAGGACATTAAGTGTATGGCAAGAGCTGGATGAATTAAATCTTTTCCTGCAGAGAACAAAAGAATCAGAAAGCTCCTCACTTGTGTGAATGTAGTTAACATGAATTGAGAGAGAAGTCCTCAGACTCATATTAAAAAAGACAAAATACATTGCTAGTACCCACCTGATACTCGCAAAATACTCGAATATGGTGATAAGGTCTCCCCTGAGCCCTCTTTCCTCAAGGCTGAAATCCCAGTTTTCTCAGCCTTTCCTCCCACAGCAGCTTCACAGTCCCTGGATCTTCTTTGTGGCCCTTCTCTGGGCCCTCTCCAGCCTGTCCACATCTTTTTTGTATAGTGGGAAGCAAAATTTATTTTTTCTCTGGAGACAATTAGCAGCATTACCAGGTAGTGACATGAAGTTTCTGCCAAAGGAAAGCTACCAGGGGATAGGAGAGCAGAGGCTTATTTTTGTGCAAACACATTTTTCTTTCTTTAGGTCACTGATGAAGAGGAGGATTCCACCTCCATATTTCGCCTCTGAATGCCTGCAGTCATCTTCTATCCATCATGACACATTTCAAGGGAGAAGTTAGAAATCTATCAGCATTCAAGGACTGACTGACAAGGTAGTGAATAAAACCACCTCAAGTCTTAGCAGGCCAAAAGCAACACCAGCTGAATGGCAGAAGCTGCAATATTTTTTTATATTTTATTGACTGTCACATCAGACAGGGAAAGGATTTAAAACTTAGCTATCTTGAGACTCAGTCTTTATTCTTGATAAAGAGATAATATGTTGGGCTTTTTTTTTTTCTTTACTTGTTTGGATGGCATTGATCATTTGATAGGGTCCTTGCAAATAGAACTAGAGACAGGATCCTTGCTCGGGAGACCAGCTTACTAAGTCAAGGTGTGAAAAGGTGGTGTGCTTCAAGATGCTGTGGGATTGGGGCAAGGATAATGTTTTACAAAACCATTAGTGACTTTGGAATAACCTCATAATTCAGTTCTTCTGGCTTTGCAACACCTTTGATGGGATTTAATATTGCTGAACATTCTTCGTTTGAAAGTCAGATCCTTCCAATACAATTCAGCTTAAAATTGCTACCAATTTTTGAAAATAGAAACCTATATTAATATATTATTTAGCACAATGGGCTGTGGTTCTTGAATAGGTCTAACACCTTGGTAATGAAAAGAAATTGCAATAGAGCTTGGATTAGTGTCTGTCTGCTTCTTCTCATAAAATTACTGTCATTTGAACTTTGAGAGATTTTGAGCAATAGATTGTTTAAAACTGCTTTCTGAGGGAAATGATTATGATCCGTTTTGAAGAAAGAAGCCTTTATGTTGCAGAGCAAGTATTATGGACCAGATGCTTTTTGTTTTAGCAAGAGTGGTTTGCATTCCGTCATCGTCATGGTTTGTCTGTAAAGCAGAACGATCAATGCTCTACTGCCACCATTCTCCTTATTGTCTCTGTGACATTCATTTTCTTGAAGCTGACACAGGAGGAAAGAAAAGATTGAAATCAACTTGTCTGACCTGCAGAGATAACAGGTGAAAAAGCTCAGGGAGACTAAGTGAACTACAATGAAATGATCCCATGCACATACATAGTATACAAGAAAACATTTGCAATAATACTTGCTGTTTTCCTAGCAAAATATTACTTCATTTCAATAGCAGCTCTTAGAGATGCAAATCCTTCACAGGCCAGTTGCTCACCCCTTTCCATCACTGAAAGATATCTCAGTTCACTCAATAAGTAAGGATACCTGGAACAGCCTTTCAAGAGTACTTTGCAGTGTCCCAGTGTTTCTTCCCTTGCAAAGGGAGGAGACCAAGACATATCTTAATAGTATAGTTGCTGGCTTTGTGACTATCATTTATTTTTCAAGCCTTCCTAACCTTTGTGCTGACTCTTAAGAAGCTTGGATAATTTTGAGAACATAATGAGGCTATAATATCATAATTGAGACTATAAATTCGTAGTTTTGAGACCGTAATTGTTACCTAGCTTGACCTGAGGCATAAAACTGGCTAAAGAATTTCATGAAGGGACTCCTGAATCAAAGTCATAATTTCTACTGTAGAAACAGAGCCCAGGGTGCTGTATAAAAATATACAAAATATCCTAATGTGAGAATTGCCTAGAACATCTCTTTTCTTCACAATCTTGTCCCTTGAAAATCCCATACTATAGAGTCCAATGAAACAGTCATTTTCCTTGTGGATTTTCTGTCAGGAACACACCTTTGAGCCCTCATCATAAAAGGATCACGAGCTAGAAAAGATGTTAACCCAATTCTCACATGCAAATGTGACTGTATGGATAATCTACCCTGCTCCTACTTCAAAAGTGCATGTCCACAATTGTCCTCATTGCTCAAAATATGTGATACATTTTGATCTGAGTTTGTTTAGCATGTCTCTGCTCACTGAGCTATCATGAGATTGCCAGCTTTGCCAAAGAAATTTTTGTGACATATTTATTTCTCGTATTTTTTTTTCCCATGAATCTGTTCCAACACTTGGGCCAAAGAGAGCCCAGAAGATTGTACCAAGCTCCAGTTGTGTCCACCATGCCCAGCATGTGTGTGCTATAACATTCCCTACAGTCCAGACCCCTCAGTCCAGCTGGAAGGAATCGTGGCACACACTGACTTAGTTTTCTTCCAGCCTGCATGCCCAAGTTTTCCTTCCACAGAGCTGAGGGTTTGGATGTGCCCATGGCATGCACATTTATGGATCCACTTGGTAATGCCTCTGTGTCTCAGTGATAGATACACGTGGTAGCGTAATTACCTCATTATAGATACTCAAGGTTGAAAAAGCTGTGTCTATGTTTTTACTTAATTCATAATAAATGCTACCTACCTATTTTTTTTTTTTTTTATTTTCATCAGCTTTACTATTTACAGGTTTTTGCCCTTTGGAAATAACAACAACAACAAAGCCAACAACAATCATAATGCGAATAATTGTAATAATTATAATAATGTTTCTCATTTTCTCTTGCTTTTCATTTGGACAGGAAAAGGAAGTAAAATCTGCAGCTGTTTCACTATTTCTTGCTTTATTTTTGCCAATGCTATTTTCTCTTTTATACTGCTTAGTACAGGACCACAATGTGACTGAAATACAATAATTCTTTCATCCTCCTCTACAAAAAAAATTATAGCTACATGGAGAGGAATCCAGGTAAATATCTATCCTAAAAAAAGAACTAAATTAGATAAAACCCCCACACTATTTCTCCCAGGACTACTCTTAACTTGAATTTGAGAATTTATATAGGAGAAAAGGTTAACAGTATGGAAGAGTTTGTTTGTTTTGTTTGTTTGTTTGTTTGTTTGTTTTTAATATTATTTAATAATGTTTTCCAGAGTTATAATTTGAAAAATATTCCTTCCCTTAAGCACAAGATGTTCACTGAAATGTTACTCAAAAGGTTTTTTTTCCCTTCCAAAACTCAGAGCAGAATCAAAAATATTGCTGAAGTTTGAAACTTAGGCTATATAGTGATTACTGTACTGCCTTTTTTATTTCCCATCAGTACTTGGTAAACACTCTAGCTGTGGGAAGAAAATACTTCAACATGATCAGTATTCTAATACATTTCCTGCTTTATGAAAGCTTGGCAAAAGTCCTTGTCTAATTTGACCCATTTCAACTGAGTGCTTCTCCTTCCACCTTCACCCCTATCCCATCTTATTAATTCTGTTATTTTCCTTCCAGAATCTTTGGATTGGATCATTTGGATCCAGTTTGGATTGGATCATTTGGTGAGTAGTGACTTCAGGGGAGCTTTACCCCCTATTTTTATCATCTGGAAAATCACCCCTTTGTATAACACACATAACAAAGAAACCATATTATAGTCAAATGTGACTAATACCATCAAATGAAATTGAAAACTATGGCTTGCAACATTTAGTGTGAAAAATACTGATTTCCCCCTCCCCTCGTAATTAAATTTCATTTACATCTGAACAACACTTAAGATGATAGGAACAGTGAATAGTCTGATGATGTTTCTGTCAGAAGATGAGAGAGACAGCAAATTCCCCAGTAAATAAAACTTTGAATACCTGAGATGGAATTTTTAATATTCTCTAAGGATTCCTGAATTTTGAATGAAATAGTGCAGAGTATAAACTGCAAAGACTTTTCTCTTAGCTTTCTGCACTCACAGCTTCTTCAAACAAACAAAAAAAAACCCACCAAAATATATTAATCTGAAAAGCAAGGTGAATTCTTGAACAGCTACTTATGTATTTACGTTACTGCTGGTGCCCACATTTTCTTACACAGTGTTAACCCAACAATATCTACAGGGTGCAGACACAATCAATGTGGTAGATATCCAAAGGAGTTCTTCAGTTGTTTGTTGATTCCTTTAAGCTAATAATAAACAGCATAAGACTGAGATTCTGCTGAGATACATTTCAGATTCAGGGACTTTGGATAAACCTTCTGTAACAATGGTATCCGACTGCATGATAGAAAACCTGTCTGAACACAAATCCTGTTTCCCCACACATTGTTCAGCTAACACCAATAGCATAATTGTAGTATTGACTATTGATATAGCAATTTATAAGGCAATTGGGAAAATTACTGGTTGAAAAAACATTAAAGGGAAGTGCTGATAAACCAGTGTGCTTATGTATGGGCAGAATGATATGATGTTCGTGTGGGACTAGCAGCAGGAAAGGAAATGCAAATCTGGAAGCTATGAACTGTAGTCCCTTTGTGCTTGACCCTAAAGTTTACTGAAGTTTAGGATAAGTCAGAGGATCCCTCTAGAAAGAAACTAAACAGAAATGTTAAACATCATGCTATAAATGATATAAATGACCCAATGCAGGCAGAATATTTTACATGAGAATGGTACGTTAGCTTTCCTCTCAGTTTATAAACTCTTTGTTGAACTTGGATGTGAATTTCTTCCTTATGGACACTAATGCATATATTGTTGCTTATTCAGAAATTCACAATATTTCCCAGTACTAGTCTCTGTAAAATATTTGTCTTCTTCTTTCACAGGGCTTGATTATATATATAAATTTCACATAATTATGGAAAAAAACTGTAATGGAATATAGGGATGAAGAGCTAAAAATCAGAAAGCAAAGAGGTGACACTGTGATATGAATAAGCATAGACGTTTAATGATTATGAGAACTGAATCTTCTAGCAAAAGGAGATGAAACAGATAAGAACTCCTATCTGCAAAGTCAGTGAGAATACTGGAATATTTTGAAAGTCTGTTCGTGCAAAACGACTGCTTAAAAAAAAAAAAGAAGTGTGGTCTTTTATTCACAGCAGCAGTGGTCTTGTCAAGAATATCAACTACAGCATCCCAGTAGAGGGTTTACATTCCTGAAAGAAAGAATCTGTGACCTGGAAAAGGGAGGTTTGGAGCTGTAAATCGGCCCTTTGGCTTTCATAGAGAAGTCAGTGCCTGTCACTGACTCAACAGCAGCTGCTGGCAGTGCTGGGGCATTAGGGACCTGGGAGAGAGCCACATCACTGTGGAAGTTTCTGTCAGCTTGGCAGATTTGGAAAAGCAAAATGATGGAGGCTGCCAAAGAAACCCATTAAAGCACGGACTGATCTTTTGTTTGTTTGTTTGTTGGTAGTGGGTTCCCTCCCTCCTCCAGCAAATACAGGATTTGCATTTGCTGCTGGTGCATTATTGAGTTTCACACCCCATTCAGCTTCTCTATAAACTGCAAACAAGACATAATGGTCAACCAGCAGTGCCTCATATGATGACACAGTCAATAATGCTAAACTGCGGCTGAATAACCTCCCTTCATTAATCTTGAAATAATTCACCAGAGAGGAACATCATTATTATTAAAAATAAATAAAAAAAAAAAAGAAAATTAAAAAAGAGGAAAGGATAGAAACTTGAAACTCACCCCAGGATCAAGAAAGATTGCTCTTTTAATCAAGTCTTACTGATAAAGTTTTTGACATGTTCACCTGCCGGATGGACTCATAGAATCATGGAATTATATGGAATAGGTAGGGTTGGAAAGGACCTTAAGATCATCTAGTTCCAACCCCCCTGCCATGGGCAGGGACACCTTATGCTAAATCATATCACCCAAGGCCTCGTCCAACCTGGCCTTGAACACTGCCAGGGATGGAGCATTCACAACCTCCCTGGGCAACCTATTCCAGTGCCTCACGACCCTTGCAGTAAAGAACTTCCTCCTTATATCCAATCTAAACTTCCCCTGTTTAAGTTTGAACCCGTTACCCCTTGTCCTATCACTACAGTCCCTAATGAAGAGTACCTCCCCAGCATCCTTATATGCCCCCTTCAGAAACTGGAAGGCTGCTATGAGACCTCCGTGCAGCCTTATCTTCTCCAGGCTGAAGAGCCCCAGCTTACTGCTGTAGATCCTGAGCCCTTAAACACATAGCAAGACCTTTGGCTATAGCTGGTCTACTCAATGAGCAAACACTGGTCAGTCTGGTATGCTGTCTTGAATTATTTTATACACAAACTCAGATGGGAGAGGCATAAAATAACAATATACTGAAATTTCCACAGTAAGAGTAACAACTACTCACGAAATACAGAAAATCCACTGACTGTGCTTTACTTTAAACCCATAACACATCCAGGCACATGTGTACTTTCCTAAAGTACATAAATACAGCTTTATGGACTTGCACAATGTTTTCAGAAATTGACTTTTGCTTTGATTTTCACTGAAATGTGACAAACTTTGTTTGTTATGCAGTTTTGCTTCCTATTGCAAATAATTGTTGCCTTACTAACTCTAGTGAGTGATTGAGGCTGAGACTCTGCACTCAGCTTTCCCTATTTTGCTCATATTCTTCAGTACAACTGCCTCATTTTCACACAGAAATGTTTCTGTTTGGCTTTGTTATCTGAAATGACTCTACAACACTTTTTATGCACTTGTTTTACTCATTCCAGCTGGAAGTTTGGAAAAAGCCAACACATAACCAAATAACTACAACCCTGTAATTTTATGCCTCATGACAGAATCAGAAATTATAAGAAGCTACTATTTACTGTGCATGCCATCAGAACTTCTGCAGTCATACAGAAGCTGGCAGACCATATTTAGCCTTTGCATTAAAAAGCACATTTTCTCATAAAATCAGATTCTAAGCTGAATGTTATCCTTCAGAAAACACTTGAAAAGCAAACAAACAAAACAGGAAAAACACAAAGTTGTTTCTATTGTAAAGACTTACAATCTTTACTTAGCTGTGGAAGAGAATATAATCAATAATTTCTTTAGGTTAAACAATAGTATGGGGAACTGAGGCAAGAAGAAGCATAAACAACTACAAAAGGTGGCTGTCAGGGATAGAGAATTGCTTTGAAAACTGAAATGCATGTATGCCACACTACTTTTCTTTGGGGTAAGAAACCTCTTTTTTTCTCTTATAAATGCAGTGGAAGAGATCTCAGGAGTGACACGTGTCTGATATATTCTAGACATACAAGACCATGCAAAATGCCCTCACGAGGTCAGAAACCATGACATGGGACCTGCTGGTTTTGTGGCTTTTGAAGCAGAAGTAGGTTCCTTCAAATAGTGCCTTAGAAGTCAGTGGACATCCATGCCTAGGCACCTGAATTTCTCTTTTCTTCAGAGACATGGACTGATTTTTAAGGGAAAGATCTAGGACTCGATTCAATGCCAACAGGAATGTGTAGGAAATGGAAGTAAATGGAACTATGAAGCCTTTTTATTCCTTCCCCAATGTTAAGGGCAGTAGGTTTCTTGTTCAAATGAACAGCGTGTACAACAATATATAGATCCTGGGACAGACCTTTGCAATCCTTTGCACCTGTATTCAAAAATATTTTTAATAGAAGCAACAGAATTTTCTGTTGGGATTGTTTTTTACATTTTGACTTTCTTGTATGTGTCTTGTCTGTGTGTTTATTTTTATCCTTAATTTTGGTTGTTTTTATTTTTGTTGTATTTTGTTTGTTTCTCTTACTCAATTTCTCAGAAAATGTTTGCTGCTTTCTTCTAAAGAAGAATGAAGCAGAGTTGAACCCAGTTCATGCAAGTCCCCTAGTACGTATTTTACATATGGAGTTTATTCTCCCTGCTTTTTCCCTGAGTCTGGCAGTGGAAAGTAAGAGTGAACCTTACCCATAATATCTGCTCTTGCTCCAGGTACTTCTACAAGAGAGGACATCACCAACAAAAATCTGTCCTTAACAATAATGAGCATAGAAGCCATAGATGCAACAAGAAGATCTGTAGTAGATTTGCATTATATAGCACACTGTGAAGCACACCAGAAAATACAGCAGATTAATTTACTTACATTCAGTTATATTACCAAAAATAGTTCAAGTCAATAATTTTAAAGGTCTTTTCCAACCTGAATGATTCTCTATGATCCTACTTTATACCACTTTAACTTTGCATTAGGGTTTAATGATCACTGTTAACAATTTTATGAGTCTGAATTCGCTTCCTGCTCATACAGAAACAACCAGATGTTCTAGAAAAAACACATACAAATAAGCTGAGAGGTCAACGTGGTCTTATATTAGTAGACAGAAACCCAGACCATACTTTTTCTGGATGATAAAAGATTACTGGTTCCCACAGGGGAGCTTTTATAGTGTCGTAAATCCTCCATCTGGCATTTCATTCACTTCATTGTTCAAATATTTGTTATGTGCAGATGCATTAAATTTTCTTTCCTTTTTTAATATCTATTCATTTGTGAACTTATTTTCTAGACACCCTGGTGGAAGGAGGCCCCCAGTGTCATAGTGCTTTACCACCTTATGTCTGAGAAAAACAAATACACATATTCCTTTTTTTTTCCTGCTTTAGTATTTGTGTGACTTGCACACTGAAAATGTTCTGACTAAACCTGTTTTGTAACACTGGATTTTGAGAGTCAAACATGACTTCCAAAGACTTATCTAGGAATAAGAAGATAATGCTGAGCACAACCCCTAGTTTTTTATAACGCTGACACATTATTTCTTCTTTTGTACTCGAGAGGTGAAAGATCAGGTTCAAACAGGGAATGTATTCCCACATTTAGTCTGGAGAAAAATGATGTTTTAAATCTTTGGATAATGCATTTAGGCTTCAGAGCTGTGGTTCAAATTCCTGCCTGATCAGGATGTTAAGGTAACATATTCCAACTAGTTTTTGAGTGCCTATTAGAATAACAGAATCATAGAATAAGCAGGGTTGGAAAGGACCTTAAGATCATCTAGTTCCAATCCACCTGCCAGGGGCAGGGGATTAGGGTGAGATTTCTTTCTTGCATCACTAAAAAAACATTTTGTTTTTGTTTAGCCTATGCTTCTGTGATACGTCAGAGGAGGCATGGGCAATATCCAAAGAGTCTTTCCTCCAATAGGTCTCATATCTCATGACTCTCTGCTGCTTCATTATCCCTAATGTGTCAGAAGACCTATGCAAGTGCCATGAACACTGAATCTGGGAGGGGAGTTAGCAAGGATGTCAGACATCTAACTTATTTTTCCCATATTCTGAAACTATGCTCCAAATTGTCCAAATTTTTAAGTTGATAAGAATGTGTCTAAATAATAAAGCAGTTATTCTAAAGTAAGTACCTAGGATATCCATATAAACATTTGTGTAAATGCTTCTGGAGAAGAATTCTAAGTTATGTCTCTGGAGACCTTCAATTTCCTCCATTCGCTTGATAGAAAAGTTTAAACTCTTAGACGGCTTTATCCAAGACATGAAATGTGTGACAATACCAGTTTTCTAAGACTGGAGAAATCACTGTTGTAGTGATTTCACTGTTGTAGTGATTTCACTGTTCTGAAACATCAGGATCAAACCAAATCAAAGAAGAGGTAGTGACACTGCCAACACAACTTTGGTTAATTTATCTTCAGGAGAAAGGAAGCCCTATTGCCACCCTCACTATTCTGAGCACCTTCTCTTCCATGATTTATGCTCTCTTTTATTCTTTTGTCTTCAGAACTGCATCCAGGATTGCATCTTCTGCCATAATTCTATGAGCCCCAGCACAAATGTAGCTTAAATCATGACCCATAAATCCAGCTTTGATACAGATGTGCCAGGTGTTTGTGCCTTTGGGAAAGCCTGTGTGTGGGGCACATATTTCTTTCGCTGAGGTCATGAGACTGAAATGCCTATGCTTCAGGACTTGTGTTTAGAAGTCCATAAGCAACAAGACAGAATTTAGAAGCTGGCTGAGAGTAAAGGCATGAATCTATATACTGGTCCCACACAACTGATGTTTCAGCATCAAAGCTGTATCTCCATTTCTTTTTGTTGTTTCTTTTATTTTGTCCTTATTGTTTTCTTTAGTTTTTGCTTGGTTGATTGGTTGGTTCTTTTGTGTTTGTTTTTGTTTGTTTGTTTGTTTGTTTGTTTTCCCAGGTTTTTATTGCCTTTAAGTCAACATGATTTAACAGTAATATCAGGCAAAATGGAACTTTAGCCCATCTCAGTCACCTATCTTCTCTTTCCCACTAAAATGGCTTTCATGACTTCTTTTTCCTGCTATCTAAAAGTCTGCTAAATGACAGAAGTTCTTTTTAAAGGTTTTGATGTTTCAAGATGGAAGAGAGATACTGTTAAATAAAAGACTTTCTAATGTTTTACTTTTTAAATTTTTAAGCTGTTCTTTTTCTATTTCCTTATCTTTAACAGAAAATCAGAAGTATTTTATTAATGGCTTTTGAAATGGGAATAAACTAGAAGTAACAGGAAGCTAGAAATATCCTGGAGAGGATTTCAGGAAGTTGTTCAGTCCCATCTTCTAGAATAGATCTTACTACATGGCCCATGACTTCTTGTCTCACCCCTCCTAAGCTGGCAGAGGCCTTTTACAAATGGATAGTCATAGAATCATAGAATAGTTAGGGTTGGAAAGGACCTAAAGATCATCTAATTCCAACCCCCCTGCCATGGGCAGGAACACCTCGCACTAACCACATCACCCAAGATTCCATCAGATTTGGCCTTGAACACAGCCACGGATGGAGCATTCACAGCTTCCTTGGGAAACCTGTTCCAGTGCCTTACCACCCTCACAGTAAAGACTTCTCCCTATTTCTAACCAAAACTTCCCCTGTTTAAGTTTGAACCCATTACCTCTAAGCCTTAAAATATGCTTCACTGCTACAAGATATAATAGCAGAAGCATTAACACTGTCAACTGTGTGCTGGGCTGCATCCCCAGAGTGTGAGCAGCAGGTTGAGGAAGGGGATCCTACCCCTCTGCTGTGCTCTGGGGAGACCCAGTCCTGACCCAGTTCTGGGGCAACAGCACAAGAGGGACGTGGAGCTCTTCGAGCGAGTCCAGAGGAGGCCACAGAGATGCTGCGAGGGCTGGAGCAGCTCTGCTCTGGAGCCAGGCTGAGAGAGCTGGGCTGGGTCAGCCTGGAGAAGAGAAGGCTCCTGAAGGGGCTACAGGAAACCTGGAGAGGGTCTTTTTACAAGGGCCAGTAGGGACAGGACAAGGGAATGGCTTTAACCTGCCAGAGGGGAGGCTGAGATGAGCTCTTAGGCAGAAGTTCTTGCCTGTGAGGGTGCTGAGGCACTGGCACAAGGTGCCCAAAGAAGCTGTGGCTGCCCCATCCCTAGCAGTGTTCAAGGCCAGATTGGACACAGAGGCTTGGAGCAACCTGCTGTAGTGGAAGGTGGAAGGGGTTGGAGCTGGATGAGCTTGAAGGTCCGCTCCACAAACCAGTCTGGGATTCTGTGATTGTAGCCTCCAAATTCTCTTTGCCAGCTGAAGAAAATAGTGCTTAATATCAAACTTAGATTTTTCTATTTGATTCAACATGAAGAAACAAAATGGTTTGCTTCAATAACACTGGAAATGTCATTTCAACTGAAAATGTCACACTGAAAAGCTTCAGCGTTTCCACGTCAAGTTTTTTCATAATTTCTCTTTCCACTATGAAAGTTAATATTAAAGCCTTTATCCTGGCTTCTGGGATTTTGCATAGGTGGAAATTCAGATTTGTGACAGGGATAACAATACTTTCTTCCTATAATTACTTTTTTCTGCTTTCTCTGTTTGGATTGTGGTTTTTTTGGGACAAAAGCTCTCTCTTATTAAATTAATTAATTGCAGATAATAAAATAACTTCACATGAACTTGTTCTACTGATGTTTGCCTTTAGTGCACTATCTACATGTAAAATAAAAATAGCTTTATAAATGTGAATTTTAAAATACTTTTCACATATAATGGAACTCCTGAAAAGCTTTTAAAGTCTATAAAGAATTATTTTGGGGGACATTTTCCATATCGTGATTTATAAATCTACAGTTTCTATGTCATTTTTGGAATTTCCTTGTAAATGGATTTATAACTAGGGGCTAAAAGTGATTCCCAGTCTATGCCCACATTAGCTGGGGGATATTAATTCACATATATTGCAAAAGGGTGCCAAAGCAGTAAAGAAAAACAAAACTCTCCCTTCAAATCAGATATTTGGACAAGCATCCAATAAGCATTTGAATGTTTGGACATCTATTTGAAGCAAACCTTTTCTGATGTTCGTGCCTCATTAATCACAGTCCAGAAATGGAAGCAATTTCTGTTATCTACAGAAAATATTTCCATTCTTTTTATGTTTTTTCCCAACCATTTGGCAACACTATAAACTTTGAAGAAGCTGAAACAGGAGAAATAGGTATGAATTACATCCAGATTTTGCCCCTAGTTAATCTCAGAGGTGTATGTCATGTAAGCATACATATTTATATACCTATATGCTTTTATATATATATATATAAAAATATATCTATTGTACATACATACATACATACATACATATAAATGCATACATACATATACTCATTTATACTGGCAAATAAAATGATTTCTTTGCAAACATAGAATTCGTCCCTGTCATAGGATGTGGTCACCACCTTAACGAGCACCTAAATCTGAATGAAAGATGCACTTCTAGCACACATTTTTTTGAACCCCACCAGCATCCAGATCTACACTAAGATGGGCGGAAGCCATGTCTGCAGTCTGGCAGCCACTCTGTGGGCTATGTGTAACAAGCTGGTTGTTCCAGACCTCTTTCCTGCAGACAGATGCACACCTTTCACTGACATTCATCAATCAGCAGCCACAACAGACAGGTCCATCACTGAACTGGCATGAAGAGTGAGATATTCTCTGAGCCATGCGGTCATGCTGTCACAATTTGCTGCACTAAGGGAGAGAATAAGAAAGGGTGAGATGTCTTGGTGACACAGGAACATACATCGTATCACAATGGAGTTAACAGGAGGTTTACAGTTGGCTTCAGGACTATGCTTCCTTCCATCCACACAGTCATTTTACACGACAAACAGTTGTAAATTACTGCAAACTCTAGGCTATTCATCTAGCTGACAGATTAAGTTTATCCCACTTCTCTAATTCCCTTTTTGGTTTTCAGATCATCACGGATCTGCCTAAGTGATAACCATCAACGGATGGAGGGTACAGCAGGGCTTTGCAATAGTGTGCATTTGCTTTCTGGCTTCACAGTGCAAGTTTTCATGGTCTCATTTCCTGATGGCAATGTTTTGTTTCCAACACCTGATTTCCAGGCTGTGCAGGGTTGTCAAGAACTAGACTCTTTTATTTTTCTTCCTTATTTTTCTTCTCCTGTTGTTTATTTCTTCTTCCCCATCTCTTATCCAAGCTTGTCTTAAATGTCTAGAAAGGATCAGGTACAGGGCAGAACTAAGCATATTATTGCAACCACTGAAAACAGGGTGTTAAAATTCATTACTCAACTTGTGATTCTTCAGCACAAACTGCTGTAGTACAGACTTTCAGCTGTAGTTCAGACAAGAGTCTGCCCTATTACAGGGGCACTTAGAGTACTGTGCAAATTTGTATATGTCCTGGACCAAGTCCATGCTGCACAGCAGAAAATGATGCAGAGATACCTAAGTAAACCATGAATCCTTATACACATGAAAATAAAATACCTCACCTGAGATCATGCACTGTGATTGTGTAAAGAATTATGTATTTTGAGAGATCGAGGCTCATTAGTTCAGGGACAGCACTGGACTGACAGATCTGTAGTGTTCTGGAGACAGTACTAGTGCGCAATGGCGTTGTATGGTATAGGCAAAGATGATCAGAGGACTCAAAGATCTCAAAGCTTTTGCTCCTTTAGTCTAGGATTGAAAAGAAGTAGCCCATGCATTTAATCCAATCCAGGGAAACTTTGAAAAGACTGAGCATGCCATTGTACACGTTTTTTTTCTCAGGGGAGACAGTAGGAATTAACAACCATAGCAAGTTACTCCTGTGAATAAACTAGAAAACTCTACAATGTGAAGCAAAGCCAAGATACTACTCCATATGGAATAAAAAAAAAAAATAAAATTAAGAGGACATTCAATGTTAGATGGAAAGTGAGAAGGAATTCCCTAACTGCTGACTAGCACAATTAGATCAGAAGATTACTGCACTACTCCAAATAAGTGAGAAGAATGCTTGCAAAAGGCAGCAATCAGATGTCTTTCAGATTAAACAAAAAATTAGGAGAATGGATTTCACTTTCAGATAGAAAATGCTAACTGTGTTAACTTATTGGGAAACCTAGAGCAGGACTGCACTATGATAGATTGAAGCTAACAGAGGCAGAATTGAGAGAAGCCTGAACATAAACACATAAATCAGGGATTACATCAAACTGAGATCATGATAAATATATTCTGAACATTTCTACTGGGCAAAATTAAGTTTGAGATTTAGGGGGCATGTAATGGACCAGAATTAAAACACAGCAGTATCAAAACCCAGCTGTATTCTGGAGTGTGGGCAAAGTGTTTGTTTCTTTCCTACTTCTGCTGAAGCACTATCACCACACAGAGTGCACAAAGGTGTGCTTGCCCTCAGTGTAGGTACATACAGATGTGTTTTATCAGAGAAGAGATGTGCTATATAAAAGCCAGAACAAAGCAGAGTATCTTCCAGTACAGCTGAACCTTAACATAGTTGCACAGGCATACTGGATGGGAGACTGCTGCTCAGCTATGTGATCACTTCTTTCTTTGTGCTGAGACATTAAAATGACATGGCCAATACAAGTGATAACCAAAAACATCTTCCTCCTGTGTGATACAAAGATATCTAATATTAATTTGATAAGTAGCTCATAACCTCCTCTGTCTCTGTTCAAAGCAGCTTCTGGGGCAGTAATAATTTGGTAATACAGAGAGGCAAGAGGAAAACACAGAGGGAAAAAATAATTCCCAAAGCCCCTCCAGCAGCTGCCTTTCTTGGCTTAGAGACGATCATAGAGTGACGAACACTACAGATGTGTGTACATGGAGGTAATGTTTCTCACTTACAAGGTTTTAGAAGTCTGCTGGAATCTTTAACATCTTTCCTTTTGCTGTACCTTCACGTAAAAATAGGTTTAAGTTTTTAAAAGGCTATGAAAATTTGGATAGACAAACCATTTTTCTAATTTTAACAGTACCGTACACTAAGTCCGCAGGAATTTTTGACACTAACAGAGAGGGGTTTGAGGCTCTTCCAGCACAGAGGTCTTTAAATTAGCCCTATGATAGAAGGGGTCTAGAGATAACAATACTCTAGGGTATTTCCTTGAAGTGAATTCTTAATAGTTTAGTTATTTTTAATTTGATTGGATTAATGGCATCCTGAAGAGGATAATCTCAACAACACCTCTGGCTTCAAGGATTAGGTGGTGAAGCCACCATGCAAATTCAGTGCTAGCAAGAGAAAGACTTCTTCACAACTCGTGCCTTCATGATGATGGGTGCCAGCTTTGCTTCAGCTTCGACGTGGTTTAGAAGGGCCTGGAAATGCACCCCAGATGCTATCTTTTCTTCCTCATTACTACTTCCAAATTGAAATGGCTGCCATTAACATATCGTTTTGTCACAGAATTTAATAGAAAAAGAGCACTGGAAAAGACAAATGGTCTACGGTGAAGCACAGGAACATTTTCATGAATACACCAACATCCATGCCACTCCTTCAGTTTATATGGACAGTCAATGAAACCAGTCAGTGAAAAGTACATTACGAGGGATGGAACAGATGGAGAACACTAGATAGATCATCTGGCAAAATTCCCAGTGTGGGATTGCTCCCTTAGGTTCATTTGCTAACATTTTGTCCAGTGTTGTATGAGTCAATGAGAAAACAGAACAAAAGATACAAATTAAAAAAATAAAAAAATAAAAAGAAGAACAAAAATAAAAAAGGGAAGGCTAGAAAAACTAACAGAACTGTAGTCAGTTACAGCCAAAGCAAAATCTTTTGGAAATGATTCAAAATTGTCAGTGATTCTATATCAAATACGAAAGTTTCAACATTTTCTTCTGTCATTTCAGCCAAAACATGTCTTTTAATGGATACTGACTCCATTTTAAATGTTGTATTCAGTGATGTTTATTTAATGAAGATAGATCTAGTTGGAGTGGTAAAATAAATATCTTCCATCATGACTGATTCCTCAAATTTCCCCCTGACTAAGATATCAGGACAAAATTGAAGTTCAAAACTAAAAATATTGGCATCCCACCCTGAAAAAAAGAATCTTTGTCATGTCAATGGATATGAGAATGCAATTCATTTCAATACAAGGGTCTTCTTTAGAAAGATATGAATGTACTTCACTGTCTTTATTGACAGGAGTGGAAACCTTCAATTTCAGTGAAGATGACTGAAGTTAGGAAAGGAAAAGTTCCAGCCTTTGTTCCAGTTCAGTTTAAGCTGTGTAATGGACTGAAAAGCCAGGAACAGGCCACTGCCTTTAAGGATTTCATTAAAGTGTAACATAGAAGGAATAACCCTTCTGGACTACTTTCATGCATACAAGTCCTAAACTACCTTGTAAAGTTGGACTAATTAGCTGCTGCCATAAGTTATGAGAGGCCTTTCTGGACGTCATAAAGTATCAGTACATTAAAAGCCATAATTTTTTTTGGCATGTGTGGTTGTTTTGGTTTTGTTTTTTTTTTAATTATTCATAATCACTTCTAATGCTTTACTCATAACTTTATTAACAGGGTAAAATGTGGCTAATGTGTTAGTAGGGCATGGGAGTAGATAAAATATTCAAGCATGTCATAAGCTCTTTGAGGACAAGAAATACATTTCTATAACTTCTATGTTTATTTAAGCTCCATTCCATTCACCTACCTTTTCGGAAAGACTGGGAACAAGTTTGTTGCAAAGGCAGATGTCTACATGCCAGGCCAGCAGTAGGTAGGGGCTTCAGACAGCTTAGTACTCTGCTTCTGCCCAGACACCAGCATGTCCTTAAACAACACATTCAGATAATTTTGCTGTTTCCAAGCTCTATGACCTATTTCTGGGACAGAGTTGACATTGACAGCTCCAAACCAGGAGCTGTAAACACCAGGTTCAGTAGTGAGTCAAGGATGAGCAAGGCTGCCTGAATAGCCCATTGTGCAGGGATAACATAGCATAAATCCTCCACACAATTCAGTTTTAAGCCATTTGATTGTACCTTTACTTTTTTAAGGCAAAGATGTGTGCAATCATCATCACATGGCACGAATATTAAGGTCAGATGGAATCTCCTGCTGTTAGAGTAGGAGTTCTCTTACTCAATGCTCACCTACTTTTCCAGATCTGATTACAGCAATTACCAGAAAAGCCACAGCTCTCTTACAGCCAGGTTCCTGCATTAGCTACTTAAAACAGGCTGTAAACGTGCTCTACCCCATCAGTTATAATTAGTCATCTCTTCTTTTTCAGTGGTTTATATAAAGTGGAATTTGTTAGAAGGCTGATTTGTAATGTTAATTACAAAGTTAATTTTACTTGAGCAGACTTCTATGCCACTGGCACTAAGTGAGAATTATTATTATTTTTCCAGCCCTGTAACTGAAATCAAGTGTTTTGTAAAATTTTTCTCTACCACACATTACATTCTCTTGGCAACAATGAAATCTATTTGGGAATTTGAGCCGGGGTTTGCTTCACTTTCCCACACATCTGTATATGTTCATGTCAGACTGACAGCTCTCAGGCAGGCATCCTGGTTAGGATTATCTAGCAAACCCTTCAATTTGTATTGATTCATATTGGTTCAGTATAGACTCTCTTAAGGTTTTGGGAATTTATTTTTCCCAAGCTAAATTTATATTTTCCACTATAGAATTTATAATCCTCAGCAATGCACTGGCTGAATTAGTCTTATTTAAAAGACAACCGCAGTGTATCCCTCACAGAGGGTAGGTAATATTGTATCGCTGTGATGTCTGTCATAACTGGATTTCAGAGTACTCTAGTAAATTAAAGGATATTGAAGAAGGTAATTTAAGTGAAAAAAAAAAACTTTGGGCTTTCCTAAATGATTGGGCTTTGTGATACTTGAAGTGAGTCATGCCATCACTGAAGCCTAGGTCATGATTTTAATATGAAGCAGTCACTGGACTGATCCAGGATGAATCAGCTGTTTGGACTCCCTGTTCCTCAATAGAGAATTTTGAAAAAGTGTGGAGAAAACACACATCAAAAGAAAAGAAACACAAATGATCCTTAGATTTATAACAGAGGAGGATTCTTTGTGTGTTTTTTTTAATGCTGTAGTTGCAGTGTTGCACTGATTACATTTCTTGCATAGACCTACAACCCCAGCTGCAGTTTTTCTTTTCCAACCACTTTTTTTCTTTTCCAAATTTCCATTGTTCTTCAAGACTCCCTAATCAAACAAAACAACAGCAACAACAACAAAAGATTTTATACTTGTTCTTTCTCCAAATGCAAACATTGCATTTTCAGAAGGCACAGACATTAAAATGACTAGCTGAATATCCAATTTTGTGTCAAATTTTGTATCAAATGCCTTATACAGAAGACTTTTGACAAAACTAGGCTGTTGCTAACTGTGCAGTAAACTTACAGGGGTTCGAAATCTTAGTCCAGTTTATTGTCATTAGTTATCTCAACAGGTATAGGTATATCAATAGGTAGATCAACCCAGACAGCCCTATTATTTAGCTCCTGAATCATTTAGATATGAACAAACTCCAGTCTAAAAGCTGTGTACACAGCCATTAAAGAGAGAACATTTTGTATCACCAGCTCATAACTGGTTTCTGTACTACAACGACTCAGAGATGCCCATCTTAGTGTGTTTGTTGAGAACACCTTCAGCAACCTGGATTCATTGGTGAACACAAGCTCTATATCAGCAAAGTGCCAGCACCAGGCCTCCTGGATGACTGTCTTGAAGGAAAGCTCTTCCAAGGAAGCTACAGCCATACTGTGCCACTGAAATGATTGTCTGCAGTCACTAGAAAACTTTCAGAGTGGAAAAAAACACATTTCCTGTCTGAAAGAAACACATTTAAATTTTCTCAGTCACCTTCCCTAAATACTCATATGTGTGCATGTATTGATACATTTGTATGCTCAGAGGATTTAATTAATTCAGACACATAAGCTGTGATTATTCTGGGGGCTCTTAGTGAAATAATCTCTTAAAGCAGAGTTTGAATTTCCCCAATCAGTGATTGGGAAGAGAAAAATGTTTACTGGAGTACTCCAGTTGGAGATCCCTCTACCAAAGCCTGCAGATTTGAATAAGGAAAGTAGAATCACAGAATGGATTGGCTTAGAAAGGACTTTAAAGCTCATTCAGTTGCAACAACCTGCCACAGGCAGGGACACCTTCTACTAGATCAGCTTGCTCCAAGCCCCATCCAACCTGGCCTTGAACACTGCCAGGGATGGGGCAGCCACAGTTTCTCTGGGCAACCTGTTCAAATGTGTCAAGTATCCATAAAGTGGAGGTAAAAATGCATTACACTTCCTAGGGGTGCAGACTGCATGCTCTACACCAGAAAACAGTCTTCCAGCCTTGCTGGCAGTCTCCATAGGGCTTTTATAAATTCCTTATCAACGTACATGCATAGATAGTGCCTTTCCTTCAGTCGTCTTTACATTTCAGGTATGAATGCTGGAAGTTTCTAAGTTTCTACTATTCCACCTACAAAGTACTTCTTAAACTGTTTTTTCTTCAGAAGTCAGACAGTTCCCAGTTAAACAAAAGACCTCAGCAGCTTACAGCTTCAGCTGCGCCATTTTATACAATGGAATGACAATTTTTTATAAAATGATTTGGGATTATTCAGTGGTGAACAGTGTTGATTTCTCTCTGCATCCCTTGCTTGCTTGGTTGCTTCTATAATAATAAACACATAATGTATGTTAAGCAGTCTTGGCTGATGTTGAAGTTTCATTTTTCCATACTCACTGATAAAGTGCTTGCAGTTTGTCTATGGCAACCAAGTAAAAACTCATTATGTCCAGCTAGTTTAAGTTTTGCTGTAGTGTCTTTGAAACAATTTAATGTTTATTTACAGATGAGAAATGAAAATGACACCCCCTACCCCCAAAAACTGAGAGGAAGAGAAGCTTTTCCTGAGAGATTTCTGAGTAGTTGGAGAAGAGGTTTGAGTTGCATCAAATTTTTGCTGTAATTTGTTTCAATTTTTTCTTTACTGTCTCATTTCACACCACTAGGTAAAATGTCTAAGGTTACAAAAGAAAGCCAAACAAAACTCCAAACTTATCTGTAGAATTTTGGTAAAAAGAACAGAACAGAAAGGGATGCTTTTATGTGTAGTGTTTCCTTTGTAAGTAATCATATTTCAGTGAAAGAGAGGTGTATCAACACATACCCAAACAGTTAACAGCTCTCTGTAGAAGTGATTTGTAATTGGAATTCAGGTTGGATGGAGGAAAAAAACACAGCTACTATCTTTGCTTAACATTGAAGACTCTACTTAGATTCATTTGTTTAGAGGCTGGTTTCCATAGGCTTTATATGTATTCAGTAAAAAAAAAATGAATAAATCCAAACCACAGTGCAGTTCAGAGACCTTATATTAGACTTCTGCTATCCTTCTTATATCTGTGACTCTTATGGTTGTTATAAAAACTTCATCTCAGCCATGGTCTAATTCAATTATTTTATTACAATTGATTGAGAGGCAATCAGCAAGCAGCGCTGGGTGCGCAGGGGAGTCTCCCCTCCAACAAAGATGTATGCTGGGATCTTTGGGGTATAGTCTCTTATGCTTCTTGGTCTTGGGTTTTAGCCAATCCATTATCTTCTTTACCCGGATGTCGACGTGGCTCCTTTCCATTGTTCTTTTCTTGTTGCTGGGGTCTTTCTCCGGTGAAGATGTTGCTGAAATTCTTGGTAATGTATTAACAGGAAAATGCTTACAAGCTTAGCCGCAGACTTAGCATTTTGTTCTATACCTTATATGGCTATTTGCCTAGTACCCAAATTTCAAACATCCTGTAACAGGATGTATCTCTTGGTTATCTAACCCCCTAAAGGCATTCAAGCAGTTAAACAAAGCTCTCTTTGAGCAGTAAAGCGGTTGAGTAAGAGGGATTATTCCTTTGTCTCCTTTTCCCTTTCATCATTGTATTGACAGGAACATCTAGCATAATAATGATCATTCCTATATTCTCCACACACGGTACAACGGTCACAAGGGGTTCCAATTCCACACAAAGTGCAATGGTTACAAGGAGTTCTAAGTTGCTGACACGAATCATCCCTGTATACTCCACATGGTTACTAGACATCTAACACAAACCCATAAATTAGATGCATAGGATTAAATGCTGTAAATTTTCATCATACTTCTTAAATAGGATTATAACATCGAATTTATCAGTTGATTTTTATATGATTTTAAAGGTTATATAATGGCCTAAGATACCCGAGGTATTGTACTGAAGGATGTCCCTCATGAAGATTTATAAGGCCAAAGGCCAAATGTAAGTGACTTCAGGCGCTGCAAAATATATGAATTGCTTTGATTTGTAAGCTTTGTAAATGGACAAAGCCAAAGAGAATGTAATTTATACTTAAGTGATGGATCAAAAGGGTGCTTTGAACATGGCTCTAATAGCTAATGATGATAAAGAATTCAGGGAAATGTTCCCATCATCAGAGAGATTTAATAGATTTCACCCAGTCCTCTTTCTCGTCTCCTATAAAACTCATTTACAAAAGGCTTTCAGTGTGAAATTGCTTGTTTTCTAAATAATAGGGATACATGATCAAACCATCCCACATGATGTAGCATTGAAGCATGAAATAATGTACCTCAAAATGAAAAACAACAGTAAAATTTATTAATTACACTTTTTCAATCTTCACAGAAAAGCTTTAAATAAATGGATTCATTGAAACTTTACAAGTAAGTGAAACATATCTAGATAACAAAAATAAGGCTAGACTTCAATGTTTTTACAAATATAATACAATGGCTTTCTGAGATTTGGCACACAACAGCTCACAGGTCTGAGTTTTGCTCCGAATTGCAGACTCTTGTGGTCTCAGACTTTCAAAGCAGAAAAAAAAAAAAAAGAAATGACCTGACCTCATACTGAAACTCACAATTTTGAGTATTTATGGCTTTGATTTATTGAGGCAGCTACATTGACACTACTGCATAAATTTCTGCAAATTAGTACTTAATCCCTGACATATGTGGTCCCATATTACTTTGTTTTCCATTCCTCCATTTTCTTCCTGCTAATCGTTTGAATTTTATTAATTATTCCTGAGCTGAGTAGCTCGAGAGAGGACGCCTTCAGCACCTGAGCGAGGGAAGCTCAGCGTCCAGGAGCCTCAACTCAGAGCGACGAGAGCCACCGAGGGAGCCTCAGTCCTCGACAGGACCTGCCCAGGAGCCGGCAGCTCAGCTGAGGCGAGCAGGGACTCACAGGGGGCGGAGCCGGGAGGAACGGCACCAGCCCTGAGGGGGTAAAAACCTGCCCTGGGAGCGTGGGCGAGCAGAGGCGGGCAAACAGGGCGGGTCGAGGCCGTTGGCGCGGGCAGCTCCAGCGGGCTGGTGAGCACTGTCGTATGAGCAGGGCCCGGTCTGGGAGCTCTGCTCTGGCTGCCCCGGCGGTGGCAGCGTAGGCACCCAGACAGAGCCGATGAGAGGGGAGGCTGCAGCGCAGAGCTCGGGGTGCAGAGAGTGCCTGCACTGGTCTGGTGAGGGGAGGGTGCACAATGGGCAGGGCTGCACTCGGTGCTCCCTGGTGGAGGTGCTCCTGCAGCAGGGGCTGAGCTGCGGGACGCTGTCAATAGGCTGCGAGATGTCAGGGAAGCTGAGGGGAAGCAGGACTGCTTGCTCCAGGCCCAAACTGTGTGCAGGGGCCTCATGTGTCCGCTGTAGATCATGGAGGAAAGAAGAAGGCCGTTAACCCAGGAAGCTGGGAAAGGGTGAAAAAAAAAAAAAAAACCAAAAAACCAAAACAACAAAAAAGGAGGCAGAGGGCAATTAAAAGCAAGGGGCTTCCTCCTAAATCTGTTGTCCCCACGCAGAACCACTTTGCAGTTCTGCAGGGGCCTAATGAGGAAACACACTCCCACCATGAGCAACTGGCGAATGCACTGCTAAAGAAGATCACTACCGGTGCTGCCAAGAAAAAGCAGCAGGTCGTAGTAGGAGGGGACTCTGCTTTGAAAGGAACAGAGGCACCCATCTGTCAGCCTGACCCAGTCTCAAGGGAGGTGTGCTGCCTGCCAAAGGCATGGATCAGAGATGTTGCAGAGAGGCTGCCTGCTCTAGTGAGTCCCACTGACTGTTTCCCACTTCTAGTGATCCATGTGGGTGCTAGTGATATAGATAGCAGTACCCCGGAGAACATAAGTACTACAGAGCCCTGGGAGAGGTGCTTAGGGTCTCTGGAGCTCAGATAGTCTTTTCATCAGTTCTCCACACTAAAGGGGAGGACCTTAAAAAGGCTAGGAGGATTGGCCAGGTTAATAAATGGTTAGAATGCTGGTGCCATAGTCAGGGGTTTGGGTATCTAGAACATGGGACTCAGTTTGGGAGTCCAGGTCTACTGGAGGCTGGTGGAGCTGAGAGGGATTTTGGTAGGAGGCTTGCCAGACTGGTCAAGAAAGATTTATAAACTAGGTGTGTTTTGGGAGGGGGGGCATCATGCCATTTGAACAAACCCAGTCACTTGCCAGCACGTATAATAATTACTCGGAGCAATGTAGAGACATTCCAACTGCTCCAGCCAATGAGCTGGCTTCTTTTGGAGCTTGGCTCTGATGCCTCTGTACAAACTATTGTAGCATGGGGAGCAAACGAGGAATTAGAGATGTGTGCACATCTATAGGGGTATGATATAATAGGCTTCACAGAAACATGGTGGAATGGCTCCTATGACTGGAGTGTTGGAATGGAAAGTTACAGGCTCTTTAGAAGACAGGCTTGGCAGGCGGGGAGGGGGAGTTGCCCTTTATGTTAGGGGTAGGCCGGAGGATATGTAACTCTGTCTGGGGACAGGTGAGCAGTCAACAGAGAGTTTGTGTGGGGATCCTTTACAGACTGACTGATTAAGAGGATTCTGTGGATGAAGCACTCTATAGACAAATAGGAACAGCCTCATGCTCACAGGCCCTTTTAAGGGAAATATAGCCCCCATTTTCAAGAAGGGGAAAATGGATGACCCAGTGAATTACAGACCAGTCAGTCTCACCTCTGTGCCTGGCAAAATCTTGGAGAAGAATCCCCTGAAAGGCATGCTAAAACACAGGAAAAATAGCGAGGTGCTTGGTGACAGCCAGCATGGCTTCACTAAGGGAAAATCCCGCCTGACCAATTTGGTGGCCTTCTATGATGGGGCTGCAAAGCTGATGGACAGGGGTAGAGCAGGTGACATCACCTACCTGGTCTTGTGCAAAGTGTTCAAAGCTGTCCCACACAACATCCTTGTCTCTAAATTGGAGAGACATCAATTTGATGGATGGACCACTTGGTGAATAAAAAACTGGCTGGATGGCCACATGCAAAGAGTTGTGGTCAACGGCTCAATGTCCTTCTGGAATAATGAGTGGTGGCCCTAAGGGATCGGTGTTGCTACCGGTCTTGTTCGGTAACACGGACAATGGGATTGAGTGCGCCCTCAGCAAGTTTGCCAATGACACCAAGCTGTGTTGTTCGGTTGATACACTGGAGGGAAGGAATGCCATCCAGAGGAACCTTGACATGCTTGTGAGGTGGGCAGATGCCAACCTTATGAAGTTTAACCATGCCAAGTGCAAGGTCCTGCACCTGAATCAGAGCAATCCCAGGCACAGCTACAGGTTGGGCAGAGAAGAGATTCAGAGCAGCCCTGCGGAGAAGGACTTGGGGTGTTGGTCAGTGGGAAAATGAACATGAGCCAGCAGTGTGCACTCGCAGCCCAGAAAGCCAACTGTATCCTGGGCTGCATCAAAAGGAGCGTGACCAGCAGGTTGAAGGAGGTGATCCTGCCCCTTTACTCTGCTCTTGTGAGACATCACTTGGAGTGTGCAGTTCTGGTGTCCTCAGCATAAAAAGGACGTGGAACCATTGGAACAAGTCCAGAGGAGGGCCATGAGGATGATCGGGGGACTGGAGCACCTCCTGTATGAAGATAGGCTGAAAAAGTTGAGGCTGTTCAGCCTGGAGAAGAGAAGGCTGCATGGAGACCTCATAGCAGCCTTCCAGTATCTGAAGGTGGCTTATAAGGATGCTGGGGAGGGACTGTTCGTTAGGGACTGTAGTGATAGGACAAGGGGTAATGGGTTAGAACTTAACCAGGGGAAGTTTAGATTGGATATAAGGAAGAAGTTCTTTACTGTGAGGGTGGTGAGGCACTGGAACGGGTTGCCCAGGGAGGTTGTAAATGCTCCATCCCTGGCGGTGTTCAAGGCCTGGTTGGACAGAGCCTTGGGTGGCAAGGTTTAGTGTGAAGTGTCCCTGCCCTTGGCAGAGGGGTTGGAACTAGATGATCTTAAGGTCCCTTCCAACTGTAACTATTCTGTGATTCTATGAATTAGAGCAGAACCCTCTCTATGGCTGAAAACTAGAAGTTCATAGCAGCTGACATAGCCATAAAAGTTGTATAAATTTTAAGAAAACCTACAGTAAACTGAACTGAACTTGGAGACCATGTCAATCAGCTTTTATTTATACAAATGTACAATACTTTGCATTCAATGCTATTCATACATGTAAGGCCTTATTTTGCTTGTTGTTGGTCCAACATATTGTGCATTAAGTAAACTTGGATGGGATTCAATTCCAGAGTAAGAACTCTTCCTGTAAATGTTTGTTCCAAGATTACACGGAGGTTTAGAGTCCAAGCCCACATTGTTGCCCACACATAGGACCTTAGTGTCACTTCAGATAGCTTAGAGTATCCCACAATATCCACATGACTCTAGCCTTGTCATCTATGAGGGAGCAGCACTATTCTAGACAATCGGCTGGAGGCAGGCTATATAATAATTAGGCCTCAGTAATACCTACACTGTTTACGATGGAAATGCTTAAGCAGTAGAATCTTTCCCACTGTCAAAGCAGGCGCAGAAATTAGTTTGGGGTTCAGCTGTTCTGCCATGAATGATTTTATGTAGATGCTCAACTGTTTTCAGTTCAAAATTCCATGAACTGGGACTCAAAGCATTTACCCAAAAAGAGGTTACTAGTGTCATTTTTGATATATCATTGCTGCCTTCCTGAAAAGGTAGGACTTCCATGGGGCTATTTGCCTGAATTAGATACCTCTGACATGCTAAGCCTTTTCAAATTGCATTACTTGCCCATATTAAAGCCATTTAATTAAGTTCTGGGTCTCTGGTGATTAGCAACTTGGAAACTAAGCACACATAAAGAACATTGAATAAAGTTTTACATCCCCAGTACCCACATAGTAGCACGTTCTCACACTTGTTTCTGTCCTATATGCCAATTTGCACTGAGAAGACCATCAGATATTCTCCAAGCATCAGAAAACACACCCCACACTAAGTAGTTTTAGTGTCTACACTATTAATGTACTGGTAGCTCACCTGCCAGTTACTTTGGGAAGAGTAGGTGCTTACGGGGATGAATGAAAGGATAAACAGAGACTCATCCAGCAATTTCATGAGCTGCCATTTATTTTTCATTCTTCTATATTTTATAGCTGTTGACCTGCCTGTCTCCAATGAATTTGTTTGGGTTTTTTGCAATGCATTCAAGGAGAAACCTTTCCCACTGACTCCTCTAGTTATGTTTCACACCAGGGACAATTGTCTATTCACTGCCCTTTGGTAGCCTCATGGAGTGAGGGGCTCATGGTGTTCCCTTTTCAGTAGCAAAGTTACATGGCTCCTTCCCCTGAAAATGCTCTTCTGATCCTCACCAGGTGTTTGATTGGCCTTTAATGAGACAACCTAACATATACCACCTGGGACAGCCTGACACCTAAGTCACCTCTACCCAGAGGATATCTGTGACTACAACAGCATGATCACCTTTAATAGCTTAATAAGATTTTCAATTATTATCTTTCATAATGAGAAGTCCTGCTTGGCAAAGAGGTGCTCTACAGAGCTCTGCAGGTTCCTCATGTTAAAAACACCCCTATCAAATCCAGGGTTTACTGTGCTGTGGGAGACTGTGGTGTCCTCCCACATGCAGTCTTACTTCACACTCCAGATGTTTCATCCCTCTGCATTGGATGTGGTGTCAAAGCTGCAATGAGATGCATAATCAGCTCCTTCCCTGCACTTCTCATTCTGCAACAGTTTGAGGATGGAAATGCAAACAGGTAGGGGAAGTAAGCAGAAGGGGTTTGTGCATTTCACAGTGGTTTTTAACTCTTGTGTAACCTTAATTTTGTTCTGACACCCTAAATGAGCAGTCCTTGGGACAGAGACCTTAGGCATAAACCGTTGCTGTTGTACATCAAACCAAACTCATTTGTTACCAATTTCTAGTGAAAAAGGTCCAACCTCCTCAATTTGCAAGCACACACAACACGAACACAGAAAGTGTAACCTTTACCAGAAGCTTATTAGCTCCCAAAGACCATTTCCATGAGCAAAAGCAAGGCTATTTCCTAGAAACCTATTAATTCTCACTGTTGAATGTGATGTGGTTTTAGATAAGTTTACTAATAATGAAAAAGTCATCAGAGCGTATGACCCTTACATACCAGAGTGGTCAGATTTCCTTTATGTCAGTATAAACTAGTAGAGAAGTGGGACCTTCCAAGCAAAGCTGTTAGCTAGTCTTGACGCCGATAATGATGTTTAGTCTAACTGGGACTCAAACTGAGCTGCTTGTTTAATGGTGAAAGATGCTCTCGTAGTCAGTTATTGTTCCATAAATTGCAGTGTTAAAAGTAGGACTTTTAACTTGTAAATTTCCTTTCTAATTTTAGAATTTATTTCTCTTCCTGAACTTCACAGTGCACAGCAGGATCTAGGACATGTTTTAAAATAAAGGTAAAATACAAAGAGAACATTCCTAGACCTAGCCACAGCTGTATACTAAGATTTAATAAAATACCAACTGTAGACTTTCCAAACTGATATAATCATAAACCAACAAAAAATAACGATGTACCAAAGAGCCTATTGCAGTTGTAACATCTGTCTTAATTACATGAATGCAAGTTTACTGTCAAGCATGAAGTTCTCTTATTAAAACCTCAGAGATAGCCAATTTGTATCACTTAACTAGTCTCATTTCACATATGCAAACTGCATTTAAAAGTATACATGTAGCTTTTGCTGTTAGCTTCTATGGAATCAGAAACATACCCACAGAAATCACTGGTTGCACTGTGACAGGTGGGCGACTTATATACAGTCCCACAGTAAGTTAAGTGCAGCACCATTTGCATTCTGTGTTTGGACAGTTAGATCCTTACCTGCTGAAAATCAGCTTTTCCCCATAGATTTTGTGCTGTCCCTATGAGTCACAGCACAGCAGTCTGACTGAAGGGAGAAGACTAGAGTTAGCTTGAGCTATTTCCATCCCCACTGTTGTTCTGTGGCTGGTCTGGGATTTTGTAACATATGGGACAGCAATGGTGCACTGTGTGTCACCCTGTCTGAATCAACTGCACCAGCTTACGCTGAAGTTGATCTCTTTATGAAATGCATCAAAGTGTCAGAGCATCATCAGTTTACCGTTCTGAGTGTGATGTATCAGGTTAAAACTGTAGTCGGACAATTGTGACTTTCTGACAGGGTTAAATTCTCTGAAATACTTCACGGGCTCCCCGATGCTGCTTCTGGAACTGCTGCTGGCATCTATACCATCACCTGCTGAGTGGTGGGACATGGACTGACAATCTGAGGTCAGAGATAGACTCCAGGCTAAACCCCAAAGTTGTCTTTCTGCTCTTCATTACTTCAGCCCTGAATATTTTCCCAAATTAACAAACCCTCTTAATGGACCAGTTAATTCTCCCTGTGGGCTGTTGTATGGTAGCTGAGCCATTCTTTAAACATGAACGGAACAGCGACCTGAAGACTACAGTATTCTTTAGGGCATGATTACTATTACACTGTCTCCTTGAACTGTGTTTTTCTTGTTGCAACAGTTCCTCGTTTTTTGTTATTTTTACGTCTCCTTTTTGCAAAATCAAGGCTCTGGTTACAAACATTCCTTCTCTGCTTTTTATAGCTTTTATGTACCTCAAAACCTGGGCAATATCTTTGGTTGTTTTTAATTTTTAACCTTTCTTTTCTGAAATATATATCCTTCAGTTAGGAAAATGGACCTACTAGACTGGATTGTGTTATTCTTCTCTGATGTAGTGAGAATTAAATGTGAGAAGAACTCCAGCAGTCTTTTTCACATCAGAGGAACCCACACATCTGCAGATCTCTTATGGATCATTTTTGTCACCTTCTTACTTCAGAGTGATTGATGCATCTATTCAGTTTTTCTATTGAAATTCAGTCTTTACTGATAGTGTGAGCTCATAGACTACATCCTTGAAATCATCCTGGACAACCATACACCTTAAGCTTCTCCCTTGAGTTATATTCCCATCTCTGCTACTGTTCCCAGCCCTGGTCCCTATCTACTCTGCCCAACAGAAAAAGTCCCCACAACCAGTACTGTACTTCTCAGCCTATCCCCCTTTAAGGTTTTTCATCATATAAAATTACCTAAGAAGCCAAGCAAAATTTTTGCTGTGAAAGGAAAACAACAGAAGAACAACCCCTACTCTGTTTTCCCTATTTTCACTTCTTTCTATTCAGGATTTCTGCTAATGAGTAAAACTGGTAGGTTTATATCTCTGTAGCAAGACAATTCCTGGCTCAGTTTTTCCTGTACCGCCTGAGCACATTTGTCATAGTCCAGAGTCCACTACACTCACACATGACTGTTGGGGGAAAAGCAAGTGAGTTATAGTTTGACTTAGATTAAGGTTAGACTTCTAAGTTGGCACAGAGATAAGTCCTGGGTAAACAAGACAGCTGTGGACAAAATGGACAACTGAAGTGCCATGGGACCTTCAGAAAATTCCACATAGCTCCTAGAGTTAATCTTTACTAGGTAGCAAGAGTACAGAGGAAATTGTGAGGGATAGAAGAAGAATGGGAAATGTGAATCATGAAGCAAGAGTAGATGACTTAATTCACATCCTCAGATAATATAAGAAGATTGAGTCTGTGCTAATTAATGTAGATAAATTCAGAAGTGAAAAGCAGATACAATTAATCTTGAATGCAGAAATGAGGACATAAGTAAAAGAAAAAACAAAAATAATCATATTTTACATTCAGGCCCAGATTATGACTGCAAAGTTTGGGAAGACATTATCATAGAATCATAGAATCATAGAATCATAGAATCATAGAATAGTTAGGGTTGGAAAGGACCTTAAGATCATCGTGTTCCAATCCCCTGCCATGGGCAGGGACACCTTACGCTAAATCATATCACCCAAGGCCTCGTCCAACCCGGTCTTGAACACTGCCAGGGATGGAGCATTCACAGCCTCCCTGGGCAACCTGTTCCAGTGCCTCACCACCCCAACAGGAAAGAATTTCCTCCTTATATCCAGTCTAAACTTCCCCTGTTTAAGTTTTAACCCATTACCCCTTGTCCTATCACTAAAGTCCCTAATGAAGAGTCCCTCCCCAGCATCCCTATAGGCCCCCTTCAGATACTGGAAGGCTGCTATAAGGTCTCCATGCAGCCTTCTCTTCTCCAGGCTGAACAGCCTCAACTTTCTCAGCCTGTCTTCATACAGGAGGTGCTCCAATCCCCTGATCATCCTCGTGGCCCTCCTCTGGAATTGTTCCAATGGTTCCATGTTCTTTTTATGTTGAGGACACCAGAACTGCACACCATTCCAGGTGATGTCTCACAAGAGCAGAGTAAAGGGGCAGGATCACCTCCTTCAACCTGCTGGTCACGCTCCTTTTGATGCAGCCCAGGATACAGTTGGCTTTCTGGGCTGCAAGTGCACACTGCTGGCTCATGTTCATTTTCTTATTGACCAACACCCCCAAGTCCTTCTCCGCAGGGCTGCTCTGAATCTCTTCTCTGCCCAACCTGTAGCTGTGCCTGGGACTGCTCCGACCCAGGTGCAGGACCTTGCACTTGGCATGGTTAAACTTCATAAGGTTGGCATCAGCCCACCTCACAAGCATGTTGAGGTCCCTCTGGGTGGAATTCCTTCCCTCCAGGGTATCAACCAAACCACACAGCTTGGTGTCATCGGCAAACTTGCTGAGGGTGCGCTCAATCCCATTGTCTATGTCAGCGATGAAGTTGTTGAACAAGACTGGTCCTAACACGAACCCCTGAGGAACACCTTTCGTTTCTGGTCTCCAACCGGACATTTAGCCATTGACCACAACTCTTTGCATGCGGCCATCCAGCCAGTTCTTTATGCACTGAGTGGTCCATCCATCAAATTGATGTCACTCCAATTTAGAGACAAGGATGTCGTGTGGGACAGTGTTGAACGCTTCACACAAGTCCAGGTAGATGACATCAACTGCTCTACCCCTGTCCATCAGTTCTGTAGCCCCATCATAGAAGGCCACCAAATTGGTCAGGCAGGATTTTCCCTTAGTGAAGCCATGCTGGCTGTCACCAAGCACCTTGCTGATTTTCACGTGCCTTAGCGTGCCTTCAGGGAGAATCTGCTCCAAGATTTTCCCAGGCACAGAGGTGAGACTGACTGGTGTGTAGTTCCCTGAGTCATCCATTTTCCCCTTCTTGAAAATGGGGGTTTTATTTTCCTTTTTCCAGTTGTTGGGAACTTCACCTGACTGCCATGATTTTTCAAATATGATGGCCAGTGGCTTCACAACTTCATTTGCCGGCTCCCTCAGGACCCGCAGACGGATTTCATCAGCACCCGTGGATTTGTGCACATTCAGATTTTTAAGATGGTCTCAAACCAGTTCCTCTCCTACAGTGAGCGCAAGGTCATCATTCTCACTGTCCCTGTGTCTGCCTCCCAAGACTTGGGTGGTGTGGTCAGAGCCTTTGGCAGTGAAGACCGAGGCAAAGAAGTTATTAAGAATCTCAGCCTTCTCCAAATCCAGGGTAGCCAGTTCTCCCGAGCTTCCTGATGGGGCCTACGTTCTCCCTTGTCTGTTTTTTATTCACTGCGTACCTATAGAATCCCTTCCTGTTATCTCTCGCATCCCTAGACATTTTTAATTCTAACTGGGCCTTAGCTTTCCTGACCTGGTCCCTAGCTTCCCGGACAACATCCCTGTACTCTTCCCAGGCCACCTGTCCTTGCTTCCATTTATTATAAGCCTCTTTTTTCATTTATGTTTTCCTCAGGAGCTCCTTATCCATCCAAGGAGGTCTCCTGGCCCTCCTGCTGCACTTCCTTCTAGTTGGGCTGCAACACTCCTGAGCTTGTAGCAAGTGATCCTTGAATATCAACCAAGAGTCTTGGACCCCCCTGCCCTCTAGGGCTTCATCCCCTGGAACCTTCCTATGAAGGTTCCTGAAGAGGCCAAAGTCTGCTCTTTTGAAGTCCAGGGCAGTGAGCTTGCTGCACGCTCTTCTCCCTGTTCTGAGGATCTCAAATTGGAGCATCTTGTGATCGCTATATCCAAGGCTGCCCTGGAGCTTCACATTTCCAAAGAGCCCTTCCCTGTTGGTGAGCACGAGGTCAAGCATGGCACCTCTCCTTGTCGGCTCCTCTGTTACTTGCAGGGCTCTTCTGTTTCTTGCAGAAAAACTGTAAACATTTAAACATGGAGTCATTCTACTAAAGCTTCTTTTTGACACTTTTTTAATGCCTGGAGTGCCTGTAACACAAGAACAAAATACTGTAGTTCATGGACAAAAACCAAAAAGATATCTTTTGTTTGATATCCATGCCTTCTTTTCCATTTCACCAATGACATATCAGGTTAATAATAACTTTCAGCATGGAAATCTCTTATAGAAAGAAAAGAAATCAAAGTTACTTCATCAGGACTCAGCAGTAGAATTTATTCTGGAAATAAAGGCTGTAGTACAGAGATGGGTACATTTGCATTATTCACGTCAGCCAGTATAGGAAAAATGGGTATTTCTGCAGTATAGTTCATCCGAGCTTTGTGCCTACTTTTATTTGTGTGAAACCCAGCTAACAAGGTTTAACAATGAGTCTCTCTGAAAGAGTAGAAACTCGTGTGCATGTGTGTCCTCTAATTGAGCAATTGAAAAGTGACCTTCTGTTGCTGGAATATTAACTCAAGATTCATAAAGGTAAAAATAGATGTTTGTTTTAATTCATCTCTATCATTAAACATGATGAATTATACATGTGCTATGAATGATCTCTAGAACAGAAACATGAAAAAAATTGTGCATCCATTCAGTAGCATTGCTCACAGGGTTTAGGTTAATGACTTGATTAAGGACTCGTGGACCCACTGACATAAGTAGAACCATTATAGTTTCTATAAATAGAGGATGTCCTGGGGTTTATTAAATACTTATCATATCAAAAGAGGGTGAGAAGAAACTTTATTGTCTGGCACATAATATTCCCAAGAGACTCCCACTGAAACATTTCAGAGTAATTCAGGGATGGAAAGAAAGATCACAGTAAAGTAGCTTTTCCTTGAAATGTAAGCTGTCTCCCTGCAGCATCTTGGCACTTGTAACCATTCCTGAAGTATGAAGCAGTCTTGGAAGTATTCAGCCATCGTGTTTAAATAACTCGGTTATGTAGTTTACTGTTATCTTTTATAGTTATATTGAGAACAAATGCTGCAATTTCCTGGTTTGTCAAAATGAACTTTGCTTTTGCTTCATCTGAGGGGTCCCTTGCGAAAACAACAAGTAGTTTATTTGAACTTCATTTGTAAAGCAGATAGATTAAGATAAATAAACACAAGTTAAAAGTAAACTGATGTGGGAGCTAACACACATATTTTGCCCTATATAAATTACATTTAACCTCTCTCTGCACGCCTTCAGTGGCCCGCAGACATTCTGTTGGCACTCTGCAGCTACATTTTATTCCCTGAAAAAATGTATACGTTTGTGGATATTTACCTTACCTGGGCTATATCTAAGTGTCCAGCTTGTCTCGACAAGCTGTGCCTATTCTGCCTTTGTCTTTTCCACCATTTTCATTTTCTTACATAAACAAAACACTGTGTTCTGTACTAACTAAAAGGCTCAAGCTTATCCCTACTGTAACTATCTTTTATTGGCTTTCCCAGGACACATCTGGTCATCTTGATTCTGTTGTGTAAGTACATTTGATATCCTATATAGCAAATAACATTACTCATGCTAATTGAAGGTAGTTTGGCTTGATGTAGCCAGTAATATGAAAGTAAAGGTAATCAAACAAGGCTCTAAAGTCCCCGCCCAAACACGCTGAATGCTGAAAAGACAATTTTAGAACTATTTAAGGCATTCTAGTAAAGATTTTGGCTTTTGAAACAATGGCTAATATGTATGAGAATTAAACATCTGGTGAAAATATTAAAAAGAAACTTATTTAGAAGGAAATTAATCCCTTATAGAAAGTATGCTAGTCATAAGGACAAAATGTAGTCTGTAACTCATGCTGAGAAAGGGATACATGAACACATTAATTTTAAGAGTCTCAATCCATTTTTATTTATATTTAAGCTTTTAACCCTCAAATAATTAGTCATTACTAGTATTTAATGACTGCTTTGCTAATTGGATATCCCTAGATAGAACTAAAGGCACTTAAACCCTAACAAACTGATAATTAACTATAGTAATGATGAAATTCTCTGGGATTATTACTATTATAAACTATAATTAACAGTTTATAACAGCTATGTTTTATTTTGTATTTTGTTTCCTTTAAAGAAAACATCCTGGATTACTGCTGTGAAGCTGTGTTAAAATTCTCACTATTAAAAAATATTGTGAAAGCACCTATTTCCTCCAGTTACAAGGGAAAGCATTTAAATATTTTCCTAAAAAAACTATTATAGTATATGTTTGGTTGTCAGGTGCTGGATGAAGAAGACACCAGTGATACACTCTAGCATTTGGGAAATGAAGAAACCCCACAACTCAGAAGTGGGAAGTGAATGAAAGTCTAACTCAGGTTCTGTTAATTCATAGTAAACCTTTCAAATGGGTCAAAAAGTCCCTAACAGCTTTCATTTTTGTCCCATTTCCTACCACACAACACTCCTTTTGCAGTTTGCTAGGGAGCACTGAACCTACCTTTTTCAGCGCCAAACCATCAGACCTCTGAAATGGAGCTGACTTGACTCTCTTGCCAGTGGCTGCAGTGAAATTGTATGGGGATAGGGTAAGGGTGAACAATTAGCTCAATTAGCTCACCTAATCAGCTAGCTATTTTAGTTTTGAATCAAGAAGGGTGCCATTTCTCTTAAGAAATTCTCAAAAGTATGCCTTATCACAAACATGCAGGTTAGTATCGGGTTCTGGGTAAAAAACTGAAGTAGACACCTAAATTCCACCGGCTGAGTACCAGTCTGTATTTAATTTTATGCATTGACTTGACTTTCATTGATGGCAATGGCAGTTTTGATCTAACTCATGCAAAGATAATTCTTTCTAGATAGTTGTCTACTCCTTTTAGATGCATGTACCTGAGGAATAAACTTCTCTGTGGGTGAGTGATCTGCAGACCTTCCGTGAAGGACTAGCTAATTAATAATATCCCATCCATTCTTACTTACATGGGTTATATTCACAAGTCACCATCACATGTACTATGTGTTAGTCTATCTTCTTCTATCTGTTCTATTCTATCATTCTATCTTCCTGATGTTACTTCAATCAGTCTATTCATATTGTTCTACCATACCTCATGTTGTTGTAATTATTATTCCTTAAATTCATGTAAACTGCTTTAACCCAAGCATCTGGGCATTAAAGTTCTATCACTTCCCTTAACATACTTCCTTTGACACTTTCACCAGTAAAATATAATTACTGACAGAATGTCAGTCTTTTTGTGCCTCTCTTCTCTTTCATGTCTCAGATGTGTGCATGTCTACGGGGGTATGATATAACAGCTATCACAGAAACATGGTGGGATGGCTCCTATGACTGGAGTGTTGGAATGGAAGGTTACAGGCTTTTTAGAAAAGAAAGGCTCAGCAGGTGGGGAGGGGGAGTTGCCCTTTATGTTAGGGATAGGCTGGAGAGTATGGAACTCTGTCTGAGGACAGGTGAGCAGTTAACAGAGAGTTTGTGGGTCAGTGTTAAAGGAAATATAGCAATGAGAGACATTACTGTGGGGATCTGATACAGACCACCTGAACAAGGAGAACCTGCGGATGAAGCACTCTATAGACAGAGAGGAAAAGCCTCACACTCACAAGCCCTTGTTCTCATGCATGACTTCAGCCACCCTGACACCTGCTGGTAGAACAGTAGGGCCCGGCACAAGCAGTCCAGGAGGTTCCTCGATTGTGTGGAAGACAGCTTCCTTCTGCAAGCAATGGAGGCAACAAGGAAAGTTGCCATGCTTGACCTCGTGCTCACCAACAGGGAAGGGCTCTTTGGAAATGTGAAGCTCCAGGGCAGCCTTGGATACAGCGATCACAAGATGCTCGAATTTAAGATCCTCAGGACAGGGAGAAGAGCGTGCAGCAAGCTCACTGTCCTGGACTTCAAGAGAGCAGACTTTGGCCTCTTCAGGAACCTTCTTTGCCTCGGTCTTCACTGCCAAAGTCTCTGACCACACCACCCAAGTCTTGGGAGGCCGACACAGGGACAGTGAGAATGAAGACCTTGCTCCCACTGTAGGAGAGGAACTGGTTTGAGACCATCTTAAAAATCTGAATGTGCACAAATCCATGGGTCCTGATGAAATCCATCTGCGGGTCCCGAGGGAGCCAGCAAATGAAGTTGCGAAGCCACTGGCCATCATATTTGAAAAATCATGGCAGTCAGGTGAAGTTCCCAACAACTGGAAAAAGGAAAATAAAACCCCCATTTTCAAGAAGGGGAAAATGGATGACTCAGGGAACTACACACCAGTCAGTCTCACCTCTGTGCCTGGGAAAATCTTGGAGCAGATTCTCCCTGAAGGCACGCTAAGGCACATGAAAATCAACAAGGCGCTTGGTGACAGCCAGCATGGCTTCACTAAGGGAAAATCCTGCCTGACCAATTTGGTGGCCTTCTATGATGGGGCTACAGAACTGATGGACAGGGGTAGAGCAGTTGATCTCATCTACCTGGACTTGTGTAAAGCGTTCGACACTGTCCCACACGACATCCTTGTCTCTAAATTGGAGCGACATCAATTTGATGGATGGATCACTCGGTGGATAAAGAACTGGCTGGATGGCCGCATGCAAAGAGTTGTGGTCAATGGCTAAATGTCCGGCTGGAAACCAGTAACGAAAGGTGTGCCTCAGGGGTCGGTGTTGGTACCGGTCTTGTTCAACATCTTTGTTGCTGACATGGACAATGGGATTGAGCGCACCCTCCGCAAGTTTGCCGATGACACCAAGCTGTGTGGTTTGGTTGATACACTGGAGGGAAGGAATGCCATCCAGAGGGACCTTGACACGCTTGTGAGGTGGGCTGATGCCAACCTTACGAAGTTTAACCATGCCAAGTGCAAGGTCCTACACCCAGGTTGGAGCAATCCCAGGCACAGCTACAGGTTGGGCAGAGAAGAGATTCAGAGCAGCCCTGCAGAGAAGGACTTGGGGGTGTTGGTTGATGAGAAAATGAACAAGAGCAGGCAGCGTGCACTTGCAGCCCAGAAAGCCAACCGTATCCTGGGCTGCATCAAAAGGAGCGTGACCAGCAGGTTGAAGGAGGTGATCCTGCCCCTTTACTCTGCTCTTGTGAGACCTCACCTGGAGTACTGTGTGCAATTCTGGTGTCCTCAACATAAAAAAGACATGGAACTGTTGGAACAAGTCCAGAGAAATGCCACGAGGATGATCAGGGGACTGGAGCACCTCCCGTATGAAGACAGGCTGAGAAATTTGGGGCTGTTCAGCCTGGAGAAGAGAAGGCTGCGTTGAGACCTCATAGCAGCCTTCCAGTATCTGAAGGGGGCCTATAGGGATGCTGGGGAGGGGCTCTTCATTAGGGACTGTAATGATAGGACAAGGGGTAATGGGTTAACACTTAAACAGGGGAAGTTTAGATTGGATATAGGAAGGAAATTCTTTCCTGTTGGGGTGGTGAGGCACTGGAACAGGTTGCCCAGGGAGGTTGTGAATGCTCCATCCCTGTCAGTGTTCAAGACCGGGTTGGACGAGGCCTTGGGTGATATGATTTAGTGTGAAGTGTCCCTGTCCATGGCAGGGGGTTTGGAACATGATGATCTTAAGGTCCTTTCCAACCCTAACTATAATTCTATGATTCTACATCACAGTCGGTAGGTAAAACCAGCATTTGTGATTGTGACACTTACTTAGTGATAAATGGCAGTGATAAAATCACACTTGCTTCCACTGAGTCTGCTGACTCCCAGATATACAAATCTTCATTTTTTCAACTTTTGCAGTTATATCTATAGTGAATTGAGGTGTGTGTGAATTTGTGCATTTTAAATAACCTTCAAGAGAGGAGTTTGCCAGTGTGCATTCCTGTTATCTCTTGCCTGCATGGCATTAGTTTGGGGCTCAGAAAAGAAAGAAGATCCTTTCCTACACTAATGGAGGATTTGTAGCTGCATAATTTTCAGTTCATGAAGGCTCAAAATGGAGCTTTCTTCTGGTTGTAACAAAGAGTCTTTAGTTTCCAATGGAGTGCACAGCATTTGTTTCTTTCTGAGACATGTGCGGTATCACAGCAATTCAGCAACATTAGCATTCACTGCTACGGGGAAGAGAACTCTTCTACATTCATTGATCTCTGTCTGATACGCTTAATGAAAAAATACATTGAATATGATAACACTGCCTTAAGGAACAGAGGTAATTATTCAACTTCTGTGTATTGAGAAAAACTTGCTTCCTTTTTTGGTGTATGCCAGTGAAATAGAAAAGGAGCATGCTATAAGCCCACTTTTTTCCTTCTTTTTTCTTTTTATTTTTTTCTTCCCCTTCCTCCCCTTTCAAATAAAAATGTCTTAACTGCATTCTTGTGGTATTCTTTGACTAGACCTTGTATGACTGTGATTTATGAAACAAGGGAAATGTGAGCAGTAACTAATTGCTGAAGCACTCTGGGTTAGTATGGCTGCTCTGCACACACAATGAGGTTGGAGTGCTGGCCATCATGCTAAAAGGAAGCCTCAGTCTTTAACTCTCCCCTCCCCATGCACACAATTTCCACTAAGAAGATAATACTTCTCCATGCAGGGGCTTTATGTATTCCCTCACTGTCCAAAACACAGAATATCTGCATTCATGCTCAAGTCTCAAGTGACTTTTTTATGAAGGGGGAAATGTCTTGTCAGTGTTATGGATGGTGACACTGCTGTGGATGGGAAAAGCAAGTCACCCAGGATCACACAAAAGATGAGTGGATAGAACAGTAATAAAAGCTGATCTTCTGAAGTGCAATAAAGCTGGTGAAGGGTCTGGAGCACAAATCTTATGAGGAATAGCTGAGGGACCTTGGGGGGTTTAGTCTGGAGAAGAGAAGGCTCAGGGGGGACCTTATTGCTCTCAATAACTACCTGAAAGGAAGATGGAGTAAGGAGGTGGCTGGTCTCTTCCCCCAAGTAACAAGTGATAGAACAAGAGGAAATGGCCTCAAGCTGCGCCAGGGGAGGTTTAGACTGGATATTAGGAGCAGTTCTTTCCCCAAAGGGTTGTCAGGCATTGGAATAGGGTGCCCAGGGCAATGGTGGAGTCACTGTCCCTGGAAGTGTTCACAAAGGGTGTAGATGAGGCCCTTAGTGACATCGTTTAGTGGTGGACTTAGCAGGTCTGGGGTAACTTGGACTTGATGACCTGAAAGGTCTTTGCAACCTAGAGGATTTTATGATTCTATGGTTCCCATGAGACATTTTTGTCTCCATGCTTTATTTTGATACATCACATTACAAGAGCCATACAGAACAGAAACACCACAGCTGGAATGTGAACCAGGGACACTAGTTGTCAGATCTTTCTACTAATGTGAGGCTGATGTGGGCTGAGAAGTAAAGAAGTAAGGAAGTTGTAAGGAGGCATTTGCTTTAGAAATGGGCAGCTACAGACATAATCTGTTCCAATCTTTTTTTTTTTTTTTTTTCTCAAATATACTTTGCTACCCAGAATACAAATAATAGAGATTAAAAGTATATCTGATGTATATTCCTATCTCTGTAGAAACATATTCTTGTATTCAGTACTTGTATTCAACATAATTCAGTAATCTGCATTATAAATAGGCAGATTTAGCAAAGCTTCAGACTGACTTTGCCTAGTGTAAGGGCTACCAATTTTTCTCATGAACTAAAATGAGGACCTGGGATTGTTTCATCCATCTAAAGAGCCACAGTCTTGCTAGACTGAGGACATTACTATCAAACTTCATCTCTGGAAGAGCACAGAGTAGAAAGACATGTTTGCCAGTGGCGTAGATGAGCACCTGGATATCCAGTAGAGAAAAACTGGAGCACTAAAATGACACAGGTCACCAAAACAGTCATAAGTCCATAAACCCTGCTGATAACATGTATGAGGATGCCGAAGTGAACAAGGAAGTCAAGTAGGTCATGAGATGGAAAAGAAATGGTAAGGAGACAGACTGAAGGTGAGGATAAAAAACTGAGGTGAATAATGGAAAAAGAGTTAATGCAGAGTGAGAAAAAGAAAAACAGAAGTCATCGTACTTCAGGACTAAAAATAGGAACATAAGAAAGAAATTGTGAATCTTCAAACTCCTTCTAATAAAAAAACTTTATGTGGGTATAATTTGAGCTTCTCTTTTTCTTTAGCAGTCTGAACTTGAAGTATAAATCACACCTCTCATGGACAGATGTGTCTGTGAGTTCAGAGAGGTGCAGACAGAAAAGAGCTGCCAGATCTGGGAGAGATAATTTTACACATGGAAACTCCTCCTCTAGAGGACTCTTTATGAAAATCTGGTTTACCAAGACAGAGCAAAAGAAGAGACCCAAAAAAATTTAGGGATATTGTTAAGCAATCCACTCACACTCCTTTTGAGCAGACACAAAAAGCCATACCATAGTCCCCACACGTGCTTGTTCTAGACCCAGAGCAGTATGAGCTTGGGAAACCTATGTGATTTGACCAGGACCATCTTTTTCACCCAAACTCCTGAACGATTTGTGATGTAATGACACATTTGCAAAGGCACTTTACCAAAGGATACACATCAAACTTAGCCATTCACCCACCCTGATAACAAATAGGAGTGGCGTTACTCTCGGAAGATGTGATAAATATTTTTTAGTGTCCCATTACTGCATAGCCATCTGCTATTTATTGCAATTGTGCAGATCATAATACATCTATCTGATGTTTATATAGATGCTGCTTTTTCTTCCATAAGAAGTGTATTGCAGTTTAATGTAGTGTTGTAGCTTAGTGTAGTGTTAGCTTAATGTTCCATTAAAAGAAAGTACTGGTAAGTGTATGCATATGTATATCTAAATTATTATTTTCCTACCCAGATTCAGACAGCACTGCGAAGCTATATAGGTACTGAACTTCTGCTAGCCAGTATTTTCAATACTGAATGGAAATAACTTGTTTGTGAAAAGGCACCCATTTCCCTAATTACAGCTACCCCTACTGTAAGAGGAAATTGCTAATTGGATACAGCAGGAAACAAAGAAACAAGGGTTTTATTATCTGTTCTGTTCTTACTAGTATTATTAACTCATGCCTTTCCTTTGAAGAAGAAAAAAAAAAAAGGCTTTAATTTTATTATGGTTCAGTTTCCACAACTATGAAATGATGCCAGACAGAAACTGTGAGTCTGTATGTATTAAATACCAGAACACAAGATTCCCATAAGATCCCAGTGAGGTTATCAACAGAGATACAAGACAGAATTTGCTCAAAATTGCCTTCACTATCTTCACTGTGACTCATTTAAACCAGCCAAGATCTAAAGGAGTAGATTGCCTGTTTTAACACTAATAAAATCTTTGAATCCTCATAGCATTAAAGGAAAACATGGATGAAGTAAACTAAACTGGTAGACTAGGGACAGTGTGTAAGGTGCCCAGAAGATGAAAACCTCTCCACAACACTACTGAAGTTATTGAAAGGATCTTGATTGACGTGTCAGGCCACACACGTTGGCACCTGGCAGCCTGAGGATTTCGGGTTCCCCAGGGAAAGTGCAAATATTGCTCTACTAGCAATAACACGCTCCATAGCTCAGATTATGTGAGTGAACTGTGTAGCACATCAGGACACTGGGTGAGTTGAGCTGAATGAGTGCTTTAGACTACCACATACCCTTAGCAGTAAAGGCACTAATGCCAAGCTAACCTTGAAAATATGTGTTTAAACACGTTCATCAGAGCAAGACCTGTAGAAATGGCTTGAAATATCATAGGAAGATGAGGCTGTATAAATGCAGGCTGAGAGTTTCTTTCCATATGCAAACAGGGTTTTTTTCTGCTACCTTCAAGTTCTTCCACCAAGCCATGGAGCTGCTGGTTCATTACATTGACTTCCCACTCACTGAGAGATGCCACCAGTTTAACTTTTCCCATTCAGTCCAAAGCCGACTTCTTTATTGAGTTAAAAACATAAAAAATAGGATAAGACATCCATAAACCAGCCCATAAACATAGCTCAGTACAGGAAAAGGCTAGTGCTACGGCGAGTGAACTTCCACAGCACTATAGACACTTGCTATTCGTTGAATCATAGAATCACAGGCTGGTTTGGCTTGGAAGGGACCTTCAAGCTCATCCAGTTCCAACCCCTGCCATGGGCAGTGACACCTACTACTAGAGCAGGTTGCTCCAAGCCCCGTCCAACCTGGCCTTGAACACTGCCAGGGAATGGAGCAGCCACAGCTTCTCTGGGCACCCTGTGCCAGCGCCTCAGCACCATCACAGGGAAGAGCTTCTGCCTAAGGTCTAATCCAAATCTACACTGTTACATTTTTTCTGTTGCACATAAACACCGAATAACTAAGTTCGGTGATCTTTTTCCCATATGCAATATCTTTACTGTGAATGAACATCGAGGGCTTTCACTATTAGTCAGGGGATGGAATCCCACTATTGTACCAGAGGCTCCACAAGCCTCAAATCACAGTAGCCTATCAACATGACATCTGTGGGGGCAAAACAGCCTTGATGACATTGAAGCTCAGCAAAATCCCACCATGTAGCAGTACCAAGGTAATGTGGGGATGCCACATGGACCTCAGACAGGCTGTTTGTTTGAAGCTGCTGGCTCCAAGTGGGGATGGAGATAAAACAAACCTCCCTTCTGTTCACAAAGCACTGCTCCAGACATGAGCTGCTTCCTCCCACAGCGTGCTGTGATGGTGAACTGCAGCTCCAAACAGCTCTGCAAATCAGATCTCATTACATGATAGCAGGGCGTATTTCACCCAGAGACACGCTGCAAGGCCGTTTTTTAAAGCCCATTTAGCAAGATGATGAATTTCATTGTGTACACGATAATGTAAAAAAAAAAAAACAAACAACAACAACAACAACAAAAAGAAATTAAGACATTTTGTATGGTTGCTAAGAGAAAAGCAGTCTATTTGCATTCTCATTTCCCTGTGCCACAAAGTAAATATGAGCTTTATATAGAAAAGAAAGATGATGATTAACCTGGAGAGTAATCACTACTAAAATGGTGATATCTCCAGGTAAAGTAAGATCAGATCTCCATGGTGCCACACTGTGCAGCGTGTAAGAGACTGCCTCTCCTTTGAGCAGATGAAGCAGAGAAACTTTTTTTGAGGACAGATAGTAAAATGAACAATATGAAGTCTTGCTACAGGCCAGTGACAGTGCTAGGGCTGCAGCCTGTCTCGTAAAGACACCTGTGGCTCTCAGTGCCCAAAACAGAAGGCAAAACTAAAGACTGTCATCCTCAAAGCAGACAGAAACACCGAGAATGCTCCAGCTCTGAGTGAGGAAACATTCTCCCAGTTCACGGGGTGGTATCAAAGTTTTTGTGCTTAAGTGTCCTGAGAAAAGGAGAAGGAGAGGCATATTCAAGTGGAGAGAAAACACCACCACCACCACCCCCCCCCCCCAAACAAAAAAAAACATGCACAAACCCAAATCAAACAAACAAACAATCATCAAAAACATTCCCCCAAACCCCAAGAAAAGCCAAAACAAAACGTCAACCCAAACCAAAGAAAACTAAAAAAGAAAAAAGGAGGGCAAGGTATTTTTCTCAGTATTAACCTTTATCAGCACCAGACCAGACAGCAGTTTGGAGGTAGGGGGTAAAGAAATCTTCCTACCACCGCACACCTATCATCTCAAAGATGGAAGAATAACCCTATTTTCGGGCATCCTTGCTTTTCATTTCCACCCGTGCCGATTGCTGCTGCTGCATTCTTCCTCTCGGGGGGTGAAGATGGGGCAGAGAATGATGCTGATAACGAAGTCTGGTTTGTGCGCGGCATCCTCCATCCTGAATGCGAGAGCGAAGAGGCTCTGGCCGTGGGCTACCGGGCAGTGCCACCTGCTGGTCCCTCGCGCCAGGAGTGGAAATTTCCAAGCTAATGCTTGGCTGCATGACAAACGGCAAACTTCTCTCCCCAAAACACAGCAGAGGGAGGGCCTGCCGCAGACAGTGGTTCCCGCTCATATTGATAGGCATCACAGTCATCTCTCTATTCTGGCTGTCAAATACCATATTTTACTGATGTTCCCTGCAGCCTCCCTTAAATGTGAGGTTCACATTTCTCTTCTCTTTGCAGAAAGGCCTTTTTTTTAGCAAATGAAAAGTCAGATTTTATGCACGTGCAGAAGGGAGCAACCTTAAATGTGGGTTTTCTCCCGTTATCCCTTCCACAAGAGCTCTGTGGCCCCCAGGGCACAGCCAGAATGCTTGGACTAGAATTAAGGCCTGAAAAATCTTTAAAGATGGCACTTGGTAAAATCTCTTTGAAGGTGCAATACGTTTTTTTCTAAAGTTAAAACAAAAAAAAAAGTCCTTCTCCACTCATCTATCCTAAGGATGCAGCAGAAAGGTACTTTAGCAGGATGCAGCAGAAAGGTACTTTAGCTGTCCCCAGACAGGTAAGACCAGACACTGTGAGCATCATCATAGAATCACAGAATTATAGCATGGTTTGGGTTGGAAGAGACTGTAAAGCTCATCCAGTTCCACCCCCGTGCCATGGGCAGGTACACCTTCCATGAGACCAGGTTGCTCCAAGCCCCATCCAGCCTGGCCTTGAACACTGCCAGGGCTGGGCAGCCACATCTTCCCTGGGTACCTGTATTAGCAGCTCAGCCCTGTGCTGTTTTCACTAGGAAGGACCATACCTCATTGCTCCAGGTAGGAAGAGCTATCTGTCAGAATCAGTGCCGAGAGCTATACAGAAAACTGCATTATTCAGTGTAAGCAGAGATTATTGATCATGAACAAGTGTTTTATCCACATACTATTAACAGCAACAGCTCTTGAAACAAAATCCACTCCTCTTCCCACATCTTTTCTCTGACTGATTGCCTGATGCAGGATTTATGGATCTGACCAGGAAGGTCTTAGAAGAAAGAAGAGTGAAGATGAGGGCAGGGATGGTGTGCAGGATGCTAATGGGGAAGGTATTAGGGTTACTGTCCTGTGTTAACCAGAAAAGACATCATAAGAGAGGAAAGTGAAATTAATAAAAATATTTGAAAAAAGCCCTTAAATTTACCATGGCAAGTGGGAACCTGGCCCAAGCAAAGTCATTGTCAAAACTGCTTCTCTACACCTTGTACACTAATTTCAGCCCCTGTGGGTGAACAATGGCAGGACATAAGAAGGGTGCAGGCATCCTAGTAGAGTTTCTTCCCTCCTCAATCTGTGCTAGAATATCAGCATGATCTCTGTACTTTTCAGGAATAAATTACAGGTATTTCTAGCCAGAAAAATAAATCTGGTTTTCCTAGCTGCCTCCTTGTCATGAGGTCTTTATCTTTGAAACGGTTGAGAAAGGAGGAGTAATTTCAGCAGTACTTACCGAACTGATCACAATTGTTTCACTGTTAGCTAAGCACCCACTCTTCATTCCTGTATTGTCTCGTCTTCAGCTTCAATACACTTACAGAAAGGAACTAGGTGGTATAAAGACTGATTCTGGGTTTAGCATATTGTTTTCTAAAGTTTACAGAGGTATCTATAACGACCTTTATTTTCCAGTGCCACAGCCATGATTCAGGACCTGAGCCGCTTAGCTGGATCCCACATCATGTCCCCCATATTCCCATCTCGTTCCCTGCCAGTGAGTGTCCCAGCCAATCTCTTGCTCTGGGACTCTCTGCACTGCCTACAGTGGCTTTGTGAAGAGCTGACACACAGAAATACATCTCTTTTCCCTAGCTATAGCATCAAGAGCCTTTGCAGGCAGAACTGGACATGACCCTGTTACGCAGACCGGACTTGTCTTTGTCATACCATTATGGACTGGAATGTCTTAGAAGAGAAGTCTTCAAAATACAAAATGTCACAGGAGACATAAAAGCTCCCTATTTAGAAGGGAATTCCATATATGATCTCCCATGTTTCAGTTAATTTGTAGCACAAACATAACCTCACAGTACCACAGGTAAAAAAGAAGCAGATGGGTCCTGTTGTTGGAAGGCACTGGCCAAGAGAACTGCATCCCCATCTCAGGCCAGGCACAAGTGACTGAGGCTGCCAACATGAAAAACCACACTGAGTTTTCAAGAGTTGCCTGGGATTTAAGTGAATCCCTGGTGTCTGGTTGCTGAGTCAAGGAGACTTCACGCTAGGCTAGCTGAGATAATGTGCATATCAGGATCTTTCCCTCCCTCATCACGTCTCTCCCTCCTCTGCCAACACTCTGCTGTCCTTGCTGACTCATAAACTCTGCCCACGAGGCACTCGAGCTGATTAATCTTGGGTGTCCATTAGAACTGTTTGTTTGCTTGCTTTCTTATTTCAGTTAGGGTTTTGGGTTATATTAGGGTTTTGTCGTGTTTTTGTCATCATAATGCCTACAGAAAGACTTCAAATGCCCAGAATGCTTTATTAACAAATACAAGAAATTTTTAGGCTTAGACAAAACAAAAGTTCTTGATGAGCTGTAACATCAAGTCATAGCTGATAGAGAGAAAAGAGGGTGCTTTGCTAGGAATTACCACTTTCCCCACAGCACCCTACATTCCTGCTTGGTACCCCCTTAATACTTTGGATGTGAGTTATTATTTTTCATTCTCTCACGACAGGGATCCCTTGCCCTTTCTTCTAATGGAAAATGAGGTCACCCTGAATCACGCTGGGTCTCATCAGAAGATGGTGAGATCCACTCTCAGAGTGACAGGGGAACTGGGCAAATCTCTTTCCCTTTAGTGATTCCCATGGGAACTGCTGTAGAGCAGCTTCTGCTATAAAACAGCACGGATATCACATTTGCAGGCTAGAGAACAAGTTTCTTTAGCTCAAAAGGAACAGACAATTTCTGCAGGGAAGAATAATGTGTTTCAGATAATGATGCAAACAGCCAGCTCTGAATTGTTTTAAAAAGCTCCAATTCCTATTTCAGCCACTGAGGAGCTTTAATCGTCACTATAAGATGAATGTTTCATCAGTATTTATTATTAAAGTGATTTCTAGCACCAGTCAGGATTTCAAGTTGGTTTTAACCCTTTGCAGTTTCTGTAAAATACATATATATGCTTACCAACAGGCACACACATGCAATCTAAGGCAAGCATGACAGACTGAAGACAGATACCCCAATATTTTGAAGCTGTTTAATTCACCGAAATTTAGCTTAAAATTTATTAGAAGAACAGATTTATTTTTCTAGCTCCAAAATCTGAATGCTGACAAATTAGGAATCTTCCCCTGCCTAGTTAATTAGTGAGGCATAGATTTTTAAATGTCTTTGATATTTGAAGCCAAAATTGTGAATTTTAACTCAGAGGACTGGCAATTATCCAGAAAGTAGTATAAATAGTATCTCCTACACTGTAACACCACCCTTCTGCCACAGAGATGGATTGCATTTCTAACCAACAGCTTCAAAAGAAGTTAGAAGTGTTCAACAGGGCCCCTCTGCTTCAGTGCATGTTAAAGTGCCTTTATGGAAATATAGCTACAAGATTTGATTCTCTTGAACTACCTCTCTTCATGTATTTACTATTAAAATTAATCTTGAAGGAAGAATTTAAACATAAATAATTATAGTTTTCTTAATTTTTTTTTTTTTACCAGCTGAAGCACTGCTGGGATATTTCTCTAGTTACTATAGGTACAAGCTAAGTGCTTCATTATGGAGGAGTCATTGCCATCACAGAGGGAACTCCATTCTGTTCTTCTTGATACTGTAGGTTTTTGCCCACCAAAACATGCTTGTCATGACCTGAAAGGAGTCATTTAGAAAGACCTCTCTCCTCTTGGGAGCAGCTACCACGTTCATGATAGCCTTGTACTGAATTAAGGTGAAACGACACCAGCCAACCAGTTTTAGGATTAACACAGAATACAATGCATGTGGTTAGATTTAACAACTCAACCAGGATTACTTTAACTGTATCAGCAAGTCCCATGCCACACATTTTTACTTAGATCTATTCAATATTCAGTGAAAAAGAGAGGAGAGAAGAAGAGAGAGAAAGAAAGTAAGAGAAAGATAAGAAGTATCACCACTCATTGATTCAACAATATCTCATTGGTTCTCTTTACCCAAGGTATTGCTGGTAGTGGGAGCTCTCCCTCTGACCCGCGTCCTGCTCTCTTATGTTCATGTTCTTTGAAATTATGTTATCCATAATTTGCATACAAAGCGTAGAGAGGTGTTACTATGATAATGAGGGATGATGTTTTTAGTGAACACCTGTGCAGTTCCAAAGTTGGGGTTCCGTGAGGGTCCTCCGGGTGGTCATTGTCCCTCATATCATGATGTCTACTATTTGACTCCATCCTTTGAGTCAGCTTGAGTTAAGCATTTTTCATAGACCCCTGAAGGCTTATCAGCTTCAAACAAGGGGGTCAGAACAATCCTGTCTATGCAGTATTGAGAGCCAACATCATTTTTGCTTTGTTTCCAATAATTCTTGCAAGGACTCCCATGGTCAAATGCAAGTGGTGTCTGAGACAATCTCAGTTTCCTGCTGTGATTCTCACACTTGCTTCCTATGGAATGTAAACAGTGTTTGAGACAATGCTGGACAGCAATTCTGTTTCCTTTTTGTTTCTTCTAGAATACTTTTTTGTAAACCTAGGTATGGAGCTTATTGGTGTACACAAGGTTTTACTACTATAATTACATCACAGTAGAACTCTAACCTGAAAAGCAAAGTACAAAACTGGAATGATTTATCTCTTCTATTAATATCACTATTAAAATGCTCCTTACCTAAAAGGCATGAAGATACTCTCAGATGATCTTTGGACAGAAGCAGCCTTAGTGTTGACTGGTGGCTGAAGATCTGACCTGGGTGGTTACTGAACAAGGAGAAATAGATCTTCATGACTTGCCATATATTTAGGTCTGTAAAAAAGAGTGAAAACTTCAAATACCCCAACAAATTATTTTTGAGAAGGCTGTCGTGTGGTTTGTAAAATCAGGTGAAAGGCACACGACATCCCAGTTTACTTCCTTCATCCCAATTACCTCCTTCAAACACCCAATCAACAGTAGTGTAGCTGTCAACTCTGCTTTGAAGGGGTGTATGTTTCAACCCAGTGTCAAGATCATACAGAAGGAGGAGGATCACACTTACACGACTTTGGCCAGCTAATGTACTTAGTCCCCTCCATCCCCTACTAAAACTGCAGCCCTGCAATAGCACAAAATCACTGAAGTCCATCTGAGGCTGTGCTGGCTGTTTATTCCAGTCCTTACATATGCTCAGCTGTTTCATCGTTATAGGTCAATGTCTGCGAGCTGTGCATGTTCACAAGTCATGAGCAAATAGTTTTGCAAATATATGGCTGACTATTTGGAACAGGATCATTTACTTGGTTTCTGTCAATGGGGTTTACTGTCAGGGTATTCCTCTGTCACAGCTTACTGGGAGCTTTCGGGACTTTTCCTGCGCCCTTGCTAATCGTAAACAGGTGAATGCTATCATTTCACATTTCTTTTTTTTTTTTTTTTCTGGTGGGGCAAAACGTTCTGCATAACAAGCTCACATAAAATTTAAAATGCACAAGACAGAACTATAAGTTAACTCTATCGTCTGGATTTAGTGTTAGCCCTTTGCACTGAACACCATTTGCATACATCAGAGATTCCTGGACTGTATGTGTCCAGGTCACTTATTCATTATTATAATTTATTTCTAGCACAGCAATACCTAGAGGCCCTGGGGAAAGGCAGTTACACATACATGCATATAATGAAAAGACGGTTCTTGCCCTGAAGAGCTCAGCGTAGAGCTGCCTTCCTGGTACAACAGCACCCCATGCAGAGATGCCAGAGTTGTCTCCAGATGAGATGATACATTTATGTAGAATAGGCTAATGCCATGCAGAGATACTCTTTGTCCTGGAAGCATGTAGTTACTACAGACCCCTATGTTGGCTAAATTTGCAGTAAACAATGTAAAAACTGACAGCTACAATGCATCCAGCTTTTAGTTATCTCTGAAACTGCTTTTTACAGACCTCTGTTGTTTTTCTTTTTAATTTGCTACCTAAACAGAATAGAAAAAACAATAGCTAAAGGTTTAAAATTGTGAGACTCAGGAGAGAATTCAGGGGAGAGCTACAGTTCTTTTTCCACTGTGAGTTTAGTTGTCAAAGTAGGCTAATGCTCCTCGAGAAAAGCCTAAATGCATCAGTGTTCACTGGAAAGAAAACAAACAAAAAAAAAAACAACACCTGCAAAACAAACAAACAAACAAACAAAAACAACCCACCAAACACAAAACCAATTTATTTTTATTGGTAATATGCATAGATTGTAAAATGCCCACACTGACTTACATACAGACGTAGTCCGGGCTGGAATTAATTACTCAGAGTAATAACGAGCTTCTTACAACAACAGATAAGATGAATTTAGATTATTTTTTTTGTTGTGTTGGGTTTGTTTGTTGGGTTTTGGGTTGGTTTTTCCTTTTTAATAAAGAAGCATTTTAGTACACGCAGGAATTAGTGCAAGGAAAGCCCATGGTCTGTGCTACGCAGGCAGTCAGATTACATTAACACAGTGGTCCCTTCTGACTCAACAGTCCATTAACTTAAGTATGAAGTTAGAGGAGAAGGGGGGGATAAAACTTGGCTGTGGAAGTAATTGATTTTTTTTCAGATCAGAGATGAACAATCAAATCAGAACAGCAAACACCACTTAGGATCAGCATTTTTATTTATTTATTTATAATGTTCTGCAAATTGAAACAATTTAGTTCAGGACGAGTATTACATCAACCTGAGATAATCTGATTAAATTCCTTGCAGAACATGTTTAATAAAAGCACAGGTGGAATTCATAAAACAGGGGGAGATGTGAAGGGTGTCCTGAGGAAGGGGTAGTTTACAAGGCTTCTAGACCACTTGAGGATCAGCTTGATCCTCTGATTGATTCCCTATCTATATATGTCTATACGAATTCCTTTTCATTTTCCACTGATAAATGAAAATAAAAACACAACACTTCGTTTCATGTTTTGCAGGAGATTTGAGAATTACATTTAGGAAGTAAGCTCAAAGATCATGATTTTTGTTACAAAATTCACTTTACACAATTAATGACAAAATAGAACGGCTAAACAAAAATCCAAATAGGAAATATATTAATTATGCATAAAAATATTATGGGAATCTTCATTCTGTGACATTTTGTTCTAGATTGGAATGGGAACAAAAAATCAGACAACTGAATTTCTCTGAGATATTGAGATTCTGAGCTATAAAAATTAGTTATGTCTATATTTTATCTAAGTAGTCAATCTGACCATTCTCTGCCAGCTTTCTTTTTTTGGCCTTTTAAAGTAATCATCAAGGGCTTTGAATGTTTTCCTGTCCTCAGAATTCATCCTCTTTCCCTGAATTCCAGGTATATTTGAAATGAAGTTACCATACTAAAAATAATTAAATAAATGAGTAAGAGGAGGTAAAAAGGAGGTTGGGTTCCTCTTGTTCCCTGTGGCTAATTTTTTCCCCACAGGTCATAAAAGCTGTTTAGCAATAATCATCCTGTTAAATTCTGGAAGAGCACTTTTAAATAATTTAAAAAGCGATCTGTTTTTTAACATAATTGCTATCATTATATTTTCTACATGGGAATGAACTAAGAGATAAGCACCTTCTAAGTCAATAAATATCTTGGCCTGAAGCCCTGGAAATTTATATATCTGTGAAGTGTTTATCTTACTGAATCCTCCCTAGAAAACCAAAATAATTATTACTTAATGATAGTAGATGTGAGTTTTCTCTTTCAATTAAAAAGTAGGAGGCTTGAGGTTTTTCCAGTGTTAGCAAAACATCATTGGAATCTGGTTGGTTATGGAGGAATGTAAAGTGAAACTTGGGACATAAACCCAGAGGCACGTATTTTTATGCTATTGCTCACAACACAAGTAGGAACATAAGAGTTAGACTCCCTCCCTGTGAACCTTGCAGGAACCACTCCATTGCTGTTAGTCAATCCAGCCCCTGGGGAATGAAAGATCCCATTTACTAATAAGATTTCAAGGGTCACCAAGGGAAGACTTTTTATTATAATGGTCTTGTTTTCTGAGGAATGGTAAAAGACTTTCCAAGGTGAAGTACTGAGAGATGTAATCTCTTTCTAATCTCTCAGAACTGCCCCTTTCTGTTATTAATGTTGCTTCCCAACCATAGGCTACAACTCTAGAAAATATGTAACACATGCCTAATATTAAGCACATTTTCAAATCTCATTGATTTCCATGACATTAAAGCATGTGTTTAAAGTAAAATTATAGTTTCTTCTCCCCCCTGGGAAAAGCGATTTTCCCCTGATTTAAAGCTATTATCCCCTGATTTTTTACCTGATTTAAATGATCATGCCTACATATCAGTAAATAATTTAAAGTTTGAGACCCACAAAAAAGTATAGTAAATAATCATCTCATTCCCTGTGCATCTTTCAAATCTTCATTTTCAGGGCCGTTGCTATTAACAGCCTCTAATCATGGATTCATAGAATAATTAAGGTCAGAAGGGACCTCTGGGTGTTATCTAATACAACCTGATGCTAAATTCAGGCTTAATTAAATCAGGTTGCACAGGACCTTGTCCGGTTGAGTTCGGAATGTCTCCAAGGATGCAGGTTCTATTATTAAGTTTTGCTGTGGTTGTTGTTATTAAAATTATATATTGAAAAAATAATGAAGCACAAGTTAAGACTCCGAAGCCTCCTGGTTCTATTATCAGTGCCCCTGTATGAACTTTTAATCCATCCTTAAGTGTACATTCTTCCCAAAGATGCAGTGAAAATTTGTTATTTAAGTCAATACAAATGAAGCAAAAAAAAAAGCATCGTGTCATCTGGAACTGCCCTCAGAGGATGCTGAGTCTAATGTATTTGTGAATTTACATGTATTTGCCCTTCCTGCTTCCTTCCAGTTAACTGTGAGTTCATAATACTCTCAAATTCTCCCCAATACAAGGGGTAGAGGTAAGGTGGGTGATGGTTGTAGGGGGGGAAGACAGAGCAGGCTGCAAGGGAACTTAGAGTATAAACGAGGGGAGGGAACCCATACAAATACTTGCCTGGAATAGCAAGGCATTAAAACCAAAACACACATGTGAACTAAAAGCTTGAAGAAACAGATATTTGTAGCAGTTTCTTTTTGCATTCATTTTCTGAGAGGTGAGAGGTAGAGAAGAGGGATGAACCATCACCAGGAAGAGGCTGGTATGAGTGAGGCTCCAGGACTAAGGGGAAGGAGAAGAAGACAACCCTGATCAGAAAACACAAGGACAGCTGAGGGAGACTGACTGCCATACTGGTGGATGGGAGCTGTAAGCTGGTGTTAGCCAGGAGCCTGGGGAAATAATAACTCAGAAATTAGGGGCACCAGTGGTCAGATCCCCTGGGGAAAGCAGCTGCTATATGAAAAGATGAAAAATATGTGGGAGAAGATGGCTTAGGAATAGAGATTGGAGCAAAGGAGTGAGAGGAAAAAGGCTTGTAAAATCTGGAAAAGCTATTATAGATGCTATTAAATTGGAAGTGCCGTTTTCCCCTCTCTTATAAAAAGCCACATGAGAAAGGGAGTTGTAGTGAGTTAATAATCACCCACAGATCCAGAAACTACATCATCAAGCAGGTTTTCATGCTCTCCTGGGCCTGTCACAGAACCACCCACTATTTCCATTTCTGTAACTCCTACTGCTGTAGCATTTTATAATTCCATTGTATTGTTTTTCCTTTTTCTCTTTAAAAACCAGACCGTGAATATATTTACAGAACTTGTTGTTCCTAAACTAGCACAGGCTCTAAATTATTCCTGAGCATCTGCCATCAGATTCTGATGCATGTCTTTAGCTGTTTGATACAATCTCTGCAAAGTCAAAATTGAATATGCATTCTAGTTCTGTTCTGGTCCTGCCCTAGCACCAATCTCCCCCCTTATATCTTCACCTCCTTTCAGCTGTTTTCCCCACAATGACTCCTAAACATACCCAGAGCCCTTTCTTTCTTTTTTTTAACCCTGTTCCAAACCCAGTATTTCCTCACTCCAGTTCTCAAACCACATTGTCTCCCAGAAAACTTCTTACCTAGATTCCTGCCATCCTAGAAAAAAAGTTCTTAGGTACTCATCTCTCATAATAACCAGTTTCTTTGCATACAGATTGGACCAGTTAGAATAAAAGAAGAGAAGAAATTATTTAGATGTACCATGCCTGGGGACATCCAAGGCCAGGCTGGGTGTGGTTCTGGGCAACCTGATCTAGTTTACTTGAATTTACTTACTTACTCATTGCAGGGAGGCTGGACTAGATGACCTTTGAAGATCCCTTCCAACCCAAACTCCCAAACTGTTCTATGATTGTACGATGCTATGATTAGCAGTTACATTTATGAATTCGGATCTAATGCTTGATTTCAGCAAAATCCATGAAATGCAGGGAAGGTACCTTGTGCAAAGACACAAAACATTGACAAGGGATTCTCTTTCATCAGTAATTGAACTGATTCTTTAATGTGAAAGAAAAAGAAGAAGCTGATTGCACATCTGCTGTAACTCCAGCTTATAGCGATTATAGCTTTACGCACAACACTTACAAGCACACAGTAAAACGGAGCTACTTGTTCCTCCAAATGCTTTCACATTTAAAGTCCAGAGTATTTGCACCAAGAAAGACATGCTTTGTGGCTTTTGACCTGATTAGAACATGTTCCTTTATCCTGGAGCCTGAAGCTGGGAACTTGTATGGGAACTTATTGCTGTGCTGTTAGCTTTGCTTATGACTGACTGTATGTATTACCTGTTTCAGATTTGAATTTCTGCTTCTTCTGTGATGTCCATGGATCTGAAGGGCCACCTGACATCAGCATGCTAAGCAGTATGACAACCACTTACCACTTGAGCCTGTAACAACATAATACGTTCTCCAGAGGTGATAATGCTCTCTGAAGTTTCACTTTATATTTCGTGCAAACTGAGAAAATAAACCACAGCTTATATATCATGTGGATGTTGCTAGTACCACTATGAAGTCCATTTCAGAATAATGTCTTTCTTCCTAAAATTTAAAGTTCTATTACGTATTTCAGTTTTCGTTATCTTAAATACTACAGCTCCACATATGCTGGTAAACTAAACAGAAACAGTAAGACTAAGTATGAGCTATAATTTCAGCTCTTTACTAGAAGTCAAATATCCGTTTGTTAAAACTACTGGAATAATCCTGGGAACAGTTTTGGTCACTGCTGTTTAGGACTCGCATAAAAGATCCTTTAAAGAATTAGGAATAGCATGCATCCTTTCTTGGAGAATCAGGGAGACCAATAGCATGGATGCATGCCATTTCACACCAGTAGGTCTCAGTGCGAAAAATCAGTTCCTAGCTATGTTTAAATCACATGACTAATGACACTGAAATCAAACTATATATTCCTCCTACATTTTAAGGAATTCACAAAACATGAGTTTCATGTGGGACTATAGTATGTCTTATTCCCCAAATCTGTAGATGAAGAGCACTTTGACTTAACAACATTTGCTTTCTGTACTTGTGTTTTGTTGTTATCATACATGACCTAGGAATTATTTCATCCTTTATTTCATGCTGGCAGATTAAAAGAGTTAGTACAACTATACAAAAATTATTAGTAGTATATCCATTCTGTCTGGCAACTTCTTCAAACAATACCATATATGATCCAATCCCTACTTGTTTATTCTGATTAGCAGAAGACATTTGCAAGATACAGATGTACAGTCTTGGAATATATCAAATGAGGCAACAATTATGTATTTATAAGGCAACCATTCAGAAGTAAGAAAACACTGTTGGAGTCAATATGTTTTGGCAGGTGGTATAGAGAAAAGGAGAATGAAAACGAAGATGATTTCAGAAAAAAGATTAGGCTATAATCACTGCAAAATTTTCTATAATAGAAAATCCAGACACTGCTTTGCATGGTTCTATTCTGTCCGAGTTGTTCAGGTTGGCATTAAACAATATAAGATTAAGCACTTGTCAGGCGAACTAATGAGTTTTGGATTGATTTCTGTCTTCTGCAATGCTACTAGCATTTTTGACAGGTATGATTTATAGGGCATTCTTTAGGCCTGCTCATGAGAAGAGCTGTTTATTTTGGTTGATGGACAGGGTTTCTAATGTTCCCAGTGGAGTGTGCAGATGGCAGGAAGGACAGTAATCTTTGAGACCATCTCTCAGTGTCTACGGTATGTCTCTTATAAATTTGTAATCAAGATCTCAAGAAACTAATGTGGGCAGGCTGCCTCTGAAATTGTTTTTGTGACCTTTGGCCAATGTAACGCTCCCTGAAAAATGTATGTCTGGTACTTTTGCTGTTTAGTAAATGGAGCTTGTATAGGCAATCAAGGAACTATACTTTCCTTTTTTAACTGATGTGACATATATACACAGACGCAGAGTTTTACACATTTACAGTTCTATTCCCTCTGGCTTAGAAGACTTTTTTTGTCCATTTTATGTCTATAGATATTTAGTGCACTAGTAGACTAGAAAAAAAGCAGCCAGGCAGTCTGTTGGAAAACTAATAGAATCTCTAAGGTGTGAAGATAACAAGTCTAAGCAGCTGCACCACTGAATAATGTCTTATTCGCATCTGCTGTTCTTTTCATCGTTTGATATTTTTTTCTATTTGTCTTTCTTATAATTACATTGTGCAGTCTTGGGAAGATAGGAATGGAGGACAGGTCTAGGCTGATACAATTGCAGTGACTGATAAAAGCTGCACCAATATAGAAGGAACATGGGCCATTTATAATTTTCTTATTCTAAAATCTAAATAATCAATTCTTAAAGAGGATGTAAAATACGTTGAATAACACTTACCTGAGTATTTCCTGAAAACTTAAGAGGACTGATAGTAGTGTGAATTTACACATCTAAGAAGGACTACTTTCACAGCTGTCAGATGGTTCTATTCTAGATGGTAAGTAGCAGTAACACCATGCTAAGATGATTCCATAGTTCGACTCTTATTCCAGTCTTTCACAGGTCAGCTGTGAAAAATTTGGCTTCCTAGCACTAGGAATTTAATAGGAGGTTTGATTTTCAGAGAATCATATTTAATCTTAGGCTTACAAGTGTAAAGCCTTTGACCTGTTCTAATATTCTGATTCTTTTGATCTTTTCAGTCCTACTCCTAAGTCCAATGATGGGGATCTTTTCCTATTCCTCTGTGCCCCCCTTTCTCAAGTGTGTGTCTCTCTTAAAGCCTGATTTTTCAAGACTGTCTCTGTACCATTATGCATGTAGGATGATGATTTTCCCTCCAGAACAAGTATAAACATTAAATCCAGGTTGAACATTAGCAGAGGTATAATGATGCTCTAATTGCTAGCAAAGACATTGAAGATTTGATTGACTCAGTTACCTTCATAGGCCTCTGACACCATTTGAAATGGTCTTGGGTGCATAAGACATCCATACAGGACACAGAGATATAACAAAGAGGTTGTAGAACAACTGTGCACTTCTGGAAAAGAAGCTGCTTGATATCTGTGATTAAGCAGCTAAATCAGTTGAATTTACCACTGAGAAGCCTCCTGCTTCAATCCTCTACACTCTAGAAGTCCCCTGGTTTCCATTTGTCTCCCACCATCCTATCCTAGCACAACCACCAAAAGCATGTTGGTGATGGCAGAAACACTAGCAGAAATGACAGCAGAGCTAACAACCAGGTCAATGAAGAAAGCACAGCAAAGGCAAGGAAGGCTGCCAAAGCAGCCAGAAGCAGCCAAACCTAAATGAGTGACAGAAGTAAAAGAAACATACCACTTGCCAAAACATATCTTGTACTAAGGTTAGTTACTACGAAGAAAACTTCTTATGTCTTGCAATAGGTATTTTTAGTAATGGGAAAAATCAAGATTTAAATGAGCAAAGGACCAGAAAAGACTGTTGACATTCAAGCACTAACATCCAAACAGCCCTTTTATACATTCATTGGACATGCTTGACTTGGTGCCAGAGTTGTTCCTTGCCTTAAATAGCTTGCTTTTCCCTTCTTAGCCACAATATCCTAGATAGTTTGAGTAATTTTTCTCCTCTTTTCCTCAGATAAACAATGCAACCTCTTCTCACAGGATTTCACAGCCCAAGCACCCATTTTTAGAGATGCTGTCTCTACTGATGCTCCAAATCATTGAATCCTGTTTGTGAGGCACCAAATCTCTATGAAGACACTGTGGCTTGCTGCAGCATGTATAATCTTGGAGTTGCTGCCTTATTATCTGTAGGCATAGAGCTTATGGCTGATTTGGAGCTAGGTATAGCATGTCCTCAGAGCTGCCTGAGAATATAGCATAGACATGTGTCAGCCTCCTCATTTATGAATTATTCAATACTCTTTCTCTAAAGAATCATTACTAAATTTGTTCCAGTTTTATTACTTCTTCTCTAAACCTGCATGTCAAAACTACCTATACAGTTTCAGGTGAGTCCTCATCACTATCTTGTGTGGAGAAATTCATGAATCCTTACAGCTATGGAAAATACCTCATTGAGCAATCACAGCTTCTTTTCCTATAGCTGCGTCGTGTTGAACACTCTCCTGCTATGATTGACGAGAGTATCGTGATCTTTCTTCCCTTAAGATGTGGTTAAGTGATGACCTATCAGTTTATACATGAAATTCTTGCTATTACTCCCTCAGCTCATGGGCTTTCACACTGTAGTAAGATATTTAACCATCTTTACCTTGTTTAATACATTATCCATTTCTTCCTCTGTGGTATCCAATTTTTCCTTTGCACTGATGATGCCTTCCTCCTTCATGCCATCAGCAAATTTCACAAGCAATTTCCTGTACTTTATGCCAAGATTACTGTTTAAAAAACTACTAATGCATAAGCCCATCCTCTATCAGTAAGCTATTTCTAGATCCATATCACCTCTTTTAATGCATTTTTTTACCTCTTTAAAGCTCTTGAAGGAATCCCCATTTTATGCTCCTTAACAGCAAATATCTTCTGTGGCAACAACTAAATATTTTATGAATATTAGCTCTACTGGACAGACCAATTTATTTATATTTTTTAAAGAAAACACATTAGTTTTATATGTGAAAGATACCTATGCCCTATCTCCTCCATTTGCATTCACTTGAATGTTCATTCTTTGCATACTGTTGAGATCAAATTGATTAAATTGAAGTCTAGTCAATAATTTGCATTCCCTTTTTTAAGTGTAGTTACTGTGTTTATTATTTTCCATTTGTTACACTTATTTCAAACATTTGCTTCTAGCTTTGCTATTTTGGGTGAATTGATGACAGTGTCCATTAGGAGAAGGAAACTCATGAGACATTGACTCTATCTTGTTTATGGTAATTTCAGGACCTGCATCTTTACGACCATTTTGACCTCAATACCAAAATGGTTAAAGACAAAGGTAGAAATATTCATCTAGATTTAGGGCCAGACCTGGGCTGACCATGCTTTCTTTTGTCTCAAATAGTGGAAAATTAAGGATTGTGGTAGATCTCCACACCTTCCCCTTCACCTTTGCCCCCAGTCCCAGATTGGATATTCTATCTCCCTGGGGCTGTATAACCTCCACACAAGCAGCAGAATGAGGCAGATTTTTCTCATGCCCTTTAGCACCTTCATATCTGCTTTGGCTCAGCCATAGTTTAAACTAGCAAACACTTTGGGGTCTAACTTGTTTGTTGCAAGTTCCTGCTAAAGTTCAGAGAGTTACTTCAGAACTCAGAATGAAAACTCAGAGTGCTCTGAGATTTTATTGACTCCTCCAGTCAATAAATCTCCCCTCCCTCAAATGAGTGAGTGAGCTCAGCACACAGCCCATTTCTCATCACTGTTTTTCTTTGGTTTGATCTGTTAAGAGAGAAAGCTATTTAGCTTCCTATTTGGCCCCTCCAGGTTAAAAGGACGGATGAATTTGGGTGAAATAGTACAACTGTCACCTACTGGTTTCAAATGAGGGTCTGGGAAAGGATTACCCAGGACTTTGGGAGGCAGATGACTTTTTTCTCCTACTTCAAGTCAAAAATTAATTTGTGGGAAGAAAGAAATACTTTTGAAGACAAAATACTAACTTTCATGGGGGATTGCAGGCAATCCCAAGTTCACTCTCTGTCTTCAAAACCCTGCTATTTGCACCCAATAGCAAATGAATCAATCCCAGACTATTATGTATTATTATTACTTCTGTGTATATAGCAATAAAACCTTATGGTCATGACTGTTGTCTTCTTATTTCCCAGCTGTGTCTTGTATCAGTGAGGTGTACTTTTCTATAACTATGGCCATTCTCTCTCTGTACTACAATTTCCCCACTTGTGCAGTGAAAATAATTGCAGCTTTCTTTCCAAAAACATAGGAAGATATGACAATGAGTAATGTCCCATGGGTCTAATTCAAAGTCCACTGAAGTAGCTGAGAATCTTTCAGCTGAGTTCAACATGCATTCAGTCAGGTTCTATAAAGGCCAAAACATTCTATTATGGAACAAATCTCAGGATTAATTTGGTCCCATTTGTGAGGCAGCAAATCATTTAGCAATCTACCGTAATTTCTGCAAACAGATTTGTTTATTCATTTATTCTTCATTCATTTTTTATTCCATAATTTTCAGCCTTTGGCAGGTTCCCAGTAAAATTATTCAGTGCTTATCTCCCAGAATACTGTTCTGTGATTGCTCATCTGAATCATATGGCAAGGGTTTAATCTATCTGGTGGAATGACTGGAAGAAAAGAATAATGAATTTGGATAGGTTTTGATTTTTGATTTATTTATTTTTTTAATTTTTATTTTTTCTGATTGATGCACTTTCTAAGTTTTCAGACTGGTGTGCAGATTCCAGGATAAATTTAATTTACGTAGGTTACTATGTTAAATGTCCAAACATAACTTTTCTCTGCAACCTTTCCTGGAAAGGTTTTAAAGATTAAACTCCAGCTCCACAATCTGCGAATCAAAACCTCTGAGGCTAGCAGAAAGCAGACTGAAAACTGCCTTCAGGTGAATAAATAGTTTTCCTGAAGATCAAAAAGGGGTGGTGGGCCCATGCACATTCAGGCATATATTTTGGTCATCCAACTTCATCTTCAGTCTCAGCTGAGTTTATTCATACCTAATGGAGAAAAACATGTGACTTCAGAGACTCATTTGAAGAAACTGCACAATGTGAAGATGTTTGTTTATTGCCTTTAAATAATTGTGAGCCACTAATAGTTTGATCACATGAGACTTGGGAAATTTTACACTTCTTTAATACATTAAAAGCTCTCTCATTCAAGTTTTTTTCCATTTCTTCTCTCCCCCAGCCAACTTATCAATCTGTTTCCAATTCCTGACTTTAAAAAACAGATTGCATTTGAAAAGAGTAAAAGTTATGTGAGTGTGAGGCATCCCTGACCATGGCAGGGAGGTTGGAACTAAATGATCTTAAGGTCTTTTTCAACCCTAACTATTTTATGATTCTGTGACACCTGAAATGATTTGAGCATATATACAGTGAAGACATAAGACAGAATCTCATGGCAAGGATAAGAAAACATTGGTGCAGTTTGCCTGAGGAAGCTGTGAAATTTCCAGCCTGGGAGGATGTTAAGAAAAGACTATATAGACATCTACCTGAAAAGCACTGTCTTAGTTGAAATTTTTCTGGGGCAAAGGAATGAACCAGAAGACTTATTGAGAGACCCTCATTATCTTGTTATCCAGGAGCCTAGGGTTTTTTAGGTTTATGGTTGTTAAAAGCTTATGACCAGATTTTCATGTCACCCTCCTGGACCAAAGGCAATCAGATAAAATTAGAAATAATCACATTAGAGGTTTCAATTTTCATAAATGCATTCTTACCCCTATTTTGTTAAAAATACAAAGTGTCAATGATTTTTCTTTTAATGGACATTTTACAGGATATAATCTTTTCCAAAAAAATTTTTTAACAACCATTGCCTTTCTCCAGAGATTTTTATCATCCAAATAGTAAATGAAAGCAAAATTTTATCTACAGGTGTTAACATCATATTATTTTATAGATAGACAGACACAGGAAAGAAGACTACTTTTGAAATCCATGTGAACCCCATAAAGCCACAATTTTGCCCATGTTTTCAAGCATTAGCTTCCTGTTCATACTTGTGTTTGACGTCAATAATCTGAGTCAGTAAATTACTTTGAATGAAAATATTGAAGCCAGTTTTGACAACATATGAAGTCCTGCATTCCAGTAATAAAATAAACCAAAATATTTGGACATCAAAATATCATCATGGGAGAATGAAGCCTGTGGGCCTGAGTTTGTATTTGCTGACATAAATTAAATGTCTTTTAAAGAGACCTTCAAAATCTGTTCCTGGCCTTTGTGATTCAGCAGCAAAGACTCAGAACACTGACCTTGTTTATCTCACAATTTAACTAGTACCTCTCACATTTGATTAATTTAGCAACATTTCACCTCAGTCATGGCTCTCATCTTCCAGTTTTAAGTCTTTGCAGTGTAATCTTCTAAACCCATTATTTTCTATCTGAGTAAAACCTGTTATTGTTATTCATTTTGGGGGATCTGCAGAGTTAAAAAGAAGGACTTCATGTGACGTTCAAGATAGAGAGTCTCACTGGATTTACCAATTCCTCCGCCAATGGCCAACTGACCAACTTTTAAGGTGTTCAAGAATATATTTTGGTAGTGAGTAGAGTCTTAGCAGAAATTAAATCAGTTTGCCCCTGTTAAATATTTATCCAATTATGCAAGTGACAAGCGAAAAATGAATGAATCCTTTTTAACATAATATAAAATAGCACATAGCAGAAGCGAATTTTATCATTAAAGATATAATGAGATCATGAACACCTCCAAAGGGTTGAGTTAATCAAATAAGGCCATAATATGACAAGCAGCCTGTCAGAAGAAATTCTATTTGCTGCAGTTTGCCAGTTGCATTGGAGTTAATAATTGAGTCGTGTAACCATTCTACCAGCCTTGTTAGAGAATGTCATACTCAGCTTCGCTGATGAAGGAGAACAAACATATATTGTATGAAAGGGGAATTCCAAGAGCTGATATTGACATTGGATGTAATATCAGGAATTGCTGACAGCTACAGATACAGACTGTTTCCCCAGGCACATAATATGCACTGCACTCCCTTCTCTAACAAAATAACCCCAATGGAATAACTATAGATATACGTACACTCGAAGAACTAGCTGCATAGAGACAACAGTCTGAAGTATATGGTGCAGGATACTCAAGTTATTTATTTTTCTTTTGAAAATGAGTTTAAGGACACATCTTTAGCTGGCCCTAAACCTTACAACTCCATTGACTTCAGCTGAACTCTGGTGATTTACACAGGCTAATGCTCTGCCTCACAGTATGTAAACTTTTCCCATTGATGTTTACCTGCTGTGCCATAATGACTACAAAATGCCCGACAATAGCTAGACAGTGGGTGTGCTGTGACTGCCACTTACTACACAAATCATAATCATGCTACTCGTACCTTGCACTTCCTCCATTTATTTGTTATATCCATCTGGTTTCCCTCCCACATAGACTAAGAGTAGACACTGCCTACAAGTGTAGTTCTCATCCTACACTGGGAATTAAAATAGTACTGCAATAGCAATAAGTGAAAATCAGCATCTGATTTTTGATAGTAACAATACAGCAATATAGAAGCTCTCTCCCTCCAGGAGTTCAAAGCATAACTTTAAAAGTTATGTTTTGTAGAAGATTTAAACATAAGGTACTGAAGAATGAAAGGATCATCTTGTGATTATACTATTGGCAGATCTTCTTCCAGCTGTAAAAAAAAAAAAAAAATTAAATTATGAGGAAATTCATATCATTATTAAGCATAACTTCACTACAGGTACAAAATACTACCAAATCTAAAGCTATACAGATGCTGTCATAATAAATCCCAAATCCTAGCAAAATTTATTAAAATTCATGTTTTGTGGACTTTCTGAAAAAGAACCAAAGAACTGCTGACACAGTTTGCTAGCTTTGGATGTCTGAAAAAAAACTGTCTTTTGAAAATTCAAGAATTCAAACACAGCTGACGCAGAAGGAACTCTTGTAGATATAAGTTCATTTGCTTTTCTACAATTACTTATCTTAATGACCATCTTACTGATTCTACAATCTTCATTTAAGAGAAGATATGAGAATACCAGTTCTGAACCTTTAATATCTGAAACTCAACTTCATCTAAAAACAATTGTTTTCCAGGACCAGGGATGTAACAGTCATATTGTATCTGAAATGGCTTGAAGAAGAAAATACTGTCATAGCAGTGGGCAGAAATAATACCAGCAACCATAACCTATATATTATATAAAAAAAAAAAATCTATCTTCTACATTGGATTTCAGATGAGCCTTATACAACACTGTCTTTACCGCTTATCTTGTTATTCTACCATAAACCCATAATTCATTCTTTGTTCTCCAGTTTACTGAGCCTTGCAATGTTTTATTTGTGAATCAGTTTCCACCTGTCAGTTCAGAACAACTGTGCTTCACTTCCACCACCCTTTGTCTCCATCTATACATAGTACCTTTAATATAAAGAAACCCTCTTTTATGAGTTACTGCTATGCCTTCTGGAATGGGACCTTCAAGAAGCAGGCACTGTTTATTACAAGCAACATCAAAATGTCTTGACCTCCCTGACTAGTTTGTAAAGAGTTCTTGCAGGACACCTACAATACTTTTCCCAAAGGAGAGGACTCCTATCTTCTGTCAGATGTCTGCTTGGCATTTCTGTTTCAGCCTCTTGCTAATTTCACATAGCAACAGTTTGCTGATTTTGTTTCGTTAGTAGAATATACATTAAACCAACCTATTTGTTTGTTGTTTTTTTTTTAAGTAGCTGTCATGTGAAAGTAGGTCTTTTGCATCCTTCAGGAAAAGCAAATAGCTTCACAGAAGAATATTTAGGAGCACCCAGTGTAATCATGCATCAGATGAAATGATAGACTTGAGGAAGAGGGTGATGGCTGTGCCTTAAAACATTTCTCCTATGGCTAGGTACTTAATGCCTCAACAATGACTTCAACAAGCTTCTGCAAGTTCAGGCTAGAAAAGTTCACATGAAGAAGCAGCAGTTTTAGTCTTAGAAACTAGCTGAATTATCCCAGACTCATAAAACGCCAGGTGTGGGAGGTAGACCTTTGTCATCTATACTATACTATATTTAGTCTAAGGTGAGAAGTGAATAACTGCTTGTTCAGTCTGTCCAAGTTCTCAAGTATAGTTGACCAGGCTGTGATCTGAATCTCAGCTGAATTAAATTTAGGCCCTCAGGTGTAGGTTACTGATTGTGGGGTATATTTCTAAGCTATTTTTTTAGTCCGTGGAAAGAGTTAATACAACCCCAGTACTGTCTAAGGCACAATTTAGATAAGCAGTCAGTTTATGATGGCGATTTATGGCAGAGTACAGTTTATCAGGACCAACTGCGCTGCAAGCTCTCCACAAATTGTAAAGACAGCTTCACCAGCCAGTACAGAAGTAGACACATATACAGGCACCTAATTGTGGATATTTTAAGCAAAATCTAAATCCTACTAACTAGGGGTTTTTAGAGTGGGGTTTTGGGATTTGGAGTGTGGGTTTTTCTTCCATTTTTCCAGAATAACATAGACCATTAGAGAAGCTTTGGGGAATTATTCTTTTAAGATCATTTAGTCCCTTAAGTAGATGAGTCTTGCCAACAGGAAAATTTGTTAACCTTAAGGTTATGAAGGTCAGAAGCACTATGTATTATTGCCAATAAGCAGGACCATCTCACAGAGGTTCTCTTATCAAATACTAAGGAAAGGATAGCTATATATCAAAATAGGGTGTCAAAACAGAGTATTAAAGAGATCAGATTCTCATAAACTTATTACCCATGCCAAATCTCAGTGTGATTGCTGCGAGCATGTCTCTTATTTTAGTCATAAATTATGATTTCAGTTGCTAGTAAAGCTGCCTAAGAACTTGCATATTCAGTAGACATTCTGGCAGAGTACTACAGCATGAAGACATGGAAGGCTAAACAGCAGAACTATAAATAAAGTGGGACCCTGCTTCCAAGAAACACTAACACCTACACAGCTCACTATCTGTAATTTAACAGACTACAGAAAGACCATTTTTCCACACTCATTTTCAGACTGGGCAGGGACAGGGAGAGACTATGACTGGAAGTGAATCAAAAGGGGAAGAGACCCTCACGACCGAATAAACAAATGCAAAAGAAATAGATAAAATGGAGCTCAGGAAGATTCAAATTAACTGTCTTGTGGTGGAGCTGCAGAAGAGACATTTAGTTATTTATAGCATGCCTCCTTTTGCAGTCAGTATGTAACAAAGAGGCATTTTGGTCACATTTTCTGAAAGTCTACGTATTGTCAGAGCTCTGATTTTTTTGCCTGTACTTAAATCAGAGGAATTGCAGGGGGTTTTTTTTTTCTTTTTTTTTTTTTTAGATTGTTCCTGTATTTTAACTCCTCTTTAGTTGCTTATTTATTTCTTTGTAGGTACAGACTTCTTTTCTTGAGAACAAACTTTTGAAAGAGATATGGGGACAGGACTTTGAAATGCAGGCAGTCTGAACATCTTTGGGCTGTGTATTACCCAATAGCTCTCAAGTCATTGTAAATGCTGCAGAAGGTGAGGGGCAGAGGTAGAAGGATGCAATTTTTTATGTATCATTAATTTCTCCTTCCTGAGTTGGAACAGATCACTTCTGTAATTTCAATAATGTTGCTAACAGCAGAAAATTCTTTCCTGTGTTGTAAGTATTTGAAGAAGCAAAATTGCAGTTCTAGTCCTGATGCCACTGTGTTGCTTTGAAGAGCTGTGGTAGACAGGGCTATTGCAACAGAATTACAGTACTGTAGGTATAACCGTGCCTGAACCACAAACTTTCTTAAGTATCTATCATTTCACTCAGTAGCTGAATGCAGAGATAGATCATGCATGAATTCTTGACACCTGTAAAACAGACTTTTGGGATTTTGTTAGGGCTTTTTGTAAAACCAGTTGGTTGAGATCCAAAAAAGGAAGATTACAGTTTTATGTTTTTTTCCTGGTAATTTGGAATGCTTTGTTTAAAGGAGAAAATACAGTGCTTGTCTTTAAGAGATTCAGCATATTGTAACATGTACAGATTTAGCTAAAGTCACATTCCCACAAAAATACTGGAATAGATAACTCAGAAGTCTGTAAGTACCTAGAGGATAATAAGAGAAGAGCAACAGCCAATTTATATTCATCAAAAACAAATCCTGTCAAACTAATCTAATTCCTACTATGACAAGGTAACAGGCTTTGTGCATAAGGGAGAAGCTGGAAATGTCATATGCTTTGACTTTAGAGAAGCTTTGTCACTTTCACACATGAAGAACTTGAAAAAAAAGTTTGAGAAACAGTATCTAGGTGAACCTCTAGAGTGTGGGATTACAGAGCTACTGTCAAAAATTCAAAGAGAAATACCCCACCCCCCCCAAGTACAGTTGACTGTTTAGGATTTTTTCTGATGCTGATACTGTTCATGATTTCATAAATGGTTTGGATGAAGAACAGAAGGTGTTTTTACTACAGCTACAGAGAGCACCGAAGTGAGTGCCTGCAAACACAGTGGGGAAGTGAACAAGAATTCAGAACAACTGGAGACAAGTGGAGAAGAAGTACAGTGCTGTTCAGGAAGGACAAAGGTAAACTCTTGGAAATTCAGAACTGCACAATGCCAAAGAGGATTTCTGGCCTGGCAGAGATGTTGCAGAATGGGGTCTGAATAATGTCAGATTACAGCTGAACAAGAGACACAACTGAATTTGAGTCAAAAACCTTGAGCTTGTGCATAGAAGGCAAAAATATTTGCAAGGATGGGGACCATTTATAAAGGGTCTTCAGTAAAGAATGTGACTGGTTTGGTCAGGTGTAGAAAATCTGACCTAGAAGAAAGGTGAAAAGAAATTAAGAACATTCCAACCAGAGAAAAGAAAAATCAAGATAAAATGTGGAAATTGTCTTCAATGGTAAAAGGTATCCAGAGGAAAGAATTAAATTCTTTTCTGTGTCTACTGTTTTTAGGCCAAGGACTAATAAAGCAAAGATTAAAATCCAACATCAGGAAATGCTTTTATCACTGAAGATTTTTTAAGAAAGGCTGGACTAACGTTTGTCACAAGTGACATAGTTGACCCTGTCTTTATGAAAGAAGATGGAATACATGACCTCTTGGTGCCCTTGCTAGCCACATTTTCTTTGATTTCTCCAAGAGAAAAAGCATATTTCTTCCTCTGAAAGATACATGCACAAATGCACTGAAAGCAATAGTTATATCACTTTAGGGTTCCCAAAATATACAAGAGCAACCCCTCTGAAGTAAAACACTTGAGATAGGAATCATCTCACATATAGCTGAGAATTGTGAATGGAAATTTAGAATTTCCAAATAAACATTTTTAATATGGAAATTGGTAATTTTAATAGGAAAAAAAAGAAGCATTAGAGAAGAACAGCATCAAACCCAACCAATCTGATTCGATTAATCACATTGAGCCACTTATATACCACACTGACCTCTTTCCGTAAGACCCTGACATTTGTGAATATGGCAGAGGGCAGTTACCTTTCTTCTGTCTATAATCCTGAGAGATGCAATCCTGACCCATGACGGAAAGGTTCATAGAACATATGGAGATAATTTGCTTTCATTGTTATTGTTCTGTCTTCTGGAAAACCTGTTTGGAAGAATGCAATATACAACCACAGGCCTGGCTCTATAACTTTCAAAAATGTGTTGTCTTCTCTTCAACTAGAATGAACTATTTTAGCACTACTGTCCTTGGTAGCTGTGATGCCCTCCACTCCCAGCAGCAAAGAACATACCAGTGCCAGCATGTCTTGACTGAAAATTCAGATAGATTCAAGAATGGAATGAGGACATTGAAAATTGCTCATGGCTTTTCCTCCAATTCAATACTAGCAAAATTCCCAAGAGCTGGCCCCCAGTGACAACCCAGCCCTCCCAGAAAAAAGCCCCAAAACAAAACCAGGACATGCCATATTCTTACATAAGCAGCAGTTGTAGGTTGTAACATGGGCAGCCAGTTCCCATTTTGTACCATATTAGACCGATAGTGTAGACTGAGCTGCACAGCTTCCTCTAATCCAATTGACCCTGCCTTCTGCTCAAATAGCAAGTAATTGCAAGTTATGTGTCTCAGTCTAGGTTCACACTAGGCTCCTCAAGCAGTCAATGGGGAAATAAAGGAACATCTGGAGGCTGAATCATCTAGCCTGCCCTAGACATCCACCTCAAAGTGGGATGAATCACTCTCTGGAAATACTCATTTAGCTTTCTGTACTGTAGATGGAGCATATAGTGACTAACTCAGATTCAGGTGCTTATGGTATGACTACTGTAACCCCCTCAGAGCTGCAGGCACACAAGGCAAAAATAAGTTGAATCTGCATTGGTTAATGTGTTAATTTTAGAGCACAAAACAAAGAGTGTGAGTATAAGTGCCAGTTATGATCAGCCTAATACAGAATTAAATTTCCAACACTGCAAATACTGCAATTTAATAATGAATTCAACACAATTTGAAGGAACCATCACACAGGGTTTTAGACTTAGTACACTTCCACTTTAACCATGCAAGCTGTCTTCATATATGAAAGAAGCTAGAATAAAATAATAGCAGAAATATAATTCAAATAAAAACTATGTTTAAGAATTCCCATATCAACCACACTAAATATTTAAATGTGTTTGTAGTTCTTCAGAATCCAAACAGTCCTTCAAAGAACTGAAATTTTATTGTTCTACTTTTTAACCAGTGTGTCAGTTCAGTAGAGAAGTTTCCCCGAGATGCCCATTGCAGCCTTGTCTTGGGGATTAATTAAAATTTGATGAGCTATTCTTATGGCAATCAGGCTTTCAGAAATGAATTTTAAGGATGCACTAGAACCACAATAGTAAGGGCATAAAGAGGCATGTGAACTCTTCAGAAAATAAAAGGAGTACACATATGATATGGCCATCTGGTCAGATTCACCTCTTGGTTATGCCTGAGTAATCTCTTTAATTCTTTAAACATTTAATTAAATTAAATTTTCCAGGGTATAAATTGAAATAATTTTGCCTTCCTTAAATCTCTTTCCCTTTCACTTACTTTAATAACAGTTTGGATATAAGTAACAGCAGAATTTACCCCATAGACACTGACTGTTCTAGAGAAAGGTATTAGGAAAGCCAGTAGGGTCTTTGAGGTGCTGCAAGATGTGAGCTCACAGTTTATGAAACATGACAGATTTCCACCTTTTCACTTCCCTGTAATGTTTCATCAAAAATGAAAAGCTTCATAGAAGAACAGTGGTTATGGATGGGAGTGGTGTCAGGATTTGAGGCAGAACTTCTGCTTGAGCCAAATCTTACTGCATTAATTTCTCACTAGATTTTAAAATAAGCAATTGTTCCACATTTTTGGAGGAAAAAAGTGTTTTTGAAGGGTTGTTGCTTTCACCTCCTGAATTTAGCCAAACAACTTTGTCAGCTGACCTAACAGGGAAGAGGTTTCCGTAAATGCAAAGAAGGAAAAGCAGAGGTGGAAAAGAGTAACATGGGTCATGAGTAACCTCCTAAAGCAGATGAGACAGCAGTGGTGACAGCAGTCCATACAACAGAGTTGCCATGAAGCATTCTGTGTCTTGATCTCTTATTTGCTTTAGGGACAACAAATGTGATTTAACTTTCAGGTAACTGTCCTTGGGAAAGAAATTGTGGTGAGGATAGGGAAGATGCTGGACTCCTTTCGAATAGTCATTAAAGGATAAATGATTACCACTGTAAATCTAAGTATGTAAGAAGGGCTGAACTGGCTCAAGCCACATGCCCTCCCAGCATGCCACCTGGTCTCTGACAGCATCCAAGAATAGATAGGAAAGGTAAAATCAAATAGAAGCCTTTATTCCCCGGAATGGTCTCGCAGCCTCTAGTGCACTGCTGCTCTGCTGCTCCCTGAGCCGAAGGTACTATCTTTCATTTAACAGTCCTGGACTGATTTGCTTTCCATTAACGAATATCCCCAATCACTTTTAAATCCATGCAAAGTTTAAACATCCAAAGTGTTCATAGTAAGTAAGTGGAAAGCTTAGCTACTGTAGTAAAAAAGTTATCATCTAACAGCACTATGTCAGAGTCGCTGATAACAATCACAGAGCCATAGAATTTAATATGGAGGGCAAGGTGTAGAAATCAGCCCTCACACTCCACCAGATTTGAACAGATACAAGAACAAAGATAATTTTCACCTCAGGGAAGTGTGCTGAATCAGGGGTTGCTAGGAGTCCAACTGCAGCACTGCACACTTTGCTGTAAAACTCAGAAACCTCCGTGAAAAAGTCCATAAAGACCCAGTGTTTTGTACTAGGTGCAATTCCAAAGTATAGTACTTTGAAGATCAGCCTGAGCTGCACTGCCAGCTGCTAGCACTAGCCACTTCACAAACTAGCTGGGGTCTGTCTGGAGGCAATGAGCTGCATGAAGCATAGACATATCCTCAGAGGGACAAAAGCAAGGTTAGATTTGGGCCATTGCTCTTACATTGTAAGCTCTGGTCTACTGACAACTGGAACTGAAAGCATTCATTTGTTTCAGTCAAGTCACCAAAAAGGTTTAAGAAAAGGTAATAACAAACATATTTTGCTGACCCAAGTCCTATTCATTTTGGCAACATAAAAAAATCCTTAAAACATGTTAATCTACGATTTTCTGGCACTTCAAGGGTGCCTGAAACATTCATTCTTAGGAGCATGAAGTTGTCGATGGTTGATCTATGTCTTGTCAATTCTGAATCAGAAATGAGGAGGTAAATCAGTTACACCTAGGTTGGCACAAAGCTTTATTTTTCTCCTCTCCTTTGGAACCAATTACCAAAGTAACTTTGAAACATCCAATGTGAAATACAGTCTTTCCAATCAGCAGATTTTTCAGGAGCATCAATCAGTCAACTGTCTGCAGCTCTGAGATGGAGCTCAACTCTCTAAATGAATAAAAGAAACCATCCGGAAGATACTTCCCTCCTGAGCAAGAGCTAAAGATGTGTTGACTGTTAGCTAGTGCCACTGCAGAGCAATGGACATCACTTCACATATTTACCTGTGTACTTACAACCCTTAATTTGAATTTCACTATGACAGACTCAGGATCTCAGACTGGTTTGTGTTAGAAGGGACCTTGAAGCTCATCCAGTTCCAACCCCCTGCCATGGGCAGGGACACCTTCCATTACAGCAGCTCGCTCCAAGCCCCTGTGTCCAACCTGGCCTTGAACACTGCCAGGGATGGGGCAGCCACAGCTTCTCTGGGCACCCTGTGCCAGCGCCTCAGCACCCTCACAGGGGAGAACTTCTGCCTAGGAGCTCATCTCAATCTCCTCTCTGACAGGTTAAAGCCGTTCCCCCTATTCCTACCCTTACAGCTCTGGTACATGTTGTTTGTCAACTGTGAATTTCTCCTTTGCTGGACTGGAAGTCCCACCTCAAGGAGCAATGGAAGCATGGTGTGGAGGACTCGGCTCAGATGTAGGGAATCCACTTCATGGCAAACCCCAGCTCTGTCCATTCCTGAGCCGCAGGGAAGCCACTGCACGATCCTCCAAAGCCCACTCAGGTTGGACCAGTGAGCACTGGTAAAGTCAAAAGCAAAAAGCCCTAAACAAAAGGAAGAAGTAAAGGAGGAGAAATGGAACAAGGGTGACAGTGTATGAATAACTATAGCACAGAAGACAGACCCTTATTTCTACATGTTAGAGAGAGAAGTATGAAACATATCTAGACAGACAGAGCAGTAGAGACTGTTCACCTACCAGTCCATCACAAAATAAGGCTGCAGTAATGGGAAAAAAGCTTTCTCTGAAACAGTTTCTTATATTATTTGTCTCCAGGGTGAAGAACAGCTGGGAAACTCTTAGCACCATTTTCTGAGGAACAGGGACAAAGGAGAAAAAGATTTTGCAGGGTTTTCAAAGGAAACTGAAAATATACCAAACTATCACCACCTATGTATTCCCACAATGTTTAGTTTCATTCCCCTCATATACATGTATATGTTTTCATAGCCACTTTTTTCAGCCATTTTCCAGAGGGAATGCCAAAAATGAGTTCTCACACAGTTCCAGCAAGAACCTAATTTTGCTTTGACTAGGTGTGTTCAACTAAGAATTAATGGCCATTGCATGCAAAGCAGTAGGAAAGAGGTAAGACTTTCACTGTAAAAGCTCCTGAAGGTAACATAAAATGGATGAATGTTCTTATTAGGCTTATCAAACATGGAAGATTTCAGAGAGTCTGCATAGATTGATTTCCTGTTGGCACTTAGCCTGGACATTTAGATGGGCATTTAAAAGGATTCTCAAGTGAGACAGTTTTAAGACTCCTCCAGAAAAAAAAGGTGTATGATTAGAGGCGTATGTTTTTAAACCAGAAGCTGACTGAGCAATTTTATTGGACTGTCCTCTATATTCCTACAAGATTCTCATATGAAAGTTTTATAAATGACATTGCAGCTAACTGTCCCCCATTTTAGTATCTTCCTCCCAGTTATGTGTACTGCAGTAGGCACATTTTGAAACCATATTCTACATTTTAACTATCTTCTGCTACAAAATAATGAAGAATCTATCCATAGTAGGAAGGAAATAATGAAATTCTCACCTTAAAACTGAAAACAATCAAAGTTTTTACTAAGAAAAAAATCATCCCTGTCTAGAGTAGGATGCAGGCAGGTGCTACAGTCTTCCATTTGAACACATCCCACTACCCAAAATGATGCCCACATTTTATAAAGATCTCCCAAGTGTAAGTCACTTACAGTTTCTGAGACAAGGAAGACCTGTTTTTTTTTTTTTTGCTGCAGCCTTGCCTTGTTTATACAGGGTGAAACTCTCCATTGTCCTTTGACCTTCACTGAACCCCCAGGATTTTTGCTCCAATACAAACCACTGTCTTAGGAACACACACTTTTAAAAATATTCTTCATATATTTTTTGCTTTTTTCTTCTGAGAGAACATATTTCTTGAACACAGGAGCTTGAAAAGTATTATCAGTCACTATAATCAAATGCTTTTTGACAAGAACTCGTCTACTCCATGATTTTCCTCCACGATATTTAACCAACAAGCTTTTCTGAGGTGCTGTAAATGAAACAACATTCCTCCTCACACAATACTACAACTAAAGTCAGGAAACCCTCAGCTGGAAACGGTGCCTGGTTTGTATAATTGAGTTTGATTAAGAGTTTTGTTGCCATTGCTGGTTTTATTCCCTTCCCACGTAAACATTTTACATCTTCTTATTGTTAAATATTGTTTTGCTTTGCTTATTTGGTAGAGCTGCCACAGAAGATGAACACTGGAATATAGAATTAATGAACATTGATGTCATTATGTTCAAAGGAACATAAGGTTGTGGGGGGGGAAGGCATTCTAATTATTGCAGTGCTTGGTGGGTGTTTATTTTACAAACACTATCATTATGTTGACAACAGCGTAGCAACATGCTCCACAAGGCTTTTGTTACTTCCATGAATGGGAGGATAGAGAGTGGATGTCGTTTTTCTCATTGCACAAACTTTTTTGGGGGGGATCAGCAGACACAGCTGCCTGCAAGAAAAGGGGAAAATGGAGTTTCTGCTTCCTGGTGTCTCACTACCATTTGTATAATGTAAACCGAGTGCAAACAATCCAAATCAGGAGCACAGGTACTTTGAAGTTCACAGCCTTAAAGGATGCTAGCAGAGCAGAAAAAGCTTCAGGGCTCTGTGCAGCCACACTCATTTATGTGCCCACTTCCATATCAGATGCAACCAGTACCCAGAGGGCAGATGCCTCTGTTCCCTGAATTCTTTGCAAGCAAAATGGGTGTTGGACCTCTCCTTGCTGGTGAGTAGAGGAAGTTATATTTTAAAGCATCCACAAAGACATCCTAAGACTCCTAAAATTAAGAAGCATTTTCTTCTAAGTCTTTGAATGTTTTGTCTTCCTTGAAAGGGCAAACACTTCTTCAAAAGAGAGATGTTTTGCCAGAAGTTTACTTACATCTTGTGTGACTCAATGTCATGGAAGAGGATGTCACCCAAACTAGTGACATTTCTTCCAACAAAACTACTGTAATCTTTTTTATAATGAAAAATCCCCTAACTGAATAACCATCTGGGACTTCTTGGAAGTCTTTATATTCCTTTAGAAAATGGAAATTTTAAAATACATTGAAAAAATTTCCAAGGCTGCACCTAACTTACAAATTTTGTGTTTGTTTTTATTTTTGCATGTGTGTCAGGAATTAAAAGAACTTTGACAAATACATGTGGAAAAGAAACAAAGCACTCGATCTTTAAATTTTCTATCTAAAGCACTCAACAGCTGTTTTCAAATTAATTGCTCTCCAGTGATGTCTCTGCCTAGGTCACCAGAGTCTGTTTTCTACCCTCCTGAATTGCAGCCAGGTCTTGAAAAATATATTCTGTTACTCCATTCAAGTTACAGGATTTATCAAATTAATTCCCATCTCTTTTTGTGTTTGATGAAAACTAGGTGTGCTATAGTGCTATAGTAGAAATAAACCTTACCAAATTAGCTCCTACAGTGTTGTGGTTGAATAAATGGCATGCTTACCTCAGTGGCAGCTCTACTACACCAGGCTGGGGTCACAATTTCTCATTAATGAGGTACCTATAAAAGGGCCCAAAACAGGATAAATAGTGCCAGAGTCTTCAATCAGCTGAAGTTTGTTCTCAAATCAGCATTCTGTAGGCATATCTAGTTAGCTTTCCATTAGTATCAATCAAGCATGTTACTTGTGCATCAGCTGGGAGTTAAACCTTAGCCTGCACTTTTGTACCATTCAGAGTCTTTGATTTAATTTCCTATGCTGAGTATCAATTCATGGATAGGTCTAAATTGATTAGTTGTTACAGTGCTTAGACCACTGTAACTGATATATAATTAATCAATAGCTATGTTGTAATTCATCAATGTCATATTTATGGACCGCATACATTAATGCTAATTAACTTTTTTCTCTGCCTTGATATTTTAAGCATATGAGGGTTCTGATCTTGATTTGTATTTTTAACTATCACAGTGTAAACCCAGGCCAAGCATGGTATGACTAGTCAAGACAATGAAGGGTGCACAAAGGAAATCTCCACAGGGATGGCAGATAGGAGCAGTCTGATAATGCAAGATGTTCTCTTTGACTCAGGTACTCTTTGCACTAATAACAAGGCAGACCCAGAGTTTTCTGAAGGGCAAGAGCCAGACCTGTGATGAAAGGTCAGCTCTGGAGCAGTCACAATGAGAGTGATGGGATTTGGCCTGTTGATGCCACCTCTCCAACTCTCTGCACTTCTCAATGGCTAAGCCACCTAGACAGCAACAACCTGGACAGGGATATTTTTTCCTGCCTCCTGTGACGGTGATATTTACTCAACTTCTTTCACTGATGTCCATGAAAAATCACTGTTTCACTAAAATAATAATCCCTCCTTGGAGCTCTCATTCCTGATGTACCATAGACGGCTGCTTAGACATGCAGCTCCTTGGAGGGCAATGAGTGTAATCAGCCAAGCACACAGGGTTTGAATAGTTTAACAGCACGGAGCCAACCACCTAAACAAACTTTAAGGTATTGATCTAGGAGTGCATGCAGCAGATTTGCCTTCTCTCTTTTTACTCCAGGGCCTAGAGGAATTATGTGTTTGCAGTCAAAACCACAAATAGTTGAAATCCCCTAGAAGGAGAGCAGGAAAAGACAGCAGAGAGGCCTGCAATTAGATCACTTTCTTTATTGCTTTGCAGTTGGCATTGTTAGTGCTGTGGAAATGCTCCCTCTTTGTGTCCTCCTGACTTGTGAGTGGAGTGGTAGTACTGGGGGAGCAGAACTCAGCACCCTTCTACTTCTGCAGTGTTGTCTTGCTCTCTCCATTTATTTCAAAAATAGCTTAAATCAACTGATAACATTTATTCAGAGTGGAAAATAAAGCTCAGTCATAAACCTTGTTTGGACTCCGAAATCCTCCAAAGAGAAGCCTGAAAGAGCTGACTTCTTTTTTTTTTTTTTTTGTGCAAATGTTACATATCACACACGCACATATACAAACACATTGAGGACAGGTTTTTAAACCTTTTGCACTTTCTCTTAATACTCACCACACTTCAGTACTGTCCCTGAGACAATTCAGTGCCCTCGCACTGGATTTACAATAATGCATGAATATAGTTTAATTGTTTTGTTGAATATCTGGAAGGGGACAGGAAGGAAAATAATAATTTAAAAAAGAGATGGTTTTGAGGCAGGGGGAAAGCACTGGTGGGAGAGGGAGAACGAGAACAAATTAATCTGGATTTATCTCTAGAGAAGAGGAATTGAACTAATTTGTATCCTAATGACTATGCGCTGTATCTGGCTGGGATAAATATTGTAAAAATAGAGGTGTCAGCTGATGTTGCAAGCCCATCTCCATGGCCCTGCATCTGTAGGTCAGCCCTGATGACCACATGGTCCAGCTCCACAGCTTTGAGCTCTGCCAAACAATGATTTGAGTTTGGATTAGTATATGTGTGTGAAAACACACACACACATATACATATATGTATATATATATGTTTACACATATATGTATGAATTATATATATTTCATATGTATGTATGAATGATATACATTTGATTGTCTTTGATGGAAGGACTGTGTTTCAAGCACAAAAAACCGGGAACATAACATTTTATCTCTTTGTATTTGGAAACAGATGGTGTAAGCACCATGGACTCAAAAGAGTATTTCAGGCTAAAGGGCACTGGCTGCAAAAGGGCAAGCAGGACACTTAGGTCAGAGATTTGACATTGTCAGAAGAGGGATTTTAAATGTGGGGAAGCCTAATGAATTGTAAAATGGAGTTTGATAACTGAAAATCTAGATCATAATACGTATAATAAAAGAATCTGAATTACATGGCCCAGGAGGCTCTTTTTCCAAGCCTGTGTTTCTAATAAACTTCTTGCTTTCTTCTTCCATGATTCCTTTCTAGTCTTTTACTTTGTTCCTGTTATTCAGGCTTGTGATTTTTTTTTTTTTTTTAGCTTACTGGTTGCCTAGACAATGAAAATGGTGTGGAAAAAATGTTACTCCACTTCATATAATTGAGATAGAGTAGGAGAAAATTAAGTCCCCCTGATTGTTAAGATTTACATAGACAGTTTACAGTAAAAGGCTACAATAGAACCCAGATTTCCTGAATCCAGATTCAGGTTTTTAACCACAATGCTTTGCATCCAAATAATGATTTTTATTCATCTTTAATGTGCTGCTGTATTAACATGAACAAATATCATAGTTAAATTCCAGCCAAGCATGCAGAAGCAAAGCATTTAAGTCACACTTACAGACCTAAGGATGGTTTCTCGGAAAAGAGTAGCAATGAGTTTGAGGACATATAAAACTCTGTAACATCAGATTTGAGCATGACTCTGTTGCTGACAGATTACAGGTCATCCAAAGACACAAATCAAGGGGAACTAATGGTCTTATTAGAGTGAGGACACAAAGGCAATGCCATCCCCATGTAATAACTTCATCAAACACCACCAGTGCCATAACTGGGATACTGTGTCCAGCCCTCTACATGGCATGTACAAAACACCTTAACAAAGGGAGAAACCCATAAAAACTGCAAGCTTGACCTGAAGTTGAGGGGGGAGGAAATACCTTGTGGTGAGGAAATACTTTGTGGTGAGACCAAGGAGACCCTTCTCAGCCTTACCCAAGAAAAGGTTAAGCTTTGATTTGATCAATCTGAATGAACCTATGAAAGAGAAGAAAACTGATAGCCAGCTCTTTAATCTAGGAAAGGAAAAACATAATGAGTTTCAAGGATTCATGGTAGAAGGCAAATTCAAACTACAAATTGGTTCATTTTTTTAACACTGAAATATATAAAACACTGGGACATTTTATCTTAGAGCATTGTGGGTTCACTTTTGCTTGAAGTCTTAAATCAAGATTAAATACTTTTATAAATAGATATCCAACAGCTTAACCTGATGTTCACAGAGTAATAACCAGGTGAAATTGCTTTGTGTATGCTATGCGGGAACTTACACACTGTCCTCACAATGGGCTGCATTAGTTTTATGTATTAGTCTTATAACTGTGCTTTGGTATGAACCAAGACCTGCAGTCAGACACCCTGGTTAGATTTTATGGTAGATGCAGTTTTAGATGTGATACCAGAGCAAGGGTGTTTGGAAATCATATAACCAAGCACAGCTCACATATCCAAATGGAGTCCATGAGACGAATAGGGAGGGATTGCAGATGCCTTGGGAAGCATTGTGGTAAGAAGACAGTTGTGAAAAATGTTTATCCACCCTGAAGTTTGGTCCCTTCCCATTCAAAAGGGACAGCTGAGAAAAAAAAGTAGCATAGCATAATATAGAAGCTTTTGCAGACAGAGCAGTCCTCCCTCCTCTTTATGCTGGTTTACCCAGAAGTGAGACCAAATGGCTCAGCACGTACTAGGGGTTACTTGCCTGTCTCGTCTGAGCAGGTCCCACCACATATATACCATAGTGCTAAAGATTAATTTTGTAAAATCAGGCTTAGTGCTAAGATGCTGAATTTCTATCATAATTTAGGAATCAGAAGCATAAAAGAAGCCCAGAGCACTAGCTAGACACATTTTATTTTTCCTTTTGTCATCTAACTATAAACTTGAGAATTAAGATTATAGGCTATTTTTTTCACACCAAGACTTGTTTACTTAACTAAATTTTTAGAAAGTCTGCTTTCTTTTCAGATAACTGCACCAAGGGTTCCTGCATTTCACTGAAAAGCTGATGAGTATTTTTCTCTCCACCTTAATTAAATTTAAATTCCAATTAAGAGATTGCAGATAGTCCATTTCTTGTTCTGGCTGAGATCTCTAGTGATGTTTACATCCTACATTTGGGGAGGCTTTTATGCCTGCTAATTTCTTTCTGGGAAAGATAAATAGTGTGCACATTCAGGGTGTTCTCTCTGAGTTCACATTATCTGTGCGGATAACATTAGAAATGTAGGGAGTACTTAACCTGTGCACTGAGGTCTGCAGTGGGGTTTCATTTCACAGAAGACTTACAAATGTCTTCCATACTGTGCTGAATTTCATTCCCAAAGGTCTTGTGGACAAGAACTGGACAGAATGTTTTTGCTATTTACACAGACTAGAGTGAATTCACTGAAGTAAGTATGTGTGTGGGATGGGGAAGTGTGGGTACATGTGTGGAGGGGGCAGATCTCCCTAACCCAGACTGCCTCAGGGTGGCTTCTTTTATCTCCCCAACCCAGATTGCCTCAGGAGGGCTTCTGGGTTCTACCAGAAACTCTCCCAGCAGTGATTATCACTGGTCCTTCAGAGTTTCAGTTTCTCCCCTTGTTCCCCTCCTGAAAGATGACATTCCAGTGGAGAAGATAGTGCATTTAAAAATGCATCTTAAGAATGTAATCTTTTACTTGCTTGCCATCTCCGTGGCTAAAGATAAGCATGCGAAGAACAGGGTTTCACAAAGTCAGTTCCCACCACTGCACTACTGCTTTTTCACAAAGTGTATTTGGTCCCGATTACCACTCGGTCTGTGTTTGTGGCAACAACAAACCTTCCCTCTCTGACTCTTTAACACAGACACACAAACACACACACACACACACCCCACAACACACTGAAATCCATCTTACGACTTCCTTTAACTTCTTGTTCTGTAAGCTTCTGTCCTCATGCAAAGCACAGACTGCTCTTGACTCCTTTTTTTAAATAGAAGATAAGATTTTTCAATAAACATAATGTGTTTTATTAGACTAACAGTTTTAAATGGAAAAATGAACAAGCTCTCAGACATGCACCTCCTGTATCCCTCAGATATAGCAGTGAAAATAAAATAGTCTGTGACAACTTCTTGGCTTCAGGAGTGCAAAACATTTGACCACAATATGTTACAAAATGACTACATAAACACATACAAAAAAAGGCAGTTATGCCTTCTTTTTGGAGTTCTCTCAAGCTTGCATTTTTATACCTCGCTTCCTTTTATTCTTCTTCCTTTTAAATAAGCAAACTCAATCTTTGTTAATCACTCTTCTTTATGCCTTTTTTTGTTGTTTTTCTCTATGCTTCTAATTATTTTGGCATCAGGAGACAGAATCCCAGCCTTAAGGCAAATTCTCTTTCCTCAGCATGTGTTGTGGATGGAGAGATGCTCTTCATTTGTAAGAGAGAAGCAGCAATATGCTTATTGATATAAAACAATGATCTAACAAATTTTAATTGTAAATGTGACAGTGGTTTATGAAGATTCAATGGCAAGGTACACTTGATGGTTTACTGCATACAGGGCAGGGTCAGACAGAACTGTCAGGAAGACCATCCCATTGAGTCCTGAAGTTCAGAGAGAGCCCTCTTGTTTTCTAAACTCCTTCTTAAGACAGGAGCTCAGGCGCAGCTGGATCCAGATTTAGTCCCATCTTGGTCAAAAGTTCATGTCTGAAGAATTATATATGTGCACAATAAATCCTTTGTATCAGTTAGTTAAGATTTCAAAGTTTATCATGTTGTTAACCACTTTCTGAGGCTCTGTTGTGGCAAGGAACCTCTCAACTTCATGGAGTAGCCTTGAGAAGTGTCCTTACTCAAGGGCAGATCCTGATCTGCTGTCCACTGCTGTGCAGGAGAGCTCAAGGGCCCTTGGCTGCCCACTACTTATGGAGTAAGATGATTGACTTACAGTCATATTTGCATACCAGCAACACTTCTGGGTCACTATTCCAGACAGCCCTTAGCTGCCATGCTGCCATCTGTCCCCCAAAGTCCAGAGTAAGCTAGTTGCAGCCATCACACCCTCACTGGCTGTGGCTCAAACCAGAGCACAGATCACCACAGCATAGCTTACAAATTTCACACATAAATGTTTCTGCAGCAAGGATTTATTTCACCTAAAAATCCCTCTAAAACATCTCAAAGATTAATGAGGTGTGCAGTGGGCTTTATGTGGCTTTGTACACTTGTTGATGAATTTATTTGTTAGGAAATATAATTTTAAAGGCTTTTGGAATTCACAGTATCTTTCTTCATGAAGGCAAACCTTCATTTTCCACAGATGCTTTCTTTTTATTATCTTTATAGCAGCTTAATTGGCAAAATGACAGTACCAGAATGAGTGAAAAACCCTCCTCTGGCGCTTCTTTTTCCATCACTGAATTTTTTGCATTTTTTTTTTCCCCCTTCTTCCTTTATTGACCTTTAGAATCCAACTGCTACGCAGCAAATCTCTGCTAAACATCATAGTTTAGGTGGAAAGAGCAAAAGTTATATAGCACATCCTATAAAATGGGCCATAGTCTCTGGAATTAGTATTAACCTTACAAATCTATTTCAGTTTATCACATTGGATTGAGTAGTCTCTAATCATTGCCTTAAGTATCTTGATGTCCCTCTTTCCTATGTTCATTGTCCCTTAGTTTGATAGCACAGGAAAGCTATTCTGTTGCTCTCTCACACCTAGATAATTGTTAAACATTAATGTTAAACAATCTTTTGATGAAATAACCTGGACTGAATGGCGCAGCAGAGCAAATCAGAAGCCTGTAAACACTGCTCTGCCATTTCCTGGCTGTTAAGCCTCACTAAGTTTGGCAATGCCATGAACCATACATGTCCATTTGGGGTCTACTCCTCTGATGCATTTAACCCAAGCCAGCCACTAAGCATCACCCATCCACTCGCTTACTCACATCAGGTGGGATGGGGGAGAATCAGAAGACTAAAAGTGAGAAAACTCTTGGGTTGTGATAAAGACACTTCAGTAAGTAAAACAAAACAAGGAATTCATCCATCACATCCCATCTCATGAAGCTTTTCAGCCATTTCCAGGACAGCAGGACTCTGTCATACGTAATAGTTACTTGGGAAGCCAAATGCCATCACTCCAAATGTTCCCCCCACTCTTCCTTCTTCTTCCCCCAGCTCTATATGCTGAGTATGATGCTACATGGCATAGAATATCCCTTGGGTCACTTGGGGTCAGCTGTCCTGTCTGTGTCCTCTCCCAGCTCCTTGTATGCCCACAGCCTGCTTACTGGTGTACTGTGAGAGCAGAAAAGGCCTTGACTCTTGTGTGAGCATTGCTCACCAATAATGAAAATGTCCCTGTGCTACCAGCAGTTTCCAGCACAGATTCAGAACATATCCCCATGCCGGCTACTATGAAGAAAATTAACTCTGTCCCAGCCAAAACCAGCACAATGGGTTATTCTCCTGGTTTTGGTGAATGCAACAGCTTTCTAGTTGCCAAACTAGGCAACAACCTTTGCTAGGACACTTTTCATCACTATACTGAAAAGTGTGCCAATGTCACCAAAAAAAAACAAAACTGAAAACAAAGGAAAAGAAGGATAGTGAGCACATATAGAGACATTAGAACAAGAAAGGCAATACTTGCCAAAAATGCAGGATTCTGACATTTGGCTTCTTTGGCCAAGAGATTGGGCTTGTTCTAGTAAAAACAACTCAAGCAACGTAGCGCAAGGTTTTTCTTTGGCCTATGTTAAAACTAATCCAAAAAGAAAAAAATCCAACCCCAAACAACCAAACAAGCCCACAGCTGTGCAAGGCAACTGAAGGACAGCATGCTGTGAATGCAAAAAAACAGCCATGGATTTATGAATGACTCTATCAGAAGGAGCAGACTGTGCAGAAATTCACTGCTTCACCCAAGGAAGTGGCTGATACCTTGCTTCCACCCTAAATTCAAGAGGGAAAGGAGGAAAAGGAGTTTTAGCACTGATTTTAATCAACAACTTTACCAAAATATTTGATTTAGTGAAGGTGTTGATGCTTCTAGCTTCAGTTTTTTGTGCTTTGTTATTGACAAAAGCGAGCTCGGTACACAATACCTGCAGAAGGTCAGCAGGGACTGTGTGGATAACTCCCCTGGAAACCTCCCACTGCTATTTCCTCCTCATTGGCATTTGACAAGAGAAAATCTATGCACTCATAAATAAATACATGCAAAACATCTTCTAGATTTGTATTCTCTGATTCCCCACCAAAAAAATGAAAAGTCAGATTTTGAAAAATAACACATGCTATGAATTTGAGTCCAATTTAGCACGGCTGAAGGGCTGCACTTGTTCAAAATGATCAACTTTTGGAGTAGGTATGGTCAAGGTCACTGCAAACTCAGCCACTTTCCTTTTTACGATGTAGATTAAGTGTTTTGCATGTCAGCTTGTATAGTAAATAAAAGACACTGTAGTTAAATATATGACTCTCATCCTTAGTGCCGAAGGTCATACAGGACTTGGGAGTGAATACAGAGGAGGTGGAAGGCTGTTTTACACAGCACTGGTAGAAAATTAGGAATTCATCTTTAATATTTTCTTGCTTGTGCTTAGTACATTTATTTCCCAGCTTCTCTAAGCTTTGATAATTTCTTCTGATATTGAATACTTAGAAAAAGACTTTTTCACACATCTGATTTTTTTTTTTCAGGTTTCAGTGTCAGAAAATTAAAGAACCTACAGTATAAAGTATCATGCAGCTAAGCAAGCTGTTATTCCCTGTGAGAATTGTCCTCAGAAATAAAAACAAAGAAGAAAGAAGGGCTCAAATAAATGCTTAGCTTTCATTTTACATCAACGAGAAGGAGTATTTTATTGTATGAAATGGTCTGTGCTGTTGATGCTGAGAAAAGCAATCTAGGTTTTGAATGAAATTGTTTTACTACTGAGTACTGCAATAACATTGTGTGGCAGAAGTAATGTAATTGATTTTGTTAATGATAATAGCTGGTATTCATATTTTTGTGTAAAATTCTCCAAGCACTTTGCAAATACTAAGACTTTAGTTGTGCCATTAAAGAACAGTACTAATTACCAATGTTTGTAATATTGCATCTTGGTGGGAAGTGCAGGACAGAACGCACTTCATAAAGGACCATCTTACCTGAAAGAATGTAAGTTTTCAAACTGCCAGTGCTTGAAGGAATAACAGGATATCACAAACTACTTTTCTAGCTACTAAAAAAGTCCTTCAGACAAGTAAAAAATAAACAATGTAAAATCTAGGTCTTGAAAACAAACACTTGAGTCTTGTTATCCTGTTTTATATGTAGTACCTTTAGTACAATAATTCATTCAGCAAGGCATATGCCAGTGACCTCAGCATCCAGCTGTGTTATGAACAATAGGAACTTGGTTCTCTGATCTATGTGAGACAACAGGAATTTGACCCTTGGGCCATTTGTATATAGGTCATTTTCAAAAGCACAGGTTTCCTGGGAGATTTCCCAACATATATATATGGCAAGGAAGAAGAGCCACTGTGACATCAGAAGCAAGTGTATACAGTCTCCAGGTTGTAAAGTGATCACTATTTAGTTTGTGTCACTTCCCATTCTCATTATGTTGTCAACAGAATGGATTTATGTGCTGCCATTTTCTGCACTCATTATGGTGTTTGTCAAGTTAATGAATAGTCTGAGAATTTGAATTTCCAATACTGATGACTGAATTATGGTGCATGAATTAAAATAACTCTTGCTCAAGTTCTGCATCCCAAAAACAGAGACACTTGCTCTATTTCTCACATGAGATACCAAAGAGTAGTAGCAGGCCAAGCTGCACTGAAAAGATCTGACTAGGTCAGAGAGTGGAAGCTTAACTTCTGTAATATACCAGGCTTTAAACTTCCAGCACCTCATTTTCATGGCAAAGCCAGGACAGAAAATAGTATTAAATTAATTAGTAACACTTAATTGTAACTGACAAATGGTTATTAATTTCTTTGATATTCCTTACAAAAACATTAATCATGGCAAGGTTTTTTGGACTTAATGTGACTGTTAATATGTGATTCCAGAGGAATTCTGGTGTAATTCAGTATTAATTAATGTCCACTTACTGCAAAGTTTACCATATTAATCTATTTTCTGTGACTTAGGAGGAATGGAAATAAAATAGAGTTAAAAGTCTTTAAAGAGATCCCAATGTTTTATTCCTGCAGGATTCAATGATCTAGATTGCATTATAAGCCAACTCTTTGTAGTGTCAGAGGTCAAGGCCAAGCTAATAAAGAAAATACCAAGAGGAAAGCAGAGACACTTCACTTTCTGAAGGAGTTTCTGCTCACACAGAACTTGGATGTGCAGAAAAATATCCTCACAAATGTTTCCGGCTATATTTTTTATGTGTAATGAACAGAAGCAGCCCACTGGCACAATTGGCAGGGAGCTAAGGAATCCTCTAAAAAGACCATGTCCCTCCAGGAGTATGACCACCAGTGTTACTCTAACAGCTGCAGTTGATGTGCATGGTAATGGAAGAACACTTGATAAGAAGCAATCCACGGCTGTTGCCACAGGCTATATAAAGTAGGAAACAAAACAGAAGCTATTAGTTACGTTCCCTTCTCAGTAAACAGGGGAAAAGAGAAATTAAAATAAAAGGCTTGAAAATTGCTAAAGTTCTCCTGAGGTTTATTACGGCAGAATCACAAAGGATTTTTCTCCATTTCCTGTGAAGAACACCCCAGAAACAGACTGCCCATCTTTTGGGGTGAGGGAGCATGCAAATCTCCATTTATCCGAGAATACCTCCAAAATATCTTTGACAACTGAAGGCAGGCAGAATGAAACATGCATTTCTTATAGCAACAAGTTATTCTGCTGTTGGCATCTGCTAGAAAATGACTTCTAGCTTAAGGTTGTTTTCTCTCTGTCTGCTCTGCACACTATGATGGACTTTGGTTTTTGTTTGTCTTCACAAGTAAGTATCAATGCTTATGTTTCAGATAGGCACATATGACATGAGAAACCCCAGGAGAATGGACACTCATTAAACTGACCTTGTCTGATTTTAGCTATTTTAAAATTAGAAATTTGCTTTAAGCTGGTCATATATAGTCCGTCTGTTGTCATTGAAAAGTAATAGATCAGAAAATTAAATACAGGAAGTCAATTTATCTGATTATTACATTAGATTCAGCTACGTATTTTACTGGTCCTTTCCCTTCCCTTGCATCTCCAAGAAGAAGAAGAAATGCCTCACGGTGCTACTAAAGCAGGTGGATGGGGTGGTTCTCTTCTGTTGTACCAATGGTCAAAAAGGGGGGTCTTCAATAGGTGAGTTATTCTCTCTACATAAGAAAACAAGACAAAACTAAACATCCACAGAAAGTAATCTGTGACAATAACAACACTATATTGGCACTACTAAATGCATGAGTATAATTTCAACACAGGACCATCCATCCTAGGCTAATATTAATTCTCTCTCCTTGCATATATATAAACATTTATTACCTGGAATTGTTAACATTACACCCTGCTACTTAAGACACCACCTCCTCTATTAAACCAAAACAAACTTAGTTTCTCTAGGCATTTCCTAACAAAAGAGCACAGAATAAATAAAAAATAACAGCATAACTATGGGGTTTGGAGCTTTTTTGTGTTTGGCAATTCAGCTGCCTCACCTGATCTTTTTTTTGTTAATAATTTAGTCTTCTCCTCTTCCACCAATTATAACCTCTCTGGGGGAGAAGGTAGGAAGGTCAGAAATAAAACTAAGGTCTGGTCACTAGAAAAGATGGAGCTGAGACAATTTTATGCACAAGTTGTGATACTCAGGCCATCAGACTGTAAAGAGCTTCACTAGCTGGGCACAAAGCCACCAGTGCGGGGCATCTGTTATTTTAATACTGGAAGAATTTTTGGCAAGTGATTTCCTCTCATCTGCCTGGTCAGACACTGAGTTTTAGCTATTTCTGTAGAAAGGGCTGCATGTGTGTGTATGTGGTCATTTCTGCTCCTCACTCACTCCCTACCTTCTCTGGTTCCAGTAAAGTCAGCAAGGCCAGATCTACAGGTTCTGCTCATCATCCAACATGAAATGCTTTGTCCTGATCAGCACAACACCAAGGTCTATGTTTGTGTACATTGCTTAGAAACCTGGGAGAAGAAAGAGAGAAGCTAGTGTTTAGGTTAGCCCCAGGGTGAATAATTACTACATGAAAAGAAATAAAAGATTATTTATTAATTCTCGCATCTTTAAACATTTATTGCTTTTTAATTCAGACTGAATGTCAGAGTACTTTATTTTCTCCTTGAGATGACAGTGATAAATGCACTCCTGAGATACGATCTGCCAGTCTATGGGATTGTTATCAAAGTAAAAACTTATTAAAGAAGCCACTTCAAACTAGAGGAAAAGAAACACGCCACCATCATAGAGCTTCGACAATCTGCCAGCCCTACATCTTCTATTTGTTAGAACCCATAGATGACCTAAGGGGGAAGAATTATTTGATAGCTGCTGCACATGGTCTCTACTGCATTGTGAACCAATCACTCTTAAACAGTCCTTCTAATACCTTTCCTGGGATTGCTTAGACACAAGGTATCCAAAACTAAGGAAATGCTGTAATACCTGAATAGTGTTGGTTCTTGTTTCAGAGGTGAACCCAAGGATCAATCTCCTTTTTTTGGTGTGAGAATGTTTTTTTTTCATCTGGAAATAAATAGACAAAATTCTTAAAGACTAACCATACAATGAAAATTAGTTTAAAAATAAACGACAAGGAAGGAGAGCAAATTGGGGAGCCAGTAACATGGAACCAGTTATGCATGGGCCTTCCAGATCTTCAGCCCCAAACTCCCACCAAAAAATGCATGAAGCAGTCTGGATGTGTTGGACCTACTAGACATGTACTGGGGCAAGTGATCACTGGGTTTTCTTCATTTTCAAAAGCAAAAGAAACACGGAATGTGTGAAAGGAGGTCATATGAAGCTCCTACAGAGAAGGGAGATTTTGTTTGTTTGTTTGTTGCAGGTTTTTGTTGTTTTAGGAGGAAGCATGTTTTTTTTTTGTTATCATTATTTATGGTATACTTACTTAGGGAACATAGTTCTTCATGCATTCAATCACGCACACAAGCTCAGATTCATATACATGCATACTGAAATTAGAAAAAAACAGAATAATGAAAAAAATTAAACCAAAGTCAATTACTCTTCTGTTTGCTTTCAAGTTGTATCTGGGCTTTGACATTGACAAGCCCAGGCTCAGAAACTAGCAGAAACCTGTCTTTAGTACACTTTGAAGCTGGCTATATTCAAAGGAATTTTTATGTTGGAAAAGACGGTAAGATCATTGAGTCCAACCCTTCCCCACCACTGCCAAATCCACCACGAAACGTGTCCCTCAGTGCCATATCTACATGTCTTTTAGATACTGAGCTGACTCACAGGGGGCGGAGCCAGGAGGAGCGGCACCAGCCCTGACGGGGTAAAAACCTGCCCAGGGAACGCGAGCGAGCAGCAGAAGGCGAGCAGAGAGGGTCGAGGCAGTTTGCGCGGGCTGGCGAGCGCGATGGTGAGCACTGTCGTATGAGCAGGGCCCGGTCCGGGAGCTCTGCTCTGGCTGCCCCGGCGGTGGCACCCAGACAGAGCCGATGAGAGGGGAGGCTGCAGTGCAGAGCTCGGGGTGCAGAGAGTGCCTGCACTGGTCTGGTGAGGGGAGGGTGCACAATGGGCAGGGCTGCACTCGGTGCTCCCTGGTGGAGGTGCTCCTGCAGCAGGGGCTGAGCTGCGGGACGCTGTCAATAGGCTGCGAGATGTCAGGGAAGCTGAGGGGAAGCAGGACTGCTTGCTCCAGGCCCAAACTGTGCAGGGCCTCATGTGTCCACTGTAGCTCATGGAGGAAAGAAGGAGGCCATTAACCTGGGAAGCTGGGAATTAGTGACAAAAAAAACAACAACAAAAAAAAAAAAAGGAGGCAGAGGACAATCAAAAGCGAGGGGCTTCCTCCTAAATCTGTTGTCCCAACAAAGAAATGCTTTGCAGTTTTGCATGGGGCTAATGAGGAAACGCACACGAGCCAGAAACAGCCAGCTGATGCACTGGTAAAGAAGATCACTACTGGTGATGCCAGGAAAAGGTGGCTGGTCACAGTAGTAGGGGACTCTACACTGAAAGGGACAGAAGAACTCGTCTGCCGCCAGACCCCGTCTCAAGGGAGGTGTGTTGCCTACCGGGGGGACGGATCAGGGATGTGGCAGAGAGGCTGCCTGGTCTAGTAAGTCCCATGGACTATTACCCACTTCTGGTGATACATGTGGGTGCTAGTGATATAGATAGCAGTAGCCTGGACAACATAAAGAAGGACTACAGAGCCCTGGGGGAGGTGGTTACGGGCTCTTGAGCTCAGACAGTCTTTTCATCAATTCTCCAGGATGCAGGGGGGGACCTAAAAAAAGCTAGGAGGATTAGCCAGGTTAATAACTGGTTAAAAGGGTGGTGTCATAGTCAGAGGGTTGGGTGTCTTGAACACGGGACCCAAGTTAGTAGGCCAGGTTTACTGGGGGCTGGTGGAGCTGGTCTGATGATAAAAGAAGGGAAAGAGCAGTTTTGGTGGGAGGCTTGCCAGACTGGTCAATAAGGCTTTAAACTAGATGTGTTGGGGGAGGGGGGCATCATTCCATCCCAACACACCCAGTCAGTTGCCAGCACCTATAATAAATGTTCGGAGCAATGCAGATATATTCCAGCTGCTCCAGGCAATGACCCGGCTTCATTTGGAGCTTAGCTCAGATGCCTCTATACAAATGCCCGTAGCATGGGGAACAAACAAGAGGAATTACAGATGTGTGCACGTCTATGGGGGTATGATATCATAGGCATCGCAGAAAAATCGTGGGATGGCTCCTATGAGTGGGGTCTTGGAATGGAAGGTTACAGGCTCTTTAGAAAAGACAGGCCTGGCAGGCAGGGAGGGGGAGTTGCTATTTATGTTAGGGATAGGCTGGAGAGTATGGAACTCTGTCTGGGGACAGCTGATCAATTAACAGACAGTTTGTGGGTCAGGGTCAAAGGGAAAATAGCTATGGGAGACATTACTATGGGGATCTGTTACAGACCGCCTGATCAAGAAGAACTTGCGGATTCAGCACACTATAGACAGATAAGAAAAGCCTCACGCTCACAGGCCCTTGTTCTCATGGGTGACTTCAACCACCCTGACATCTGTTGGAAGGACGGTACGCCTCAGCACAAGCCATCCAGGAGGTTCTTCGACTGTGCGGAAAACAACTTCCTTCTGCAAGTAATAGAGGAGCCGACAAGGAGAGGTGCCATGCTTGACCTCGTGCTCACCAACAGGAAAGCGCTCTTTGAAAATGTGACACTCCAGGGCAACCTTGGTTGTAGCAATAATGAGATGGTCAAATTTGAGATCCTCAGGACAGTGAGAGGAGAGTGCAGCAAGCTCACTGCCCTGGACTTCAAAAGAGCAGATTTTGGCCTCTTCAGAAACCTCCTTAGTAAGGTTCCATGCGACATAGCCCTAGAGGGCAGGGGGGGGCAAGACTCTTGGTTGATATTCAAGTATCACCTGCTACAAGCTCAGGACTGCTGCATCCCAACTAGAAGGAAGCTCAGCAGGAGGGCCAGGAGACCTCCTTGGATGGATAAGGAGCTGCTGAGGAAAACGCAAATGAAAAAAAGAGGCTTATAATAAGTGGAAGCAAGGACAGGTGGCCTGGGAAGAGTACAGGGATGTTGTCCGAGAAGCTAGGGACCAGGTTAGGAAAGCTAAGGCCCAGTTAGAATTAAACTTAGCTAGAAGTATTAAAGATAACAGGAAGGGATTCTACAGGTACATAGCAAATAAAAAGCAGACTAGGGAGAATGTAGGCCCCCTCAGGAAGCTCTCAGGAGAACTGGCTACACAGGATTTGGAGAAGGCTGAGGTTCTTAATGACTTCTTTGCCTCGGTCTTCACTGGCAAAGGCTCTGACCAAACCACCCAAGTCCTGGAGGGCAGACGCAGGGACTGTGAGAACGAAGACCTTGCGCCCACTGTAGGAGAGGAACTGATTCGAGATCATCTTAAAAATCTGAACATGCACAAGTCCATGGGACCTGATGAAATCCATCCGTGGGTCCTGAAGGAGCTGGCAAATGAATTTGCAAAGCCAGTGTCCATCATATTTGAAAAATCATGGCAGTCAGGTGCAGTTCCCGACGACTGGAAAAAGGGAAATATAACCCCCATTTTCAAGAAGGGGAAAATGGATGACTCAGGGAACTACACACCAGTCAGTCTCACCTCTGTGCCTGGCAAAATGTTGGAGGAGATTCTCCTGGAAGGCATGCTAAGGCATATGAAAATCAAGAAGGTGCTTGGTGACAGCCAGCATGGCTTCACCAAGGGGAAATCCTGCCTGACCAATTTGATGGCCTTCTCTGATGGGGCTACAGAACTGATGGACAGGGTTAGAGCAGTTGATGTCATCTACCTGGACTTGTGTAAAGCATGTGACACTGTCCCGCATGAAATCCTTGTCTCTATATTGGAGATACATCAATTTGATGGATGGACCACTCGGTGGATAAAGAACTGGCTGGATGGCTGCAGACAAAGGGTTGTGGTCAATGGCTCAATGTCCGGCTGGAGACCAGTAACGAGTGGTGTTCCTCAGGGATCAGTGTTGGGACTGGTCTTGTTCAACATCTTTGTTGCTGACATGGACAGTGGGATTGAGTGCGCCCTCAGCAAGTTTGCTGATGACACCAAGCTGTGTTGTTCGGTTGATACGCTGGAGGGAAGGAATGCCATCCAGAGGAACCTCGACACGCTTGTGAGGTGGGCTGATGCCAGCCTTATGAAGTTTAACCATGCCAACTGCAAGGTCCTACACCTGGGTTGGCACAATCCCAGGCACAGCTACAGGTTGGGCAGAGAAGAGATTCAGAGTAGCCTGTGGAGAAGGACTTGGGGGTTCTGGTTGATGAGAAAATGAACATGAGCCAGCAGTGTGCGCTTGTAGACCAGAAAGCCAACTGTATCCTGGGCTGAATCAAAAGGAGCGTGACCAGCAGGTCAAAGGAGGTGATCCTGCCCTTGTATTCTGCTCTTGTGAGACCTCACTTGGAATAGTGTGTGCAGTTCTGGTGTCCTCAACATAAAAAGGACATGGAACTGTTGGAACAAGTCCAGAGGAGGGCCATGAGGATGATTAGGGGACTGGAGCACCTCCTGTATGAAGATAGGCTGAGAAAGTTGGGGCTGTTCAGCCTGGAGAAGAGAAGGCTGCGTGGAGACCTCATAGCAGCCTTCCAGTTTCTGAAGGGGGCCTATAAGGATGCTGGGGAGGGACTTTTCATTAGGGACTGTAGTGATAGGACAAGGGGTAACGGGTTAAAACTTACACACGGGAAGCTTATATTGGATATAAGGAGGAAATTCTTTCCTGTTAGGGTGGTGAGGCACCGGAATTGGTTGCCCAGGGAGGTTGTGAATGCTCCATCCCTGGCAGTGTTCAAGACAATGTTGGACAAGGCCTGGGGTGATATGGTTTAGTGTGAGGTGTCCCTGCCCATGGCAGGGGGGTTGGAATGTGATGATCTTAAGGTCTTTTCCCACCCTAACTATTCTATGATTCTATACCTCCAGGGATGGTTACTCCACCGTTCCCTAGGCAGCCTGTTCCAATGCCTGACAACCCTTCCGGTGAAGAAATTTTTCCTAATATCCAATCTAAAGCTCCCCTGGTGCAACTTATATTAGAAGAAGAATTTTTGCTTTATAGGAAATATAATATTAATCCCAACTCTAGGGCTTTTTCATCACTCAAGGGTCCTATTGTCAATGAATATACCCTGGATAAAATGAAGAGAATTTCATAACGACCTTAGTAACCAATCAAGAAAAAAAAAAAAAGAAAAAAAAAAAAATGAGGCCAGGTCTAAGAGTTCAATCTTTAATATCTGATTAAATCATATTACTATTTACTTGAAGAGCTTTACACTTCTACAGTGCTTTGCATTTGTCAATGTGTGCAGACTACATAATGATACCATTATTATATAGACAGTTGACTGGGTTTAAGATATTTAAGGTTTTTTCCTCTACCAGAGATGGAGATAGTATGCCTGGTTATGGATATCTATCACCCTAATTCTACCATCATATCATCTTCTCTCAGTTCACTTCCCCACAGACCACATGTATTCTTGACTGATGAGAGCTTTCCTTAATTTTACACAGCCACAAACCTGAGTCTGTGAGACTGGATTTTATTTTTTGTATATATGCTTGCTCATACACCACAGTTAAAGAGTGCCTTTCACTCTGTAAAACATTTTTCCTCTTAACATCCTGGCACTCCAAGGAATGATATTATTTCCTTTAAACATAGGGGAAATTATGGTACTGAGAAATAAAGTGGCTTTTCTGAGAAAGTCTGCAGCAAAGTAGGACATGAACCAGAATTTTCCAGATAATGATAATAATCACAAAGGCTTTCTACTTACCCCACAATCACGTAGTGGCAGATTAGGGACATTTATTTGTTTCCTCCACTAAAATAACCTTCTATTTTTCAAATAATACTGAACATTATTCCTAAATATACATTGTTTTCTATTTTTTTAAAGTAAGAAACGTGAGATCTTTTAAATGCAGGCAGAGGAGGCATGACTTCGAATCATTTTTCCAAAACTAGCCTGCTAATGCAATAAGGTGATGCTTCAGAGAGAAAGCTATAAAGTTGGTAATTGTGCAATTACTGCATATTAAAATTCCAATTTCAGACCTTTACAAAAATACTAGTGCTAATTAGGTAATATGCTGATGATCTTCATGATGGTATAAGGTAAATGACTTATTTCCTTAGACTTCTAACACCATTTTGTAACAAAAGAGATCTATATCACAGTTTGGGTGACAGTTACAATTCATTCTTCCTCTCTTTCTTCTTTTGTTGCTCCACCTGAAATTCAAAGTTAAATTTGAAGAGATTGAACTGATTTGACAATATGATTCCCAAGTGCCCTTCAAGAACAAGAAGAAGATAGAAACAGAAAAACTTAACACAAATGATGCCATAGCTTAATAAAATTTCAAAATTTAGTAACACAACTAAATCCTCACATTACTGTTAGCAGATCATTTTGGCATGAAGTGAAAATATGGCCACAGCAGGACATATGCACTAATTGGAAAACATACCATAACATTCAATATATGGAAAGAGGTTGCATAGCATATGTCTGTGTGAATCAGTGACACAAGAACTATTTGGGATTGCAGAGTCCCTCCCCCAGGAAAGACGTCCATAGCTCTGAAGCACATCCCTGACCTCTCACCATGAGCTCTGTAACACTGCAAGTTTCTTCAGCTTAAATTTATAGCCACAATTTTTCCAGTCTCCATTTTACACCAAGCAAGATTTCCCTCCTCTTCTTCCACCCACCAAGAAAATTCCTGTAACGTCCCTGCTTTGGTAGCCAGAGATTTTCCTCAGATGTTAGGCTTAGATATTTACTCTTCTCTCATATCCTTTTATTTTTGGGCCAACAATTTCCTCCAGTTTGATTAGATCTTTTCCTTTCTTGACGTTCAGTCACCTTGTATGAACTTAATAGCAATCATATCATATGTGAATAGGTAAGTGGTTTTTTTTAGGTTTTGGCATTGGTTTGTTTTTTCCCATTTCTGTTTTAAGTGTGTCTTAACCTTTACCTTGAGCAAGAACACTGCACATTTCCATCTCTGATTGAAATACTTTGTGTCACACATCCTGAAGTACCATTCAACTTTTTGATTATGTTATTGTATCTGTGGTCCACGATCACTCTGTGCTAGTCTAAAATAGCCAAGACTGATTTTTTTTCCCAACTGACATCCCTATGTTCTCAGCAGAAACTCTAATTATTCATCTGCTTGCACTGAACAGGTATATTCTGTGTTTCTCTCCCTTCAATTGTTGCAGATTTATTTCATCTTTCTCCCTTACAGATGGCCAAACTATACACATAGCTCCCATTTAGATGTCTCAGTGCCTTGTACAACATCTTTAATATTTCCCTATCTCTACTTACAATGACAGATCACACTGGCATTTTTCATGGTCTCTCCACATTGCTGCCTAATAATCTTCCCCTTTGTTCTCCCTGGTTGTCTCCAGCTGAGTCACCAGGCTGGGGCAGAAACCCTTGTTATAAATCTCCCAACTCACAGCCTTACTCGTTGCACTTGCAGTTCAGCATCACAACTACATTTCTACCCCTTTTGTGCACAGCTGCATGCTGCTTTCCTGTAGAATATTCCTCTTACTCCTAAGTCCTAAGTCAAGAAAATGCTATACTTCTTATTATTTCTTATTACAAACCACATGAAATTCTCTTTACTATTTTCTACTTACTTCCAGAGCATGGGTGATTCTCTCCTCCAAGAAAGCCCCACATTTTATTAAAATGAGACCATGTGGCCTCATTTCATTGATTGCTTTTCCTGTTTCCTAAATGTATTTCACAAATCATCTTATCTTCATGCATACAGTATCATTGCCAAATTTGATAAAATTTCAAATAAGTACTTTTATGTACTTAAGAATACTGACATTTCTAAAGGCTTTTCAACATGTTTGCCCTTTATCCTGCAGGTCACCTTTTGAAATTTCTAAGGTAACCTTACAATTTTAGGTGTCCATGATGTGACCTATTGCCATTAAGAAGGATTAAACTAATTAACATCTTTCTGAGAATCTGAAAACCTAATGTAAAAATGTAGGGAAGAGATAAGAGAGTGAAATAGGCCATCTGCCAGGTGGCTTTTCTAGCTGAGATGGAGCAGATAGTGCATCCATCACCCAGAAGGGTCAGCCACCAACATGACCCAAGGGTCTTCAATTTGTGTGGGCTGAACCCCTGCACATCCTATGGATGAAGACACCTCAGTGTACCCCTGGTCTGATTAGTGGAGGATGCTGAACTACAGAAATTAAATTTTATATGGTAATAAATTTTAATGTGAATCATTTTGCAGTGCCTGGTTGCATTTAAAGCAACCGGCATGTTTTCTTAAGTCAGGAAAGTCTCACTGACAAGTTCACATCCTCAGCAGGCATCAACCTAAATCTGGGCAAGACACTTGGTGGGGAATGTGCCTTCTTCAAGGAGCTTGCAGACACCCAACACCCTGTCCTGCAGCCTCAATCATCTTTTCCTCAATTTTACCATTTCACAGAATGAAAGAATCCCAGACTGGTTTGGGTTGGAAGGGACGTTAAAGCGCATCCAGTTCCCCCCCCTGCCATGGACAAGGACACCTTCCACTAGAGCAGGTTGTTCCAAGCCCCATTCAACCTGAACACTTACAGGGTTTATGCATTCCCTTTTGGGGTTTGGCTGGTGTTTACATAGATCTGGATTCTTTAGCCACAGAAAGAGCCAGACAAACTGTTATAGGAATCTCATGGGAATGCAGCTAATAAACAGGGTGGGCAAAGCCTAATATAAGTACGTCTCATGAAAATTAATAACACCATTGAATGTGAGAAAGATCATCGAGTGTGGGCAGGGAAAACCAAGTATAATTTTTATGCTAAACAGTTGTAAGGCAGAAATATTTTCCCCCTCACAAGTAATATACAGCTTGTAGTACAAAGTACCTCTATAAAACCTCACATTATATCCTACGAATTACTACAGACACATTTGTGTCATTGAAACTGGATTAAAGAGGGTACTGGCAAAGTCTTGTGTATCTCCAGATAAACCATAAATTGAATTCACATGATCTTCTCCTCCCCCCCCCTCCATATCAGCATAATCTTGTTTAGTTTTTGCTGTTCATTTACATAGGACACTTTAAGAACACAGACAGTATGGAAAGAAAATACCATAAAAGAAAATGCAGCGGAAAATACATAGCTATGCAGAGGAAATTAATGAATTCTGGCTGAGCACTAGCAAAGTTTAAGCTCTAGGATTTGTCATTTGGAAGAGGGTGGAGGATATCACTTCTTCCCCGACAGCATTTTTTGCAGGTTAAATATCACACATTTCCTATCCATGCTGGTTATTACTCTTCTTTCCTAAAGAAAGAAGTGAATGTGTTTCCCTGGGGAACTCATTCATATTGATAGGCCCAAACTCACTGAAGTTTAATTAAAAAGACAAAAAACATAGATATATTCAAGAAGGTAGACACCTGACAAAAGAAAAGAAGCCCATGAAGTGGGTTCTTCGTGGTTCTTTATGCACCATGAAGGTTAAAGTTCCAGCATAGTTTTTCTATACAGTAGCTACCAGAGAATCTCCATAGGCACACCATACTGAGACATTATACCATAAGACATAGGGATTCAACATTTTGCTCTCCAGAATAATTACCGCCCCTCATTTCCAGTCCAAACTGCACTTAGCCACAGTAACAGAAACAAACCTCTGTGAACTCTGACAGGACTATGATTCTATGATTTTGTGACTTTGAGGGCTGGAGAAGTGATAAACCTTTACAGTTCTAGATGGGGTGTTTCACTCACCCGCAGCAGTTAAGATCACTGAGATTTGCTCCGGGGTGACCAAGGTGCATTGCATGTGCCAACTCTGTTGCAGCACAGGTTATCTCCCAGACAGGATCAGTTTTCCTCTATGTAGGAGGCTGTATGAATAAAAATATAGACCATGAGTACAAAGATACCACAGCAAGAAGTGTCAACCCAAGAATGTGAGATGAATGCAATACTCTGAGTGATGGAGAACAGAAATTAGCCATATTTACCCCAGAACTAACTTCCCTGACAAAACAAAGTTCTGCCAGGACTGAGTTTGGCTAAGGCATTTTGATATAGAGAGGAGCTTTATCCTGCAACAACAAGGTTTTAGGAAGATGACCTTCAAGGCATAGCTAATCTCCAGCAGGTTTAAGAGCAAATCCCAGGAGACTCTCTTTTTAAGATGGAAAATAAACATCTGTAGTTTTCCACAGCAGCTACTTCAGGCCCTGCAACAGCACAGCTAATCTCAGCTCTAAGGTGCAAGCATGAGACTGCATTTAACGCTGACAATCTGTCTCTCTGCTGACAAAAAAGGATTGAAATATTTGCTTGAGTGCTCTGCCCTCTTAAGTCTCAAGTGTGAGGTCTGACAGATGGGACCTAGGGATAATTTGCAGTACATCATAGGGACAAAAGGGAACCCTCCCCACACCCCACACCCCTTTCCTCTGCCTCCAAAATCAGGCACAAACCCAGGTAACTGTAAATACACAGATGTAATTATTTCTATAACTTAATGGCCCATCAGTGACTTTTCTACAGTCACTGGGTCTCATTCTTCTTTCTAATGGGAAGATACCCACAGGGAAGTTGCTCCTAACAAGTGTCAGACCCATCATTGGTCCCAGGAAAATCTATTTGCAACCAATCATAGCTTTAATTAAGGATCTGACCCTGCTTCTGGTGCAGACAGTGGCAAAACAGCTATTAGCTCCAGAGAACAGAGGGGGGCACCAAATATGTATTTGAACCTGGAAGCTAGCTGCTTGCAAGCGTGTCACAGTTTTCATCAGTCATTGAATACAGGGCTGCAAGGGACCTCAGGGTACTGACTGGTCCATCCCTCTACTCAAAACCAGGCAAACTATTCCTAAACCACTCCTGACAGCTGCTTATCTAACCTGTCCCTATAAACCCACACATTGCTGAAAGTTCCTCTGTTTCCCGAGGCCACCTCTCACCATACTTATCTACCTTTAGCATTAGAAAAGTCTGGATTTTATTTTTGTCTCTCCTGCTGTCTGTCTGTCCATCTATCTAATCCATATCTGTCTATCCATCTGTTTGTCTAATCTGTATCTATCCATCCATCTATCTATCTAATCTATTTCTCAACACCACCCATATTTGGTGGTATTTCAGACCAATGGTAGACAAATTAAGGCCACCCCACTGCAGACATTCAGATGTGATGTGGGTCACCTTGGCTACAGCTTTACTGAACTTTGCAGGAACCCATGCAGTTCTACATCTCTGACAACATGAAGCCACTTTGATTAAACCCGCCATTTCCCAGGACTGCTGCTTGAGGATGATAATTGTAGCTTCAGGAGGACTGACTTTCTGGTGTTAAACCTCCCAAGAAGCTTTAAGAACAAGAAGCAGCTGGAATAATCTGCTCAAAAGAGGCACGTTTTGAATTAATTATTTATGCCAGCCTGCAGGGGGGAAATTGTTGTTATTCTCAGTTAAAAACTGTTTGGCAACCCAGGACTCCTCCCATCACCTGCTGAGCCACCTTAGCATGTTGCAAAATGCAAAATAAACCTTAATTTATTATGATTAAGCATCATGTGACAAGTAAACAGTCCCAGCACAGCAGTGGCCAGAGCTTTCTCCCTGAAAGCTGTCTTCCCTCATCTGACACCCGTACTTGTCTCCTTGAATGTTTTTCTTCCCTTTTCCATTGTTTGGCTTCACATGGGAAAGATTACATATCTGTTTTCATTCCCCTCAAACTTTTACTTTCCCATGCACTAGCATATTTAAGTACTGAACATATTTTGTTGTGTGAAGAATAACAAGGGGGGGAATAAACAGAAAAAATAAAACCACAAATGTCTCCAAACCTAAAACACTATCTGGTTTTATTGCAAAAGTAGAGGAGCTTCCCTTGATGGTTCTACGGCTAAGAGTCAGCCATACAGAGCTATGTCTGCTGTTGCCGGGAGGTTTGGAGGAGGAAGCCCATGCATTATCCCTTATTCTATAAGCAGGGGGGGCTCCTACCATGTGGTTGTCCTACCTTACAGCCACCTAGCCCTTCAGGGATGTCCCTGCTCCTTCTGTCTCACTGATACCCTATATAAATTTATGGACTTCTTTTCAGTTGATTAGAAACACCAAGATGAATGCATGTTTACGGTATTACCAGTGCTCTTTGTTCTCTGTGGACTACTCCTGCTTGTTTATTGAACTTCAGTTTTTCTCTCTGCTTCAACCTGGTCTGTAAGCTCCCATGAGCTTACAGCAGCTAAACTATTTCTTCTTGTATCCTATTACTACAAGACAGTCTTGAATTGATCAAAAGTTCAGTATGGGCATTAAATGAGTCCTTTTGATTTCAAGGGACTTTAAATCAGAAAGAGTCATTCTCCTGATTTAAGATTTAAGCATTAATCCACATTGCTGTGGTTTAACTCATTAGGCACTAGCAAAAGACAAACAGCAATAAATAATAATGTTTGGGTTTCTTCTGTGGAAACACAGATTTAAGATTTCAAATCATTACACAGTTCAGGAAAAGGACTGCAATTAAAAATTTTAAATGAAGCATAAGTCACTTCTACTTCACATAACTTTAGAGTCTCAAAGCACAACAGAACATTGTGACTCGCCTTGTGCTCCTCTGAAATGGTAGAGCCTTGGTCTCTGCTCATTAAAGCCCCATGTACTGCAAGAAAAAGAGATAAGAACTAGCTGCAATAATGCTTTCCAAAGTGATCTACAAAAAACTGACTTTTATTTTTTTCTCACTTTGATATAATGATTCCCAATACCCACCTTCACCAAAATCTGGCTTTCTCATAGAATCATAGAACAGTTTGGGTTGGAAAGGACCTTAACACCATCTAGTTGCAACCCCCCCTGCTATGGGCAGGGACACCTCGCACTAAACCATATCACCCAAGGCTGTCAAACCTGCCCATGAACACTGCCAGGGATGGAGCATTCACAGCCTTCCTGGGCAAGCTGTTCCAGTGCCTCACCACCCTAACAGGAAAGAACTTCTTCCTTACATCCAAGCTAAACTTCCCCTAAGTTTGGAACCATTACCCCTTGTCATATCACTACAGTCCCTAATGAAGAGTCCCTCCCCAGCATCCTTTTAGGTCCCCTTCAGATACTGGAAGGCTGCTATGAGGTCTCCACACAGCCTTCTCTTCTCCAGGCTGAACAGTCTCAACTTTCTCAGCCAGTCTTCATACAGGAGGTCCTCCTGTCCCCTAATCATTCTCGTGGCTCTCCTCTGGACTTGTTCCAACAGTTCCATGTCCTTTTTTATATTGAGGACACCAGAACTGCACACACTATTCCAAGTAAGGTCTCCTAAGAGCAGAATAGAGGGGCAGGATCACCTCCTTTGACCTGCTGGTCATGCTCCTTTTAATACAGCCCAGGATACAGTTGGTTTTGTGGGCTGCAAGCGCACACTGAAGCCGGCTCATGCTCATTTTCTCATCAACCAACGCCCCCATGTCCTTCTCTTTTAATTGTCCTCTGCCTCCTTTTTTTGTTTGTTTGTTTTTGTTTTTTTTTTTTGTTGTTACCATTTCCCAGCTTCCTGGGTTAACGGCCTCCTTCTTTCCTTCACGAGGTAGAGGTGAAACTCGAGGCCCCTGCACAGTTTGGGCCTGGAGCAAGCAGTCCTGCTTCCCCTCAGCTTCCCTGACATCTTCAGCCTATTGACAGCGTCCCACAGCTCAGCCCCTGCTGCAGGAGGAGCTCCACCAGGGAGCACCGAGTGCAGCCCTGCCCATTGTGCCCCCTCCCCTCACCAGACCAGTGCAGGCACTCTCTGCACCCCGAGCTCTGCGCTGCAGCCTCCCCTCTCATCGGCTCTGTCTGGGTGCCTACGCTGCCACCGCCGGGGCAGCCAGAGCAGAGCTCCCGGACCGGGCCCTGCTCATACGACAGTGCTCACCAGCCCGCTGGAGCTGCCCGCGCAAACTGCCTCGACAAGCTCTGTTGCCCTCACTCCTGGTCGCTCGCGCTCCCAGGGCAGGTTTTTACCCCCTCAGGGCTGGTGCCGCTCCTCCCGGCTCCGCCCCCTGTGAGTCCCTGCTCGCCTCAGCTGAGCTGCCGGCTCCTGGGCAGGTCCTGTCGAGGACTTGAGGCTCCCTCGGTGGCTCTCGCCGCTCTGAGTTGAGGCTCCTGGACGCTGAGCTTCCCCCGCTCAGGTGCTGAAAACGTCCTGTCTCGAGCTACTCACCTCAGCAACTGACCGGCAGTGCTCATTTTCAATGTTTTGTTTGTTTCCGTATTTTATGCAGCAAAAGTTAAGCCTCTTTGTGGTTGAGGAAGGAATTTTATGTCTTAAATTTCCTTTATAAAAAGAAAACTTTTTTGTTTACTGGATTGTGCGGTTTTGCATCTCAATTATTCTAAAGGCTTGACTTACACTGTTTCAAGTATTGACCACATAAGCCAACAGAGAATCTTCTACAACTTCTAGCTAGCTCAGATGTAACTAGGACTAGTATTTTTTAAGGCGATCTCTGGAATATTCTGTGTTTGTGGGAGTGAGACAAAGAGGTAAATACATAACACCAACTGGATTGCTGCAACACATATATTCTTTACTGTTGGAAGCATAAGTATTTCCTTTTAGTGAAAACAAATCAGTCTGCCTTTAGACAGAGGTTAAAATCAGGTCATAAAGGAAAGCAAAACCTGTGTTTAAAGACTTACCATCCATGATGCCGTATGACCATGCTTCAGGTCTGACACCGTTCCCATTTCTGATTCTGGGTACCACTGCTGGGCTCTTGCACATTCAGAACTCTAGGAGATATATTTGTCTGTCTGCTAGAAACATACTCAAAAAGGAAGGGGATGCCGCAGGGATTTAAGGGTGAAACAAGCCTTTTTATGATTCCAATTCATATCAATCAAAGACAAAAGGAAACAATTCCAATATCTTATGCTTTTGTTTATCTTGGATTTTAGTTGCCATAAAAAAGGTATGTTTAAAATGTCCTTTGGGGAGTTACAGTCCCATAAACTCTTGCAACCAAGTGACATGTGATAATGAAACTACCTTTACAAAGTACAGCAAAATGAGATTTGTTGATTGTAATCATCAAATATTTTGCCTTGAGGTATTGTTTGAATTATACATAAATCTTATGTGCTTCTAGAAAGTAGAAAAGAAAAAAAAAATTTAAAAAGAAAAAAGAAAAGAGAATGGGAGAAGAAGGAGAGGAGAGAAGGGAGGAAGGCAAGGGAATGCGGGTGGAATGGGAGAAAAGGCAAGTCTTGGAGAGACATTAGTCCTAACAGAGTCTTGATAGAGGGACATGAAGCAAATGGTAATTACAAAATAGGAAAATAAATAATAATTTTAAAGAAAATAATTGTTACATACGGTTGTGCTTTTATTATCTCGTATATTTGTGATGCTATGAAAAGGAAAAATAATAATAATCATAAGAAGCATATAGGTAGAACCTTAAAACTGCATTCCCACTTGATGCTTGTTCATCTGAGCAGACAGTGCCATCCATATAGTAGAAAAGTTATTTATAAGCCCTTTGGGAGAAGTTTGTCATTGTCTCAACATTTCTAAGTTTATTTTAATAAGGAAAAATTTCCACCTCCCCCCTTGTTATCTAGACTCCTACTTGTGAAATAATTTCAGATTGTGAAGATGACAAAGTTATTGAATTTGCAACTCAGGTCCAAGTCCAGATTTCATGGAACTTCTCCATAGAAATTCAGTTTTGTGTGGCTTACTTTTCATTTCAGGTCTCACATATCTAATCTCTCTGACATTCAGATGCAGTTATTTATGGAAATATAGCATTTCTGCACATAGTGGCTAATGTGACATATGTAAATGTTTTCTTTGCTTATACAGCTAGAGCAATAGTGGTGCTACCACTGTAATTAGTGGAAATTATTAGAGCTTGGAAAATGAGGTTGATGACTGTATAATATAAACTAAGTTAGACTGCTTACTTAGAGTTAACTTTTTGTGGAATTCAGCCATCACAGTTGTCAGAAACAAGACCAAATTCCCTGTCTGACATTGGAGCTATGTACTTGTCTCATGTCCTGTCCTACATCAGAAGGTGCTATTTGCAGAACATCTTACAAGCAGACAAAATAAAACCTAGGCTAATACCTACAGGTCATAATATTTAACTGAATACATTTTGGAGTTGTCTTTCCAGAAAACATATGTCTGTAAATGCCAATGGGTTTGTTTGGAAGGCATGGGAAAAATTGTGCTCTTCCCAAAGTGCTTCATGCCAGTGGGGAATTCCTGCTGCCATCAAAATGCCTCACATTAATCATTTGAATTTGCCTGTTCCTCATTCTCTTCACATCTGTTTTGCTTTACACTGATGCAGTATGGGATCTTTCATTAGTAGGTAGTTGCTCCCCAAAAGTTCATGACATTTTTGAGGACATGATAAAGTTCTGGCCATGAGACATCCCCTCTTATTTCACAGAGGGCAAACAACAGTGCAGGCCATGTAATGGAAAAGGCAGAAAAATGAGACATGTGACAGCATCCTTTAAAAAGTTGTAAAAAGTTTTTTTACTGACTTTTTCTGGGGGGAAGGGAGTGGATCTCCTTATCCTTAGATATATTTACATTTTCTCAATAGCTTTCTATGAAATTTCTGCACAGCAAAATGCAGGTCTGATAGCCACAAAGAGGTTAAAGGCACCAGCTGAAGGAAGGATTTTCCCCCTCCCCCGCTCATATACAATATTTAATAATATTGTATATTATTATCATAATAATATTTGTTAATTAGCAAATAATGAATCCTATTAATACATTATTTAATAAATTAATAGATGAATTGATTAATTTAATAAATTAATAAATTCAGTGGCATTTAGCAGGGCTTCAGTAGGCACTCCATGAACCTGGGACACAGCAAAATGACAAGCTACCTCTGGCACTTGTTGCCAGAGACCCAGTGATCAATGTTTCATTTGGCCTTCATGTTGGGGAGGAACTATTTTTTTTTATATTTATTTATAGATGTGATCAAATGCAAAAGTTTGAAAGCCATCAGTAGGAATTACAAGGAGACATAGGTGGGAACACAGAAGTGGAAGAGGAATGATGCTTGCTCTGAAAACCAGCCAGCAGCAGGAGGAATCAAAAAAAGTCCACAGTCCCTCCTGCCCTGTCAGTTTGCTCCAAGCTCCACAGAAGTGGGAGGTGATGAGTTAAGTTTTTTTGCTGGGTACCTGTGTGTGTGCAGCTGGGAGAGCCACACTGCTGTATGGATAACCCTGCTACTGCCTTGAGTTCAAGCCCGCTCCCGCTGATGTGCACAGTTGACTTCCATTTTAAAAGTGAGTTAATTAAAGATTGGTAAATGAGCAAAAGTGAGGCTGATGCTTTGAAGGACAAAATATGCATGTTCACTTGTGTTTACTTTCGTGTGCTCAGGACATCTCCAGTGACATCTTTATTAGCAAGTCAAACAAGGCCAAGCAACTGTTCTAGACAGCAGAACTTCATTATCCTTACAGTTCATTTATTTATATTTTTTTAAGGACAGTTACCACAGTTGTGACCTCAATTAATAAACTAACAGTATTGGAAATGTTTTCAGGAGGCACAATGGACAAGGATTACCACTTCCTGGTAAGTAAGTTTGGATGTGGCTGCCCCATCTTGAACAATATGGTGTTTCTTTAACTGTTTTGTGCTACTGACAGCAGTCCCATGAGCTGGTACATATGCAGTAGCACGGAAATAGAAGGCATCGCACCTTTAAGCCCATCAGGTTGCCAATGAAAAATATCCTGTGGATTGTGCAGACCTCTTATCTGCTTAAAGAGCACAGTGCAATTAATTTTCTTCTTTAAACATAGACATCAAACACTTGTTCTGAGTTACTGCCCAGGGGCTATAGGCAACAGAACTAGATGCATGGGAATGTGGGGCTAGTGTCTTTAGCTCCTAGGAAAGTGGATGCCAGACAGAGTTCATCAGTAACTTCCCTTGCTTTTAACAAAAAGGCTTTCAACTTGTAGATTTTTAACAGGCTATCTGGGGGCAGCCTGCTGGTACGTGCCACTTAGACACTGTTTCATTAAAGCATCTTGGCAAGATTGATGCCAGGTGTGCCTTTTGTTACGGAAGTCACTATGTATTTTCAATGCTTTCATCATCTCTGATACTGTTAGCAAAACTGACTGAATAGCTCAAAATGAACCAGTTATACACTGAACCTACCCGCATCAGCTGCTTCTGCAATATCCGTCTCTGCTTCTGATACTCTAAGATGTACCTGCTCAGCAGAATGCTTTGAGATGTGGTTGTACATAGAGAAATACACACATGCACACATATGCACATGGTTTCTTTCATATTTTCTAACTTTGGGTTGACTGGAAGTGTTTTTCCACAGTTTCCAAAGATTTTCTTGCCTGTAAAAAATAAATATGATAATATAGTACCCTCTTCTCAAATTGTTGCAACTGTATTTTTACAGAAAATTTTATTTGTAAGGTAGCTTAAAGACTGTCTGATAACTATCAGGCAGTTCTGGGTGAATTATTTTAAACTTCAGGTTTGGGTAGGATATGAAGTAAAGGAAGAAAACTAGTGACCATTTTCTCTAATTGGACACATCACTGACTTACAATGGAAACTGTACTAAGACAAGAGCTTTTCTTACAGCAAGGACTGGTATGCAATTGAGTTCAATTCTTCCCTCCTTTCATCTAAAAAAAAGTTTCTTCCTTCTGGAGGTAAGATACAGTAAGAAGCCCCCATTCAGGACATTGTCTATACTGAGGTGTCTCTGCACGTGCCCAGAAGCTGAGGGACAAAGCTGTTACCAGCCAACACTTCAAGGCTGTGTTTGAGCTTATAGTTTTGCATAGCACTGCATTGCTGCATACAAACATTATGAGTGTAAAAGGACACACTGAGTCTAGAGGTTCTCTTGGGATGAATTTTCCAGTGGACAGAGATCAACATAAATGAAAAGAAGTTAGTAAATGAGTCTGAAATATCTGTCACCCAACTGCTGGCACTTCTCTTTGTAACATCAAATAATGAGGGATGCATCACCCTCCCTCAGAGATGATGAAAGAATAAAGCAAATTCTGGCATTCAGAAATTATGGTGACAAGGATCAGTAAAGCTTTTACAGACATTTTTCAGTGTAATAATTAATTTTAACACATCTCCGTCCTTTTCCTTTTTTGTTCCTGATAGTAGAAAGGAAAACCCCATTCTGTGATAAGGATGATGTTCATAAGTAAATTACAGACTCCCTCTAAAGCAAGCTTTAGTTGCTTTAACTTTATTTTCCTGATTGTAATAATAAAAAAAAAGATTAATTGCAGTCAATATGGCATTTTCCTTTATCTCTCACAAATGACAATCCCTAAGAGCACGGAGGGCTGTAAAGCAGGTAGTTATCTGCTTTTCCCATAGGAGTTAGAGAAAATATCTTACTCAGTACATGACTCTCTTGAGGCAGGAATACACTCACTTGCCAAAAAAACACAAGTTAAACATTTTTAGGAGATTTTTTTTTTTTTTTTTTGGTTCTTTAGTGCCTTGCCATTAGCCCAGGGTTTTCAATGAAAAAAAATCCTGCAGTAACAGAAACCACGAGTTGAGCTCCAATTCCATTTCTATTTATTAAAAAGTGTATTTGGAGGCACTACTGAGCTAACAGCAGAGGATTTGCTAGTTGATTATTTAGACAGGAGCAGGGAGTGACATGTTCTAGGGTGAGGTGTCCCTGCCCATGGCAGGGGGGTTGGAATTAGGTGATATTAATGTCGTTTCCAACCCCCACCATTCTGTGATCCTATGATCTTTATTCTCTGCCTAAAACCCATGGAGATTGTCTCCATCTGACCAGCCAGTGCTGTGCTATGTAACTCAAGAAAGGGAGTTTGTATCAGCAGCTGAAAAACAGAAATTTTCCAAGAAAAAAGGCTTCTGAGGTGACCTTAGTCCTCCAAGGGCTGTCCTGCACAGGTACCAGTGCTCCTCCCTGCATTTGGCCCCAGGGCCAGGCCAGCTTGGGGATGTGCACTTCCACATCTTATTTTGAATTTGTGCCTCACAGGGGAAAAGAAGGCAAAGTTTAAAGAGCCATGGAGAGAAATAATAAGAAAGAACTATGATAAACTCTAAGGACATTAGGCAATTCCCTAGGCTGTGTGTAAAGTTGCTTCTTGGTTCTTGGCAGGAGCCCAGTTTCCACAGGGAAGTGTGGGGTACTCCCCTTCGGCCCTGTGGCACTTCAGTGGTTGGGGCAGTTGCCTAAAATACTAATTAAACCATGTTACTGCTTAGAAGGACCCTTATTTCATGCATCACAGGCAAATCCTCTTATATGTTTAGTGTAAGAGGATGTTCAGTGTGTAAATAGATGGATGTTTATCCACCACTAAAGGCAAGTGGTGTAACCCTTCTGTCATTCCTGAAATAAAAATAACCTAGATAGTTTTGGGGAATCTTGCACATTCTTAAACATTTCCTAACAGATTGGGTTGCGGAATCAGGTCCCCAAACTTCAGTTGCAATTCAAAGCTCCATGAGCATTGTGGGTTTCATGCAGCCTGTGGTCTTTGATAGAACAAGTTTTAAATAATACAGCCTCCTGTGAGGTAAATAGAGCATATATCTCTCTTCACGTGACAGTTCAACAAAGAGAGCATTAATGCACACTTTCCTGCCTAGAGAGCAGCTCAGCTTCCACAGCTGTCTGTTGGACCTCTCGAAGGTGCTAAGCTAATGTAATTTTTGGTCTGCTCCTTCTGGAATGAAGCAAGTAGTTCCACCCATAAGACATCCTTGTGCAAAACTGGAAAGGACTGGAAGGGCTGAGAGAGCTGGGCTTATTCAGCCTTGAGAAGAGGAGTCTCAGGAAAGACCTTATCACCATGTTCCAATGTTTAAAGGGTGCTTACAGAGAAGATGGAGATGCCCTTTTTACAAGAAGCCATATGGAAAAGATGAGGGGTGATGGGCACAGTGAGGCGTGATTCCAGTTGGACACAAGAGGAAAATTTTTCATGGCTGAGATCAACCACTGGAATAATCTCCTCAGAGAAGTGGTGAACTCCCAAACTTTGAGTACTTTTGAGATTTGGCTGGACAGGGTGCTGGGACATCTAGTCTAGGTCATCTTTTGCCCAAAAAAGTTGGACCAGATGGTCCTTTAGGTCCTTCCAAACTTGGATTCTACAGTAAAACTGGCAACATTTTGTGCAAGTGCCTACAGCTTACAGAAATCGTGGAGATGGTCAGTTTTACGCAAAGGGTGCTAGATTTGCAAAACATGGCAATGATCTCATTAGTACCAGCTGGCCCAAGGACCAACCTCATTCCTTTGGACAGAGGGACTGCAGCTCTAGCCACTGGAGATCACTTTCCTCCTCTGGTTTTGAGCCATTGATCTAGTCACAGGTATGCTTTTCCTTCTTACACCCCTTCTGAGCTTTTCTGATTCCCTCTGGTCTGAGGAACTCCAGTTACTTATGTGAAATATTAGCAGGTGGGGGAGATGTTAATTACTAAAGCCGACTCCAGCTGAAATGGCCATATGCTGGTTTATTAGCAGTGTCCCGCACAAACTGGAAGGGTAGATACCTAGATACTGTGCAAAGGCAGGAACAGATGGAGTTCAGCATGGCTTTGTACCCAAAATGGTATTTAAACTCTCAGCCTCCAAGCAGAGACTCCAGGCTGTATCTCATTTTGCTTCTTTCTTTCCTAATTTGTAACCAGCATTTGATTTAGTAAATGCCGGAATTGAACTCTGAGGATGAATGAAAGAGCCTCAGGAAGCTAGTGACCTCCTTAATAAAAGAATACGATAACTTTACCAGGTTTAACATTTCAAGGTTCCACAAAGATTGAATTGGAAAGGGTGGGTTTTTTTTCTTCCTTTCCACAGGGGGAAAATGAAAGCACCTGTACCACATGGCTGGTTACCAGATACTGTCTGCAGTGATAGAAAGTATTGGCTTTCATTATAGGTTGGAAATAGGCAGGTAACACAAAGAAGACTTTTGAAATATCTGCCACAGAAGGCAAAAGGAATATTTGCTTTTCCAGAAGTTGTCCTTCTTTAAACTGAACTCAGCATTTAAAAGTAAATATAAAATCCATCCAAGATGTATTTACATTCCCTTTTGGCTCTCCGTTACAGAAAGTTTTAAAGCATTACCAGTTTCAATGATATTCTTGAGCTGTTTCTATAAAGCTGATGTTATTGCTCTCCAGACAGAAGAGAGGCTGATTTCCCCAGCACAAATCATTATCTGGTGAAGTCCTTGGGAATACATGGGCTAAAAGTTTCTGCAAGATCAAAACTCAGCACTATCTGTTGAGAAATATTTTGCAAGCCTTATATCCACTGGATTTCAGTTGGTAAAGTTATCTATGTTCAGTCTTCAGACAAGGCCTAAAATGAAAGCAAAAGCAAAAATCTATGGCAAAGCAAAATCAAAGAATGACTCAGAAAAGCCTTTGTCACCTCTTTGTCATCTCTTTATCACCTCCATTAAGGCTGGGATACATCTCACTTGGGTTTAACCATTCACTGGTGAAGTGAATTCCACTTAGGCATTTTGTTTTCCCCTATAATTAAGAGCATATAGAAATAGCAGAAACTCCTGGGGTTAATAAAATCCTTCCTAGACTAGTTCTGAAATGGGTGTAATGAATTGCCCTGTGGAGGCAGATGTCTTCACGTACTGTTAATAAATGCTATACCCATTATTAGTTTTGACCAGTTGCTGTAACTTCTTAACAAGGTAGTTAACTGAGACAATTATTCCCTCTTAGCATTTTACTTAAAATACACTTAAAAGCCAGGATAAGCCAAAATGCTTCTTGAGGAATGTACTGGAATGGTCATGAAGAAATCTGACTGTGGTTTCACAGTGATTTTCTACCTTGCCTCATAAGAAGAAAGTACGAATCTTAAAACCATTGACCAACCTTGCCAAACTTAATTTGCATAATCTGAACAGATTTTTTTCCATTTTTAAACTTTGAGATGGCTTATTTTGCTTTGATTTTGATAATCTAAAAACTCTTAAAGCCAAAAGAATAAAAAGTCTTTTCTAAACTAAAAATTATGCATTTTGTTCTTTCACTTCTGCCAGTAATATGGTATTTCATTTACTAGAAAATTCCTGAATAGACCTACTTGATGCAGAAACTTAAGTATTACAGAGTATATGTAAAGTGTCTGGTATAAATGAGATCTCATCAGTCTATTGAGGTTGACTGCTATTTGTAAGAATGTTTTAAAATTTGATGCTGAAAAGGTTTTGTTTATCAAGAGACAGCCAGAGGGGACTGGTGATGATCAGTCCTGTCTTTAAACACCCCATTATACTTGATCCAAAATTCAAACCTCATTGCACGGTGCAAGCAGTGTCAGGCTGAGCTCCACAAGAAATGCTATGAACACTTCTAAGCATTTATTTATTTCATTTTTTCACTGTAAGACAGCCTGTAAAACTTAAAAGACTAAAGAAAATTATTTTTAAAAATACCAAATAAAGTTACAGCTCAGAAATGCACTTTACACTGGAAATGTTCCCAGTGAAGACAACAGGAAGGCACTTTCAGGACCACCAGTTCAGGTTCTAATTCAAGGCTATTTTCAGTACAATTGCACACAACTTACTTAGATGTAATAAGCATCTGTAAGGTCAGGCTTTTTAGAGAAATATCACTTAAACTCCACAGAAAAGTCTTGTGGGCTGAAACACAACAAACTTTGAGCAGCACAGTAAAGGAGAAAAAACCCATAAATATGTCAAAATACTTGACGGAGAGCAAGAATTCACACCAGCATGAAAAACCTGTAATAAATTCATGGTACTCAATTTGGCACCCCATATGAAGTAATCCGGAAAGAAATTATGTAAAGAGTAAATTCTCAAGTTAATACAGCTTTAACAGTGGCCTGCCTGTCCGTATGAGAGGAATTAAAGTTAGATTAAAAAAAAATGAAATTTCTGAAAGGCAAACTTTGAATTATCTTGGGAGCTGCTCAGAAAACAAAATTTCTGCTGGTGACAGGAAGGAGAAGTTGTCTCGCTATGAAACTGTTTTGCTGCTGGTCTAAGGCAGAACCTAGAACAAGTTCATGACTCCAAAGTCCAGCCTCACATGTTCTTTGAGTCAATGAAATATTCCTCTCCCAGATGGAAAATATCCAACCAGTCCTGTCCATTCAAGGAATGCCAAACCATATTATTTAAACTCTTGCCCCATATATTCCCACTTCTTTCAAGGAAATTTGTAACTACTGATATCTAGTATTATCTTCAAAGCAAAATGCTTGCCAGAAGAGGTATCTTTATTTCCATTTTACAAACAGGAGGAACAGGGCACAGGCAAGGTAAGATAATACCTCATGATTCTCGAATTGATGCTGTAATCCTAAACCACAGTGCTTGCTTCTTAACCTTCCCTTGTCTCTCTGCCTCCCAAAGTCAACTTCCCGTACCTGTGATCATAGAATCATAGAATAGTTAGGGTTGGAAAGGACGTTAAGATCATCTAGTTCCAACCACCCTGCCGTGGACAGGGACACATCCCACTAACTCACCCAAGGCTTCATCCAAGGCCTTGAATACCACCAGGGATGGAGTATCCACAACTTCCCTGGGCAACCAATTCCAATGCCTAACCACCCTCACAGGAAAAAATTTCCCCCTTATATCTAGTCTAAACTTCCCCTGTTTAAGTTTTAACCCGTTACCCCTTGTCCTGTCACTACAGTCCCTAAGGAAGAGTCCCTCCCCAGCGTCCCTATAGGCCCCCTTCAGATACTGGAAGGCTGCTATGAGGTCTCCACGCAGCCTTCTCTTCTCCAGGCTGAACAGCCCCAACTTCCTCAGCCTGTCTTAATACAGGAGGTGCTCCAGCACCTTGATCATCCTCATGGCCCTCCTCTGGACTTGTTCCAACAGTTCCATGTCCTTTTCATGTTGAGGACAACAGAACTGCACACAATACTCCAGGTGAGGTCTCACAAGAGCAGAATAGAGGGGCAGGATCACCTCCCTCGATCTGCTGGTCACGCTCCTTTTGATGCGCCCAGGATACAGTTGGCTTTCTGGGCTGTGAGCACACACTGCCTGCTCATGTTCATTTTCTCATCAACCAGCACCCCCAAGTCCTTCTCCGCAGGCTACTCTGAATCTCTTCTCTGCCCAACCTGTAGCTGTGCCTGGCATTGCGCCAACCCAGGTGTAGGACCTTGCAGTTGGCATGGTTAAACTTCATAAGGTTGGCATCAGCCCAGCTCACAAGCGTGTCGAGGTTTCTCTGGATGGCATTCCTTCCCTCCAGCGTATCAACCGAACAACACAGCTTGGTGTCATCGGCAAACTTGCTGAGGGTGCACTCAATCCCACTGTCCATGTCAGCAACAAAGATGTTGAACAAGACCGGTCCCAACACTGATCCCTGAGGAACACCGCTTGTTACTGGTCTCCAGCCGGACATTGAGCCATTGACCACAACTCTTTGTGTGCAGCCATCCAGCCAGTTCTTTATCCACCGAGTGGTCCACCTATCAAATTGATGTCTCTCCAATATAGAGACAAGGATGTCATGTGGGACAGTGTCAAACACTTTGCACAAGTCCAGGTAAATTACATCAACTGCTCTACCCCTGTCCATCAGTTCTGTAGCCCCATCATAAAAGGCCACCAAATTGGTTAGGCAAGATTTCTCCTTAGTGAAGCCATGCTGGCTGTCACCAAGCACCTTGTTGATTTTCATGTGCCTTAGCATGCCTTCCAGGAGAATCTGCTTCAAGATTTTGCCAGGCACAGAGGTGAGACTGACTGGTTTGTAATTCCCTGGGTCATCCATTTTCCCCTTTGTGAAAACTGGGTTTATATTTTCCTTTTTCCAGTTGTCGGGAACTTCACCCAACTGCCATGATTTTTCAAATATGATGGCCAGTGGCTTAGCAACTTTGCCAGCTCCTTCAGGACCCGCAGATGGATTTCATCAGGACCCATGGACTTGTGCATGTTCAGATTTTTAAGATGGTCTCGAACCAAATCCTCTCCTACAGTGGGAGCAAGGTCTTCATTCTCACAGTCCTTGCATCTGCCTTCCAAGACTTGGGTGGTGTGGTCAGAGCCTTTGCCAATGAAGACTGAGGTAAAGAAGTTATTAAGAACCTCAGCTTTCTCCAAATCCAGGGTAGCTAGCTCTCCCAAGAGCTTCCTGAGGGGGCTACGTTGTCCCTAGTCTGTTTTTTATTTGATACGTACCTGTAGAATCCCTTCCTGTTATCTCTCGCATCCCTAGCCATTTTTAATTCTAACTGGGCCTTAGCTTTCTTAACCTGCTCCCTAGCTTCCTGGACAACATTCCTGTACTCATCGCAGGTCGCCTGTCCTTGCTTCTACCTTTTATAAGCTTGTTTTTTCATTCAAAGTTTCCTCAGCAGCTCCTTATCCATCCAAGGAGGTCTCCTGGCCCTCCTGCTGCACGTCCTTCTAGTTGGGATGCAACACTCCTGAACTTGTAGCAGGTGATACTTGAATATCAACCAAGAGTCTTGGGCCCCCCTGCCCTCTAGGGCTATGTCCCATGAAACCTTCCTAAGCAGGTTCCTGAAGAGGCCAGAGTCTGCTCTTTTGAAGTCCGGGGCAGTGAGCTTGCTGCACACTCTTCTCACTGTCCTGAGGATCTCGAATTCAACCGTCTCATGATCGGTGCATCCAAGGCTGCCCTGGAGCTTCACATTTCCAAAGAGCCCTTCCCTGTTGGTGAGCATGAGGTCAAGCATGGCACCTCTCCTTGTCGGCTCCTCTATTACTTGCAGAAGGAAGTTGTCTTCCACACAATTGAGGAACCTCCTGGATTGCTTGTGCCGAGCCATACCACCGCTCCAACAGATGTCAGGGTGGTTGAAGTCCTCCATGAGAACAAGGGCCTGTGAGCGTGAGGCTTTTCCTCTCTGTCTATAGAGTGCTTCATCCGCAAGTTCTCCTTGATCAGGTGGTCTGTAACAGATCCCCACAGTAATGTCTCCCATCGCTGTTCTCCCTTTAACCTTGACCCACAAACTGTCTGTTAATTGATCAGCTGTCCCCAGACAGAGTTCCATACTCTCCAGCCTATCTCTAACATAAATAGCAACTCCCCCTCCCTGCCTGCCAGGCCTGTCTTTTCTAAAGAGCCTAGGGTACATAGGGTACTTCTTTCAGGAGATTAATGCAGCTATTAACGTATACACACATAAAAGTTGTGGTTTCTACAGGCAATTTTGACAAATCCCCATAAAATGCATGTATCCTGGTTTATTGAAATACAAAATGGTTTGCATCAAGCTGAAAATATTTTAAACTTTCTTTTTGATCATGAAGTTCTTGTTTAATTTGTTTTTATTTTTTTAACTGACCAGCAGTCTGGCTATAATGGTTTGGTTCATCCAAATTTTCATCTATGAGTCCTGACTCTAAAGAAAGCTATTTTATACTTTTCATTAGAATTTCATTATAAATCATCTATATTAGCAAAGTGCCCAAGGCTGTAAATAGAAATGATAATTGCCTTGACTACTATTCATTTTTTAATGGGCTTTCCCCCTAACCTGAAGGGGGTTTCAATACACTTAGTCCTTTATACCTATTTACTGTTTTGTGAGAATCCCCTCCCTCGACCTGCTGCTCACACTCTGGCGATGCAATGCAGCACACGGGGGGTTCTGGGCTCAAGCTTTTCATCACCCAACACCCCCAAGTCTTTCTCCTCAGAGCTGCTCTTAATCCATTCTCTACCCAGCTTGTATTTGTGCTTGAGATTGTCCTAACCCAGGTGCAGCATCTTGCACTTGGGCTGGTTGAACTTCAGGAGTTTTACATGGTCCCATTTCTCCAGCCTGTTCAAGTCCCTCTGGATGGCATTCCTTCCCTCCAGCGCATCAACTGCACCACCCAGCTTGGTGTCATTACAAACTTGCTGAGGGTGCTCGATCCCGCTGTCCATGGACAAAACCTGCCCCTGAGGAACACCACTCATCACTGGCTTCTACCCAGAGCTCCTGAATCTATTGTTTCTTTTACAACACACAGCTCTCAGCAAGTGTGTCACAGCAAATGAGGCGTGGTTTCAGTTGTTCCCACTTAAAAGCCTGCACAAGGCAAGATGACTATGGAAGAGGAAACAAGCGCCAGGAGATCTTTTGCTTCATTGCTGTTACAGATTTCACTTCAGGATGATGGTTGGGCTTCTACAGAACCCATGAGTCAGTTTCCCCATGTATGAAACTCAAATACATCTTTTGAGATGAGACTAATTTCAACTCCTGATAGTTGAAAGGTGAAATTAGTGTGTGGACCAATTGGTATGTTACTAATTCTTTGTGTGCCTCAGCAAGTTATTTAGGCTGCCTGCAAAAGGGAGCTCTCCAGCAAATTCCCAACCTGCTACTATCTTCCATTTCCTTTGGACAAGATCTTACCTTTTTACAGTGCTTTGCACAAAGAAATGTCAGTCTCTGCTGACCTCTCTAAGCCCTTACCTGCTACTTAAACCATCTCTGAGTGCTGCAGCTCTTCTGGGGAATGAGCTCCCTGCACATGGCAGTGATATCACTGCTGGACCTGCAATGATATTAAAGTAATGAGGTAACTGAGCAAGAAAGTGGGCAAGCTTGCCATTTCCAGATGATGTAAAAGAGAATGTTATTTCTGTAATGCAGAGGGAAATTAAATGTACTGCACAAATCTGCAGGGCAGAACCAGTGAGGGATGAGTGATGAAGCAGAGAGGGGAAGGCAATGCTGCAAATCTGCTTTGGAGAAAGCTCCAGCTCGTGGCAGAGCAGACCAACAAGAACCGAGCGACAGAGAGCTGAAGGGACCCCTAGTCTCCTTCTAACCATAATAAGTTGAAGGGTTTGTGTATTCTTTGTTCTGTACAGAAAAATGATCTCTCTGAAGGCATTAGCAGTTAAATCTCTTCATTATACACCATCAGCAGGGAAATGACGTCTGTGTTTTAAGACTTACAGGAATGTTGTGCTCTCAATTCCAGCTCCTACTTTCAGGATTTGCAGTTACCTTCCCAGAAAAGTTATACATGGAATATCAGCAGTTGAAAGGAACAAACTGTACTAAAAATCTGCTCCAAAACACAGGGCTGAACTTATGGCCTTGGAACACTGCCAGGGATGGGGCAGCCACAGATTCCCTGGGCACCCTGTGCCTATGCCTCATGACCCTCACAGTTCTTCTTAATGTCTAATCTCAATCTCCCCTCTGTTATTTTAAAGCCATTCCACCTTGTTCTGTCACTACATGCCCTTGTGTTGTGGTTTAAACCCTAGCCAGACAGCTTGTTAACTCACTCCCAGTGAGTGGTGCTGGGCTGAGAGCAATTGAGGGCCCTCCCCCCCGGGGCTCTCCCCTTCCTCGGTCCCAGAGGAATGAGGAGGAGGATCGAAAGAATGCAACTCCTACGGGTTGAGACAAGAACAGTCCAGCAGCCAATGTACAACACAAATCACCACCACTACCACCAACGACAACAATGATAAGAGAAAATAACAAGGGAAGAGAATACGATACCACCGGCCAAGAAACGAGTCCCACCCGGAAGCCCGTGTCCTTCCGGGTAACTCCCAGTTACCCCCCACCCCAGGCATGACGTGCTGTGGTATGGAATACCTCTTTGGCTAGCTTGGGTCAGGTGCCCCGTCTCTGCTTCCTCACGGCTTCCCCTCCTCCCTGGCAGAGCATGAGCCTCACAAAGTCCTTGGTCAGGGTAAACATCACTTAGCAGCAACCAAAACCATTGGTATTATCAGCACTGTTCCCAGGCTGGAAGTCAAAACACAGCACTGCACCAGCTACCACGAAGGAGAAACATGACTGCTACTGCTGAACCCAGGACACCTTGTAAAAAGTCCCTCTCCAGCAAATCATTCAAAACTATTAGGTGTCTACAATGCTCCTCATTCAGAGTCACATTTAGTAGCCAGTACTCAGCATGATGAGCATCCCATGATGAGCATCTGCCATCTTGACAGGCCTATGGCTATGGTACTATCCTTACTTCCCTTGACAGATGAGAAATGAGGAACTGATGAGAAGGCTAGGTCCAGCTAAGGTCATGAGTGGGACTGGCTTTCCTGTTGAGGTCCCACTGGGGACACAGCTGCAGAGATTTTTGAGATTTACAGATGGAGGATACAAAAGCAAAAGAGGAAACAAGCTCTCTGATCCACTCCTGGAGTGTGTGTGCGTGGGGGGAAATAATCAAGAAAACACTGCCTTATTTTGCATTAATTTGCAGAAATAAATATTTTTTCATAGTCCAGAATAAGGAGTCAAGGAGCACCCTTCAGGAAAAACAGCACTTAAGACTTCTATACGCTTGCCAACTGTGAGCCCTCGTATTTAATGCCAACAGAACAGTGATTACTGCAATATCCTAACTTGCAAACCCTTCCCATTGCAGTATTTGTTCTTATGTGTCAACACCTCTAGGCCATATAGAAGTGACATACGGATGCACAGACATGCTACAGACAAACTTCTATCTTTGGATTCTCCTCCTGTTTCCACAGTAACCTTACAGAAACATCTAGCAGTCAATAGGGAAAATCAAAGGCAGGGATAAATCATAATTTTAGGCTAGGGAGGAACAGACCTTGAATACTGAAAAACTGATACACAGCATAATACAATTTGTGGTGTTTATTATGCCAGCCCAGGGCAGGAGTGCATAGGCATATGATGTGGCATTTACGACACATATTTGCTGCCGGTTAAGCGGGAGTGCAGATGAGAGTGCAGGTACAGAGACCTTTATGTTCACAGACTGTTTAATGGCTTAATCCTGCTAAAATGAGCTGAGCTTTTCTTTGCACGTGTCACTTACCCACGTTCATCCAAGAAGTGACGTTCATAAACAGATGCCCTATCCTTCTCAGTGGACTCTGTTTGCTGAGTTTAGTTTGGGGAAATAACAATAACGAGAAACGACCAATCAGATATGCTAATTTGGGAGTGTCAAACTCTTAATATGAATTGGTGTTCATTAGTGTGACAAGTGTCATGTTAATTGAGTCCTTTTTTTGGAAGCTGTCAGTGTGTTGCTGTGTATTTCACAAATAGTTTTTCTCTCAAAACTGTTTCTCTCTAGGGAGCAGTTTAGGCAACAGTCAGATGAATTACCTAGTGAAAATTGAAAACTGCTTTTTCTATTAGCCACTTAAGGGATAGTACTCCAAGTAAGGAGCCTCAGCAACTCTAATCCATTCACCTCCAGACCACCAAATCACTTTGGATCCATGTGGTAGTGGGTGCAGGGTCTGCATGTACCCCATGCCTGTTTTAAAACACTGTCTCCAATTAAGCACTAAAATTGTAGCTGCAGTAACATAGAGAATTACGATTATGACAACTGCACTCCAAATATTTAGTCAATATTCTTCAGTCTGGTTTGAAAACAAGTTCAGGTTCATACTAATGGTATTAACCTAAAGATTCCAATATTAGCTCGAGTGTGCTAGCAAAAATAGTGGGAACAATAGCACTGACATAAGCTCTATTCTGTAATAAAATTGGTGCTTTGTTAGAACATTATAAAGTCCCATTCCTGGTATCAAAGCCTGTTTAATTTGACTCAGAGTGGCATATCAAATTGGAAACCTAAGACTAAATATATATTCCTGCTGTTTGTTATTTTAAAATCCTATTTGTCTCTCTAATACTTCTCCCTGACACCAAACAAAAATAATGTTATTTTAAGATGGATGTTGATCACATCGCTGTTCTCCCTGGAAGAAATGCACGTGCCTAAAGCCCGGTACGACACAATGTCACTCAGCTGGACTCATTAGCATGGCAGCAGCTTTGCATTTACATCCCTGCACAACTCCTAGGGAAAAAAAAGCTCTGGTTCACAGCACAGCATGTGTCTGTCTGAAGATGACAATGTAGACATGCCCCTGAAAGTCAGGCCATCTTTCAAGCAGCAAGTGAAACGGGCAGCTGCAGAGAGGCAGTTGCAGCTTTTGTTGTGCAAAAGACAAAGGCTGATCGAGCAATTCCAGATGAAAACTCTTAATCTGTTGCAGATTGTCTTTGTGGCCTTGGAAAAATACATACCAACACCTGATCCACAGAAGCTCGTAGGTGTCTGCGGTTCAACTTTACACTGAATTTAATTGCCTGAGTGTACAAGCACTGAGGTCATTTCGTTTCTCCCTGTTGTGACTAATCAAGATAGGAAAAAGTTCAGCAGGAGGCTCAAAATACGATTTCTTCATCTTTTCACGCTTAAACCCTCTGAAAAGCTTTGTCCTGCAGCTGTACTCAGAACACGCCTCCAGCATGCAGCAAACACTGAGTAGCCACAGTGATTTCCCATCACTACTGTGGACTGTGGGAGCAACACCTCCTGGGCCGAGCCAGGCCTTTACTCTGTACACTCAGATGGAAGAGAAATGAGCTTCTGTGCCTTTTTTTGTGGAAGGGCTTCAAACTCCTATCTCCTTTTATCTAGGGGATGCTATGCTTTTGGCAAGCCCAGAAAGAGCAAAAAAGTGATGTGTGTATGGGAGCCTCTGTTCTTTCTGCACAGGTTTGTAACAAAGGATCCAAGTCTTCAGATGTCAGTGAGCAAGAAGCAAATTTATGCAGAGATGGCTTGTGTAAAAATCCCATGAGCAGCTCCTGGTCAGGGGTGGAACTGGGGAGTTGGGATGTTTTAGGAAAGCCTGTCTTGGTCTCATCCCGGTGTCCAGGCTTTGTCTGCCAAACCCAGCAGTGGGAGATCACAAATACATTTCTGGGGTGGCTAATGTGACATTTATGCCTTCAGCCATTGCACTGGATTCTAGGAAGCCCAATTGCAGGTGTGTAACATTTCCCATGACCTCAGTAGGAAACAATAAACTCTGTTATGAACCCTGCCATGGAGCTTGTAACAGCTAAGTGTCCTTGCCCAGAAGCTTCTCTTGGCTTCCCATGTAGATTATGGGGATGATTTTTTTACCTCCAGGGTCTGCTGTAGTACTAGTATGCTAACAACTACAAGTCATTTGTAGCTGGAAAGGAGCAGCCAAGGAGCCCTCTAAATTCAGGAGAGTCCTTCAGAATAGGGAGAAAGGCTTTGTGGAGTGAGTGAATACCCAATTCCTTAGACTGAAAAAGAGGCTTCAGAGAAATTATGTTTACACCAGAAAGTCAGAACTTGTAATTTCAGCACCATTTCACAGGTTTCCCTGATCTTTCTAGGAAACCATGTGAAGGAATCACTTCAGAACTAACAGGTATGCTCCAACAGACTACACAGTGGTGAGTGATGCTATTAAATGGAAGACAGTGCTTCTGCTGTTTCCAGCACAGGTTAATGCAGATGCAGTTGAAAGACCAGTCTTTTTGCAACAAAAGAGTTGAATGGGCTTTCATCTTTTTAGTATATCCAAGGTTGCTTTTTATGAAGGAATATACATTCCATCTTTAACCTTATAAAAATGAGGAGGTCATTGGGTGGAAAAGAGAAAAGAAAAAAATATAGCTAGTTTTCCAGGGTTTTATTAGAAAAAAAAAAAAAGGTAAAGAAAGTGCCTAAAGTGTGCAATTAACGAACATTAAAGCAATAAAATATTGAGCCTATTTTTTCCCTTTATCTATTCCCTCCCAGTTCCAACATTGAAGTAATAATAGTGGCTAACAATCAATGGGTTCCTAATGAGAGCAGCTCACACTATACCCACAGTAATTATCTTTTGAAAAATCAATAAGGAAAGAAATGTGAAAACAATTTGATATAAAGTATGACTTCCCCTATTTCTGTTTATATTTGTATACAAGATCCTCCTCCTCCAGAAACTTCTCCCACCCTGGAGCCAAGAAAGATATCTCCATCTTGGAAGATAATCATATAATTAAGATGTATGAGATGTGCCAGCCTGTCACATGTGAAATAAAAATATAATAAAGGGAAAAATGCGAGCATGTATAAAGTGTCTCCTCACCCTCAGCAATAGCATTTGCTGCCATGAACAATATTCTTAATCAGAAAAAATAGTCCTTCATAATAATCATGCTGCATACAGTGATAATCACAACAGACCCAGGATGGCATGGCCAAGGAGGTATAAAAATATAGAAGTAATTTTGCTATGAAATACCTAGGAAATTACATCCTGATCCTCTTCCTGCTGTGGATGTTTCTGTCAGGACTGGGTCATCACCACTGATCCAGTTTTCACTGGAAAGTAACTCAATAAAAGTGCCATGAACATTGAATTTCATCCTAGTTCCATAGATATAGATTACACTGGGTGACTCCAGGGTGAAACTGTGTAAGCTTTGAGAAGGTTTGAGTCTATTTCAATAAACGTCACAAACTGGTCACTGAATATTTTCATGGTTGTGGTGAAGGATGAAAGTGGTTATTGCTGCTTCTGCCATATCCATCCCACTGACTTTTACCCTTCCACCACCTCAGGAAAAGAGTCTGTTTTTTAATTTTGAGGTTGAAAGGATGAAAAGATTGGCTGCAGTTAACACCCATAATAAGGTATGAAGATTTTGAACAGGCTGAGATTGGGAAGTGCAGGGATTGCGTTTCTATCTGCAAACTAGCAGCCTTGATGTGGAAGTTGTGGGTATAACCAATGAAATCTTCACAACCTGCTACATAAATAATGCTGGTTATGATGCCATCTGAAGCTAGCTCAGTTCAGTCCCCTTTAACATTGCCAGGCAACAACTAATGTAGGAAAAGAATTAAACCTGAGATTTCCATTTGGCTAAAATATAGGGTGATGGTGGGCAATAAGACCGCATATACAACCCAGGCAAGTAGGGCAGGAATATGAGAATCCATCCAGTCAAACTGAACGCCCCTCTATTCTTACCACTTGTACTCTGCTTTAGCATCAGGATGTCTCAGGCTTTAAATGAAATGTCAAATTTAATTTGGCTCTGGATACACAAGATATATGATTGCCCTTGGAGAAAGCTGATAACTCAGTGCACTCAGTGTCAAACGTGTATCTACCCAATAGCTCACTCCATAAAGAGCACTAGCCTGCTTTCCCTCAGAAAGTAGTCAGACTCCACACAGGCCTGCCTGCCATTTACACAAATAGGTCCATTTTGAAAAAAAAAAAACACCCTTCATATCAGAAAGCAGAAATGGGTTATTGAAAGTTGGCTCCAAGTTAGATTTCCAAATGACACCACTGCACATTACATTAGCATTTAGTGACTGGAAGGCAGCTACTGTACCTGCTGTGGATAACTCAGCATCAGATGAGGAATTATGTTAAATGACACATTTGGATCTCTTCAAGACACAGCTTAGAAACTTTCATTTGGAAGCATGGAGTAGTTACAGGGAGGTTTTAACTGCTTTAAATGCAAGCAGGGCAGAAAACACAGAGGGGTATTTGTGATTACTGATGGATTCAATGTTCCTTACAGGGTCTACTGCATCTGAATTTTTTGCTGAGAGAATGGAAAGATTATCTGAACCCATTTACAAACCTTCTGGTTTAGAGGAAATTTCATAATCAGCTATTTTCTATCTTCACATGCAAAGGAATGACCTTGATTTAAAAAAAATTAAAAAAAAAATAGTACATAACTCTATTGTGTGTCTGTACTTGCTGTATTCACATGACACTTGAAAAGATATATTGCCAATGAGTCTTTTCTGCAATTTTACCTGTTATTTGCAGCTGTCACTCAGAAAAAAAATAAAAATACTTTAATTATTTTGTAATTTTTAGTACTTTTCATGTCACATTCAGCCTTGCTTCAACACTGGAATGCATCATGCCTGTTCCACTATTAGCATGCAAAATGCAGTAGGAGGAAAAACTCAAAACTTTGCACCTTGCCATTTAGACCTTGCCATTTTTGAAAAGCCACAGTGGTTAAACAGAAAGTCAGTGACAGAAGGACATAAATAGATAGGCAATATACTTGTCAGTCAGAGGCCAAGAGAAATGCCTCAAAACCCATATGAAAGCTTGTAATGTAAGCTTTGCAGAGATAAGATTACATGTGTGATATTTTGTCCTTTTGTTCCAAGAGCAGTAGATAATAAGTTTGACTCCTGTATCTAAAAAAACCCTCTACTTTCTTAGCTAATTTAGCAGCAGTCATGCTTGAAACTGAAAAGAGATTCAATTAAAACAGCAGTTTATCTTCATTTTCTTCTCCTTCTTGAACAGAGTATTTATTTGGCACATCTTTGGCATCTTTGTTCCTATCAGGACTAATAAAGAACTGGAATGTATCTCTTTAAATTAACATATGATCATTTTATGCTCATTTTGTTTTTAGACATTATTGACCTGTGTATAACCTCTCCTTTTCCTCATCTTCTTTATTCCAGCCTGATATTTCTTTTTCTCTTCCCACACTCTTAGTGGTCTTTCATGGCCTCAGCTCTCTGTTTCCCCATTCCTCCTGTCCTTGCTTTCTAGTCAAGCACCTCATGAGCAGCTTTGCTTCTTGTTCTTCTTAAATTTCCATGGTCTGATTGTTCTCCACTGTGTCATTTGTGCCCTTCTAAAGCTGTTGTGTTCTCCCAGGAGCTGAAGAGCTTCCAACAAGAAACTCCAATCCACATCTGACTCTGAATTTAAGGATGAAATGTACTATTTAACTGGTTCTTAGGTCTCAGAATACTTCAGAAGGATTCAACTCACTTTAAGGTAAATGGAAGGACCAGAAATAAGAAAGAAACTGTCAAAAATACCACATGTTGTGCCAAATTTCACAGAAAACTGAGGAGATGAAATCACACTGAACATACAGATGTAGGAAGGAAACATGTCAGGAACACGAAGTTTACCTGTATCTCTTAACCTTGCCTTTTAGCCACAGAAAGTCCTACGCTCCAACTCTCCCTTTGGTGTGTTCTTGGGGCATTTACGTTCCCATCTCAGTTGAGAATTACCAGTCCTTTGCTGGAGAAAAGTATCCCTCTTTTCTCTAAATGTTGCCATATACTTAAAATCCATGGTAAATCTTCCTTGAACATTCGGTCTTGACATTGTCATTTCACTAGCCTGCATTCTTAATTATGTGGGTCTATTCTACATGCTCGTTTATGTTTGCAAAACCAACGTTCTGTAGTTCTTGTCCCTCTGTAGTTGTATGCTTATTGTGATATAATAATTTCATTACTGTGAGATAATACTATCAGAGACAAACAATAACAGGTCGGTGCTTCAGGGTAGCAAGCTCAATCTATATCCTCCTCAAAATCTTTAACAGAGCAGAATGGAAGAAAAGCAGATGGCTTTGCAGCATGACCAGAAGGTTAACAAAGCTAGGCCTTTCCCAATGAGCTATAAGATTATTGTTGCTTTTCTCTCTAGACTAATATTGATTATATGTTCCAATTTCATTCAGATGTTGAATCTGTTTTATTGGGCAAACAGCTGCAGTCTCTGCTCCCCGTCCCTCAGTAAATGTTATTTCAAACTTCTTTTGAACTCACAGTGCAAAAGTGTGATTCTGCAGCACTCACAGAGGCTTTTCCATAATGTGATATTCATCCAAGGTCATGGTCCAAACACAAGTTGACACACTGGTTTTACTTAAAGGTGTCTTCGCTGGGTCTTTCTCACCATGTCAACTCAGTGGTTCTCCCCTGGGCTGCATGAGACTGGTGGTCCACCGTGGCAGTCAGGTAGATTGTTCTCACTGGATGAGAAAACAAACTGCCTGCATATTATTTTCGTAGAAGTTAGAAATCAAAGTGTATGTTTTTCCTCATATAAACACAGTAACCATTAAAATTAGAGTGATAATAGTTGATCATTCTTCTTTAATCACAGCCTGAGGTTTCTTTATATTATGCTTTTTTTCCCAGAAATAAACAGCATAAGAATATAGACCTTTTGAGCACCACTTCACTAGGCTTCCTTTAGTTAATAATCCCCAATCTATTTCCTTTGTTGTTCTGTCAATTTTGGTCAAAGAAGCAGAGAGAGCAGATAAAGAATGAAACAGGCATGAAGTCAGAAAGGGTATAGTTGTAGGTGAACTAATGTCACAGAACTGAAAACGTACAACTCCAGTCATTTCCATTTACATAAAGAAGAGCATGGGAAGAAAGATTGCTGCCATTTGGAGCATGGTTGGTTGACAATTTTGGGATTTGGAGATCAACCACTATCATGAAGCAGCTGGGAAGTGATACTATGCAGAAACATCACTGCATCACACTGATTTCAGGACTTCAGTCTGTTTTCTTAAAATTATAACAAATAGAAAGATCTCTTCAAAATACTTTTAAAAATGCTTTGAAATGTTTAATTTCAACTTTTGTTACAAAATTATAACATAGAGGAAGAAGCATAGATTTGAAAATTTCCTTCAGAAATATGCTGAAAACATTTCCCTCCCAAATGGTTAGGGAAGATGCCAAAATATTGTCAGAGCTTCATCCCATCACCCAACTCCTTCCTGAAACACCGTTCCCCTAATGTAAAGACACATTTTGATTTCAGTACAGCTGCATTTTGTTGCAGAAAGTATTCTGCTAATTTTTTAACCATGATTTATGGGAGCAGTGGTTCAGGAAGCTTTACTACCCCAGCCAAACAAATAATCTTTTGAAGATGGTTGATCAAGCTCATTTCAGAAGATGGACTTTATTATAGGGTTTTTTTTTAGAACATATAAGTGAGATTTTATGGAACAATAATTTTTTTTTTTTGTCTTTTAAAAACAAGAACCTTTTGGTCTTAAAATTTTTAAAAATGTGTTGCTGAATTTTATTTTGTAAAACATACTCTATATCATAAGTTTCCATCGAATTTATTAAAGAGAAAAATTTCCCAGCCAGCATCAAATCTGTGTGTGTTCCAAGGATAATTAAGCACAACTCCACAATTAACCTTAAGTGCATATTACTGCATATATATACTTGGATCTTCATGGCTATGTATAGTAGCCCTACAATTTCTTCTTTAATCTCACAGATGATATTTCTTCAAAGTTGTCCTGATTTTACCTTGGTTGTTCAGTTTGACTGGGTGCCATTTGAAAAAGTAGGCTTTAAGTAAAGGATATTTTTCTACCAAAAAACTTGACCACCATTTGTCCTGATTTCTGCTTTTTACATTTTGCCATCTACAAGAAGAGACAAACTTTAAATAACAATTCTTTGAAAGACTGTAGCAGAAACCGAAAATGTATAACAAAGCCTGAAAAAACACATTTGAAAGGCTTGCAATTGCTGTAATACGGACATAAAGTTAACATACTTGCAAAAGAAGTCCAAAGACAATGAAACAAATGATTACAGAAGTAATCATCAGGTATAAACATTTATAACTTACTTGCAGATACATACTGAAATTGCAAAGCTTTGCCTCTCAGTGTGAAAGAGGGCAAACTTAAAGTATGGAAGAATACAGACCTAAAGTGATTTCTGTTTTCCCATCACACCCTCCTCCAGTTTCCTTGCATCTGTGGTAGTGCATATACGGATGAACAAAGCTTTCATATTCAGAGCCACCCACTGGATGTGAGACTCATAATATTTGACAGATATAAAAATGTAGGAAATATCCATTACATTCTGATACATTACTGAAGACTTGCAAACAGGGAACAACTAGGTTAAGTATTGGTATAAATTAAACACAAAGCACATTTGCTCTAGCACTGGCCTTTCAAATTGAGAGTGATGGCATGATTAAATAATTGAACTGTCTCACCTTGCATAGTCAGACAGAATTCCAATAGGAATAATTATTCCAAAAAGGATATAAAGGTAAATCAAGCTCTTCACCAGCTAAAACAGCAGTCTGCAACTTGACTTTTTCTTCCTTGTGGATGGAACTGGAATCAGGATCAACAGGTTGTTTTTCTTCCACTTGGTAAACTTGTCAATTACTTCATTGGGGTTGATCATCAGTAATTTTCTTTGTGAAGATAAAGTTTGGGTTTTGCTTATGTCATAGAGTGATGAAATAAGGTACTTTTAAACAGTTCTCCTGAGGATTCCTATTTTTGACCAACATAAAATCTAAAAAATAATCTTCATATTTGTTATCTTGAGGGCTTTCTTTCCTAAAGTCCCTGTCATGAGCTCAGGGCACTGTACTCATCCTTTCCTCTCTCCTGGTGGTCAAACAGAAGCCTGAAGTTGATCTTTCTGTGTTCCTGGTCAACCCAAATTCTTAGCATCATCTTAATATCTGTCATATTTTTATATGCATCTGCACCAAGCTCAGAGAGGCTGAAAGAACTGAATTATCTGTAAATTAATTGTTTAAGAGGAGTGGGCAATGTTTAAACAAACAAATCTGCCAAGAAACAAGTAGGGTGTATGAAGGACAGCTGTAACTTCTGCTTTATTTAATCCACTTATAAATATTCCCAAGATAGTTCAGTACCCCAAAAAAGTAAAACACAGGGGGATTTTTATCTTTCTTTCTTGTTTCCCATCATTCCAAACTGAAGTCATATCTTCACTCAGTGTCCTAACAGCTGTGCAACAGTTGCTTCCTGGGAATAGGTGGAGACCTCAGGTTCATGCCTCTGCAATTAAATTGGAGACAATATCACTGGAAGCAATCCTGCGTGAATAGAGGGATAGAGATAGGTAATTTTACTGTTCTTTCTTCTCCCTAGCATTTAGGACTTTGGGATGCACTGTGCATTCCTCCTCTCTGTGATATCTGTGATACTTACCTGGGGACACAGCTGTTAACATGCCAGCCATGCAGCACTGTGAAGCAGAAATGTCTCCTTCTTTGGGAGTGCCTTGGCAACGATAGTCAAGAACAAAGATGGAGCTTTTTGGAGCAGTGGACTAACAAGGCAAATAGTCACCTGTCTTTATGGAAAAGGTATTTAAAGCTCCATGGAGGTGGTCATACTTGACACTGAAATCACCTGGGCAACCACTGTTGCATGGCCTTCTCTCCCATAAATGCCAATTATTTTCAAGGTTTGACACACAGCAGTGAATGAGCTTTTAACATTTTGATCAGAATTATTGTTCAACAGAGAATACTTTATGCTTTGTGTCATCTCCTACAGACACAAACCACTCATTTGTGGCTAACAGAGATGGTGAATAGCCTACAAAAGAATAATGTGCATAGTAGGAGCTGTTTTATTTATCTTACAGTTCACTTATGGGTCTGCTCTGAGTTAAGGAGTAAAAAATTAGAAGGGGCCTGAGATGGAGAATTATATCCTTTCTCTCCATCAATCAGTCAGCTGGTATGGGAATAGATCCTCAACTGTGGGCATTTACAGAACTAACTGTTTTTGATAACCTAGATGTTAGTTTCTAAGGCTCCATTTATGTTGCAGATAACTGTACACTAGAGAGCAGTCCAGCTCAGCAGGCAAATTAAAGTTTTCCTTCCACTTGCACCAGGTGGTCATCTGAAAGCTAACCACTAGTGCCCAAGTGACAGTAGACATTGAGGACAGCTGGCAAATTAGGCCTTAAGGCTGCTTTTGAAACAGTATGGATGTAACCTTATGCCATAAATTTATTAAGAAGACAAAAGCAGTTCCCTGTGGAGGAGAATTATTGTCAAGATATCTCTAGCAGTGATTCTTAGAAGTTGAAAACCAAGTGAGTAATTAAATACAGCTTGGTTTATGAAACAATAAAAAGCACATTCCATTTTTCAACATCCTTGTCTTTAACACTAAAATGCTAATGAATTCACAAGCTATCTATTGTTTTCAAAGACTGATTCTAATCTGCATGAGCTTCATTTTGAGATTAAGACACATAAGTGCGGATGCTCACAGATTGATAGAGATCTGCTTAGTACAGTCAGTGGAGCTTGATCTATTCAGCAGACTAGTTACTGGGGTCAGGATTTAGTTGCCTGCGTGCAGGTCTCTGATGGCATGAAACATTTATGGAGGGTGGCAACTGCCACATGGAAACTCATTTTTTAACACCGTCATTTTTCAACAGCACTTCAAAGACAGAAAGGCACCACCTGAAGACATCTCAGAGAACTCTGGATACCTGTGTGTGAACAACAGCTCTAAAGCTTCACTGACCGTAACAGCCGCTCCATGTAGATGTACAAGCTCAATGTACACCTACATGTACATTGGCTTTTTTAACCCTGAGCTAACGCAAATGCTAGTTGGCTCATTAAAGCTAATCAAGTAAGAAAGTTTCCCAGTTAATGCTGCCTTTTGTTTCCCAGACAACAGGGTGCCTTCTGAAATACAAAGAACAGTGATTTAGTTTTATTGTCTGTATATATGCTTTCGGGAGCACACAGCTCGAATACCTTGAGATGGGATCAAAACCTCAGAGCTAGGTGGCTCAAGCAACTCTATCTATATTGTTTGCAGAGGCAGAGCAAGAGCCTGAGTCCATATTCACTTTTCTCTGAGGCTCCTTCCACTTGCTCCCTATCCAAGGCAGAGCATGAGTAAATTTTAGGTAGCTTAGATCATCTGAATTCAGGACCATGCCCAAAATCACAGGAATCTAGGTGTCACCACCATTTTTCAGTTCCTCCTCCATGTAAAGTAGAGGTTCTGAGGGTTTGACTTTTTAATTTCAACAGAGTAATCTTTGTGAGGCTGTCTCAGCTTGACGACATGTTTGTGCAACATGAAGTGAGAAAAGCACCAAGCATTGTTATAAACCTTCCTCCCCCATTCTATAGGTGAATCAGGCTCACAAATTCTACTAGGTCCATAGTGAGTTGCTCCTTGTGCTTTGACATACAATATCTTTAAATCCCTGTTGTTTTTTTTTTTTTTTCTGGTTTTTGACTTAGCCGATTCCTCCATGGTGACTGCTGTCTCTTCTCAGGTCAAAGAGCAGTCTTTAACAGCCAGTCATCTTTTATCCAACAGATGTGTCCAAACAGCTGGAACTCCCTTCTTATTTCCACATCAGTAACTTTCCCTTTTAATGCACCTTTTTGCTCATTGTCTCTTTTCTGATATGCTTTTTTGCCAGCTGACCACATGAAGTTGATGGTATAATTTCATTTGAAAGGGCAGATATCTGTGTGCCAGTTTACTCAGAGGTCTGTTTCTACCACACGCAATAGAATAAAGTACATCTGTATTTCAGACTGCTTTGTATTTTTGTGTGTGTCTATAGAAAGATCGCCTTGCCTTTGCATTGTTGTAATAGAACAAATAACAGAATTGAGAGATGGAAGGAGAAGTAAAATGCATATTCAAATTGTTGGCTTTTTATAGGAAAACACTTCTAAATAGCAATTCTTAAAATCAGGGAAGAGCAGTAAGATGGCAAGCTATTTTCACACTTACCTAGCATCTTATTTTGTTAGTAATACCTCAGCTACTGAATTCCTTTCAGTGCATAATCAGGTCCTAAGCTATTCCTCCAAGTCAGGGTTGGGGCACCACAGTTAAAGAGGACACAATTGGTTTATCATGCCTTCCAGTTGTATCTAAAATCACAGAAGGTGTTATCTGTTTGCTTGTATTAGCACATCAGTTAACTGCTAGTTGTTCTTTGAAGAGTTTTGCAGACATCAGAATTAGCTATCAGACACTTTAATAGGCTAATGGAAGCTGTCTCTGTTTCCTCCTAAAGCAAGCAATAACAAGAGTAGCATTTTCGTTCTTAGTAGCTTAAGCACACAGCTGAAATGAAATAGCTGGGCACATCAATTTGCTTCCACACTTCCTAACACACGGTAATGATATCCTGTATTGAAAAAATAAAACAAAGCTGTGCTCACCTTTTTTTCTGGCTGAATAAACTCTAAAAGTGTTACAATATTCTGAACTACAGTGTCAGGAAACAAAGGAACAAAAAGAGATTGCAAGATCATAACAAAAAGAACAATGTGACCAGTTACAGGAGTTGAAAAAGCCTAAAGCATAAACCCCAAGCTTAATTCTTTTCATTTGTGGTCCAGTGGGATTTAAAGGCATGCAACAGCCTTCCTAACTCACCAATGACTTGGTTTGAGTTAAACCTGCATCTGAAGCTGTGTTTCCTTGAGGTCCTAGGTAAGGGTCAGGCTTCTGCTTTCTGACTGATTTTTGTACTTGCTTTTTGAAGAAAAACAGAATTCTCAAGTCTCTGCATTACCCATGAACTTGGGGCATTTAAAAAAAGCCCAGCACTGATATCCAAGATAAAACCGTGAGTGCAGGCAACAAGCTATTTACATAGATCACAGTTCAGAGATCCGTCTGCTATAAGAGGACTTTACTCTCGCAAGTATCCTTAGAGACATCAATATAATGTCTCACCTTGTATAAAGGTTACTAAACCACCAGTTTAAAGACATTCATTTGGACAGTAGGAAGAGAAATATTATTCTGATTCATAATTTTATGATCCTTTTTTTTTCCTAGCTATAAGTGAAATGGTACGAGTTCATGCAGAAAACAACAGAAGTCCAATTAAATTCTTAGACTTCCTCATAATATTGTTCAAAGGTAATATAAATAAAGAAAAAGCCCAAGTTTATTTAAAACATGTATTTTCACTGAATATAGTGAAAAGCCAATTTGCACCAAATGGGATTTAGACTATGCCAAGAAATAGTCCTGTTCCTTTACCTTAGCAGGTCCTGCCTTGAAGACCCACCTGCAAAGCACCTCTCATAAACAACAGTCTGTTTCTGAATGCTCACCCCCCAAAATCACAGCTATCTAATTTACTCCTTAGCTTCATACTCTGCTAAGGAGCATAAATCTCAGCTGGGACTTCCTTGCATCAAAACAATAATGTGGAACTACAATCCCTGAACTGTCTTTTTTTATTGACTGAGTTTAATGTACTAGTTTTGTTGTGATAGGACTGCAAGGAATGAAACAAACCCAACAAAAGGCAATACAGAGCAAAAAGGTTAAATTCTGGTGGAATGGAATCAAAGTGAAACATCCCATTTTCTTCAGAAAAGGTAAGATTTCACCCTGGAGCATTATGAGAGGGTGAGAGGAGAGAGGGAAAGCATGCAGTCACTTATGAGAGAGGGAGATCCTCACAGGTCACTTTTGTTCTCTTTCATGTAGTGAAAGCTCTGCTCATTTAGGATACTTGATTTATTTTAGAACTGCTTTTAGCTGCAATTGCAGGCTGAAAATGCTTCCATAGATGACAAAATTACTAATACTCAAAAACTGAGTGTAGCATGTGGGAGACACATGTAGCTATATATACAAAGTTATATATACAATATATTACATGTATATGTAGTTATATATACAAAGATGCAATGAGGTTTGGTAGAGACTTTTCAAGGGATCAAAGTGCCTATTAAGTCAACAGCATATATTTTGTTCAAATCCCTCAATGAACAATTTGCTATTTGACCTGTTAAAAGCCCTTAATCTTCTTTCCTACAGTCTCCTAGAGTTTCCTTCACATATTAAGATACCCGACTACTGCTTTTACTCCAAGGAGGTTTTCCAGTGAAGTTACCCCTCTCTTAGCTTCATTTCACCTACCTCTTGCCAAAACTCCTCGATAGTGGTAGAAGCCCACTTCCTCCTGCCCACTAGGCAACCACCTTCCAGTGACTGCAACAATAAATCTCTGGCAATAGTAATTTCCCCTGAATTTTTCAAGCCTGCAAAAATTACATAGCGTGCATCCCATTGTAAGACTTCAGCCGCTGACACCTGAGAAATCATTAGCTTCTGTTCTACACAGAAAGTTAAAGGATGCTGGATGATTCATCAGTTACCTCTTTAAACACATTGAAGATATTTAAATAGCAGTTAATGGAGAGCCTGTTCTGCTGACAGTCAGATGGTGAGCTGTGTGGCTTAATATCACTTGTGCCTCCAAAATGTGTTTTACTTTGTCAGTGAAAAGACCATATTATATTGATGTTTTAAGCATTGAAAATCATTACTCCTGTTCATATCGATTTGCATGCTGACTCTTAACATAAGCATGTAACCTTAGCAATTTTCAAATCCATTCCAGCATACTGATACAGAATGCAGAAAAATAACAGTTATCAAACCTGTCACATTTCCTTGACAAAATCTGTTTTATTGCTGGGACTTGTTAAGATCAATCTTTGTATTCCTCACATTAATTTTATCCATTGGTACCTGGGATTTCCAATATTGTCATGACATGAATGGGTTTTTTTTGCCATTCTTTCATTACTCTGAAAGAAAAACCGTCTTAACACATACCAGTTAAAATCTGTGGGATTTTAACTGTGCAACAAAGGTTGTGGCTGTGCTTTTTTAGATTCCTTTCTTAGGAGGTTTAGTGTTTGCCTATACTATCTTTCTTCCAGGTCAGCTGAGCTGTACTCCAATTCAATCCCGTGTTTTATTATTCATTATTTACTTTCTCAGATCTTCACTGACACTGTCTTACCCCAGAGCACCTTAACTCTTAACTCCTTCAGTATAAGCAGCACTTAGACCCTGTGTGTCAAAACCCTCTTCTTTTTTGTCATTGAATTTGTAGCAAATGCATTCACTCTTTCTCTGCAAATACTCACAAAGGCCCTTGAAAGCCCATCACTGAAATTAGCCTTACTACCAGCACAAACTCTTTCTCAATATATATATATCCCTTGGAGTTTCAGCCTGCAAAATAAACCAGAGACCCAACATGACATTAACTTATTTTATTTTTGACTCGGAGAGTTAGACTCTTGTGAGGAGAATACCTGTGGGTTCCACCACTGCACTGGGGCTTTTCCTTAGTGACTTGCAGATGCATTGAACTTACTGTAAAATAAACCAGTAATTGTGAGACAAAGGAAATCATACACAGAGTGAAAACTCTCCTAGAGAGCTGAAATTTGTACTGACATCACCAGAGGTAGGTAAAGACTATGATTACAGTACTGTTGTACGTAATTAGTCTGTCTCAATAATGGAAAGGTTCAAGCTAAGTATCAATGACAGCCTGTACTTCTGTAGTACATTCTAGCTCAGAAATGCACAATTAACGTTCATAATGTCTTGGAAAAAAAAGAAATGTTTGGAATAATGGAAAAATAACTAGCTCATCAAAAGTAAACAACTTCTGGTTTTAATGTTGAAGAGTGAGATACCATCCTTCATGGATGGGTTCTTTCCTACCTCCTGTTTTGAGCTTTTGGCTACTTAGATTCTTTGCTAGAAGTCCTGGAACACAGAAACTTTACTTGGGCTTCCTACAGCAATATTTATATTAAAAAAGGAGAAGTTTGGTACTAAAATTAAAAAAATCTTCAAGGAAAGTGTTGGAAACAAACAGAGCATTTGCTTATCAATTCCCCTAAATTAAAGAGAATGTTATTACTGATTGCAATTAAAACACCCTATCATCAGAGAGCTATTTTGTGGTTATTGAATTTAAGAAAAGTATTTCACAACTATGATGTGCAGTAAATCAGGTGCACCCTGGGGCTGAGTATGAATAAAAATTTTAAGCAATTAACAAAATAAATATTGTAAATCTTTCCAGCTTTGATATTTCTCTTTTTTTAAAAAAAAAAAAAAACAACAAACAAGCAACAAGAACCTGATCAAGGGCAAATAACATGATTGGTGTTTATGACATTTAGAGGATGGTGCCTTTAGTTACCTTCTAGTTGAGCTGACAGCTTGCTGTTTCCCAGCCTGTTGATGCAGTCCTTAGGCAAGGTGCTCTGGGGCCTTCTGAAAGAGATGACTAACACTGGGTGCACCCAGTACACTTGGACCCACTCCTGGGCACTTTTTTACAGTGACAGAACTGTCTTTCAGTGTTGCAGATACAGCTTCAAGTCTAATGGAGTGGTAGATCCCCTTGGTGTTAACCTGGTAAAAAGCTGTGTTCCTGCTGGCATCCACAGGAGCTCAGCCACCACCTTATGGCACTGCCACTCTCAATAGCCCTAACTGTGATTCAGTTCGCTCTCATTTGAGGATTAATTAGCTGATAATACAGTTTGCTCTTGTAGCTCCTCTGTCCTAATTAATTTTTGTAACAGTTTTGGAAACTAATGGAGCCATCCAGGGCGCTTGCAGAGGAGAGGCAAGAGTATCTCCTTCATGGACTGGTAGGCTCAGCTCTTTTGGCTTTGATTCTTCACAGATCTTTTTGTCTATCTGAGCCCCTGAGGTTTTGCAGTGTGAAAAAGAAAGACAAAATAAATAATAACTTCTTTAGAATATTTCTATGGCTTGATTAATATTTCTTGAGGTTTTGCTTGAGGGTTTTTTTGTCATATTTCTCTTTTCATAACTGAATTTTTGTTTTACAGCATATGCCTTGCAAAATAACTATGTTTCCTAGCAGATGCTTGTTAATAATCACATTTGTGCACACAGTACTTAGCTCCATCCTCAGACATGTTGATTATTGCTCTAACTAGTGTTTCATTTTTCTGATCTCTTCATAGTTAATAACCTTTTAGATGAAGATAAGTTTCACTAAGAAAATTTTTTCCTTAAAAGATTCACAAATGTGTTAATCTGCGAGCAATATTTCATCTGCAATGTGGTGCAACATATGCATGTATTCACACAAAAGACTCCGAGAGCCACTGGTGCATGGTAAGAAGAAAGACCAAAGCCCTGACTGGCTGGGGGAAGCAAGGGGACAATAAGAACAACACAAGACTCAAGAGACTCTTTTCTATCCCTTGGTAAAAACAGGCCTGTAAAAGTCTGTGGAAGTGTAAACAGCAGGTCAGGAAATAGTTTTAGAGCTTGTGTTAGGTCAGGTCAGACTTACAACAGGAGCTGCTCAGCCACAGATATGTGATGGGGCTAGAGAATGTGTGTATCAGCTGTTCTTGGCTGACAAACAGCTGCATTTGCCAAACTGGTTGCAACAGGATATTCAGTGAGAGAATGGAAATAAGACTTTTTCTAAGCCTTAACTTTCTACCATTAAGGATAAGGTTTCAGAAAAAGTTATCCCCATTGTCCTTAAGCTTAAAGATTAGTATCTTGGGAACTGTGCTACAGGAATGCAGGTAGAGGAATTGTCTTGAGCGTGTGGCTCAGGCAATTCACATCCAGAGAGCTGAAATGTGTTCCAGGCCACACTGGGAACAATGTAAATATGAGGTTTTTTTTGCATAGCTCTTCTCCACCCTAATGTACAAAATAATGAAAGAGGTCTCTACTTGTGAGGAATTTACAGTGAGGGTAAAATATTTACATGCTCTAATCAAGGTTTTGTGTGATTAGTGTTTGTAAGAGAAACAGAAGAAAGTGCTTCCAAGATTTTTAAAGGACGCCAATGATCAGATTCAGTAACTCCGAAATGGGGCATGACTGTCTGCTTTCACTGGACTAGACCATATGAGAAATTTCAAGTAGAGAAATAACTGGCAGAAGTAATAAACTGTCACCTTATCCTTTTGGATATACCCACATGAAAACAAGGCATTTTTTGCTGACAGCAGATGACAGGACTCAAGAACATGACTTCACCTTCAGGGTTCTGGAAATCAGTGTCATGTGGGGGACTCTCCCAAGTCTGCGTTTTGTTTTGTTTTTTTCCAAAGCTGACGTTTTTGTCTCATTTCTTCCAGACATCTTTTCTCTGCCATTCATCTCAGATAGCTAATCTGAGATGCACTGAGATAGCAGTGCATCAGCTTTCGTCTCATCTTTGTGCCTTTGTACAACTTGTTCCAGTTGCGCTTTTGCTGCGCTCTCAGCAGACGTGTCTCCCATCCAGTTGCTTTTCCCAGACCCCTATTTCCCATTTTCCAAGTGCAAGTGACCCAGTACAGGAGTGACGCTTGTGACATTTCAGTCCAACGTTGTGCTATTAAACTGCCCTGTCTGCAAGTGGTTTGGAGCAGATGTGAGTACAGGTCTTTGCACCAACAAGCACAGACACCAGTCTGAAACCACTAATGTAATTAGTTATTTCACCAGGCTTTCACTGTGAAAGTGGAGAATAAACTCTTCTTTCACCAAGCAAAGTTACATGAAGTGGCATGGAGAAATTTGTATTACGGTTGGTTGTGAAAAGCCTTTACCGAGGGATAAAGAGCTGTGATGCAGACGGCAGCTGAGCCCAGTCTTCCAGAAACACAGTCAGCCACACAGATGCTAAATCACTGAGGGATGCTTAGTTTCCAGGATGCTTAGCCTTGTTCCTGCCATTCTCGACTGAATTTAATAAATACAATCCTCTCTATATTCCCCAAACAAAGCAAGAGCTGAATAGCAGAGTCCATTGTCACTCCATATGGCGAAGCAAGGCAAGATGGACAGGATCCAAAGCACAGAGCAGCCACTTCGCTTTGTTCTTCTTCCGTCAGCTGCAACAAAGAAAGTGCGAGGAAAAAAAAAATCTGTGCAGTAGAGGAAAGACTTTGTGAGAAGACAAAAGAGTTGTTAGCCAAGCCTATGTTATGACGTGGTTTTCTGATATTAGAATCATAGAATGGTTAGGCTTGGAAAGGACCTTAAGATCATCTAGTTCCAGGGATGCCTCACACTAAACCATGTCACTTAAGGTGCTGTCCAACCTGGCCTTGAATGCCACCAGGGATGGAACATTTACCACTTCCTTGGGCAGCCTGTGTCAGCACTTCACCAACTTCACAGTAAAGAACTTCCTCCTTATATTCAATCTAAACTTCCCCTGTTTAAGTTTTAACCCATCACCCCTTGTCCTATCACTGTAGTCCCTAGTGAAGAGTCCCTACTCAGCATCCTTGTAGGCCCCCTTTGGATGCTGGAAGGCTGCCATGAGGTCTCCACGCAGCCTTCTCTTCTCCAGGCTGAACAGCCCCAACTTTCTCAGCCTGTCTTCATACAGGAGGTGCTCCAGTCCCCTGATCATCCTTGTGGCCTCCTCTGGACTTGTTTCAACAGCTCCATGTTCTTCTTATATTGAGAATATACTAATATTGATATTGAAGGCCTGGTTTTATTGAAACCTCTACTTTCCAAATAAATAATACTAATTCTGCTGCCTGGCCAAAGCAAGTCATGGCAATAAACCATTTTCTCTCTCTCCTGCTACGAGTTTTTTGATGACAACTGAACTATCATGTCTACCAACATGCAAGTTCAGAGATTCTCGATGCTTCTTGCATAAAGCTTTACCCTGACGTTATCATCCTTATGTTTCATAGGAGCAATAGGTTTGCATAGTGAGTTTTCTGGAGAAGATCTTATAAGAAATGGAAGATATATCAATTTCTAGACAAGATCAAAAAGAAGATCTCAGTTTAGAGAAACAGTCAGTTACAGTGGATACAGAAATTTCTTTAGGACTGCTTGTTTTCTTCTTGTCTTTTGATGTAGAAGTTGATGTTTTCTATTGCACTGATATATGGAAAAAAAAAAGAAAAACAGAAAAACATGAGAAAAAAAAAACAAACAAAACACCCTGCTGAAGAATGCAGCCAGAAGTCAACACGATGTTGTATTGAAGGTTAGAGAGACAATTTCTAGCTATCAGCTGGAGTACTGCACTCCAGTGCAAAGACGACAGAGGTGTACACGTGCCACCAGAAGTAACTGATAGGCTCAGAGACACTGACCCTTTTCCAGATAAACAATTCACAGAACAGGAATATTACCCAACATGTTTTTCAATGTCTCTGGAGATGAATACTGACCTTGGATCAACCCTGTTCAAGTGCTGTTTTGCTGTTTGCTTTTTCATGCTAATGAAAACATTAGGGGAAAAAATAAAATTAAGTGAATGGAAAGGTTTCACAAATTTGTCTTCTGCAAACAATAAAATCTGTGCTTCTTGGACTAGATTGCCATGCTGTTGAAGCAATGGACAACAGGGCCATGATGAAGTCATTTTATTTCAATGTATGAAGAAAGGAGTAGTTTTCTGTAATCAGTCTAGTTAATCAGGGCTTTCTAAAGAGATTTCCAAACATTTTATAAGTCTTGGTACATAGTATTATTTGTGTATTTCTATACATCACTACTTATACGTTTTGTACATACTATGAGATAAACCACATGCACTTCTCAAGTCATGCCACAAATTCCACAGAAACAAATCCAACACAGCCCAGCATAATAGAATCATAGAATGCCTCATCATGAGTGTACAGATTTAATTGCATGATTGGATCTAAATTAATCTCCCTAATTTCCTTATGAAATTCAAGTAGCGTACTCTAAGGGAGGCACTATGCAACCCAGGCTTATCCAGAGCTATGGTGTGGCACGCTGAGACTCACTGAAAGTTTCATGTACCTACTGAGTCTTACCTGTTGAACCTTGGTTTAAAGAGGGGTAAAGAAAAAGTAAATAAGGCATGAATAATATCCCCAGTGCTGTGGGAAATGCTGCCCCTTTAATGATCCAGCAGCTGGAACAAATGATTGCTCACTCATAACATACACATTGCAGTTGTCATAGAAACGCACTTAGCAACAAAAAATCCTTGACCTTTTCCCCATCTGTTTTGAATCCTCACAAAGGCACATTAATTTCTATATATTGATTTTTCCCTTTATTTATTTATTTATTTGTATCCCAAGAGGGAAATGCCACATTTTACATGGCTCCCAAAAGCTTTGGGAATTGCCTCTCCTTACCCCTACTCACAGTGGGACATTAACCAGCTCCTGACAAAAAGATAACTGCAAATTAGGCTGTACAATTAGGAACTCCACCCCAAAACTCTGAACTTGGAAAACAATTTGTTTTGGTTTGGGAGAAGCTCAGGAAGCTAAGAGCTCTGTGGTTTTGAACATAACCACCAAGGGTATGCACAGTGACAGCCTCTAATTAAATCAGAATGTCTCTTTCCAATGGATGTACACCATGCAGGAAGCAAGACTGTTATCAAAGGCAAATATGTATATAGCAACAACACTGAGACGAAAACAGCCTTATTACAAAGGACACTGCTAAATTCCCAGAAGAAAACAATGGATGAAATTAATCCAGACTGAGTAATGGTGAATCACTGTATGTTCTGAAGGCACAGGGATTTTAGATAAATCTTGGATGACCTAATCAGATTAGCCATCAGGTTACATCCATGGTGTTTGGGTTTTTTTCAACAGGTATGACCCTATTTTTACCATTTGGGATAAATAGAATGAAATTTATCACAAATTATCTTAAAATAAAGATAATAAAAGGGAAAGTAAAAATTTTTACAAACTACTGAATTTTTTTACTTAACACAAACAACATGGCTACAAGTCACCTTCAATTTTATCTGCTCCTAGTGTACTAAAAGGGAAATAAAGATGATACATAGCTGTGAAGACTTGTAATGAGATCAAGGAACAAAATCTGTACTTTGAGGACTGAAAAGTCCCAAATTCTAAGCTTTAAATTATTTGTCTGCAGTTTAGCTAAAAACAGATGATGTGTGTCAGTGTCCAGTGATTCTCAATCCCTGTCATTGAATTGTCTGTTGGAAAAAAACAAAGTCAAACAGTCAAAGATCGCAAGACAATGTACAGGACAAAGAGAAACTAGGCAAAACAGACGCGAAACACAAACCCAGCCCAGGCTGCATTCAGTAGTAACAAGATGAGGCTTGGATTTTCTCAGCAAGACGTAGCCATGAAGGTGCACCTCTAAACATTGTCAGTAGCCCCAAAACACCAAATACGTTTCCAGCATTCCCTATGACAGCAGAAATTTGGCAGAGGTAGGGAGGAGAGGAAGGGCTGTTCAGGGCAGACAAGAAACTCACCTTTGTATATAAAGAAAAGAGTTTGTAAGTGTAACTGGAATCATAAGGGTCTAACCTGAGAATCACTATTAGTCCAGATCTAACTACTACAGAAAGAGCAATAATATTCTATACAGAAAAAGTATTTTAAATAATAGTCTTGATAGTGATAGTAATAATTAAAATACTACTAATAAAGTAAAAATCATTATGCACATATATGTATGCATATACACTTCTTTCTTTGAGTTTTTTTCCATTTTCTTGCTGTTACATTCACCTTTCTCCTGCTGCTTCTGATCCCAAGGCTGGTGATTTCTCTCTGTTGGTGGTGGTGGGGGTGTTATGGTGAGTCATCAGGGTCTGGAATCCTTTTCTGGGAGAAATACAATGTTCATGTGCATGTTTTTTTCTTCCTATCACTAGGTTCCACCTGGGGTCATTATATGTTTTCCAGCAGAATTTTACAACTATCTTCAGTGTTTTACAGCTCCACATTACATCTGAATTTACAATATATATTATACATTTTCCATGTGTTAACATGGAAATATATATATATATAATATATATATGTTTTCCATGTGTTTCTCTTTGATGCCTTTAAAACCATCTTCATCCATCTGCAGATCTTCACTAGTTTAACCATTGGCAAGTTGTTTATAGACAGGGGTTCTCCAGTGCCAGCCCATTCAATGCCACAGCCTGTGTCTCCACCTCTAAAAAAACTTGGTGACACCCCACAAATATATACGAAAGTAAAACATTAGACATGAGCATCAGTTAGAACACCTAAACCAAGTAAAACAAAGCTGCAAGCAGGTCAAGAAAAGATCAAGGATGGCAGGCTGGACAAGCCTCCCTCCTGGGACTGTTCAAACTCAGCCCATAGCCTGTCCCTATCAATGGCAGTGCTGTGTTACAGAGAGATACAGGTTTATGGGTACTCATGGTGCCCAGATTTTTGTGCTGACTGGTTGGTGCCTCTACTTCAAGCTCTTAGAGCTGAACCAAGCATCAGAATTACAGCAAAAAAAAAAAAAAAATCCTTTGATAAAACTGGTAAAAACTCCTTCCTTCCCTTTTTTCCTTTTTGCTTTCTTCCCTCCTGGGGATATGACCTACTCCCTATTGCAAGCTCAGAAATTAAGCTGGAAAACTCCGTAGCATTACAGGCTCCTGACATACCCACCTCTCCTGCCATTTTATCTAATATCTGGATTAAGGTTTCTGTGATTTTATTATAAAACCCAGCTGTGCACTATGTGCATGCAAGTCCATTATGTGTATACATGCAAGTGAGGTGCATGAAGGAGGTCGGTCAGTTGATTATCCTTCTATTGCATATTTGCTTTGAATTTTGTGCCCCTCCAGCTGTTCCTGTATTTTACATCTGTAGGCTTTAACAAAGGCTTTCAGAAAATACATATGTGATGGTGCCCTAATAACTGCAATTTAATTTTTTTCTGTAAAACAAGTAGGCAAGGGGAAAGAAAAGCATGACAGTGTAGAGAGAAGCGACGGATTTTCAGAGGTGCCGATTGCTGATGTTTGTAATAGCTGGTTTGTGTTCAATCTTTCTTCAATATTTGGGTTTGTGCCTAAATGGAGACATCAACATCATGGCTTGTGTTCCCATTTAAAATTAATTATAGCTGTGTATCTACAAATTGGTACACAGGTGTTCATTTGGGCAGCTCTGAATGCACAATTGGAATTTCAAAAAACATTGAAATTGCTTGTTTTGGCAAAAGCTGGCTTCAGGTCTAGTTCACTTTGTTAATAAAGGTCAGAATGTTCCAAAATAAATAATTTCCCAAAGAGCTCCAAAAGGGACTATAATTAAGGTATTGTGTAAACCTTCACCCTTGCTGTTAAGCCACCAGTTATTGTTTGTTAGAGATATTAATAAAGAACCAAGAAAACCAGTTAATCTAGGAACCCCATAGACACTCCTGAATTTCAGAAAAAAAAAAAAGTCACTATGGAATTATTTTATCCAAACTCTGGAATATTTTTTGGGGGAAACTTAGTTTTTCTGGTACATCTTGATGCCCACTGTCAGGTCAGGTCATGTTAAGAGGTTCAAATCTGTAATCCAAATGCTATTTATGTGACCAGGATACTACCTGGTACCCTGAGATTTACAGAAAGGATGCAATCAGCAACCATTGTAGGCTGTGCTAGGAAGGAACTCCACTGGTGACTCACAACACAGCTCAGACACCACATCTCTCACCCCTGATAGGGCTAGAAGAAAAATTCCAAACACTGGAATAACTTAGTTCCCATGGAAATAAGGCTTCTCCAAATCTATGTGTCTGCTATTCATGGCAATCCAGTTTCAAAAACTCCTCTGTGTCACTATCATGCATGGTCTTGTCCAAATTTGAATCACCTTGAGCTGTATTTTGGAGCTTTGACCAGACCCTTCCCACAAAACTAAAGGAACCCATGTGGATTTTTTCAATTCTTCAGTTCCACAGCACTTTAAATCTCACTTGTGTTTAAGGTGATGACATGAAAAACAACTACAGCAATTGCAGATACTTTTGTTTATAGGCACTTAATAGAAACCCTCAGCATAAAATTCACTGAGCAGCATCTTGCTATTGGAACAGTTATATTTTAAACGCCATTAAACATGACAGAAATCACAGCTTACATTCCCACATAAACCTTTCAGTAAACTCCAAATGTGAAGCAAATTCTTCTCCAGCATGGGTGGGATATTGTGGCATGTTTTTAGTGAGGCCATTCATAGTTAATAAAGCCATTCAGCCTGAAAGACATGTCTTTCCCAGAAAAGTCTCTCATCTGTAATTTTTCCTTACAAAGAGGGAACTAGTACTGAGAAATTAACTCACTGAGGGGCTGCTGACTGCGTGGGCTATGGGGCACAGGGGAGTTTCTGCCACCCCAGCCCCAGAGAGCTGGGCTGCTGTGAACCCCAACCCCAGCCAACTGCTGACAGCTGAACCCTTGGGCCCCTGAGACTTGGGTTCCAGCATCAGGGTCTGTACTCGCACCTCTTGTCCTGCTGCTGGCTAGTCCAGCCTGAAGTTGGCTAGTGTCACACAAACATCCACTGACAGTGTGCCTATAGAAAACACAGTTAGAAATAGCATTTGATAAGGACGGATGACAAGCACAGGGCAAGGGCCCTGGTCAGTCACCTGTCTGCATTTGAATGGCCCCCTTTAACCCCTTTGACTTTTATTTTCCCATACTTTGGTCTTCCCAGTCTCCCTCGGACTCCTGTTTCTCCACCTCTGGTCCTTTCCTTAAACATCTCATTAGTGAATCATGCCTATAATCCGATTAGAACAGGTCACCATGAATTTTAATCAGTGTTCTCCTCATCTACAAGAGGTCCTATACCTGTGTAGGGAATACAAGACAACCCCAGGTTCTGTACCATTTGGCTTGAAAGGTTTTTTGAGGGAATTTATTTGGTTGTTTCACTTTATTGTGGTTCACAGGAGGGAAAATGCGCTAATCCTCCTCTTCTGATGGTCGCAGGAATCACCAAATCAGTGTCCTCCATTTTTACTGGTTGTGGGGGCTTCTTGGGTTCCTTTACCTGACCTTCTGCAAACCTCTGTTTACCATCATTTTTTTTTTTTAATTAAAAACCCTAAAAATTTCCTTCTGAAAATAATACATGGGAAATCTATGGTGGAGCAGCAGCATTTGCAGTGTGGACACTGAACTCACTCTGTGCAAATACAAAATGCCAGCCTAGTCCTCAGTTGGGAGCAAGTCACATCTACTGCCTGCTGATCCCCAGGCACTATTTAACTGTTCAACCTCACAGCACCCTGGTCCAGTGCTCCTGATGGACCAATAGCCACCTTGGAACAATGGTATTTGTTCCCTTCACCAAGATATGGCTTGGACTCAAATAGGGAAAGGTAATTTATTCATTTGAAATCGTGGTATCAAATAATTGCATTTAAAATGCTTGCTATAATCCTCAGGGCATGAAGTAAAGAGTTCAGATGAACACTCCCAGAGCTCTTGTGTGTTTCTAAGGCTAGTGAGGCTTAGGGAGAAGTACTATCTGCTATAGATGGAGAAATAATCAAGCTTTCTGACATCCAAGCTTTCCTTTTGGTCTGAAAAAGAAGCAGCAAATGTCAGTGTTAAATTCAGGTTGAGAACAATTGTTCTGAGCTGAACTTGATACGGTAATTAGTTAAATCATTCCACAGAAAGTGTTGCTGGTATTAATAAAGCTAAAGTATGTCTTTGTGGGAAAAAAGGGGATGAGATGATCACTGGCTATGAGGAGAGGCAGAGCCAGGGAGGTGGCAAGGGTATGGAGGAAGAAACTGAAACATGCCTTAAGACAGCACCTCTCCTGAGTCCAGGATTCTTAGTGTCCAGTGCAGTTCTGAATTCCAATTTACAGACTCATTTTATGAAGGATTTTGGGTGTGTTTTTTTTTAAGGAATGGACTGTGAAGCAGCTTTATCTTTCGATTCAGGACTGAGAGCCCAGAACTGGAATGATTATTCAGTGAGAAATCCCCTCTCCCTGATAACCTGTCTTTTTTCAGTCCCTTATTGATTATCCTTAGAAGCCTGTGCATAATGGTTGTCTATTTCTGCACATGCAGTTTCCGGGAGAATACATTTTTAATGGAAGGATGTACATTACATGCAAGTGTTATTCAAGTGACATAAAAGTGAAACTTACAAATTTCAAAGGGTGTATCATGAATTATAATTTATCATGATGCTATGAAAATATATTTTCAAACTTTACTTCTTCAAGAACAGCCTGGCTTTATCCAGAGTGTGTGACAGCTGATGAGGAATTGGGTTTTGGTGAAGAGCTTTGAGAAGCTGGCAAATGCTTTGTAAAGTCTACAGAAATCTAGGAAAAAAAACATGGAAAATCATTGTGCATAAAAGAAAATTTCCACAGTAAGCAAAATCAAGCAGAGAATTTATTGTTGTTGATCCTAAGAAACGATTTCTGCTATGTCTATTATAAAGACCTGCGAACACATATGGGTGTACGCGCAATTTTGTAACGCTAATGACTGCCATCAAGTGGCTCCAAGAGGCAAATACAATCAAGCTAAACTCCAATGACTTTTCCTGCCCAAACAGGTGAAGTGATTGAGTGTCTTGATAAAGTAAAGCTGGATACAGACAGTGGTGCAACTGCTCAGAGCAAAAAGCCCACAGAGCTGGAGGCCCCTGCCTGCTTGAAAACCTGGAATTAATTAGTTTCCAAAATATTTATTCATGACCCCTCCATCATTCAGACTATAGGATCATAGAATCACAGAATGGTTTGGGTTGAAAGGACCTTCAACCTCATCCAGTTCCAATCCCCTGCCACAGACAGGGACACTTTCCGCTAGACCAGTTTGCTTCCACTAGACCAGTTTGCCGTGTCCAACATGGCCTTGAACACTATGCTTCTTCCTATTTAGACTTGGAGTGACTGCGCCTCTCATTCCAGAACACATCCCTCCTGACCAAATGCAGCAATGTATGACAAACTAATGATGTGACACATTATAGTCCATCCTCTCAGGGACACCAAGCCTACCTTGTGCAAGAGAGAAACAGCCATGCTAGATCTTTCCCACTCTCCTGACCACAGCTATGCCCTAACCTATGTTACAAGTGATAAATACCAAAGCAAAACCATGAAAGAAGACAACATGAATGGCTTTCCTTCCTGTGATACTTTGACAACTGCAAGTTCACCATAAAACTGCTTTATAGTGGAAAAGTGAGAGCTTTATGAACTTGAAACTTTAAAATAACTTGTTTTTATGAAAAAGCTAGAAAACCATCGGGTTTTAAGTTCCCAAGTGTTTTTCTAGGCTCTCTTTTTCCTTCATCATGAAAAGAAATAAAATGTACATTGGTCATAATTCTGAATTCACCTTATCATCTCCACTGACTGTTAGAATTACTCCTGCTGACACTAGTACAAAAGGACATCCTGACAGATCCGAGCTAACTCAGAGTTATTAAAAGCAATAAATAATTGTTATGCTCCCAGAGAAACAACATCTACTACTCTATTTATTTTGTGTATTACTTCAGACATTAGGGGACCCTAACAGTTAATTGCTCAGAGGAACACTAATCCTGTAAAGCTCTTTTCCTAGCAGAAACTATCAAATAGAAGCAGGATTCTTTAATAAAATTATAGTTCTTAAATTCCCTGATTTGATCAGAAGTTACTATATCCAGAAACAAATACCAAAAAGACTCTTAGATAAGTAATCAAGCTGCAGTATCAAGATCTGAAAAATGTAGGTAAGTTAGAGCTAAGGGTTTAGCTCACAGCCTTTTCAGCATGTTTATGTTATCAGGTCATGTATGCTTTTCTTTCCCATAAATCAGATTTCAACACCAAGCCACAGTTATGGCAGGGAAAATTACTTCTTAGACTCAGTCATTGTGGGAAGGAGAGTCACAGCCTGTAAAACAGTGATAACAATAAGTTTTCTTCTGTGTGAAAAGGAAATATCTTTAAAATATTTCTCCCTGAGTTTGTTATGAGACATGAGGGGCAATGGTTTTAACCTAAAAGAGGGGAGATTCAGGTTATGAGCAACCTGATCTGCTTCATGTGCCTGCTCATGACCTTCAAAGGTCCCTTCCAAATCAAACTATTCTAGAATATACGATTCTATGACTGTAGACCTGGAAAACGTAAGGTTGAGTAGACTTTGAGCAAGTCACAGTAGTTTGAAACACAGTGTTGTGATATACGCGGGAGTACATATCAAATTCCTGACTCCATGACTGCCCATTTATAGAATCATAGAACCATAATATAGTTAGGGTTGGAAAGGACCTTAAGATTATCTGGTATCGACCACCCTGCCACGGACAGGGACACTTCACACTAAACCATGTCACTCAAGGCTCTGTTCAACCTCGCCTTGAACACTGCCAGGGATGGAGCATTCATAACCTCCCTGGGCAACCCATTCCAGTGCCTCACCACCCTTACAGTAAAGAACTTCTTCCTTATATCCAATCTAAACTTCCCCTGTTTAAGTTTTAACCCATCACCCCTTGTCCTGTCACTACAGTCCCTAATGAAGAGTCCCTCCCCAGCATCCCTATAAGCCCCCTTCAGATACTGGAAGGCTGCTATGAGGTCTCCACGCAGCCTTCTCTTCTCCAGGCTGAACAGCTCCAACTTTCTCAGCCTGTCTTCATACAGGAGGTGCTCCAGTCCCCTGATCATCCTCATGGCCCTTCTCTGGACTTGTTCCAACAGTTCCATGTCCTTTTTATGCTGAGGACACCAGAACTGCACACAATACTCCAGGTGAGGTCTCACAAGAGCAGAGTAGATGGGCAGGATCACCTCCTTCGACCTGCTGGTCACGCTCCTTTTGATGCAGCCCAGGATACGGTTACCTCTCTGGGCTGCAAGCGCACACTGAAGCTGGTTCATGTTCATTTTGTCATCAACCAACACCCCCAAGTCCTTCTCCGCAGGGCTGCTCTGAATCTCTTCTCTGCCCAGCCTGTAGCTGTGCCTGGCATTGCTCCAACCCAGGTGAAGGACCTTGCAGCTGGCATGGTTAAACTTCATGAGGTTGGCATCAGCCCACCTCACAAGCATGTCGAGGTCCCTCTGGATGGCATTCCTTCCCTCCAGGGTATCAGCCAAACCACACAGCTTGGTGTCATTGGCAAACTTGCTGAGGGCGCACTCAATTCCACTGTCCATGTCAGCAACAAAGATGTTGAACAAGACCGGTCCCAACACTGATCCCTGAGGAACACCACTTGTTGCTGATCTCCCTCCAGACATTGAGCCATTGGACATTGGCCACAACTCTTTGTGTGCAGCCATCCAGCCAGTTCTTTATCCACCAAGTGGTCCATCCATCAAATTGATGTCTCTCCAATTTAGAGACAAGGATGTCGTGTGGGACAATGTCGAACGCTTTGCACAAGTCCAGGTAGATGATGTCAGTTGCTTTACCCCTGTCCATCAGTTCTGTAGCCCCATCATAGAAGGCCACCAAATTGGTCAGGCAGGATTTCCCCTTAGTGAAGCCATGCTGGCTGTCACCAACCACCCTGTTGATTTTCATATGCCTTAGCATGCCTTCAGGGAGAATCTGCTCCAAGATGTTGCCAGGCCCAGAGGTGAGACTGACTGGTCTGTAATTTCCTGGGTCATCCATTTTCACCTTCTTGAAAATGGGGGTTATATTTCCCTTTTCCAGTCTTTTGCAGGTGACTAGAAAATAACAGGACCAGTATTTATGACACACACACACACATTCCCATTCTCTCCATCTCGCTTCAGCTCAATGGTGGTAAAGGTAGCTTTACTGCTGGAGAGTCCATTTGTGCTGCTAATAATGACAAGAGAAATTAAGGTAGCACCTCTATTAGTTTGTGGACTGTGTTTTGCAAGCTGCTTTCTTTGAATGTGTTTGTGTGGCGCCCACAACTGGTGCTGTTGATGCTACCATGTCAACATGGGACACACCAGCTGAAGATACAAGCCTAGGCTTTGCTCAGTGCAATGTAGCTCACAGCACATTTCATCCATCTGTCAAACCTAGACCAAAACAAACCACTTGACTGTTCAATGGAATGGGATTTCCTATGGAAAATGGCTCCTGGAGGCCCATTATTATTAGTAATTATAGCATAATAAAAAGCACACTGCTAATTGCTGATCCTCTGCTATAACCTGTTCGATTAATAGAAACGGTTCTTTCTTCTCAGGAGAGCAGGTTCACTCTCACGTTACAAAAATAATTAAAATGTAATCAAGTGCTGAGAAGTCACCCAGGAGCTCTGTGCATAATAGCCCACGCATACTTTTTGTTTTTCATGCCAAAGCTGCTCACAAAGGAACAAATCTGCTCTGCCATCAAGACCTGATTCCCCCTGTACACATGAAAAAAGAGCACACTGATCATGACAGGACAGCTTTATGCTTTCACAGGGTGTCTGGCCCTGCTGCTGTCCCTTAGCTGTGGTTATCCCCGATTACAGCTGATCAGATAAATGAAAAAATCTTCCTCTGTTAACCTATATCCTGTAACTGCACATCACTACTTTTTGCTTTCAGATTTGAGCTCAGGAAGGAACCGCAACAGGCACCTGTTTGTCCATCTGCCTTTCTGATGATAAATACTGCTACTACTACCCTTACTCAGGAAGCCCAAGAATGGAAGGGACAGGGAGAACACCTCCCTTGTTCCTTAGGGAAGCCCTGGGGATGCCATCTGGGTCCTACAGAGGAAAACTCATCCTACCGAGACCAGTGACATGCTGCTGTGAAGGCAATCACAGGAGCTTGCACTCTCCCTGAGTACATGTCCTGGGTTCAGCAGTAGCAGTCATGTTTCTCCTTCTTGGTAGCTGGTGCAGTGCAGTGTTTTGACTTTCAGCCTGGGAACAGAACTGATAACAATGATGTTTTGGTTTGGCCCAGGACTTTGTGAGCCTCATGCTCTGCCAGGGAGGAGGGGAAGCCGGGAGGAAGCAGAGACAGGACACCTGACCCAAACTGACCAAAGAGATATTCCATACCACAGCACGTCATGCCCAGGATGTAACTGGGAGTTAGCCGGAAGGGCTGGGAGACTGCGGGGTTGGAGGAGGTATCGGTCGGTGCTTGGTCGGGCTGGGGGGGGTGGCGAGTTATCGGTTGGCTGGTGGTGAGGTGATGTATTCTCTTCCCTTGTTATTTCCTTTATCATTGTTATTATTGGTGGTAGCAGTAGTGATTTGTGTTATACCTTAGTTACTAAACTGTTCTTACCTCAACCCGTGGGAGTTGCATTCTTTTTGATTCTCCTCTCCATCCCTCCGGGAGTAGGGGGAGGGAAAGAAGGGGGGGAGTGAGTGAACTAGTTACCGGACTGGGTTTAAACCATGACAGTATATTTTCCCTCTCTTGGGTCACTTCAGCACTACTTTCTGTTTCAGTGCAGTTGCTAAAATGCCTTCCCAGCATCTAAAATAAACCAAAAGATTGCTGCAGCTCCAAAAAAAACAGCACTAACTCTACACTCACTGACCAATAAATCTTGTGGATTTTTTTTTTTCTTTTTCTAATTACCCTTTTAATCTCAGAAGTAATTTGAAGAGGGAAGATCAGAGGAAAATTTCCACTTGCACACACTTACTGCTTTCTCTATAACCAATTTGCAGCTTCCTTTCACTCCAGGGTGAAAACATACTGCAATTCTCATCATTTCTCTCCCCAGCACCTGTGCACAGAGTCAAAACTCCCCTGCAAATCACTACAACATATTCACTGGTTTCAGACTTCATTATCTTAAGTATGAGGCATCAAATACTTATTCACATATTGGTCTTCTTTACACAAAAGGGGAAAAAAAAAAAAAAAGGAAAGAAAGAAAAAAAAAGGAAAAAACTGTATATATAAACATTCTGCATGATATTAAATTCTTACAATTTTCACAATTTTGGATATTCCATTCTGATTTGGGTGCAAAAAGCAGAATATTATAGAAATATTAACTCACCAGAACAACAAAGTACACAGGCTGAATTTCACAGATTTTAAAGGGGAAAAAAAAAGGAGCCACTACTTTATCCTATCTAATTATTTGTATTCTACAGGAATGTGTCTTTCATATGTTATCCTGATCTTATATATAACTGTCTCAGTTACAGTTATGCATTTCAGTCCTTGAGAGGCTAAAATATTGGATATCACAGAGAGAAAAAGAAACACATAGTTATAATGCCCAGGGCACATTGGTTACCAAGCTAAGATCTGTTCAGCGTGTGAGCCATTTCATAATGCCATGCGTTCAGTGTCTTGGTTCCCTAGGCACCACATAATCTCCACTGTATCACAGGCATCTTGTCCCCACTATCACTTGTCCCAAGGAATTATTATCCATGAACATGACCATTCCTGGTAGTCAGATGAAAGCTGCTAAAAAGTGGCCTTCTGTATGAGAATACCATTTTGATGCCATTAGGAATTTCTTACCGGGCAGAACTCTGAGCAGGCTATAGATTCTGGCTTGAATCAACAGTCATTTTTTAACATTCCCACAAATGGGAATGAATCACAGAATCACAGAATCCCATGTTGCAAAGGACCTCAACGATCACTTTGTCCAACCTTCCATGGCAAAAGTGAAGCTTAGATGAGACAGCCCAGTACTTTATCCAGCTGAATCTTGAAGGTAACCAGTGTTGAGGAATCCACCACTTCCCTGGGAAAATTATTCCAGTGGCTGATTATTCTCACTGTGAAAATTTTCCTTCAATGTCCAACCAGAATCTCCCCAACAGTAACTTGTGCCCATTGCCTCTTGTCTTTTCCCTGTGACTCCTTGTAACAAGGGAGTCTCCATTTTCTTTGTAGCCACCTTTTGAATACTGGAACATGGTGATAAGGTCTCCCCTGAGCCTTCTTTTCTCAAGGCTAAACAAACCCATCTCTCTCAGCCTTTCCTCACATGCTGCCCAGTCCTTAGATCATCTTTGTGGCCCTTCTCTAGACCATCTCCAGCCTGTCCACATCTTTTTTGTACAGTGGGGACCCAAACTGAACAAAGAATTCCATGTGTGGCCTGAGAAGTAAACAGTGTGGAACAGTGACATCTTTCTCTGTGCTGGTGATGCCCTTGCTGATGTTCCCCAGCATCCTGTGGGCTTTCTTTGCTGCAGCTGCACACAGTTCACTCCTATTGAGCTTGTGTCCCCTAGACTCTCCCAGGTCCCTCTCCACAGACCGGCTTTCCAGCTGGGCAGATCTCAGCCTGTGCTGCAGTCTGGATTGGATTTCCCAGATGCAAGACCTTACATTTGTCCTTGTTGAACTTCGTAAGGTTCTCATTAGCCCAGTTCAGGCTATCCAGGTCATCCATTCTGCAGAGTGTCTCTCCCTTCCAAAGTGTCCACTTCCCTGCTCAGTTTGGTATTGTCGGCACACTTGATCAGGGTACCTTTGATCCCATCATCCAGATCATTTATGAATATATAAGCAATGGGTCCAGTATTGATCCCTCTCACTTGTGACAGTGGGAACTCTTTCAGAAGTGTCCACACAAAGAATGCAACTCCCATGTTTCTGAGATTATAAGTCTGGTCCAAAGCGTGACCACAGAGGAGGGAAGAGGCAGTGGTGCACCTGAATACTTCTTAAAAATTAGAAATTCAATTTCAGAAACATCAAATCTGATTTCCAAGTCTTACATCTGGAGTAAAAGAGTAGTGCCACACTTCTGTGAAACTAACAGAACAGAAGTTGTGGACAATGTGGGGATTTTTCTGTAATCTTTTTTGACGTGGTTAACATGCTGACTTTCACACCTAATTTTTTTTTAATTACTGTCTGGTTGGTGATTATTTACATGAGATAAAGAATGTTTGAAGGCTTCTGCAGTAATTAAGTTACATCTTTTTAGACTGTTCTTTACATGTAAAAGTAATTGCTTTTAGTTGTTATAAATCTTGTGTAAAATTCCTCAAGCAATAAACACAAGCTGTATCTCAGTAATTGCCTATTGACTACACTTTCCAGTATGAATTAATTTTCAATTACAAACTTCCTTCCTTACAGTATCAGGTTTAAAGTCTGCATTTCAAACACGTAGATATTCTCATCTTGTGTAGATTTGTCTCACATTAAACTAGAAAAAAGAGAAATTCATTGAGCAACCATCAGTCTGAATGTCAGTGTAGCATGACAATAACAGTGCCTGTCAAAACTCAGATTTCCACTAAAAATTCCCAGACAGCAACGAAGGCCCATTTCCAGCCCCAATTATTGTTATTGCTGTTACACTGTACTCTACTGCTTTTTTAAAAGTTAATGGCTTGATTAAGAAGAGGACCTAAACTGAATGACACTTTCACAGCAGCCACAAATGAAATCTATCCCTGCTAACTCAATTAGGAATATTTTAGGGGGCAAGTATCTAAGTTACCTAAGAGGGGCAAGTGAGTAGGTGGTCCTGGGCTGAGCAATCACATCTCTTTCTGAACAAGATGTCAGACACTGTGGCAGGACTTTCCCAAGTGTTCGTCTGCAGTTAGGTGCTCACTTTGCTGTGCATTCAGAAATGCCTCAAGGTACCTACTTGCATTTTTGGAAGTGGGATCTTTCTCTCATAGTAGCAGCTAAATCCCATATCCTAAAGCAGTGTGACTCATGCAGCACTACAAAGTTAGGTGAGCAGCTCAGCAGGGGGCATAAGCCATGCTGAGGGAGGTGCCAAATATACTCCCACATCAAATCTGGGGGAAAGCTGGCAGCTTGGGGCCTGAAAACAGCCAGCTGGCCTGGTGGAGAGAGTGCCAAAGCCCTTCATGGGGAGACTCAAGAGGTGCTGATTCAAATGCAGGAAAATGCTGTAATGGACTTCTGCTGCCAGAAGAGGAGGTTTCCATCCTCCTTCCTTGTCCCTCTGTCACTGCCATGAGGACCCACCCTCCCCTGAGTTGATTCTAGACCTGTGCTGTACCAACTTAATTAAATAAAATAGCAGAAAACTGCCTACTCTTCCCTCCTCTGAGGCACTTATTGCCATTTTAGTGAGGTAAGCAAGCTCCTGCAAAGGTCCTAAGAATGCCAAAGGCAGCACCAAACAGCTGACAAGAGGAGACACCAATGAAGGAAAGGCGGAAGGAGCTCCTACCCCAATGCCTTATGTAGACACTGATGTGAGCAGCCTTTGTGTTCATTCCCTAGAGGACTGAAGCATCCTAAGTCTACAGAGGTCTTGTAACACTCAAGGAGACGTAATTCCATCTGGTTTCCCACTTTCTAATGGGACATGGATGTCCCAGATTTCCTGTATCTTATTTGCAGCACAGCAGAGGTGTCTTGAACACCTTATGACATATAAAATGTCCCTGGACATCTACATTTAGGCACCTGAATCTCTCCATCAGTGACCTCAAGTCATGCTATTAAAAATCCAATAATCTCAAAAACTTTGAAGTATTTAGTCCAAGAAAAGGGGATATATCAACCCTTCAGTAATGCATAAAATGTGAAAGAGCAAAGGCGTCTTTACAAGAAGTTCCAGATAGGAGCATATTGAATGCTTCTTAAGGTATAAAGAACTTATATATAAAAGATTTCCGTTTTTGTGTTTAGCACACATGCATTTCAAATTTAAAAATTTCTGCTTAGGATTAAGAAATTTATCAGGCTCAGGGTTACCAAATTTCTGACACTACATGAAAAAAAGTAGACACACACATATCTTGATGGCACATTTGGGCATTTATTTAACTAAGGACATTTTTCTGTTCTCTGGTATTTGCGGTAACTGAAAAAAAAAGAAAAAAGAAGAAGAAAAAATAAAACTTCCACCTGCAGGAATCCTGAGAATGAGACTGAAGAGAATGTGATGGTACAGGGACATAAAATGAGGCTTGACCATGTCGCTTGACCACTGCAACATAAATAGCTCCATTAACGAGAATTGTCCTTTTCTTTCTCTTTTTCTTGTACAAGATTTGTCTTTCAGACTGTGAAACACAAGACTTCAGCTAACAGTGCCACCAGATGGGCCCTTGGTGGTACTGTATTCCCTGAGTGAGATCCAAACGGAAAATAGAAGGAAAAGAAATCCCCAAACTTCAGCATTTCTGTTCATTTCACCCTAACTTTTCATCTCTGATCTGGAATTCTTTTTCCAGTAAGAAACTGAAGGCTTTATAATTCTTACACAATAAGGTAAAAAGACCTTGGTTTTGCTTTTCAATGCAGCAACTCAGTGACTTGCAAATTTCTCACTTGAGGTTAATTGTATCTTCAGAATGTGTGATCCACATTGCAGGCAGACAGAATTATACAGTTCTGTATAATTTTAATGGATTTGTTTAAAAGGATGAGCAAGCAAATGTTCACTTAAGAACACCTATTAGTGAGCTATATACTACATTTTTACTAGGACAATTAAAGACTGAACAACGAGATGGCCAAGTTGAGGTCACAATTAAAATTAGATCACTAAATCAATAGACTTAGAATGATCAAGTCACTGCATTAATTACAATACATAGTGAAATGAAATTATGAGGTTGATAGCAGATTAAATTACTAGATGATAGTCCTTGTCTTTGGTTGAATTTAGCAGAGGTGGTTTCCTTCCAGGCAGACCTCACTGGTGTTACACCAACATGGTGTTGACCCAGCAGGTAAAAGAAATAAATATCCACACACGTGGCCCCACTAGTCTCTTGGAAGTCTTTCCCAGAAGGAATCAGACAATAATGGAGTCTTGGCTTAGACTAAAAAATACAGCTCCTGTATTGTGATTTTCACAGTCCCCCCTCAACTCTCACAACTATTAATTCTTTGCTGTGGTTGTTCTTAATTACTACCTTCTGGTTTTGCAGTGTAACATAGAATCTCCTTAAGGACTCAAACCAGAACTGATGATTTAAGCATATGTAACTGTCGCTTTAGGATAACAGTCCTTGTCTAACACAGAAAAATCCACTCACTAAATTGCTGAATGTTTTCTGTTTATTTTAGGTAATTATTGAGGTTATCAAAAATACTGATCTCATAATGGCATTTCAAATATCTGTGAGCATGGCTGTTCCTTGCATGAAGAAAGAATAGGGAATCCAGTTTCAGCCACTGGCAGTACAAAAGAATACACGAATCATGTCTCATATGTAAAATACTATAATTTAATTTTGTTTGGTCTGCGTTTGAAGTCAACAGTACCTGAACTCAGATACTTAGAATATTCAATATGGTCCAAGACTCCACTCAATAACTGTTAATTTTTAAGATTTTGTGCCATGGAAGAAAACATGGAAGAATCAATTTATCCATTTCTGTCTGCCACACTGGCTGCACCACGGAGAATGTTCCACAAAAAAGAAAGAAAGATCTTTGATTTAAAGTTATGGTGCCGATACTCAAGCCAATAAAACAGATATGATACCTTGAAAATTTAGTAAATAAATACACACCAATGAGACCAATACATTATTCGCAGCTCAGCTTTCTTTCATGGCTGTTCTCCCAGTGTTTTTTAGCAATTCCTACTTTTTTTCTGGATTTTTTCTTTTTTTCCCCCTCAGATAAAATTTCAGGGGCAGAAATTAATGACTAATTCTAACAGCTTTTGATTTCAAAACACAAACACTTTTAGATTTCTATCAGCATAGGGTCTATTTATGTTACAAAATTTGGGGATTTTTTTCTTCCTCCCTAGGTCAACTTCCTAAAACGTTAAATGAAAAAAGACAGGGAGCTCCAAAGCAGCATTAATGACCCCATTCTTCCTCTGAAGACACCAATCTCCACTGGCTACAAGACGATGACTACAGTCTAACTTTAGCTATCTAACTTTGGGTTAGATAGCTTAAAATATCTACCCCAAAAGACACAGTCAATTTGAATCAAAGCTGAGAACCTTAATCCTTCAAATATAATCTCTGTTCCCTTAAAAAAACATGCCATTCTTTTCACCTTTCATCACTTCAGAACTCTGATCCTACGGCCAGTTAGTCTTCTCTCTCTAACCAGTGTCAAAACTTTGACAAAGAATTAAACAGTGCCAAACCCCCATTCCATTGTCTGATGGAGGAGATTTGTCCTATTATAAGAGAAATTACATAAATGCTTTGGTAAAACCACTTACAAGTTTTATAAAAATGTTATTTTTCCAGTTACTGATTCAACTAATAACCCGCTTCATGTGTTCTAATTGGTATTTCCTATTAAAACACTTTCAGAAGAAAAAGTAAATGCAATTTATCTTTACAATAGTAACAAAATAGTAAAGATAAAAATATAAAATTAAGAAAAATAATCTATGTTGGAACACCACAGGATTAATGCTCAGATACTATTCCAGTTGTTAAGCAACGGGATCAAGAAGCCAATTGTTAAAGAGAAGAAACATATGAATTTCTTTGCATCATGCTGTCACTGGGCTGAGCAGATAAATTATGGTCTTGAAATGGGAGCACTAACAATCCCCCATTATAGAGCACTCATTTGGTGTTTTGTTCTTTGCCTGTCCCTAGTAGCAACATGGGCCTTTTTTCTATATTCCTGTCAGAAAAGAAAACAAGACTACCAAGTGTTATTTGATGGTGGCTGCAGTGATTTGTTTTGGAGCTGTAGCATGACTTTGAGACATAATCCCCAGTCAGTCTCCATTTACTGTTTGGTAGTTCAGTTATCAGAGCAGGTTAAGGTCCCAGTGATGTCAGTGGGATGGGGAATAAGACAATGACCTTCCTGGTCATGCACTGGAAAGAGCCTTCAAGTTTCTCCAAGACATGCATTTTTTGTATGACCTTGGGCAGGTTGTAGTTCATCTCACCTAGCATTGGTATGTATCTAGTCCAAGCCAGATATATGACAGGATATATTCCTGTCTTACATCTGTTTCAAAACTACATGACTGTTTCTCCAGTGAATGACCAACTTTGATTAAATTCCTAACTTTTAAGGCTGTTAACACACACTTCAGTTCCTGCCCACTTCCCTGAAAACCAGCCCTATCATTCAGTGGAGATTTACAGTCCAGACTTTTTTTAGGTCTGTTTCAGGGTTTATGATTCAGAGAGATCACAACCTATCACAGAAGAGAGAACTATTCCCAGACCAGAATGTGCATTGCGTGACAGAATTGCTATGGCCTTAGTAAGTATTACAGGCTTGATGCAAACCTGTCAGAGATTCTCCTTTACCAGAAGGTAAAAAGAAGGCAGCAATCTGGGTTTAAGGAGAAGGACAATATTTGTTTAATGCCAGTGGCCACAGCCTGCAGATGGCCACCCTGGCTGTGAAAAGACAACCAGCAATTCTTAAGCTCTGTGTGGCTTGAGTGGGTGCAGGGAGGGAGACAACAACTTGTGAACTTCCTAAACAAACATCAGAACAGATTTGTATGCAAGAAGATTTTGTTCTATTGTATTAAATAAAATCTGTGATAAATAGCTAAGTTGCAGGAGGCCAGTAGCAAGCGTTTGCTGTTGTTGAATGATTAATTTCAGTAAGAATATCAAAGAGATGAAACGAGAAAAATGGATGAGACGCTTACTGCTTAGGAAGAGACAACAGTGTGGGATTTTTCCCAAGTTAGAACTGCAGCCCTGTGCCCAGAGCCGCCATCTCATGTCGTAGTTTCCATTGCATTGGATTCACAAAATCATGACAAGTAGTAAAACTCACTTTTATCCAGAGCAGCAGTAAATAGCAGGAGGTATAGGCATTGGAGAGACACAGGATAAGAATACAGGTCTGCCCTTCCACACCACAGGAATTGTGAGATCTAGTTTAAGCATCACAATATTCAAAAGGAAAACAAAATCCTTGTGTTGCAATTTGCAGCCTTCTGCTTCCTCTCACATGGAGAGTGTGAACTCTTTTCTGCAACTGAGAGAGACGTTTTCATTTTAAAAAAATGAATTAAATTTTCTTACATGAACAAGCTGAATCCAGCTGTCAGGACTTATATATAAGGGAGCATGGGAGCCCATTTTTATTGTCCCAATTTCTGTGGTCAATACACTGTCTAGAAGACTTTCCAGTATTACGAATGCACACAGGAAGTCGTCACCATGGTCTTGAGAGAGAAAAAGGAATGTACTCACTAAATCAGTATTTCTTCCAGTGGACCAGTGAAACCTGGGGACAGTCGTAGCAGACCTGTTTAGCAGACAGATTTTTGAACCCTGATTCTAACATCATATTGAACTTCTGGGGAGGCTTCAGGAAAAGCATAGACTTTAATGGAGACTGAAGATAGTGGAGAGGTTAACTGTATAATTGAGATCATGGGTGGTTTGTGGGGTTTGCTTGATTGATTGATTGATAGATAGGTTTGTTTCTTCCCTGTAAGAAAGAGTTGGACCATCACCAGAAATAATGGATGTTAACTAGATGCTTGTGGAGAGCCTGGTGCTTTGGATAAATGCCATTAAGCAGCTAGGTGGAATTTGAATTCCCATCCCTAACTGAGTAATGTAATGCAGAGCATCAGCCAAATGGGTAAAAACTGTCACTTTGGGGGGGGGGGGGGGAAGAAAGTAATAAAAAATCAGTGTCTGCTCTCTAGAGAGGATTCCAGAGTTGGATTTTCCATAAGCATACATGCTCACTGCTTTCAGACACATCTTACCCACTATGGGTTCTTCTCTGCTCCACTTAAAGGAGTGGGACTCATCTTTTTCAGCCATTGGGTGCTCCCAGATGGGAATGCTGAGGCTGTAGAACTCATTTGGGTGATGGGGGGCAAAAGATGAGGTTTGAAAGAGCCTGTGTCCAAATTCCACTTCGTTCTCAGAAATCAGATTTAACGCCTTGATATTGTAACACGAATTCTATAGATCTAGCAACCTGGCAGTGCTTAGATGGCACCGCAGTTCATTACTGTTTGTACTGAGGCATATGACTTCAAAAGCCAGATAATTTTTGAGAGATTAATACAACCATTTTCACATAAGGTCTGAGACTTCCCTTCACATATTCAGTGGAACACATAGAAAATGGCAACCTTAAACCACCTACCAGCAGAGATGTGTAGATCCCAAAAAGAGAATTGATCACAGCCCTCTGCAAGAATGACCTTCTGTTTAACACAGGCCATAGGATTTCACCCACCGTGGCAGAGGGAATTATTCTTTCTTTCTTCCTAACTGAGCACTATCAAGCCAAATAACTTGCTGGTGGCTGAACTGCAGCTTATCGTTAAGTAAGACATCCGGTCCTGTCGTAAACGTTCCCCTGTGAATTTATCACCTTCTTTAGTAAGCTTACAAAGTGCTTAAACACCTTGACAGAATTAATTCTTTTCCATTTGAATTTATTTGACCTAAACCTCCTGCTATCCAGTCCTATTGTGCTTTAGAGCACTGGATTGAATATCCCTTAATATCATTTCCCTGGTTAAGATTGTTACACAAACCACCACATGCAAGACACCAGGGACTGAAATGGGCACTTTCAGTGCTAACATCTTCTGTATCAACAGCAAGATAGTTTAAAGGTGCTGCTCCATGGCAGGATAAGCTAAATCGGGTTTGCCACAAGCAGACACCCTGTGTCCCATTTGTACCACCCCTCGTGTTCCCGAGCTCGCTGAGTAAATCAGTTCAGTCCATTCAGCCATTAGAAATCCAATACTATAAAAACAATGGATCAGGGTTTGTTGGCTTGCTCCCTGAACTGGGTAGACACAAAACTTACCCAGGGCTGCAGCTAGGAAAGGCAGCTCTGACAGACCGGGTTGGGATATAATGAATTCACATTCTGGAAGAACCACACTAGATTTGCACCATCTCTGAAGACTAGTCACAAAACACAGTGACTGGTAGGCTATAGCTGATCTCAAGATCTGAAGATGCAATCCAAAACTTGAAAAAAGCCAAACCAAACCAATCCCAACCACATTGCTCCAACTGGTAAATCTTCAATTGATCTTAATTCAAAGCCATGTGAAGGACTTCTGGTACAAAAAGAGTGTGGGTACCAGTGGGAAACCCCAGATGGAAACTCCATCTATAAAGTGCGAAACTCCACTTTATAGATGGAGTTTCAAAACCAGACTCAGAATCCCTCCCACAGAAAGTATATCCTGAACAACCAGCAAAAAGGGCTTCTGTGTCTGAAGTGAACTAATGCCAGGCAGATTGATGAACTGGCCAGAATAAAGGCAATCCATTTTTCATATTCTTTTAAAATATTATCTTTTCCTCCTTCCTAAATAAAAGGCTGGAATGTTAAATCAGCTAAGTGCATCACTTTGATAAAAACTATGCAAATCTTTATATATATAAAGGCACCATCTATAACACTGACAGTTCAGATAAAGGTTTCAGATTTAGTTTAAAATGTAAGTTCCCAGTATGGAATGTAAATGCAAACATTTGTTTTATTTTTTTAAGTACTTTGTATTTTGTACTCTGACAGTTACAAACTGCACGGATAATTTACTGAACTTACCCATCCCTACAAACCCAGTCATCCCTTCTTGAGAAAATCCCCTAATTTTATAGGAGCCTGGATAAAAATACATAATTTGAGGAACAGTGGAAAGGAACATTAAAAAAAACAGAGAAATGACATAGATTAAAGTAAAATAAATAGCAGGCAGTAGTTCAACTTACAAAGTACTGTGGGGTATTAAAAAGGAATCCATCATATGTGCCAGAAAAATGCATGCACTATATAACGTTCCTGTGATTGTCCTCCCCTCCTAACATGGGGTCACAGTCCGTCTTTTTTCCCTTTCAAATGGAAGTGTATATTACCTATGTGCCCAGCTCAAACCCTTATCTATCAAGAAAGCAAAGAGCACAGCAGGGAAGGATGAAATTACAAACACTCCTTTAGTTTCTTTCTTGAAAGATTTTCCTGTTGCAGCTTCCCTTTTCTTTTCCCTTTCCTTTTAGCTTGCCTTGCCTTGCCTTGCATTGCCTTGCCTTGCCTTGCCTTGCATTGCCTTGCCTTGAATTGCCTTGCCTTGGCTTGCTTTGCCTCTCCTTGCCTTTCCTTCCCTCCCCTTCCTTTTCCCCTTTCCCTTCCCTTTTCCCTTTCCCTTCTCCCTTTCCCTTTCTTTTTCCTTTTCAATTTCTCTTCTCCCTTTCCCTTTGCCTTTCCTTTTCCATTTCCTTTCTCCCTTTCCGTCTCCCTTCTCCATTTCCCTTTTCATTTCCCTTTCATTTTCCTTTCCTTTCTCCCTTTACCTTTCCCTTTTCTTTACCCTTTCCCTTCCCTTTGCCTTCTCTGCACCCCTCCTTTCCCTTTCACTTTGTACCAGTACACAAGTTCTATGGTGGTTCTGGGGAAGGCAAAAATGTACAAAACCAATAAAATAAATCAGAGAACGAGGCTGTGCTGGTTTTTTTAACCCAGATAATTTCAACTCCGTGGTTTAAACTTCAGCCCCGCTCACAGCTGTATCAACACAGCTGAAGGGGCGGCAGGGAGCTTCATGTGCTCCAGAAAAGATGCAGCATGTAAATACTCCCAGCAGAGCCATTCAGTCAGATGGTTTGCTGTGCCCAATCTGCATGGGAGAACAAACTTTAGGACCCATTCAGTTCAGTGTGATTGCACAGCAGTTTGGACCTTGTTCAATGCTAAAGTGTTGTGTGGTGGGTTTTTTTATCCCTGAGTTAATGTACATAAATGATCTTTTAGAACCAGAGTCTCTCATCTAATTTTGATTTTACAGAATCTAAATGAGGGTAAGAGGAAATTATAGAGGAGAAATGGAAGTCCAAGGAGTCACCTAAAGACTCGCAACACTGTCATGAAAATTACTGTGCATTAGATAAATGGTCAATCTATTACACAGTGGAAACAGCAGAAACAATTTTGTGACACCCCAGACAACACAGTAGTAAGCAGGTTAGTAATCCTGCCCTCGAAAGACCACCCATGTATAAACCAGCACAAAACTCACCTTTCCCAGGAGCAGAGAACACTTCACAGGTCTGCAGTCGTTACAGCACCTTAACATGCATACAATGAATGAGGCGCCAAATGTATTTCTTGATATGTAGGTGTCAGAGATCATTTAAAGTTCTAATTCAAACAGAAGGTGCCATCATACCCTTTTTTTAACAAACCATTGTTCACAGATATAAACCACTCCAATCCTTTTGGATGTACTTTTTTGGAGCCCTCTTTGAAGAAGAGAGGGAGCCTTCCAAGAGCTATCACACAGAGATCTAAACCACTTCATTAGCTTTTTCTAGGACACCACAGAATAGTTATGACTTGATTACTTTTGGGCTTACTCTCAGACTCTAAGATATGACTAGGATTCAACACGCGTTGTGTTGAATGTGTTTCAGTTTGCCTGCAGAAAGCTGAACACTAGAGAGGTGGCTGGATAAACTATCAGTCTTTATCTCACAGCCTATGGTTTTGAAAGCCAGTAATACAGGCAGATGGAGGCAAAACAAGGCAAATTCCATGGGCAACCCAGAACTGACACCATTTTCACATCATTGTTAAGTTGCATCAGTGAGAACAAGCAGTAAAACAGCTTTACTATGCACAAAGCGAACACTTAGCCTGAAAACAGCTGAAAATTATAATGGGTAGCCCCATGGACTGACTGCAAGTAAATTCTCCAAGCAGATGCTACAATGTCTTACAGCAATGATAGCCTGGTGCAGCAAAGCTTGCATGTTGCTCAACTTATCTGATTAGAAATAGATACTATCCCTAGGTCAGGATGTATCTCACCTTAAGTTGGCAAGTCTAAAATTGAGATACCTTACTTATATTAGGGGTTTTGTAATCAAGGGAGAAAGAGAGTGGCAGACTACTGCTTTAAAGCTGGTACTGGAGGTGGGAAAAGCCCAGGCCTTGGTGTGCCCAGCCCTCTGCATCCTCCATGGACAACAGATCTGTACTCCCGCAGCACCACTGAGCAGCCTTCAGACTGGCTGGCACAGGTAGGAAAGTAACCTCAAAATGGGGGTGTAAGGAATGCTTCAGATACCTGCCTCTGTCAGAAAAGCAGGACTTTTCTGCTGCTGCTCTTCTCAAGTGTCCTGGCTTCAGCTGGGATAGAGTTAATTTTCTCCCTAGCAGCTGGTGCAGTGCTGTGTTTTGGCTTCAGTCTGAGAACAATGCTGGTAACGCACTGATGTTTTAGTTGTTGCTCAGTAGCACTTACCCTGATCAAGGGCTTTTCAGTCTCATGCTCTGACAGTGAGGAGGGACCCAAGAAGCTGTGAAGAAGCAGAGACAGGACACCTGACCCAAACTAGCCAAAGGCGTATTCCATACCACAGCACGTCATGCCCCATATAGAAACTGGGGGGAGTCACCCAGAAGGCAAAATCACTGCTTGGGTCAGGGTGGGCATCGATCAGCAGGTGGTGAGGAATTGTGTTGTGCGTCACTTCTGTTTATTGTTTTCTTTTCCTTTCCCCTTTTAGTTTTATCTTTTTTCCCCTTGGTATTTCCCTTATCATTATTATTAGTAGTATTGGTATTGTACTGTACTTAGTTATTAAACTGTTACTATCTCAACCTGCAGTTGTGTGGTACTTAGCTGACGACTGGTTTTAAACCATTACATCAAGACAGATTACAGCTGGGGGTGGTGGGACTGTAGAGCACACATCCTTGGGTCTCCATGGTCCTTCCTTTCCATCCCCTGTGCATGCCCCAGCCCTGAAGGAAGCTGCTTGCAAGCTGAGCACCTTCTGTAGCAGCACTGACAGCACCGGGGAGCCTCAGGAAGGAACAGCCTTCCCTGCTCATCACAGCAGGGTTTTCATCAAACCCTACCGGCTGCCCCACAGCCTGCACTGAGACACATGCTGTGTGCTTTATTCAGCAATATCCCCCCTCCTATCATACCAAACTCCTTTATTTGATTATCCCTTTCTTTTGCCTTTCCCCCCTCCCCAGCCTCCTGCCTTCCCTGTCAAAGCCGCGTCTCGCCTTCATTCCCTGATGTAATTAGCTCCCACAGAACACCTGGGTTCTGCGTGCTGGACTGACATCTTTTGCATGCAACCATCTCCTGCTCAATTGCTTCAATTAGCTTCCACTGTACACCTGGGTGCAGCATTAATGTGACATCTGTACAGTTCAGGGAACGTCTACTCCATTATGGAGCTTTCCCATCACTTATTGGAGAGAAGGAGATTATTGTGCCCTTAACTGTATCTCTGCCTTAGCCAGAGGGATCATTCTCTGCCTCCTTGTCTCAACTGCAGACACTTGGCCTCTCTCCAGATGTTGAAGCTCAGAAAAAATGGGTCCTCTGCAAGAGACGTGAAATCACAAACCATCAAGGCTTTGGAAATAGCAATTTATTGGAATGCTTGGGCCTGGAACTGCAAAGCTGGATAGAGCTGTTATAGCTCTTGCACCTTGATTGAACTCTCTATAATCCCAGCAAAGTGGCTTTCTATCCTGTTTGGGCTGGCTGCAAAGTGAGGGGCTCCTCAAGCTGCGTAGCAGGACTGTAGCAGGACTGTAAAACTTTCATTACACTCGACTGCTCAAGTTGCTTGCAGTAAATTGCAGATAAGAACGTTCAGGAGATGGGTCCAGACTTTATCACAGGTATTTCACATTTGCATCAGTGGAACTGCTGGCCAAATGTACCCCGTGCTCTTCAAAAGGACATTGAAGGACAGTGGAAAGGGCATCTGCAGAAGGTGAAACTGCAGACAGTGTGGTTACTTTAAATTTAACATTAACCATAATAAAAGCTGTAATAAAATAGTCTGCCCAGCACAGGTGAGGAGAAGTGAGGGCTAATGCTTCCTAGGAAAGATGAAGGCTTTCACCTGGATCCAAAATGACAAAGTCACCATGCTGGGTTCATAAATTAAATGTTTATAAAATTAAAGCATTTAATAGGCCCTATTTTGGGACTTTTAGTGACCAAATTAACTAGTATAATTCTATTTGATAAACATCAAAGCTAAGAACAACAATTTTAGTGATCGTTTGATGAAGCTGGAAACTTTATGTTATTATTTCTCATCCATTTGTCTTTTCTTGTAACCACTGATCCCAGGACAGTGACCAATAGCTTCAGTAGTCAGAAGTTTCAACTATATCTGGTGGACTAGGGAGGTCTCAATAACACTACATGAATGCATGTCTCATGGAAATTAATCTTTAATCAAGAAGGGAAACCTTAATATTTTCTCTGCTGATTAGAACAGCTGTAGTGTGAGACCAAGAATCATTAAACAGAGAAGCTGAACTAGAAATGTTTATGAACTGTCAAGCTTTAGAAAAAACAAGAAACCCAAACCAACAAACACCCTCACTTTAGTGACCCCAAGAAAATTCAGCTGAGCAACTCCTCCATAACAGACCAGTCAGTTCTTCCATACTTCCACTGGTCAAGGAACAAACTGTTCCAGTGCGTTATTTGGAATGTCCAACAGATGCCCCCTTTGGGTTTGCATTTTAGAAGAAAGCAAATGTAATACTTAAAGAAACCAAAGGAGTGATGGGTGATCACTGTGTTGCATTAAAGATGTTTGCCCCGGTCTATTCATCTACGCAGTCTATGATAAGACACATAGAAATCACCATGAATTATTTATCTCAGGACCAAGATATATGATGACGCACCAAGAATCATAATTATGCAGATGGTGACCTCATTTCCAAATAGTGACCCCTTTAGCTGTAGCTAGACTTGGTCATGTGAAGCGTCCTATGCATATTTTCTTTTATTTTTTTGAGAAAAAGATGATGATGACTATGACGCTAAAATAAGACTTCAGGTTAACTGCTGTTGGTTAGTTCTTTTTGTTGCCATTTTCTTCTATTGTGACTGGTTTATTGCCTCAAATTCATATGCAAAAATCTCATTAAAGTATCACAGAGAGGCAAGAACGAGCCGCAGGTCAATGGAAAGAAAAGATTATCCCAAACCGGTTTTGCTGCTACAGAGCATCTCACATGGAAAGTCAGTATGAGTAAGATCTGAGATAAGTATTTTCAGCCACAGCAGAGGTGTCCTCCCCTCATCCTTTAGTAAGAAACAATATTAAATAAGCCCTTCTTCTTTGGCTCCTGGGCTGAGACAGTAAATCATTTCCCTTGGAAGTGGTGCATCATTTTTTATGTTTGTGTGATCAGCAGAGAGTAATTTGCTTTTGATAGGGGTCTCCTTTACATACTGAGACCACCCTGCATCGGTTATAGTAGAATCCCACAATGAGCTCTACTACCTTCAGGGAAAAATTCCTCTTCTCAGAGCAGCCTCCCATGTACCACTGCATCACTCTGGATTTGTTTCCTGTAGCAAATATTACTTACATATATTAATCTGCTGAACAGAAGAGATCCACTGGTTGAAAACGTTGCTTTGAAAACAAACATGAATTAAACATACATGTACAAATACATCTATAGTTTTGGCTTCTTTTGGGAAAAGGAGAAAACTCCAACACCCTCAGTTCCATTTGTCATCATGGACAGGGTTTACTTTCATAGCAAAACTTTCCATGGAAGAATGGTTAAAGAGAACAAAATCACTACATGCTGAGGTTTAGAAAAGTCTGTCCAAATTGAATGAGAGGTAACTGACTCACTGGAGTGTAGGCTTGACCTGACTGCTATGGACTGAGAGTGCTTTTTTGAAGCTCTTTGTCTTCATGAATGCTATCTATAACATCTCTCGTAGTGTCTTTTCTGCAACGTAAGATAATTTGAGCTCGCACAGTGAAGAATTAGCAGCCAATGGGCTAAGAATAATGAATACGGAAGCACTTTCCAAGAGGGGGTTTTTCCTCTTTCTGTCGTTAGACTTTTCAGGAGAGTATTCGACTAGTCAGAGACGGAAGGGATTATATCCTAAAGGTAATTAATATCAATCAGTCATCAGTACTAGCTGATTTTGTGAGCTCTAATTACAGAGGAGTCCAACAGCTTGGTCAGTCACACCGCTCAGAGAGGTTCTGGCCATCTCCTTGCTCTCATCCATGGAGCAAGGGTGGGCTTTTGCTTAGTCACGCAGTACAGAGTTCTCTGAGGGAAACCACAGAACAGCCTATGGGCACGAGGGAAAGGACATCAACCCCTGGTTTGCAGCTTGGAGTCCAGAAAGGGCACAGAATTTGGCCCCTCTCCCGGAAAAGCCCCATCAGTAGCAGACAATAGTTGTGATGTGGCAGCTGTGACTCTGTGTGATGTCCGAGCTTCTTGAAGGGAACCTCTTTGTACTTCCTTGGAACAAACCCATCAGATTGATTCTGTTGTAAACTGAGCGGGCTGCCTGCTCTGAGACATGACTTACATTTTGGTCTTGTTTAAACCAGGCATAATATTGTGCTTATCCTGAAGCATGAACTTTAATGTCAAAGAGAGAAACCAAGATATTTGTCAAAGCCCTGCCTGACCCAATGGGTGGTTTCAGCACCACAGACACTCAAATTCTTCTTAGGATCCATTTTAAGCACTCTTTCTCTCCCTGAGATATTTAAATAAAACCAGTTTTTATCCTGCTTTCATCACTGCATCATGTTTCCCTTCTTTGTGATGTTTTAAATGTTCTTTAATTGTCATAACACATAACAGGAGAATATTATGAAAGCAATCAAACTAGACAATGGGTCTCAGAACATCTACAGCTGTGTTCAGCTCTCCAGATGAAGCTCAGGAGAGCTTGAAGGCACAGCATACATCAGGCTCAGTATGGTCACTATTCACCCAAGGCACCAAGGCAAATAAGGAGGGGGGGGGGGGAATTGAAATAGCTAAAAAAAATAAGTGCTGGGCTATCCTAAATGAACTTTGAAGAAACAGATGTGATATTCCATGGGGCTCTTCCTACCCAGACAAAACAGCCTTTCTGGGTTAGCAACCTGGAGTTCCTCCTTTTCACCATCTCATTCCAAAGGCTTGCAGTGCAGGCAATAGCAGGAAAAAAGTTTAAACCAATACCAACATGTAATTGAACTGGGTTCCTAATCACCGTACCACAGGGTACAGCAGCACTTTAAAAACAAAATGTATTTAATCATAGTGTCCCACTGACATCAGTTCAATGGCAGCTTCAGCTGCTCTCACCTTCAAAAGAGAACTTTCTTGCCTAGACTTCAATTAATCATGCTGTCTAATTGCTCAACGTTTTCAACCTCGTACAGATTTTTTGCACAAAACCCTGTCACTTCCACTTGTTCTTTCTTCTCAGTTTGAATATACAGGACTTCAGAAATTAGAAAACTCCCTTATCCAGACTTCTCCTTCCCTGCACTGCAAGACAAGACTGTAGCTGCTTTCTGATTTGCTTTCTTTGTCATAACCAAAACAAAAATCAATACCCCCAGGGCTCAGTCTCCTCAATTTTAATCCATTACAGAGACTGTCAGTTTTCTGGCTGGTGCAAATCAAGTTCTTCACTATTTTGCCCAAGAATTAAGATGAAACATTCTTTCAGCACATGTTCCATGTTTCCCTGAAACTGATCGATTTGCTTTTAAATCAGGAAACTTTTCAGTCTCCTACTACACAGCTATACTCTTGTGCTTTTCAATAGGAAATGATTTCCTAACTCCCATTTGACTCTTAAGTTGTTAAGGTAATTTTATTTATACTTATATGCTTCAGAATACACCAAGCCACTGAAAAGCATATGGAATTTTCATTTGTGCTTGAATAGTTTTCAGTATGCTATTTCCTGTATTATATTTTAAATAACATTTCTTTAAAGAAAGCCTTAAGATAAAGCATTCATCAGAAGCAGACATAAGAATGGAACTTTCTTGCTCAACAGGTCTGCTCTTTATGTATATAATTTCTTCCTCTGTTCAAGGCATGTTCTCTTCTTCTGGGACAGGCACCCATTTCTCTCTTGAGCTTTTTACAGGCTGTTTGCAATGAAAATGGGTCACAAAGTGAACATGCTTTATACTTCTAAACATACGACCATATGCAAGGTCAGCTGTATTGTGTCATGTTTTCAACTGTGACCAGTTACAAAAGTCCAAAGAAGAGTGGTGAGAAGGATAAGAATATATTCATATTTCTCTGTTGTATTCTCTCAGTTCCAGTGAATCGTAGGTTAAGGAAATTCAAGAACTGTGGGTAATACTGTGTGTTTAAGTGACCTTGATAAATGTTTCTTCCATCCATTTATATAATTGGTATTTTGCATCCACAAAACACTACAATAAGGAGCTTCATAGTTCAATTATGCATTGTGTAAAAACATTTCCTTTTATTTGTTATCAGCCTTGCTGACTTTCTTTCCATACCATCTGCTCATTAAGAAAGAGAAAAAAACAACCATTTCTTGTTCTGTATTACTCTGGATTTTCACAGAATGGCTTAGGATAGAAGGGGCCTCTTGAGACTGCCTAGCCCTGATCAAGCAGGGTCACCTGGAGCAGTTGGTTTTTGTGCATCTCCATTGATGGAGATGTCAGAGCTTCTCTGACAAACCTGTCCCCAAATCTGACTAACCTCACAATAAAAATAAAGCTCTCTTATCTTCAGATTGGACTCCCTATGTTGTAATTTGTGTCTGTTGCCTCTTGTCCTCTCACTGGACACTACTCAGAAGAGTCTGACACCATGCCCTTCATTCCCAGGTATTTATACACATTGTTAGGATCCCATGGAGCCTTCTTTTCTCCAGGCTGAAGAGTCCTAGCTCTCCCAGCCTCTCCTCATAGGAAAGATGGACCAGACCCTTAATCATCTTTGTGGTCCTCTGCTGGACTTGCTTCTTCAGCCATCTCTTTTCTAGACTGAAGCTTCCATGTCCAGCTCTTGAGCCTTTGCTGCAAGTCATTTCCTTCCCTTGCTTACCCTTTCACTCATCTTCCTATATTCTAGATCCAACATATCCATTTAGGGATGGGACAACCATAGCTTTGCTTGCATTCAGCGTATAGATGCACATGCACACACGCAGTGGCATGAGGATGTTTTCTGCACATTCTCTATTCCTTTTCTAACAAATCCTAATGTTCAGTTGCTCTTTCACTGCTACTGAGCACGAAAAGATATTTTCCTAAAACGATTTATTAGAACTCCGAGATCTCTTCCCTGAATAAGCCTTTTAACAGATGGGGTTGTATAATGCCAGTTTCTCCTTATGGTATTATTATTATTATTATTATTATTATTATTATCACTTTCAAATGCTTCCCTCTATTCTTCCTTCAGTTTTTGCTTTACTTTCTTAAACAAAAACTGGAAAAGGAATTTATTTAGCATTAGTATTTTTGCTCATTTCAATGATTTTCCTGTGGTAAAGCAGAAAAACTGAAAGGAGAGGAAAAGAGGGATAAAAATGGTAGAAATGTATGGCTAAAGATGGAATATTGAAGCAATAAGTGATCCTACAAGTGATTTTCTTTCTGAGGTGGTTACAGCATAGCATATGGGAACATCTTTTACATGATAAGTCTATGCACTGACAGAAGAATTCAGACCCCTCTATCAAGACCGTCAGTACTATTTCAGACATATACAAAGTAAGCACCTCAAGGGCTGAAGACTTCTGGCCTGTGAAAGCCAAACAGCCATGTCTTTGCTACCTACTGCTATGTAACTTGCTTTTCGAAGCTGGATTGGCTCCTATGACCAGGTGCTTGGAGGGGAGGACTGCTTTGTTGTAAATCTTTGCACTTTTCTTTCTTCTCACATTTCCAAGACAGTCTTGTTTAACTTCTGACATGCAGGTTAATGGATATGAAACCCCACGGGATGTGATCAGAAATGAGTGGCTGTCGAAAGGCAGAAGAGGTGTGCCACGCTATGTATGAAGTAGGATGTGAAGTGTTCATTTTAAAAGGATGAGAAGCACTCAAAATACACTGGGGACCAAAGGCACACCTTAAAGTTAAGAGAGTTGGGGTTGTTCAGCTGTGAGGAGAGAAGGCTCTGGGGAGACCTCACTGTGGCCTTTTAGTACCTGAAGGGAGCTTATGAAAAAGATGCTAACAAACTTTTTAACAGCACCTGTTGTGATAGCACAAGAGGTGATGGCTCTAAACAGAAAGAGGGTAGATTCAGTCTGTATATAAGGATTCTTTATGAAGGGAAAGGTGAAACACTGACACAGGTTGCCGGGGGAGTTGGTAGATCCGCTATAGCTGGCAACATTCAAGGTCAGGGTGGGCAGGACTTTGAGCAACATGATCTGGTTGAAGATGTCCTTGGGTATTTATACAGTTTAACAGTTCTTTTCACTTTGATTTAGAAAAAGAACCCCTCATCTTTTTCTGGTATTTTCAGGGTGATCAAAGTGAAAGTATGCAAGTTGAATTATTTCTAGCAGAAGGTATACATTTTCTTCAGAGGATTTCTCCTGTCTTCTATGTAGCTATGTGGGGTCCATTCTCATTTTACAGTTAACTATCAAGACCTAGCTACGCTATTTACAGGGGAACTTCAAGTTAGATACAAGGAAGTTCTTTACTGTGAGAGCGGTGAGGTGCTGGCAGAGGGTGCCCAGAGAAGTCATGAATACTCCATCCCTGGCAGTGTTCAAGGTCAGGCTGGATGAAGCTTGCAGCAACCTGCTGTAGTAGAAGGTGTCCCTGCCCATAGCAGGGTTTGGAACTGCATGAGCTTCAAGGTCCCTTCAACCCAAACCGTTCTGTGATTCTATGTGGTATTTCATTTGGGCTCAGGCTGCTGGTTTCTTCCACACTTACTAGTATTATAGGAAGGCTCAGAGAATCTAGACCTATGGTGAGAATCACTATGCAAACATAATGACATGGTCCTTGCTCAAAAGAGCTTACAATTGTAAAAGGCCAAAAGAAAACAACACAGATGGATGCAACAGATGAAATAAGAACCGCTTGGATCCCTGCTGCCAGATAGACAGGATTTATTAGAGACTGGATAAACCGTTCATAGATATGAAATGGCAAAGAGCTGGCATGATATTTATGGAGCACTGGGATGAAGTCTGTCTTTTATTGTGCCAGCAGAAATTCACTGTAGTGATATCAAAATTAAGTAAAAGAAAATAAAAGTAGCCTCCTTCCCATTCAGATTAGAGACAAACATGTTAAATTTTATGGAATTACACAAAATAGGAGGGGAATAAAATCCTCACCAGGCACTTGAAAACTGCAGTATCAGTACAAATACATATTTAACTTCAGGTAATTCATGCAAATCTCTGCCTTACAAAAGTTAATAATTTATGCTTCACCTGGACCAGAACATTTTAAGCTTCACAAAATACCTGAAATCAGGTAAAGAATAGAGATCAGAGCAAGCACATCTGAAGCCTAGCTATCATGGCAATTGGATGCTACATGAAGATTTACAGCCCAAAGCTGGGCATAACAGAACAGCCAGTTGATTTCCTAGGGCAATGTAATTATCTACTCCATGATTTAAGCTTGGTTGATGTGAAATACATTTGACTCTGTTCCAGCTTCTGAGAAGATGGTATTTCTAAAAGATGGTACTGCCTGCTACAACATCATCCACTAATAAATCTAGGTAAAAGCAGTCCATCTTCTTGGGACACCACCACCCCTTATGGTTCTGGGAGGAGACCACTCATTCTAGTTCACTGGCATTTGAATGTGGGAGAGGTACCTCAGTGTTCAGTGACAGGGCTGTGCTCCCAATACTTTACTGTATGTGAAGCTCTATACCTCCAGCAGAAGTGGGCTCAGTGGAAACAATGATATTTTCAAGGTAACCAACTGCGTGAAAATGTGATGGGATTAACCCATTCTGTGAACACTCCTGTACCTATGACTCACCTCAGAAAACAAGTGTGTGACCACAGAGTCCTACAAATTAAAGCCTAAGTGTCATCTGGATGCATGTTTAATCCACTTGTCACAGTGAATTCCATTGCTCTGAGAGCAGCAATGTCTGCATACCAATGACTCTGACCTCCGCTTAAGGAGGTGGCCCAGTACCTTGAACCTCCCCTCTCACAACTAGTAGGACTTCAGACTCCTTTAGTATGATCTGAGCTGGGAGATTCAGTTAGGGATGCCCTCTACTTGGTCCTTGAAAGGAACTGCCTGTACTGGAAAATAGAACTGCCAGGAGTAGAGTGCATTTCAACCTGTATTTAAGTTCCCATCATGGTCCATGAAAATCTACTCAGTACAGTCAGTGAAATCTACTAATTCCAGAGTGAGAGCATCCTAAATTAGGGACATAAGCCTTGCTTCAATGTCATAGAATCACAGAATGCTTTGGGTGGCAAGGAACCTTAAAAATCATCTAGTTCCAACACCCTGCCACAGGCAGGGACATTTTCCATTACAACAGGTTGCTCAATTTGGCTACAACTAAGCACATAATGCTATTTGAAATGGCCTGGGGTAGCTGACCTCCATGGCAGGCTGACAAATAAACCATGGAGAATATGGGTAACCGATGCTTTTCTAGAGTCCAGGAGGGATACTGGCTGGATCTGGGAACTACCTTATGCAAACTTCCTTTTGAAACCTAATTTGTGATCCAAATATCATTATATAAAGCTCAGGTTGATGATCCTTACCTGGTTGCCTGGCAAACTAGAAGGAAGAGATTATTCAATAAGTATCCAAGGGTAGCAATTGACCAGGATCCTGTAGATTTTTAACCTACAGAATTTAAGCATGTGTACAGTTGGCAGCTTTAATCTAGTAGGATTAATTGCACCAATCTGTGTCTGTATGGCTCCACCTACAATGGCCCCACATTCCTTTTTCATGTTTACTTATTACAGTACAGTCCACTGTGTAAACTGTAGTCAAGTTTTTGATCAGTGAACACATCTTCAGAGATATTTTAGCCCAATGTCAACACTCTGCAGTCACAAAAGTTAGGACAGAGGATAACCCTGCTATTAGACCTGTGCTCGTCTTTGAACAACACCATAGCTGGAAAATGGCAAACCGCAGTGGTAATGCGGTAGAACTCAAAATGCAAAAAACTGAGTAATGAGAAGAACAATCTTTATGACTGAACAAAAGGCTCAACACTAAGGCTGCTATTGAGGATCATTAGTAGGTACATGACCAGGGATATTAACATGGGCAGCAGAATAATGAAATAGTGGAAAAACACACTAAGCCTCTTGTATATATACATAATGGAGATTTAAGACTGAACGGTCAGTGTCCTGATTTACTCTGATTTAAATTAGCTGGTCTTCTTGCTTATCACATAGCTCAAACTGTAAATGAGAAAATAATCCTTGGGACTCATAATTCTCAGTTGTTCTTGAACACACCCATTTACAATCTATGTGGTGTTAAAGTAGAAAAAACAGCTTTTAGATATCCCCTGGCTCTTTCTCTTCATTGAATAAAACAATTTGTCTGTTGTAGCACATTAAATCAGGATCAGGTATCCATTAAACTGGATGACGCAAATGCAGAAAACATGGACGCTGATAAAAAGGCCTGAGAATGCATCTTGTGGCTATTGCTTGCTTAAGATGGAAAACTGATAACCTTATTTTGCTGTACTTCAGTTAAACCTTATTTTTGTATGTACCAAACCTTAGCATTAGTTTATGAGAGCAAAGAAACATTTTCATTCCTGCTGTTTTTCCTACAGCTTTCTAAGACAGCAGGAGAGAACTGCCAGAACTGTGTTTGACAGGAACAGGAGCTCCAGCAAGTACATTTCTTCAGGCAGCTTTCAACTCTAAGGTACGGAACAAATACAAGCCAACAAACCTAGCCTGAATGCAAAATGCGATCAAAACGCATTGCCAATTGGCAGATTATAATGGCATTTCCGAGATCCATCTGAAATTAAAGCCCCAAGCAAGGTACAACTTGTGTGAGACAAGTTAAAAATGAGTCCTGCACCACTGAGCTTACAGAGCTGGGACAGAAATGGAAGTTCAAAGAGTGAAAAATCTTCCAGGCCAATGGACAATGAAAACCACAGCCAAGAGTGTAACAGAGCCTCTCAGCCCCCATTTATAATACAGTGTCCATCAGCATGGGAGCTAAGACCTGTCATCTCATTTGCAGAGTAGATGTTACTCAGTGCCTTGTTACTGGGATGTGGTTTGCAATGTGGAAAAGATAAATGCAATATGGGCCACTACGGAAAAGATACCACCTAGAGGCTTTAGTAAACTGTGTGGACTAAACACATAAACCACCTCTGAACTATACAACACTTATTTTTAACCCCATTCAGGATGCCACCAAATACACCTCTTACGGTAGGCAGCTCTCCGCCATGCACTCCACTTTTAAGAATACTTCATCCATTATCCCAAGGTCTGTTGCTATGCTTTTCCCTTGGAAAAGAAATAGCTTCCAGTGTAGTGCTGCCTTGGTAGATGGTGGTCAGAGACCTCAGCTGAATCACTCCCTTAAAGTAAGAGCTTCATGGCCACATATGCTCCTGTCCTCACCCCTGAGGTTGGTGACTGAATCAGACAATCATTACAGCATCAGCCATGTCCCCTTCACCTCTGCTGGGTCACAAAACTTATTAGCCAGATCAGTGACTGCATGATCAGACCTCAGCATCAGTACAGAAACAGTTTTCTACACAAGAACGGCTCCCAGCAGGGGCAGCAACAAGGAACAAAACCCCAAGTTTAAGATGAAATAGAAGGATTAAGGGAACAGACACAGCTACACAGACCAGATGTGCTGTCATCAGAAATCTCTCCCTCGTACGTCAGTTGATGATGATACAGCATTAGAAAGGTGACAGACACCCTGAGTACGGGTGACATCATAGATACAGGGGTATAAAAACAATCCAGTATTTACCACAAGACTAAAAAAACCTCTGTTCCTGTCCTGGGAACACAGTGCCCCTGTCGCAGGGCACCACAGTGGCAGATAGGCAAGATGAATAGGCACTGCTCTGTACTTGCATGCAGGCACAGAGCTTGTTATTCTATCTAAAGTTCAAAGGGAAGTAGTTTGTGAATGGTTTGTTAAAAGAAGAGATTTTTGCCTAATTACTTCCCATCTTCTTAGCTAGAAAACTATGTATGACTGTGCTAGAAAACCTATTTAAAAAAAAATCATAAATCAATTATTCTTTCACAATATGGGTTCTTCAGTCTCTAATCAGCAAGAGATGTTATATTAAACAGACATGGGAGAGAAAAGCCTTTCATTATGATTAACTTCACAATATGATTCCCAGTGAAAGAAGACTGAAAAAAGAATTGTGCAAAACATCTTATTTTATAGATCAAGGAGAGATGAAGCAGTGTGACACTGTGGAATGTGTATCTGTACGATGTACCCATTGCATGTTCCAATTAATGCCTTAGCAACTAACAAGATGAGGAAAGAGCCATTATCTTACTGTCACTGTGAGGACTACAGGCTGGAGCAAACTGAAAGGCTCTACCATGGAACAACTGATACCAGAGCTCCCCAGAGTCCCCACAGAGGTTCAGTCCTCCCCTCACATCACTTTCTGTGCACTGTAGTTTATGAATTGAACATCCTCCCTTCTGTAAATTTGCCCCCTTCTGCAACTTTGCCACCTTATGACCCTTCACCCACGATGAAAGGGTTAGGAAAAGACTTAGGATAAACACATTTTTGTCAGGGGAAGGAACTCAAAGCAGCTCTGTCAAATTTTACAAAGGCTATATTTTGAATTTTAAGTACCCCCCAGTGGTACAGCTTAACCCACTTTGGAAAGGACCATCCCAATTAATGCCTGTGTGTAGCTGAGCTATGAATTCCTCTCCAAGCAGTGTTCTTGCTGTTTCATGTTTGAACCCATGCAGATGAACCACTTCATGGCTCAATACTCCGTAAGGAACCAGAGTTTGGTATTTTACACTCCAAAGTGAAACTTCTTACCCCCTGATGGAGTCTCATCTAAATCACAGATGCTTGGAAGGACAGGATGACACCAATATTGCACTTAAAGTACCTTCTCTATGACAAGGAATCATCCCATCAGCAGAAAAGGTTACAAAACCTATTTTAACCACCTGCAATCTGTTTTCAATGCCTCCCTTAAGACTTCTTAAATGTACATGCTTCAGATACCTCATAATAACCACTGTATTTTACCATCCAGTGATGATACCAGGTCTTGTGACTAACACCTCTGCCGACTACAAAAGGCCACTTAGCAATACTGCCTCTCTTTGCTGCCACCTCCTCTGCAAAGAGGTGTTAAGATTCCCATTCTCTATTGCTCCTTCCCTTTTCCAAAGCCATTATTCTTCCAAAGCCTTGCAGAAGTGCTTTTTACTTTAGATTACACACAAGAACAAAACTGTCTGTAAGAACAGGACATTTCTTGTTAAGAGGATATATACCTTTCATATTAAAGCAAAGAGGCCAAGCCTCTCTTTCTCATGCCCTAACCATAACACCACCCGTACCCCCCCCCAGTCCTACTTTGGCAGTTACTGAATCATCCCCCCAAAAGAAAGTCTGTACCACTTTCTGCTCCTGATGCACTGGCAGCGGAAAACAACCAATGACACTGTATAGGTAGGGGAGGAAAAAATAAGATGGAACAATTTCTTTTGCTTCCCTCACCCTCAACCCTGACAGAAAGACCACCAGAGATTTCAGGGGACAATAAAATCAGCGTGAAAACAAGATGGATGTTGAAAAGCAAATAAAACACCCACAAATTGCTTCACAGCACTTTTCAACTGCAGTTATACAAAATACAACTGCTGGGTAAAATAATTCCATGGCAAAATTATTTTTTGACTGTTCTTTTTTTTTTCTTTTCTGTCATGTTTCCTGGAGAGACTTAACAGGATGGCCTCTGACAAATTACTGTGACACAACTGGTACAGCCTGCTTTCCTACCAACAACCGCATCATGCTCTGATGATACACATGATGGAGCTCAAAGCATCACTCATGTAGAATCTGTGTTTACATGCCTTACACTTCCCTGGTCTGACTGGGGACCTACCTTTGTACAACATAATAGGATTTCACCTTTAAGACCTGTACTCCTCACGGCAAAACTGGTAGTAGGAGTTATTCAAGGGATTCAGATTAGAGACCAACACATAATATACTCACAGTACTGGACTACACAGAGATATTGAGCCACAACAGATAAACTATTAAAACAGTCTTACTTCAGTAGGTCATTGCATTAGACTAATATATTGAACAAAAATACCTTTAATTTACAACAAAATGGCTTATTCCCTCCCAGTTGTTTTGTTTTACTTTGAATACATGATGCTGCACGAAGTTCTAAGAGCCATCATATTTTACAAAACAAAGTTGCAACTTGCTTTGTATATAAGGATTAAAAACATCTATTGAAGTGTGGACTTTTAGTAACAATTTTCAACATTTGGTATTTAGATGACAAGACTTAAACAAATACATTTACTTACATCTAGTATGCTGTAGCAGTCCCAGTGCTGTCCTGGTCTTCAGCTGTAAGGGTTCATAAAAGCTGGGAACAGAATATGCAGAGCAACCCCAGAAACATCACCAGTTGGATCAGGGACATACCCAGTTAGTTTGTCAGTGCTCACCTGGTACATGTTCTACTTTGGGAAATACACTGAAAATAGACACAGGATACACTCAATAAGCAGAAACACATATGAGCACACTGTTTGGATTAAGTTTCACTGATCCAAGCAAGCTTTTCCACCACTGTGCCTCATGTTCTCCATTTATAAAGTAGCCACTGATTTACAGTGAAGTCATGGTCTTCCTAAGCCTTACCTATCATATTCAGATACCATTTGGGTTCACATGCTAACATTTGTAACTGACTTAGTGTATAGTTTCAATAGGCAGTTGCATAGTCCAGGTTACTAATTTTAAACCACATGACATAGTGAACAACCATGTATTAATTTGTCATGTGTTTATAACAGTTACTGAACACTTTATAAACCTTTCTGCAAAGTGGAATGTGCTGTAGGACGAAGTTGATGATGTCTTTTTGGTTTTTAAGGAGGAGTCATGGTCTGGTCAGCTGGTAAAGAATGGCTCATGCCTGTATCCTTCATAATTAGTGCTGGGCTAATTGGGGGAAGTTTTCTTCAAAAGAAACAGAAGAAAAATCCTACAATATAGTTGAAAGAGCTGGGGGTCAGGAGTCAAGAACTCAGATAAAAGTGTGGCCACATCATACAAATCAAAGTTGTGTGAGCATGTACAATGCTCCTTCAAAACAAAAAACACATATTTCCATGCAGAGTTTTCTTTTAATGCCTGAAAAATCCGTGCTCTCAGAAATACGTTTGGAAGATATTATAAAACACAGCATGCAGAATGAGTTCTTGGGAAATGGAGGCAGTAGAGAAATATGTATTTCTGCCAGATGAAAGAAGACTAAAAAACGTCAGAAGAAAATGATAATTACCACTTCGTAAAGAGTCAGCTAAAGGTAAGAGGTTCTACTGTGGCTCCGCTGTGGCACTGTGTTTTGCCAGCCAACACACGCGCTAAATAACTGGGGTAGTAACAGCTCCTCTAAGTTGCACACACAGGGGAAAAGAGGGGCTGAACCAATGTTGTTCTTAAGTAGCAAATTTGGGTAATGCATAACTAGAGGCCCATCACAGCCCCGGTGGGGTTTTCTCCACCAAAGCTCTTCTGGTGTTTGCTAGTGAAGAAAAGCAGAAAGCATGACTGACTCACTAATATTAGTCAGATTCAGATTCAAATTCAAATCTGTCCTCCTTATCTTTTTAACTGGGAGGAATTTCTTCCTGACTTAAGTCATTATTACAAAAAAATACAGGAGTATAATAGCACCCTTTGAAGACATCCACACATTCATGAAGAGCTAATTATATTGCTGAGCATTCAAACCAAATTCATTATGAACTCAACATGTGGCACAGAAGTCATTTTATCAGGGGCCTTATTCCCGCATCAAGCAAACTGAGAAGTGAAAATCCTTGCAAAAAGCCAAGAATCATAAACATAATCCTTTAGTACACCATGTCTCAGCACATAAGATTAAAAGACAAACCAGAACACATCAAGACTGCAACAACAAAGAGTTTATTAGAGTCAAGAATATATAATCACTGTACAGAAAATATTCAGAGTTAAAGTGTGAAATAATGAACCGCTCACTGTGCATTCTGGTTGCTGAGCCTGTTAGTGATGATTTAATTGGCTGCCTACAGCTGGCTAACTTATCAGCACTTGAAAACATTTTTTTGAGCAGGGAAGAAATGCTTGTCCTTTCTAAACGGTAACATTGCCCAGGGTGGGAAATAAAGGAGCGTATGAATTACATTTAGAACTTACACAAGGAACAAAGTTGGTGGGAAGGGAAGAAAGGGGACTACCACTACCGTGGTTTTTCTGCATGGACGAACTGTAGCCTCACTGTTGTAACTTTGTGCATACTTATATTCTGTACAGCAGTGATTTTACTTTTAAATAAGAAAGTATATAGCAGGTGCAACAATTTACCACAGCCTATTCCAGTTACCTTTGGCTTGAGCCTTTGAGGCTCAAATGTTTTTAGTGGAAAAAAATGCCACAGCATCTGAGCCCCAAGGATGGTACAAAACAGCCATTTTCCTTTTAATAATGGCTGGCGTTGAACCTTCAATGAACAGAGACTCAGAAAGCTTCTCTACCTCCTGAACTCTCTATTCTCATGCTACCAAACCTGCAGCTTTTGCCTTCCAAAACTGGTGAAGTCCACAAGGGCTTGAGAAAGTCTCTTTCTTGAGCATTTGCTTTTTTCCACCACAGGTAGGCAAAAGGCTTATTTTCTCCAATACTAAAAGAAAACAAAAAACACACAGCACAGCATTTATTTAACTTGGTTTGCTCTCAAAGTGGTGTACTCTTAAGTTACACGTAAATTGAACATGTTTAAAAACATGGCGAAACACCTAAAGGCAGGCAATTTTCACAATCCTTTAGGTGAATAAACAGCATGGGAACCAGCTCTATCTGCCCCTTGACAAATGTTTTCATTCAATCTACACAATCCTGCTGGTAGATGTTCCCATTTTTATTTTGGCATCCATTAGGAGGAAACAGAAGCCCTGGTCCTGAGGGAAATGAACCACAGCTGCATTCTGGGATGCAGCAGCACTGCGACCACAGCTTGGAGATATTATAAAACCATGGAACATTTACAGCTTAAATTGAGTTTGCTCCTAAGCAGAGAGCAGCCAAGCATTAGCACAACCCCAGACTGCACAGCTACATTTTAGGTGGGACACCCCTTATCCCCCAGTCTTCCTTTTTTAAACACTGCTTAACATGAGCCCTGAATGCAACTGCATTGACTTTTAACTTCACAAGTAAAATGTGAAATTAGTAATGTAAAAATGTGAAATTAGTCACTTCAACTGAAGACTGTTTCCTTCATCTGCAGAAATATATAATGCTGCTAAGATGAAAATGACTCTCCAGGGAGAAATGGCCATCCAGTCTTCATTAGTACCAACTAGAATTACTATGCGCTTTTTCTCCTCTTGAGCACTATTGTACAACACTATTAGCTTATTTTAAATGTTAAATTTATTTACTTTTGAGACAACATTTTTTTGATAACCATTAAGGAGACAAGTACAACATAAAAAGCTCTGTAAAATATCTGACAGTATAATGGGTTAGAGATACATCAGAAACTATACTAAAGGCTTCATGACACAGTTTTGAACTGAACTCAGTTTACTATAGTGTTACAAAAGAACAATACCAAGCTGATACCAAAATATCTAAATTGCTTTATTTAAGAGCTTTACTTACTACAGAGTAACACATAGAATACTAATACACACAGTTAATATAATAATCAGCCTTATTAAAAGCTCTTAACTACTTCAGTAGACAGATTCCTTCTTGGCCTATTTTGAGAGGCAGTAAAGGACGAATACCTACTGAAAAACAAACAACAATGGTTGAAGGGCATTTCAAATAAAAAATTGGATGGCATGAGGCTGAAATCTGCTGTTTAAGCATGTGTTGTAATACTTATGTATAGCTTGGTTGGGTTTTTTAAGGCAGCTTACATTACTACTGACAGCAAGGCCACTGGCCTCTTCAGCTGGCCATTGTGCAGGATGACCTCCTTACAAGAAACTCAATGACGCATTAATTGTTCAATTGTTCAACAATCTACAGACTGTGAAGGCTCCAGCATATTCTTACTGCCTCAGACAAAAAGATAATGATTTTGACTAATGAAGTACTAAGTACCACTATAAAGCATCCTATATCACTTGCAATATAAAGAGAACAGGCATTAATTACATTTAATTGCGATGGATTAGTTGTAAGTTTTTTAAAAATACATAGAGCTCAGATTCTTAAAACTCGTGAACTGCTGATTAATTTGTGATTCTTCTTTTTGCATGGTCCGTACAAACAGAGGGAAGTGTGCAAGTGTAATCTGAACATGAATGAAGGCAATAATCTGAACTCCAATCTAACATCACATGGAGCCAAGAGATGCCTTATGCACTTAGAAGCAACTATGGTTTGTATTTTAGGTACCTAATCCCAGAAGTAGAAAGGAAAGCTAAATCATGAGGGAGCAAACTCGAGCAGTGCATGAGGGCCTCAGGAGAAACATCCCTGAAGTATCCAAGATGGAACCCAGCATCAGCCAAGCTGGGAAGGTAAAAACACCATAATGAGACAACTGGATCAGGCCTGCACACAGCTGTCACATCAGCTTATTTGGTACCCAAAGTGCCATACACACTGTGGGCTTGATTTTTAACTCCCCAAAATATGAATGGAAGATGCAGTCGGTGTCTGCTGCACACTGTATGTATCAGCCTGTTGCTTACAACACCAGTGCTGGGAGCTACAAGCCTGGGGTTCAAATTCGTGTGTACTTTTAAGTATTCTGAAAGAATATATCCTATGATTTTAAAAGCAGTTGTAAATGCTGAAGAAAGGTCAAGCAAGAACAAGGCTGAATGGAAAAAGGTCACCTAAATCAAACCTGTAAACTCTGACTTTGTAATAGTTTCACAAATACCGTAACAATTAACAGGGAGAGGCTGGCAGTCACCTAAAACACATGAAATAAAACACATGCCTTTATAAAAAGTGACTGTCAGTATGTGATTAAAATAAAGGTCTACACATATATTGGAAGCATTTAAAATTTTAATCTTGAATCTTTGTAATTATTTTTTTCTTGAACCCCAAGGTATATGCTAGGAATTTTTCACTTTATCTTATTAAATTACTGTCCTCCACCCTATGCTCAAAGTAATCCATAATGAATGACAACAAATTTTGCAACATTTTCATATAATTACACTCATTTTTTTCACTTCATGTGAAAGATCACCTTTATTAAATATATATGCAGATGGAAATTACATTTTTGCTTGTTACCCTGCATGCCTGTGCAATTCTTCAAAATAAAAATTAAGTTTGCAGGAAACAACAAATTAGTTGGAAGACCTTTACAAAATGGATAACCATAAAAATAGTTTATATCAGAATTTGATCAGTTTTTTGAAAAAAAAAAAAAATCAATGAAAAAACCCTGGCATAATGACTGGCTTTTCAGACCAGTTTCATTTTTCCTCTCAATTCCATTTCTTGTCATGAGTCTAATACTTTAGGCAAACAGTGTCGTATCTTAAATCCACGATAAACACAAACTAAGTATGTCAGATGGCTTTAGGTAAAAAACACAGCCAATTCAAAGAAGAAATGCTTTTGTAAACAGAGTTGTATTCAACATGAGAGGTAAACATCTTACTGTCTTACTGTGGCTTGTAGTAACACAGCACATATGCATGGGTTAAACATTTCATCCCCCATACTAGAGCAAGAATAAACTGAAATAATAAAAATAGCGGAGACAGTAATTTATTACCACCCCAGACCATTAGCAAGAATCAGATAATGCATGAGATGGGAACTCTGGAGACCATTAGTCCAACCTCCCTGCTCAAACAGGATCCAACACAAATAGTTGCTCAAGATATTGTGCTATTGGATTTCAAGTACCTTCACAGAAGGAGACTCTACCACCTCTCTGGGAAACCTCTCCCAGTGTCTGATTATCCCCATGTTAAAAATAACGATTTTTTTATGTTTAGATAAGTTTCCTGGTTTTCACCATAGAATCACAGAATGCTTTGGGTTGGAAGGGACCTTAAAGATCATCTAGTTCCAACACCCCTTTAGGTACTGGAAGCTGCTCTAAGGTCTCCCCGGAGCCTTCTCTTCTCCAGGCTGAACCAGCCCAGCTCTCTCAGCCTGTCTCCGTGGCAGAGGTGCTCCAGCCCTCGCAGCATCTTTGTGGCCTCCTCTGGACTTGCTCCAATAGGTCCATGTCCTTCTTATGATGGGGCCCCAGAGATGGATGCAGAAGTGCAGATGGGGCCTCACCAGAGCTGACAAGAGGAGGAGAATCCCCTCCCTCAACCTGCTGGTCACACTCCAGCACTGCACACTTCCTACAAGCAAGGAGCCCAATTCTCACTGTCCCAGTGAGAGGTCTCAGCCACCTCCTACAGCCCCAAATCTGAAAAACTGCATTATCCCTCAGGATCTCCATCTGTGTTGAGGCCTCTGACACAAGGGATAAATGTTCACATAGCCGGTGGGGATCATGTTCTGTGGTACAGTGCAATGTTGGAGGAGATACAGATGCTGTTATGTGAAGAGTTCCTGGCCCCTTCTGTGCAATCTGCTGTGCCTGTTAATGATCAAAAAAACTAGCTGGAATGCACAGTTATGGAAGTCTAGCAGAGGTAGGAAAGAAACGAAGCTTATCTTCAATCATTTATTTTGGGAATGAAAGCTAAGGAAGTTCTGGATTGTTCCCTCAGAACTCCATGTTTCCAATTTGTGGTTCTTACTTTGGTTATACAATCAGTTACATCCCACTCAGCATGTTTGCTAAGATGCATTAAAAATGTTTCTAGGACTACTAAGAGCTTGCTCTCCGGTCCTGGCAGCAAGAACACACTTCTAACTTTCTGAGAAACTAACTAAAACAAAAAATAAACAATGAAGTTAAGTCTTGAACTAACCACTTGCAACCTCTCATCTCACTCATCTTTCACAGAGACCACCAACTGAGAAGGTAACTCACCTGTGCAAACTTATGTATCTGCTCCACCACTGCTGCAAAGAGGGCATGAACACTTTCATCGATTAGACTCTGCATATAATGGACAGCTTCTTCATCAGACAGGTCCAAACGAAACTTGTCCTGCACCTGGAATGGGGACAGAGATGATGAATATTAATTCAACGTTCATTAAACAAGAATAAAATGCCACCTCAGAAAAAGCACACAACTTCGCATGTTAACTACAGAGTTGGAAGAGTCTGGACGATCCTAACCATTTTTTAAAGTTTGTAACATTTCCTCATTCTGAACTTATTTTCAGATAATATTGCCGCCTTTCATAAACTGTAAGGCAATAAAGAATACAGAATGAGAGGACGGGGTGAGCAAATCGACCCTGTCAAAACTGACCTTTATGTGGCAGGTGAGGATTTCATTAAATTTGATCACATCCATCATCCATGAACAGCTGGAGACACTGTTGTTTCTCCTTCTAACAGCAACATATTTTAACTATTGTATCACTAACACATTTTCCTTAGTGCCTGCATTTTGTGTGTGAACTGAAAGCTGAATGAACTGTAATTAAGAATACAGCAATAGCTGTAATTTCCCATTTCAGCCTTGGCAAGGCCTTGACCCATGAGTATTTACCATGGTGCAGTGCATGACCTTCTAGGAGTTCCAACCAAGTAATTCCACATCAATTGTTCAGGACTGCTCCTGAGGCCATTTCCTCTCATTCTATTGCTTGCTACTCTCTTGGAGAAGGGATCAACCCCCAGTTTCAACTCCTTTCAGGTAGCTGTGGCCTGCGATAGGGTCTGCCCCTCAGCCTCCTTTTCTCAAAGATAAACATTCCCCCTCCCCTTAGCATCACATTTGCTATCCCCCAGTCCACTGGGACTTCACCAATGAGACAGGATTGTTCATGGCTCATGACCGAAAGTGGCTTAGTAGGTGCTTCTGCCAGCTCCATCAGTACCCTTGGGTGGATCCTATTCTGCCCCAGAGACCTGTGTGTCTATGTGTTGTAGCAGGTTGCTGACCATTTTCCCCTGGATTATGGGGGCTTCATCTTGTTCCCAGTCCCAGTCTTCCAGTTCAGGGGGCTGGGTACCCAGAGAACAACTGGCCCTGCTATTGAAGACTGAATCAAAGAAGGCACTAAGGACCTCAGCCTTTTCCTCATCCTTTATCACCATGTTTCCCCCCTCATCCAATGAAGGGCAGAGATTCTCCTTAGCCCTCCTTTAGTTGTTAATGTATTTAGAGAAACTTATTTTATTGACTTTTACAGCAGCACCCAGATTAAGTTCTAGTTGGGCCTTGCCTTTCTGATTTGTCCCTGCACAACCTCAAGACAGCTTTGCAGTCCTCCTGAGTTGCCTTATTCCACATGTCATAAACTCTCATTTTTTTCCTGAGTTCCATCCAAAGCTCTCTGTTCAGCCAGGCTAGTCTGTTCCTCACCAGCTCATCTTCTGGCACATGGGACAGCTGCTCCTGTGCCTTGAAGAATTCCTTCTTTAAGAATGCCTAGCCTTCCTGGACTCCTTTGCCTTTCAGGACTGCCTCCCAAGGGACTCTGCCAGGCAGGCTCCTAAACAGGCCAAAGCCTGCCCTCCAGAATCCAAGGTGGCAGTTCTGCTGACCCCTCAATCTTACTTCTCTGAGAAGTGCCCAAGACAGCTTCCAACCACCACATCATCCACAAGTCCTTCTCTGTTCACTAGCAACAGGTCCAGCAGGTGCCTTCCCTAGCTGGCTCATTCTGTGTCAAGAAATTCTCCTCCACACACTCCAGGAACCTCCCAGACTGTTTCCTCTCCTCTGTGTTGTATTTTCAGCAGACATCTGGTAAGTTGAAATCCCCCATGAGAACAAAGACTACAGATAGTGAGACTTGCACCAGCTGAACATTAAAGAATATTTTGTCTACCTCTTCACCCTGGCTGGGTGGTCTATAACCGACTCCCACCATGGTACCTGCCCTGTTTGCTTTCTCCCTGATTTGCATCTGTAAACGTTCAACCCTACTGACTGTTCAACCCGACAGACTAT